>NC_086155.1:127595869-128195869 GCF_035149785.1 Candoia aspera | reverse complement strand
TTCATTTGTAATGAACCGAATAGAATTATTTTTTGTTTCTCTAGTAACATTTGACACAATATTTTAAAAGGGTGAAAATGTAGATAACACTTTGAGTAAGTGTTATATACATTTCTTTTGGGGCACGTAGCTTGTATTATTCTTGTATTATTCTTGTATCATCTTGTATTATTCTTATATTATTCTTGCATCTTGCATCATTTCAGCTTTATTGGTTATCTGTTGTCTAAAAGAACAGATTATTTGTTAATCTAGAGGACTGTTTTCCATCTTGGGCATCCTGCAAATGTGTGAACTTCAACTCCCACAATTCTCAGCAAAGGTCAAGTTGCCTGAGGAATTCTGAGAATTGGAGTTCACATATTAGGATTGGGCCCAAGTCAGAACAGATCCAGGCTAATATTGTTTACTCTGACTGGCAGTAACTTTCAAAGTCACTTCACCTGCTACCTGAGTTCTTTGGCCCAACAAGGGAAGACATTATTAGGGAGGGGCAGTGGCCTGAAGCCATGGTGGTTAAAATAGCATGGAGGCAAAATGATGCCTTGACTTCCTGCCCCAAAATGTGGTATATTAATATTGCAAATATTATAAAATTAATGCTAATAATAATGTGGCACAAAATATTTTCTTTGATGTTTCTTTTAGAGATGCCATTGAAAAATAAATCTGAGGATTATTTGGGCTTCCTCCTTAGGTAAAGCATTACAGTAGAAAATTCATAGAGTTTCAGAGAAACTCTACCAACTCTTCTGTTATCATGGAGTTTGTGCAAAGCAGTATTTGATTTTTACCCCTGTTAGGCTGAAGATCCAAGGATAGCCAATATGCCTATGACAACAGTGGCTCAGTTTTGAAGGGATGAGGGATAACATGTTCCTCAACTTGTCTGTTTTAGCTTTGTACAAATCTTGAATGAGACTGTTAGATGCTCAGTACTATCCAGTGCAAATGGAGGACATTTCATCCTCACATGTGGTCTAACCATCTGTTTCTATGGTTGTATACAGTATATATGCTTTTTCCCCCAGCGAATATCCTCTTTACGCAAACTGCTTCTGTAGGTTTCCAATGACTGTCTGGGGATATTTTGTAAACAAAATTATGCATACAGCTTTTGTCACTACACGGCATCAAAACGCAACAGGGCTTGCTTTATTGGTCAATTAATGCTTTTTTTTTTTAAATTTATTTCATTGTGTGACCAAGTGCTTTTAGCCAACAGAGGTATGTGTTAATGGGGCAATAAAACATACCCTAGAGTATCCTGATGCTATTAAATTAAAGTTTGTTAAGCTTCAATTGTCTTATTAAAAATGTCTTTTTTTAAACAGTTAACTTTCAGGTAATTCATTAGGATTATAGCTCTTTTTAAACTGTTTTTCCCCTTTTTAATTTAATTAAACTCTTCATTTCACTTCCCATCCCCAGCGTGTCAACTTGCAATGGATTACTTACTGCTAAAAAGACATGCAATAAATGTGTTTCCTGCTGTAATGAGTTCCACTGTTTTTTAATTCAGATGTGTACAGTTGGACACAATCAGTAACTGGAGTTCCTTTTGAGAAGAAGACGATTGCCATCCCAGCTCCACTCCTGTAGAGCAGACCAGAAATAGCATCTCCCCTTCCCATAGTAGCAACCATTCAGGTCAGGCTACATAGTGATAATTCAAACTACCATAATCTGTGATTTGCTTAAGTATAGAAAGATTGGCATCTTACTTCCCAGTCATCATCACTCAAAACGCAACCTAGCCTTGCCTCATTTCTCTCATGGGTCACATATGTCAAGATGAGTAGGAGACAGCAAGGAGTTCAGGAATCTAGTTGAGCTCAGATTCCGTATTAACATTACCAGAGAAGAATATAAAGGAACATACACAAAAGGTACTGACTTACTGGTCTATTTACATCAATGTAGGGACGCGGTGGCGCTGCAGGTTAAACCGCTGAGCTGCTGATCGGAAGGTCAGCGGTTCGAAACCGCGCGGCGGGGTGAGCTCCCGTTGCTCGTCCCAGCTCCTGCTCACCTAGCAGTTCTAAAACATGCAAATGTGAGTAGATCAATAGGTACCGCTTCGGCAGGAAGGTAACGGCGTTCCGAGTCGTCATGCTGGCCACATGACCCGGAAGTGTCTATGACAACGCCGGCTCTAAGGCTTAGAAACGGAGATGAGCACCGCCCCCTAGAGTCGGACACGTCGAGGGAAACCTTTACCTTTACCTTTAGGGCAGTCTAATCTAACAGGCACATTTATACAAGGAAGTAACTCTAATATTCTACAGGATTTAGGAGATATTTGGGAATTAACAAAGTATGTGAGAATATATATTTCTATACTCTGTGATCAGAAGAATCACAAACAATACCTAAGCAGTTATCTTCAAATAGGAATTTAGGGAATGCTTGTAATATTTGGAAAAGTTAGTAATAAGCACAAGGAATTAGACTAAGATGGTGTCCAGTAAGAGCTATATGCCAGTGCTTTCCTTCCAGAAAAGTGTGTGAATTTGAATGAGACTTGTTATCATATGACCCATGTTTCTATGGAGTATGACACATGCTAAACAAGGCTAGGCAGATACTCAGGAGATGCACGTTTCACAAATGCTTGCCAGAGGACACAGCAAGTAATAGCCAATTGCACCTTAGCTCTGTCCCTTTTCTCTAGTATTCCAGTCTGGACAGCCTGGTCAGTCAACATTTTTTTAAACATCTGAATATATAATGATGGCCTGCTATAGGTTGGAGCCTAATGCATGGGGTGCGAAAGCATGGGCCTCTCTTGCTTCTCATTGACCCAATAAAACGACATGACACATTCACAGGGAGAGACAAAGTGAGGAGCAATAGAAATCCTGAGCAGCCAAATTTTGTGACTACTCCTTTTTTTTAATCTCTGTGTTTAGAGACCAGAATGCTTAAACCTGTCATCCAGATTCAGATGATACATGCAACCATGGCTGAGATAAGTAACCTACTGAAAACTTGGGTACAAATTTTGGTTAAACCACAGATTAACCCATAGCCTATAGCTGCATATCACCTGGCTTATTGTGTTATGCAAACCAGGTCTAAAAGCATTTAAATATTTCCAGTGTCTTTGATCTGTTATAGACATCGCTCAGGACACTGCATGCAGCTTCTGGCAGCATTTGGGACCATTCATGAGCTTGCTATGTAGTTTGCCACCTTAGATGCCTAGCTAAATTTAAATAGCAAGTTTCTCTTAAAAAAATCTGGCATAGTGAAGTGCTTTTGCATATAAATGCATGTGGAAACAGCTGGGAACAGTCTTTGAAGCAACCATGTTCACCTGGAAAAAGATACACATGTTTTAATGATTCAAAGAAAGATTGGAATCATATAGTGTATGTTCTTCCATGTTCTGAAACACTTATTTCAAAAGATTGTCACAGTCCTATGATTTAGCTGTCCTTAAATTCCATCTCCCAGAAGGGTAGCCACATTGCCAAGTTCTCAGGCCACAAAAATTTAGGGAGAAAGGATTCATAACTCTTCCCTTTTTCTGGGAAGGACACTTTTTTTGCTCATTTTCACAGAAAGAAGGTTGTGTTCCAACATTATACCATGGCACTATATTAACTGTGGCTTGTTCAATAAACCATAATTGCCTGAATCCTACAATTCATTATGCCATTAACCATAAATCACAGTGTGTGGGTTCACAAACTAGACTAAGCCAAAAGATAGTTACTACTTTGCATGAAGCAGTCAATGTATTCTAGTTATTGTAGCCTAAAAAATGAAATGTGTCAAAATACTGATTCTAGTTGCATGATCATCTTTGGTCTTATCAATCCCATTTTTTAAACATGCCCTGCTAACTTTTAGATTAGTTCAGTGACTGCCTGATTGCTAAGCAGCTGTCATCTCATTTATTGGATTTAATATTTGATCATACATTTCTGTTTTTCAGACAGCCATAATCAATGTGTACATTTGAATGAGGATTAGATTGGAATTAATGAATTAGAAACTGAGGCAACTGATCTTGGAGTTGGTAATATATGTTAGCCTCCTATATTGGGATCAATGTAAATAATTGTGTTCATAAGAACTGGTACATACTGAACAAATTGGTATGCACATATCTTGTAAAATAGATACAGCTTCAAGCAAAGCAGAAAGAGGTTATAATATCTCACTGCTTGAGAATGTCAGCATCCCCATGAAACCCTGAGCTTCTCCAACTTCGTTCTTTTCAAACCCTTGCATTTATTTCAACAAAAATAACAGTAATCTAAATCTCATTAGAAACTCGTACAAATCTGAATAAAGAATGGTAGAAGGGTATCATTCATAATCAGATTTTTTTTTTTTCTCTTGAACTTACTTCTCCAATTGTCATTCATAACAAACACTGTGAACCTGGGGGCAGGGGAAAAGTGAGTCACGACACAACGATTGTTGAAAGGTATCATAGCAGAGCAATAGACTATATGACATAAACCGCAGGGATTCCATCCTCAGATAGTAGTATAATACATGTTCAAAGAAAGCAGTCTATGTATACAAATTATAAGATAATGTAAGTTTAGCATTGCAATTTTCTCTTTCGTGGAAAAAGGGCTCTAATATGTCTTCCCCCCCGCACCCCCCAAATTACCCTATTTATTTGCTCCAAACCCACTTCAACTCTTTCCCCTGCTCCTGGGAACTTGCTTTTGATCAGTAGAAGTGACTTTCAGAGGCACATCTTGGTTCAGCCCCAAATTCCAGAATGTTTCTGTATCTGGGAAATAACAAAGAAACATTGCACTTTCTATAAATTAAAATATAGCATTATTCTGTCTCATATCTTTTCTAAAACCACTCCTGTAGATGGTTATTTATAATGGACAAAATCAGAGACCAAACCTACCTATTTTGTAAGGGTTTCACTATTTATATTTATATATACAATCTACATCATCTGTCTTTATATTTAAACCACTGTATATCTATTCTTCTGCTATTCATGAGCTTAATTTCCAGCTTTATCTTAATAGAGAAAAATCAGATAAAACACCTCTGCATGTTTGATTAATTGAATGATTCAGAGGATGAAGCATTTTTCATGACATTCTTATATTATTTTATACCTTTCCTTTAGTTTCTTCACTGTAGTGGTTATGGGGTTGGTCGTGGTGATCCATACAGTTGCCATTCCATTCCAGCTAATCCCATACAACCTTCTGCATGGGTTGAGTGATGTTGCTTTTCAGACTTGCTCTGGGTTTCTGGGTAGAATACCACAATTGTCCTGGCTTCTGACCAAAATGCATGGAATCACTTCAGAGGATACCTACTAAATCAGTAGGTAAGATTCAAGTAATTGTCTTCTACTTGCACTATGGGATTTCCATAGCATGGCATGTGAGTTAATTTATTATCATTATTATTGTTTAAAGGCTCTACTTCTAATACAGAATGCTGGAACATGAGCTACTTTAGAAACACAAATGGATCTTTAGTAGTGGCTTAGGGATAGTAAACCTTGGACCGTCACAGATTTCTTCAGGTATAGAAGACATATACCCTGTCCTATGGGTGATATCGCTGAACTGCAATTCCAAGTAATCTCAGTCAGCATAGCTAGAAATACTGAATATGGGCAGAAATATTGAATATAAACATGTAAAATGCTTCCATTTATTCTTAAGATTGCACACTCTCTCTCACACACATACAGTATGTATGTATGTATGTATGTTATGTACCGATTTCTTTCTTCTTTTTCTCAGGTCACAATTTTGTCATTGTTTTATTTATTTTTATTTCAATTAGCTATTTGTGTGGGGAGGGGGGGTGGTTCCTCCCAGTTTATATATTGGCAGTTTGTATTTTTAAAACATAAAATGGTGAGGAATGCTGGGAGCTATAGTTCAGCAATATCTAGAAAGTTCAGGTTCTCCATTTCTAGCTAATATATAACCGAAGAAACTATGCTCTAAATGGGTACTAGGAGATATAAAAGCCTTTGCAAATACATTTATTTTGAGTCTTACTGTTGTTAACAGTACACATGCGCATGTCATGTTGTGGTCACTTCCATTGTCATCCTAGACATATTATGGCTTATAATAATGTAATAGTCTATTAATAGCTTCCTGGGATACAAAACTTCCAAGTCTGGTTTCACAGAGCAACTCGGTCTTTATGCACAATTTAGTTTTGCATGAACAGTGGAATAAGCTTTAGAACTATTTGGCACAAAATGCAACCTTTGGTATTTTGTAATAAAAAAAGATAAAGTCCTGGTGACCTCATGGTTATAGCCATGTATTTTTCTTGCTAATAATATAGAGGCGGCTTAACATTGTGTTCTTCTGGATTTTTTTCTTTTCAAGTTTCCTCTCCTGAACAAGTTGTCTGCTGTTCTATGGTATCTGCTGATGTTCCAGGAACAGAGTAGAAGGAACCAAACCCTGTTCTGGTTTGTTCCCTCCTTTTCCCCTTTCTAACCTTTCTTTCTGCTCTAATATTCTGGAAATGCAGGGTTCCTAGTGAGCTGATGACTTCATGGGTGCCCCAGTTTTCCAGACACAAGAAATAGCAAAAGAAAAAAAAAAAGTAGGACAAAGAAAAGGGTCATTACAGATTCCAAATATGATCACTGAGTAGTTTTACCCCAGAAGTATGAATACTAATCTATGTTTTATATGTTTTATATTAATCTAATGCTCAAATTTCAGATACAATGTTTAAATCAGCATTTATTCAACCCCAAGTTTGAATTAATGGGGGTTGTTTTTTAATAAGAGTAAAGGAAAAGAGAACCATAATATTAGAAATAATCTTTGGCTTGGTTCAGCCCAGAAAATGGGTATTGATTTATTACACAAATGTCAAATCACTGATGATCTCAACCCAATACTATTACTGCCACACTGACTTGTATTTTAATTGGTCCCACAGATAGAAAACAAAATTACATAACTGAGTGGAGGCTTTGCTTCATTGAAATCAGGGGTACGTATTAGGTGTCTCAAAGTGAATGTAAAGTAGCACATAAAATACTGAGGTTTATCAATTTAGGGATCCCCACATGAACTTTATAGCTGCTAGAAGCCATTGATTTGAGCTATCAATAATCTTGCATTGAACTAAGATTTATTTTTGGCTAAGTAAAATTAAATTTGTTCATCAGAAATTCTAAGTTATTAATATTTTCATGAAGTCAGAGGAATAGAATATGAGGAAGTGTTATTTGGGGATTAGTATTAGAGTTTTTTGGCCTCTGTAAACTTCACAAATTATTCAGAAGAAATATTTTGAACCTCATGAAAGTAAAGTACCTCTCTAAAATTCTATTAAAGCAACTCATTTTCTCTCAGGATTCCTGACAATTGCTGCTACTGTAAGGAAGAAGCTCATGCAATCCTTAGGCCATTTATTTATTTAATTTAGGCCCACAAGAAAGTTTGAAAAAAAGATGAGCTGCTCCAGTGAATGGCAGAATGGTCTTGGGCTTATATGAGGTTTGAAACCTTTGTTCTGAATTGTATTTGGAGCATGCAGAACTCTAGAACTGAGTACATGATGTCCCCCTGCAGGCTGTCCCCATGTATTCTTTTTAACTAATTGCCAAATATACAGAGCACTGGTGCTTATCAGTATCCTGCAGTGTTTTGTTAATTATCTTGCCATAGTTGTCTGAAACAGATCACAATCTCTCTAAAAGAAGAGGCAGATTTAAAGAGGCAGAATTAATGAAAATTGATTTGTGCAGCTTGTCATGCCAAAGGCTGTTGGGAGAACCTCCTTCCCACCATGAGCCACTGATATATTTCATGGCACAGGTAGTGTCTCTGTTGTGGAATACTAATTAGGGTGCCTCCATAGGAAGTGTCTGCTCTAATTGGCAGCTACATGCAGGAAAAAATGTCTTCGGAATTGAGTTCATCTTAAAGTATCCAGGGAGGACCTAGCTATAGATAAAGGAAAGTTTTAAGAACCAAGATTAGAAAACCAAAACCAGACAATTAATGCATTGATTCAGGGACATGCTAAGGAATGAAAAACTTCTCGTGAGGACATGGTGAGCTAAACGTCCCTGAAGGAGAGGGGACGGCATTTACAGCAGAAATAGGTGGAGGGTTGCTGGATCATGGCTGGCAAAATCTCTCCAGAGAAAGGAGAGATTGTGAGATTGCCCTCATGTACTCCAGACAGCTGTTCCTCATGAGGAGACTGCAAGAACTGAGGTTTTTTGCAGTCGGCTTATGAGTCAAGCGGCTGGGAGTCAAGGAATTCCCTTCCCTTCCCTTCCCTTCCCTTCCCTTCCCTTCCCTTCCCTTCCCTTCCCTCCTCTCCTCTCCTCTCCTCTCCTCTCCTGTACAATTTTTCTTATTACTCTTCTTATTATTTTTTTTGGGTTTGCATTAGTTTTTATCTTTTCAATTGTAATCTTTAATAAAACTATTATTTTAAAAAAGATTCACAACATGCTTGGGTCACTTACACTGAAATCATTTGTATGCCAGTACATATGCATTGTGTTTGAACAATGTATCACTATGAAAACTCCAGATACTACCATATGAAAACTAACAGCAAGTACAAAATTCATCTAAAAAGGTGGCACTACTAGTCTCTGAAATTCATCACCAAACTAGGCTGTCTCCATGATTCTTGCTGTCCTCTAGCAAGAATGCATGTCTTTATCCAGAAAGGCATTTGGTTAGGAGGTCAGGAGGGCTTGTTATATTTGATGGAATCAGTGTTAATTGATAGGTGCATAAAAAAAAAAAATGTTTGAATGTTTCCTTCCTTCCTTCCTTCTCTTCAACAACCTTGAGCCTATTTGTAAAGGCAGTGGGGGCAACATTGTTTTTAGCTCCTAAAAAAGTCAATGTAATTATGCTGGTTTTGGCTTAGAGCTGTAGGCTAGCTTCAAGAGCTGTATTTCTTAACTTTAAAACTGTGTGTGAGCTATATATGTTGATTACTTTCTGATACGGTCATTTGACTAAGCAATACAGTTATTAATTCATATGTTGATTACTGTAAACTGCCCAGGGAGGAGATGGGCAGGGACAAATTGGATAAATAAATAAATAAAATACATCTTAGAAAATGTCTCTCATCATATAAATCTGCCCATATGTTTAGAAAACCCATTGAGGTGTCATATTCCTCAGTTTTGCCCATTTACAAGGTCTAAGTTCTCTTTGCTAGAAATGTTTTAGATTCACAGAAATGCTTTGGAAAGGAGAATAGTTTGACCGTCCTCACTTCAAAGTTGAAAGAAAATATATCCACATTTTCAAATGTACTTTCTGAACTTCTGCAGTCCTCTGAACCACTTCTGAAACTTCGGAAGGAGATAAGTTCAGTTCAGGCCACTTCCAAAAATTCCAGTCTTGCTTGGCACAAGTCTCAAATTTCTCCCAAGTCACCCATTCAAATCTTTATTCAAGATGCATCTAAAGGTAATAACTCTACTATTTTTTATGTATGTCCTTGGCAAATCTTCATCCATATTTGGCATTATATCTAATATAAAGCAGGAAGTTGCTGTTTACCAAGTCAAATGATTTTATATTCATTTCAAACTAGCATTTTCTAACTAGTGGATTCTCTCCAGGCAGAGGTCATGAGGGCCTTTGCACAGGTTCATCTTGTGTGCCAGTTGTGCCAATTCCTCAACTGGGAGGCTCTTTGGACAGTTACTCATGCCATGGTCACCTCACAGCTGGATTATTGCAATGTGCTGTACATGAGGTGCCCTTGAAGACCATCTGGAAGCTATAGTGGGTACAAATTGCAGCGGCATGAGCAGTAATGCCTCCCTGTATGCCAATGTCCCATTACTGCTACACAAGCTACATTGGTTGCTGGGTGCAATTCAAGGTGCTAGTAATTACCTATAAAGCCCTTTCTGGCATAGGGCCTGGTTACCTGCAGGGCCATCTATTTCCAACTCTTTCTGCCTGCCTGATACATTCTGGCCTAGTGAGTACACTCCATGTCCCTTCTATTAAAAGTTTTCATCTTACGGGTGTGAAATAGTGTTGCCTTCTCTGTTACAGCCCCTGCCCTCTGGAACAGCATGACCCAAGAGATATGGACAACACCCTCTTTCCTAGGGTTCCAGAAAGCACTTAAGACCTGGCTTTGATCACAGGCCTGGGGATGATGGGTTTGTGTGGTTCCTGGTTTGGTTTGATTGTTTTAGTCTGGGCTGCCTGTGGGGTTGTATGTTTTTAACTATTTTTATTATTTTGTATTTGTAAGCCATCCAGAGTCTATGGGACTGGGTGGCTATAATACATTTAAGATGATGATGATGATGATGATGATGATGATGATGATGATGATGATTTGGGCGTGTACAGAAAAGGGGAGCTTCCATGTTTTAAAATACTATTCTTCCTCCATGGAAATTGTACCCCCCCCCCAGCGCAGTATTATTGTTATTTTTCTTATTGCTATTAATTTATTAATTCCATACATCTGGATGGGCAGAAGCTTTTTTGGCCCTTTCCCTGCCGATGCTCAAGCCTAGCAGCTTTAATATATTCCATAGTCTGGCATGATCTACAGAGTCAAAGGCCTTAACCTAGTTAATAAAGCAAAGGTAAACCTCTTATTTAATGTTCTTGCCGTTTCTATTACCATCTTACTTGTCCCTTTACTTTTTCTGAAACCTTCCTGTTCATTTGGCATTTCTTTCTCCAGGAATGACCATGTCTCTTTGCAAGAGCTTAAGCAAAATTTTGCTTAATGTGGAATTAGTGTAGTGGTTCAGTAATCTGCACATTCTCTTGATCTCTCTTCTTTAGAATAGGTATATGCATCACACTTTTCCATTCTTTAGGTGTTGTAGTCTCATTCCATATTTGTTGACAATGGAGAAACAATGTGCAATATCCTGCAATTGGACAGATGATTTGTTTGATTATTGTCTTCGATCTGGTCTATCTCATAATTTTTATGTCTTCTGATGTGGTCTTCATATAACTTCTTGGGAACATTGCCCCATCAAATGCTTTGCCAGATGGCTTAGCATTTATATGTATTGTCAGGATATCCCCTCCCTGCCAAAAGGGGATGCAAGTAATTCTGCATAATCAGTGAGACTTTTGACTTATGTTCAAGGAACTAATTCCATGTCTTCCCATAAGCTATTTTTTGTTGTTCAGGAAAGGCTGAATTAAGGAATAACCAAGTTCAACTGAATGTTGTTTGTTAAAAAAATAAGCTGTATTTTTTTTCCCCCTAATTCTTTTTTGGGTAGAACCTTTTGGAATCTTTGATGCCTGGTTATTATCTTCATATACTTGTATAGCATATAATGTGTGTGTGTCTGTGTGTCTGTGTCTGCTGTCTTGTTTTTTTTTTTTTTTAATTATGTATTTTAAGATGGAAATAGGTTTAATGATGGCTCTGCTGAAATCTCTGTTTGCTGCTGAGGTCATTTTGTAAAACTGAAACATTGATCTCAGGTGTCTCATTCTGAAAATGTTTGTTAATACCTGCATAGAGGTAGGATTTTGATATAAAGCAGGAATTCAGACAATGCTTTAAACAGGTAGGAAATGCTTTCATATGACATTACTTTATTCTTCTAGAAGCTGAAGAATACGTTTAAGAAAATTTCTTTAGGAATCAAAATATGAAATAATACTCACCTTGATTGTGATGCTTCAAATATCATTTAACAGGGACATTGCACCAAATGTGTCTTCTTGTCCAATAGAAAAGCACAGAATAAGGGATGCAGAGAGCTATTATACAGACTACTGTAAAACTGATACTGAGTGTTATTTCAAAGATAATGGGTGAAGCAGGCATTGTCACTTTATTCTGTCATCATTGAATGCATCAAGTATCTTACAAAAACCCATTTGTAAAGGATTGAGTCCCCTAAGGCCCAAGTTATCTTACAGTCTAGACATCATAGAATCTGGAAAGAGTTCCATTATGTGAATCATCCTGCTTAGAAACTTAGTCATTACAAAAATATTGACTAGTGGGAAATAAAGATTTGCCAATTTCTGGTTGATAATAAATGTGCTTTTCTAGGACATGTGTACATTCTATAATTACTTATTCTGAACTGTCATAATGTTTCTTCACGTAATCCACTTCCCACTACAGACTCCACATTCTAGGTCTTTCATGATATACCTCATACCTCCATTTTCCTGGAGCCTTATGAACTATAAAGAAGAGGAAAGGAGAGAAAATGAGAATCCCTTGATACAACCTTGCTATATTCTAGAGTTAGTATTTTCAGGTTACCCTTAAGGGAGATTTTCATCTCCCACCCCCCACAAACTGGACAGCAGACCTGTATCGCTATTGCTTTATGCAGACGATGAAGTCTTATTGTCATAAATATGAAGTTTATGCAGTTTAATGAGTTTTTAAAACCTGTATTGTACCCATGAAGAACATAAAATAGAACAGGTTCATAGTTTCAAATACTTTGGTTTTTGCTGCACTACTCTGAGAAGTGTCATATGCACACTGCTCAGGTTGCTTCAAATGTCCAGAGAAGTTCAGCATCAATTCTTTCTTCTCCAGAAGTGCCCAGTACATTCTAGCAGCTCTCAATTTTTTTTTGAAGTCAAGACACTATCCCAGTTCTTATAAGAAGCCCAATTAAATCCAAGTATTAATGATCAGAACTTGGAAAGGGCTCAATCAAAATTCCTAAAAAAGCTAACCCAAGGGGTGAAGTGTGTGCCTAATATTGCTCTGCATGTGGAGGCAGGATTTACAAAGCCAAAACAAGTGCATGGCTATGTGTGTTCAAACTGGGTCTGAACACTAACTAAAGGCTCATGTCCTGTCCCAAGGTCTATCACAGTTAATAAATATGATTCCTCCTGGAGACTCCAAACTGACATACACATACACATTTATATTTATATAAATATAAATATATGCACGTACATACATACATACATATGTTCATGCCTTTGGGACAAGATCAAGCAATGGTGGTGCTTAAGCAAAGGATCCTCAATATAGAATTATACTTCTAGGGTACAATTGGGTCATAGTAATGCATACTTTCAAGCAGTGTTGTATCTAGATCAACTTGCAGACAACAAATTCCATCAAGTATTTGAGGTATTATGGTTCAATATTATACTGTCAACAGAACTGGATGGAAACTTTGATAAAATTCCATGTGTGGTAAAGGTCTGCCATTGTAAAGATGGGAATACTAAACCATGAACTCATATAGTCTGTTGAATTGTAATTTCTATCCAGACATGCATAAAGAGCTTCTAATGCCTCTTCTAATCCCATTGCCAGGATGGGCTGAATAATTTTATGTTCTATTTTTACTGATGGATAAAGACCCCAAAGTAACTCTCACTGTTGCAAAGTTTGTTTTTGAAGCTTGTAATACTTGCATATTGTTGATACCAAGATAGTGTAAGCATGACTGTACATTTTTCACCTTGTATGACTTATTTTGTACACTGTTTTGTAGGTTGTATTCTGGAGGTCATATTTCACAAGCCTTATTTAGTTGAGGTTACTGACTTGTAATAATAAAGAATTTGAAGTATTTCAGGACACTTTACACTAGGAAGTGTCATGAAGAGATGGTTAGTTG
This sequence comes from Candoia aspera, assembly GCF_035149785.1. Taxonomy (NCBI): domain Eukaryota; kingdom Metazoa; phylum Chordata; class Lepidosauria; order Squamata; family Candoiidae; genus Candoia; species Candoia aspera. The sequence continues at coordinate 128,182,281 of NC_086155.1, read as the reverse complement.
AGGCATTAGTGAACCCACAGACTGGAAGGTGGGCTATTTTTAATCTGTTGAGGTATACACTCTAAATGTTTGCTTTGCATTCTTCCCTTCATTTCATTCATAACATTTTGCTAAACACTCAAATTATATGGGAAACATGCATTCACATTTTCAAAGAGGACAGCTTAAAGAATGAAGGCCTCATTCATGAAGGCCATTGCAGGCCTCATTCTATCAATGAGCTAATATTTCCCATTTCATTGCTTTGTTGTTCTCTGAATTTGCCCTGTCTTGTATCACATCTGTTCTAAACTGCAGTTTAACTAGGAGAATTTCTAGAAATTGGTTTCAAAATTGGATTGTGTCTTGTTTTTTTTAGCTTATGGTTCCTCCAACCCATTGTATCCTCCTCCTGCATGTTATCAGTGTGCATGTGCACATGATAAAACATTAAAACAGGCAACTGTGATGCAGCAGCATTTTGCATCTTTTTGAAGTCCTACATAAGTGAAAAGCATGGCACAATATGAATTTTGAAGCATCCACCAATTTTACTGCTTGCTTTGTTTTTCCAGGTGTTTTATCAATGCACACATATCAATAATGTAAATGTCACTGCAATCGCACATTCATTTACTCACTTTACAAAAAAGCTTGTATTTTCTTCTCTGTAGACATATGTGGGATTACACTGTGAAAAATGGAACAATAGGAATTCCAAACTGATGGGGGAGACAAATAATTCTATACTATGAAATTAAAAGTAAAATTCAGGGGATAAGAATTTTAGAACCATTTCTATTGGTGCAATGCTGGAAAGGAATATTATTAATACTCCATATATAACATGTTTTGGTATTGAAGTAGAGCCTAATCATTTTTTTTTCCCTCTCCTTTTTTCTCTTTATAGAAGGTTTTTTTTTTTTTTTTTTTTGCTAAAACAACTCAAAATTGCAGTAAGCTCATCAAGATTCTGGGGAAAAAAATGAAGTAAACTGCCAGCAATTTTAAAATCATGTTATTCCTTCTTTATTACACACATAGTTGATAAAATGAGAACAAATGATCTAACTCAATTTCTTTTAGCAACTAGGAAATTAAAAATTCAAAGCATGAATAGAAGGGAAAGAATATTTAAAATGTACTCTCTGTTGATATGGCATTCATTGTGAAGAATACCACATTATTGCCTACACCAATGTTTTCTGATTTTCTACTCCTCAAAAACAAAACAAAATAAAACCCATGCTACATTTATTTGTCTGCAATGATGTCCTGTACATGCCAAAAAATCCTCTGGCATGTTCTAGAATGCACACTTGGTTAATGGAAACCTCTTGTCAACTTTACGTATTCCTACTTGAAAAGAAGTGTTTGTGAATATAAAGGGCAAAGGGGAAACAGTAACCAAGTTCAACTCTAAACTCTCCATTGACAGAGGCAAGAATACAACCAAGTTCAGCTCCATGTGGCTACAAGAACCCTGGAAAATCAGATTTTCTTGATCCTGATCTGGAAAATCAGAGTTCCTGTTCACAGAGAAGATTGCAGCCAGATTCATCTGAAAATATTTATATCAGTTATACTAGGAAAATCTGGCTGAAATGTTCCTATTTCTACAAACTCTTTCAATATAATAGAGGAATAGCTTTGGCAGTTCTGCATCTTCCCTTTATAGAAACTATTTCAATCTCAAAACACTATCTTGAAACAGGGGAATTACCAAGAAAATGTACATAACATGGTCTAGAAGTGTGAATGATGTGTGTGGCATTGATTAAGAGCCATTCTTTGAATATCCCTATTGGACCCCTAGAAGGGGAAAAACAAAAAAAAAACAAAACCGATATGCTTATAGTGTCCTTAGTCAATTGAGGTCAAGGTCACTGAAGGCAACCTGCAGTCAGTTTTGAACTGGTATTAAGTAATTAAGGAATGGACATTTATTTATTTAAATTTGTTAGCCACCCAACTCCAGTGGACTTTGGAAATGGTAGCAATATCCCAAGATGCTCCTTTGTGTCGAGGTTGATTTCTGGCAGCATCATGGACACATCAATGTATTTTTCTTGGCAGCAATACACTGTCTATTTCCTTCTTCCAAGATGGATGGATGGATGGATGGATGGATGATTTACTTTTCAGCAGCCTATACAGTGGCATTTCCTGGTGGTCTTCCATGCATGCATTAACCAGGTGTGATCTTATTTAGCTTTTTCAGATTACCCAAGGTCAGTGTGCTGCTGGGCATAAAAAACAATGGATTAGAACAACTCAAGTCTGTTATCTGCTAAAGTGGTTTTCCATTAAAGGTCAATGAAAATATGTAGGCTTTTTCTTATATAACAAACTATTTGGGATTTTAAAAATTATTTTGTTGCATTTTCAAGCATGGGTTCACATTCCTTCCAGCCTCTAGAAATTCCTGCAAGGATGATTCAAATACGAGAACTGGCAATGAAACTCCTACAACCTAACATTTGGATTCTTGATGTTGAAAAGTTGCCTTCATGTTTTCAGTTTGATCTTGGGTGTACATATTCTCAGACTTTTGGATGTTTTGAGTGAACAGGGTGACTTACAGTACATTACAAGTATACTAAACAACTGGATAGAGAATCATCCTTTTCTAATCTGATGGCCTCCAGGGGTTTTAAACAGCACACCCTGTCAGCTGTGGCCAGAATGGCCAATGATGGGGGATAATTGCAGCTGGAACATACAGTGAGCTCCCACACTTGAAGGAAAAGTGTATAGCTTTCACGTTTTATGATAATCATAGTATCTTCAACTAGGGGCACAACAAATTTCTTCTTTCTAAGTCACAGGAGCACCATAACAACTCTAAATAAATTAGTGAGAACTATGTGTCTTTCTATAGATAACAAAGATTTTCCTTCATTCATGCATTGAGGCTACATCCTGAAATTTTGTGGCATGTTCCCTTATCAAAACACTATTTCTTTTTTGTCTAGGGAGAACAGTTTGATCAAAACTCTTTAGGTCATACTGTGTATGGCAGCGCTTTATTTCTGTTTGAATTTTTGTCCTAAAATCTCACCATGGGAACTTGATCTTCCTATAAGCTGATTTTCTTTTTTTTTCAGTGCCTCTCAGTCATGAAGAAGCAATGTGACCTTATTCATTTTACCAGTTTTTATTGCTGTTATGCAACTTAGATTGGAAATAATTGACATACTTCAAACAATCTCTAAAGACTAATTAGCAATGGGGAGTCATCTATTACATCAGCCTAGGTCAAATTAAATGCTTGGTCCATGAGGAACTGAATTTAAGTAGCATTTTGAAAATCAGGTGGATTAGTACTACAGCTAGATCAACCACAGAGAGCCAGTTAATTCACATTTCTAAAATGTTTTCCTTAGGAATAAATGTAGAATATAATGAATTATAGATATTTTTAGCAGATCCAAAAGTTTCTCCAAATTCATAATTGAAGTGTTTTAATGGGACTGACATACTTGCCCTTAGTATGCTTACCTAGAAGTAAATATTGCTGTACCTCAGAGAGATTTGTTTTTATTTAATAACAGAAGATGCAATCATAATTACACACACACACACAGGGGACAGTGTGCGTGTGTGTATGTGTATGAGTTATTTATAAAAAATAATTAAAGTGGGATAAAAATAAAAAATAAACACACATGTGCAATACTGTACATGCACACACACACACACACATCTGTGTGTGAATGAATGAATGAATTGTATCCATGTTTTGAACAGACTTTTCTAGAGAAAAAGTCTGTTTTGTGTTTTCCCCAAAGAAGTCCCATAGCCCTTCAGAAAATATGACCCATAGTGCAAAATATTGAGTACTGAAGCAAAACTAAGTATGATGAAAGAGAAAGAATAGTCAAGGACAACTGAGTCACAAAATGACAGGTAAATCTGCAGAAAATAAATGACAGGCTTATGAACAGAGAAGGTCATTTTTGAAGGTTAATAGAAACCATATACAACCACAATGTGAATTTTGGATCTTTTTTATGAATGTTTTATCTAAGCATAGAAATAGCCTCAAAGTGATATTGTTACATATCAGTGAAACATCTGTGATCAGTGGTAGCATGAGGGAAGTCAGAAAGATGCATGAATACATGAGGAAAGAGCTTACAAAGCATCAGCTGTGTCATTCTTCTGTCAAGGTAGAAGATAAAGGGAATGTTCATCATATACTGGGACATTTAGCTGTAAGTTCATCCAATATTGCTATCCAAATATGAAATGTTCCTGGGTGGTGCCAAACCTATTCATGGAGCAACCTTCCAACTGGAAACAGAGATGATATTACTATTCTTTCCTTGATCCTTCAATATTATATGACAATATTCTGGTGAGAGTCAGAAGGAGGCAACCCTTAGTTTTTTCCACTAGTTTAGGAGGTTGAGGAAGCACATCTATACCTGCTACTGTCTGGTGACAGCAGGTAGGATTTGGAGGTGTGTGTGTGTGTGTGTGTGTTTAAATATTCAGTATATTAGTAGCCTAGGGTGGGAAGGGGATGTGTCTGGGACCTGGGACCTGGGTCGCTGAGTTCTTGTTCAGAAGTGACCCAGGACAGAGCTGTTCTTGGGGAATGCAGTATCTTCTACTGATTCTGCATTTCAGCCCCTTGCATTGTAGCCCTTTTAGGGCAGTGACAACATCATCTGGAAATGGGAGAGAGTATGCCTGCCCTTTGTTATTGTCATGTCACTTTCTGAGTGTTTTGGAGTGCTCTGGTCTGCATCCCATTACAGGGAGATAAGACCTGTTTGATCTTATCTGTCCACTCCTGTCCATTCCTGGCACCTGATGGAAACTGCTGGGTTTTGGAAAGAAATCAGGGTTATTCCTAAAGGTCTGGTGCATGGTTCAACTGAGGCCTTAGTTGCTGCTTGAAATTAGAGGGGAGCTGTGACCTTGGATTCAATAATAGCTTCTGGACTATGGCCTCCTGTTTATTGATTCTAGGGTTACCCCTGGTTTTCAGAGGAATTCTGGGTGATAAATGGCAGAAGAGACACCTGGTGCACCACTGGAGAAAGACAAAGAGCAAATCTAACCAAACACTTAATAAAGATTATCTTCTGGTGTTAAGAGTGACAAAATATAACTATTTTGTTGGTGGTGGTGTTCCAGGCATAATATGATGGCGGCTTTCATCTGTTTCTATGAAAGAAAGTCTTCCTTATAGCAAATAGAACTAGAGTTAGCAGAGCGCTAAGAGAAAAAAAAATAACATGTAATCAACTGCAAAATTACTTACTCTTTTGTGTAACCAATTATTTTCAGTAGAGCTGTTCAGAACATTTATCTCCCATCTGAACACATAGATCCACTTAGGTATGAAATCCATGCTCTGCCAGAGCTGTTTGGCCTTCACATTTCTCAAGTAACTCTTACTGCATCAATAAAAATAAAAAAAAAACACTTCCCAACTCTCTATATGCCATTTTATATGGACAGGAAGCAATAAATTAAAGCAAATTGATATGTACTGAATTAAACCAGTAGCCCATCACTTGGGATTATATAGTTCAGAAGGCACTAGTTTGGTGAAGTTGTTAAGGCGCCAGGCTAGAAACCAGGAGACCACAAGTTCTAGTCCTGGCTTAGGCACAAAGCCAGCTGGGTGACCTTGGGCCAGTCACACACTCTCAGCCCTAGGAAGGAGGCTTCTGAAAGCACTTCTGAAAAACCTTGCCAAGAAAACTGCAGAGATTTGCTCAGGCAGTCCCCAGGAGTCAAGACTAACTCAAAAACACCCCCCCCCAAATTAAAAAAAAGTGTAACCCTAGATATCCCCTTTTATAAGGGCCCCCATCCCATTTAACATAAAAAAACGTTATTTAAATTAAAATGCATGGATGGACGGATAGATGGATGGGAAGATAGTATGCTATCTTCCAAGGTAGAGTACCAGCCCTAGCAACATACTTGTTTATGAGAATTTCTTTGGGCCCACATGTGTTCTATTGCAATGTCAGCCATCATTTGAAACCAACTGCCCACATGATCTCAACATTCTCAATGTGCCCATGACTCATAGATTGCCTGTTCCCAACCAACACTATCAAGAAGGGAGCTTTCCAAGCTTTCAGACTAAAGTTTTTCTTAACCTTAACTGGAGATGTTAAAGATTGAACCTTGGACCATTTACAAGAAACAGAATATCTACCGTTGAATAGCAGTCCTTCCCTTAATTGTAGATGGATAGGAAAGTGCTGACTAGAGTCTCAGCTATATCTTGGATGACAGTTTGGGAAAAAAAATGTTACCTTCAGCAAGCTCAGTTGGTGGCTGGAATGCAAACTATTAACTCCTAAGATGCACTGTTTGCTTATTTAGCTTGATTCAGGCACATGTGTTATATATTTAAAACTAAATAATATAAAGAAGAAACAGAGGGATATGATCCTTTACTAGACAAATTGGAGATAAGGGAGATTTCTTACTATTTTCCCAGAACAACAAATGTGCTATAGACTGATTATGACAAATTTCTATACACATTTTTTCTCATATTGCTGCAGAATCCAGCAGCAAAATATTTTACATCATATTAAAATGTAGGTCAAAGTGAGAAAATCTTGAGTGGCTTTTCAATGAAAAGATATGCTTGCTATAACAATATTACTAAGTGTGTTGCCATAACTTGCAAAACAAGGTAGTGTATGTACATATGCACACATTCATGTATTTATACTTTCCCCACCCTGAAAATTGAATGGGAGGTTTAAGGAATTTATGGGATGGAAAGGAAACCAAAATAACTTGGAAGAAAACATACAGGGGCATTTCCCCAAGGGATGGATATGTGTAAAATATTATCTGGTTTCAGAGGAGAATAATATGGGGTCTCTTAATGTAGAGGTAATTTATTAGAGGTAAAGTGGGGTAAGTCTGCTTGAGGATTCTTCTTGATTGGAAAAAAGAATAGCAATTAAATAAATGGAAAGCAGCAAAATTAGACATAGGAGAAGAACATCTACAACTCTGTCCCATAGCAAACTGTTGTAACACTAAATTGTACAAGCACTCACAATATTCACAAAATAGCCGGGATTTCAGCAAACATTCTGAGGGGTATGAAAATGCTAGCAGTATATTCCTCACATGGGAAGACTATTCATCTAGCATTTCGTTGGAGCAAAGTAGGGTCCAACACATTGGCAAATGTGTATAAAAACCTGAATTGTACAGCCAGACAGACTAAGGAAAGAAGGGCTGAGTTTGCAATCACATTGAAGGGAAGTAGTAGTCCAATGCCCCCAAAGGGGCAGGTGACTGGAGTTCCTCTGTAGTGTTATTATATCTTCCAGTGACATCAAATAAATCTACAGGGATCACTTGACTTCCTAGGCCAGACTTAGGCAAGGGGATCCCTCAGATACATTTTGGTACCTGCCAGACTCTCTGTGCCATTATCCTAGGCAAGGAGGTCCCTTCAGGCAATCACTCATGCCTGGGGGTGGGGTGGGGTGTCATTTCACAGCTTGACTACTGCATTGCACACAACATGGGACTGCCCTTGAAGACCACTCAGAATGGTCTTGTTCCTTTATTGTTGATCATCGATCCTAAAAGGCAGAAGATATCCACCACTTCAATATCTTTGTTGTCAATACTAAGGCTGGTTGTTCTACTTGTTGTCATTAGTTTAGTCTTCTTTATATTTAATTTTAGTTCCATTTTTTTTTTCACTGTGCTCTTTGACTTTACTACTGGTTAACTGAGAGACCACTTGTCTTCCATAGCCAATTAAATCTTGCAGGGTTGGTGTGCTCAAGGTCCCTTCCATTAAACTATGTCATCTATCAAGACTCTGAGAGTATGCCTTCTTCGTAGTAGATAATGTACTTAAAACAATGACTAAAACATTTAATTCCTATTTCAATGAAACTATTTATCCACATGTCTACCTGGAGAAATTCAACATCACAAACATATTGCCAATCACTCACTAATTAATGAAGGATATTCATTTAAATTTTATTTAAAGCTTTAATGTTTAAAACCTGTGATTCAGTGGGCAGTTTTAAAGAAGATTGTAGAATAAGATTATGCGATGTCTGTATAAGGCTCAGCTGTTCTTAACCACCGTTTTATTCTCAAAAGGAGAGCCAGTATTCAACCAAACTGAATACTAAGGGGAAAAGTTTACAGCTGCTGTAAGAGTATCAACAACTTAAAGAAGGATACAAAGTATTTGTTGTTTATTCATTCAGTTGCTTCCGACTCTTCGTGACTTCATGGATCAGCCCATGCCAGAGCTTCCTGTCAGTTGTCACCACCCACAGCTCCCCCAAGGTTGAATCCGTCAATCTGTCCTCTAGAATATCATCCATCCATCTTGCCCTTGGTTGGCCCTTCTTCCTTTTGCCTTCCACTTTCCCTAGCATCAGCATCTTCTTCAGGGTATCCTGTCTTCTCATTATGTGGCCAGAATACTTCAGTTTTGCCATTAATATGATTCCCTCAAGTGAGCAGTCTGGCTTAATTTCCTGGAGGATGGACTGGTTTGATCTTCTTGCAGTCCAAGGCACTCTCAGAATTTTCCTCCAACACCACAGTTCCAAAGCATCTATCTTCCTTCTCTCAGGCTTCCTTATGGTCCAGCTCTTGCAGCCATATCATACTATGGGAAACACCATTGCTTTAACTATGTGGACCTTTGTTGTCAGTGTGAAGTCTCTGCTCTTAACTATTTTATCAAGATTTGTCATTGCTCTCCTCCCCAGAATTAAACATCTTCTGCAGTAACCTTTGCACCTAGAAATAAAAAGTTGGTCACTGCCTCTATATTTCCCCCCTCTATTTGCCAGTTATCAGTCAAGCTGGTTGCCATAAACTTGGTTTTTTTGAGGTTTAACTGCAACCCAGCTTTTGCACTTTCTTCTTTCACCTTTGTCATGAGGCTTCTCAGTTTCTCCTCACTTTCAGCCATCAAAGTGGTGTCATCTGCATAACTGAGATTGTTAATGTTTCTTCCAGCGATCTTAACCCCAAACTTGGATTCATCGAGCCCAGCACATTGCATGATGTGTTCTGCATACAAGTTGAATAGGTAGGGTGAGAGTATACACTCCTTTCCCAATCTTAAACCAGTCCGTTGTTTCGTGGTCTGTTCTTACCATTGCCACTTGGTCGTTATACAGATTCCTCAGGAGGCAGACAAGATGACTTGGTATCCCCATACTGCTAAGAACTTGCCACAATTTGTTGTGGTCCACACAGTCAAAGGCTTTAGAATAGTCAGTAAAACAGAAATAGATGTTTTTTTCTGAAACTCCCTGGCTTTTTCCATTATCCATCAGATATTGGCAGTTTGGTCCCTAGTTCCTCTGCCTTTTCTAAACCCAGCTTGTACATCTGGCAATTCTCGCTCCAGGAATTGTTGGAGTCTACCTTGCAGGAACTTGAGCATTACCTTACTGGCATGTGAAATGAGTGCCACTGTTCGATAGTTTGGACATTCTTTAGTGTTTCCCTTTTGTGGTATGGGGATATACAGTAAGTTGATTTTTTTTTCCAATCAGATGGCCATTCTTGTGTTTTCCAAATTTGATGGCATATAGCATGCATTACCTTGACAGCATCATCTTGCAAGATTTTGAACAGTGCAGCTGGGATGCCGTCGTCTCCTGCTGCCTTGTTATTAGCAATGCTTCTTAAGGCCCAATCAACTCACTCTTCAGGATGTCTGGCTCTAGCTCACTGACCACACCGTCAAAGCTATCCCCAGTATTATTATCCTTCCTTTACAGATCTTCCGTATATTCTTTCCACCTTTTCTTGATCTCTTCTTCTTCTGTTAGGTCCTTGCCATCTTTGTTTTTGATCATACCCATTTTTGCCTGGAATTTACCTCCAATGTTTCTAATTTTCTGGAAGAGGTCTCTTGTCCTTCCTATTCTATTGTCTTCTTCCACTTCCACGCATTGCTTGTTTAAAAATAATTCCTTATCCCTTCTGGCTAACCTCTGGAATTTTGCATTTAATGGGGCATATCTCCCCCTATCACTGTTGCCTTTTGCTTTCCTTCTTTCTTGGGCTACTTCTAGTGTCTCAGCAGACAGCCATTTTGCCTTCTTGGTTTTCTCTTTCTTTGGGATGTATTTTGTTGCCACATCCTAAACAATGTTGCGAACTTCTGTGCATAGTTCTTCCAGGACCCTATCTACTAAATCTAGTCCTTTGAATCTATTCTTCACCTGCACTGCATATTCCTGAGGGATATTAGTGAGCTCATATCTAGCTGATCTGTGGGTCTTCCCTAATCTCTTTAGTCTGATCCTAAATTGTGCAAGAAGAAGTTCATGAATTGAACTACAGTCAGCTCCAGGTCTTGTTTTTACCAACTGTATAGATGTCCACCACCTTTGGAGGCAAAGGATGTAGTCAATTTTATTTCAGTGTTGTATACAAAGTATACAAATAACTATATTTGCTGCCATATAGTGGGCATCTGGATTTTTAGAGCCCAAATATGGTTGACATACCAGGCACTCCTGCCAAATCATTTATGAAGTGTGCATGGCTCTAGAAAATGGTGCCCTTGTATGAAATGACACCATTATCTAGGGCCACACACACTTCAAAAATCCCCGGTATTCATCATCACTGTAGGCCCTGCATGCTGGATCTGATGAATGATGAGTTTCAACAACGTTCAGAAGGTTTCTCACCTCTGGTGTACTAAGATCAAATTCCCACCTACATTTGTTCTTGAGTCAGTTTCTCTTATGGGCTTAGACCCTAAAAGCACTTACTCACATGAATATGTATCCTATCTGTGTTGAATGTAGTCCAATTTATAGTAATGTCAAGGAAACTGTTATACATTGTACACTGTTGAGAAATTCTAACCAGGCTTTTATTAACTAAAGCTCCTCCTCTGATACTTTGGTAAGCTCCACTTGTTTTGAGGTTTGTATTTTCAAGTGCAAGATAAGCCCAAGTATTCAAAAGCTACATCTGTTCAAAGCTTACAGATGGTCTTTTGTGTTATCTCTAGCTTCTGTATAATTACGTGCGATGCTGCATTTCTTTTGGAGGTACTGCTGTGTAGAGATACAGTATAATTGAACATGAATCTGTGCATGTTCCATAGGGTTTTCTGCAATGGTTATAATGAATTCTTCAGTTTACACACTGGAACCTCCTGAGCAAAGATTAGATTTGCAAGCATTAGGCAGTGGTACTGATTCCTACAGTACTCCTGGCAAGATTGAGAAAAGAGGTTAGCTTCAGTGGTCTTTTAAAAAAAAAATGCAGACATCTCTTTCTCTCTACCCAATCCCATAGGAAAGAGAAAACTCTCTAAAGCATAAACGTTTTTGACAATTGAGTCATCCAGCAAAAAATTATATTAGTGCTATTTCATTTATAAATTATATGTAATAGGGAAGATGTCTTTTCCTGGGAAGATAAGTATTGGCTTTCTCTCTGTCTGTAAGGGACTTTGTTCTTTGGAAGTGAGACGCAACTGTCTATTCCTATCTCACTTTATCCAGTGATGGGACAGAATATGGGCTTTCCAAGACTTAGATAAGCCTTCCCTAGCCTGCATGCATTTCAGATGTATGACCTTCAACTTCCAGAAGTCTTAGCAAGGGCTAAAAAAGCTGGGATTTCTGGCAGCAGGAACCACACATTCAGAGATTCTGAAATTGGGAAGTGCCATGCCAAGATGTATTACATCTGTTTCTCCCAGAATTCTTGGCTTCTGGTGAGCTTGGTTCTGGGCGATGCCAAGATGGAAAAGGTTAGATTAGAATATATGCCTCTGCTTAAGGTAGAGAGAAGTGAAAACTTAAATCATTTATTAAAATAGATTGCTGAAAAAATTAGGGTGCGTACTCCTTTTTTGTGATTATATTTGTAACAGTACAAATGTTCTCTTGTGCATTTCTTCTAAAGATGACTTCAAAACTCTTTTGTTTTTTGAAGGGATGACAATTTTGAAGGGGTGACAGTTCAAAACAAATGTGCTTGACTATGCAAATTCTTGCTTCTGATCATAAGCAAGGACCCCATGGAGAAAGGGGACAGAGCAGTTTAGTGTACTCACTTGGATTACTCATAGGCCCAGAAAGAACTGAGAATGATTTCCCAACCCAAGTTCCTACCCAGTGCCTATTCTCTGAAGACACACTTAGCTTTGGTTTTGCACAGTGTCCTATGGTAAAAATATGATGAGCTAGTCTGTTGTGTGATCACAGCCACAGTTTTCATTAACAAGATTGTTAAGCTTGGATAGTAAAACTCAGTGCTTTAATTATAGAGCAAGTAACCAGGACAGTTGTAGAGCAAATCACCTAGTCAGCTTTCAGATGTGTAGTCATCAACTCCCAGAATTCTTAGCAATGGCCACTCTGGCTATGGCATTTTGGGAATTGAAGTCCACAGATCTGGAAATTGTCCAGGTTGGAAACACTGTGCTAGAGCTTATTCTAAGATCAAGAATAGCCCCATTCAGATTTGATTCTAGTAGAATGTTTAACATGAGTGTTGCAGTTTATATCCTACCTCTACCAAGATCTCTGAAATAGCACTGGCTCCCTGAAGACATTGTACATTAAGGAGGAAAGCCTAAAGCTGTTTATGAGCTGGTACTTGTGAGTAGGCTGACCTCTTAAAACATAGCGACAAACAGTGCCAGAAACATGGGGGCTGCACCCATGGTTGGTGTGATTATTTTATCACTGATAATGCTTGTGCTTACTATAAGTAATAAACTGATGTGAGGATATCACCTAAAATATTAATTAATTAATTAATTAATTAATTAATTCATCATATTTATATAGCTGCCCATTTCATAAGACATGACTCTGGGCCACATAAAATAAAAAAACAAACAAACCATAAAATAAGCAATATATATATATATATTTTAAATGTACAATTAAAAAAAACCCATCAGTATCCATCAGCAGAGAGGATTTGATGTTATAGCAATGTAGTCACCTCACTAGTTCACCATTATATTGAGATCCCCAAGCTCACCATTACCTTGAGATCCCCAAGCCAGTTGACACAACCACTTTTTGAGGGACTTCTGGAAGGATGTCATGGGTGTGGCCAGTCACACTTTGGGATGAATTATGTTCCACAGGGTGGGTGCCACAGTAGAAAAAAGCCCATTTCCTCGGTCCCACCAGATATAGCTCCTTGCAGACATTACCATCCCATACCCAGTCCTGAATCCTCACTGAAAAGGGTCCAGATAATCCACTTCATCCAGAGTTCTCTGAAGCTGCTGCACAACCATCTTCTCCACCACCTTCCCCCAAAATAAGAGTTTAGATACTGGATCAAAATTGTCCAGTATGGTGGGATCCAGTGATGGTTTCTTGAGGAAGGATCAAACCAACACCTCCTTAAGGGGTGGAGAAACAACCCCCTCACTCGAATTCACAACCACTACAACCTACTCACATGACACCCCCCGGCTGCTTTAGTTAGCAAGGAAGGGCATGGATTTAAGGAGCAGATGACCAAGCTCACAGTCCACTTCTTCAGGCCCAATAGGTTCAAAATGTTCCAAGATAACAGGGCCATACTCCACCCTGACCTGCAGCAAGGCATCCAACTGAGAATGAATTTTAGAGACTTTGTCTTACAGATACTGAGCAAATTCTTCCACACAACTTTGTAGGGGGATCTCCAAGCCCTCTCTACCCAAGAGGGCATGTGTCACCTAAAACAAGGCTGTGGGATGGCTATCTGCAGATGCAACAAGGGCAGAGAAGTATTTTTGTTTTGCTGCCCTTCCCGTGTTTGGTCCCTCAAGTTCATCCCTCTTTGAGTCCCAGCAATACTAGAGGTCTCTTCTATGAACCACAGAGTGATGGGATTCATGAGAGGGGAGAGGTCACATAGGCAGGATCTGATCCAAGGCCTCAGCAGACCTTTTGTTCCAAGCAGCCACCAAGGCTTCATATGGACCATGCAGCAGACCAGCAGGAAAACACCCCCAGCTCCCTTGGGAACCCATCAGGGTCTATCAGTCACCAAGTGTAGACCAATCTAATGGGTCCTGCCTCCCTGCAGTGAATAGTGGTACTGGAGAATCCCATGGTAATCAGGGCATGATCTGACCATGACAAGGGGGACACTAAAAGTTCCTCTAATTCCAGAACACATTGCCACTGCTCCAACAGGAAAACCAGATCAGGGGTGTGACCACTGCCCTATGTTGAGCCCTAGATGATCTGGAATAGGTCTATGGTAGCCATGAACTCCTAAGCTGCCTCAGACTCAGACTCCACTCCCAGATAAGGCAAATTGAAATTTCCCAAGATCATAAGTCTGAGGAACTATTCAACCAACCCAGAAATGGAGTCAAGCAGCTCAGGCAAGGAGGTTGCTATGCAGCAGGGATGCTGGTACAGTAGCAATAATCCCAACTATTCCCTACAGTCCAAGTTAATGAATAGGGTCTCACATCTGGCAACCTGTGGAGCAGCACCCCTGAAAGCCTTAAGTGATTCCTAGATGCAACTTGCCGCACCACCACTCCTGCCCTGGAGTCTTGGCTGATGCCATACCCAAAACGCAGCTGGGCACATTTCTGAAAGGGGGACCTCCCCTTCTGGACCTAGCCAGGTCTCAGTAATACATGCCAGGTTGACATTAATTCACAAATGAGGTAGGCCTCATTACAGCCTTATTACAACCTGAAGTTCTGCTGACCAGGCACAGGTTGAAATTGGGGAGCTGGAATACAAAACTGGTATTAGACACCAGGCCCACATTCCCTGAGAATGGCCTGCTCCCAATTTCCTGCCATACCTGCCCATGCCCATCACCACCATGATGTTCTGAGCCCAACCCCCAAGACGCCAGCATCCCTCAATCTAACCCTCCCAGTTCCCAAGACTAAGGATCTCTGCCTGTCCTCAATATCATCCATACAAGGGAGGGGAAGCTGAGTCCCCTGAGGCACTTCAGCCCTGTCAAGGGTATCCACAGCCACCTTTCCCACTCTCAAACAACACAAACATAACCACCACCACCCCACCAGCCACTCTCACCTGACTGGTCAGGGCCCCCTCTCAAGCCACATCTGCCCTAACCAATCCCCTCCGCAGACAAAGATGCCTATCCAAAAAAAAAAAGCGTGGGGGGTGCATTAAGAATTCATTTGGTCCCAAGATGGTTATCACAATATTGTTTTCAAAGCTAGCAAAAAAAAAAAAAAAAAGGCCGCTGGGGGGATCCACAGCAGTCTGGAGCACCAGTCCACTGCTATCACCACCTCTGTTTGAAAGCACCTCCTCTGGTTGAATTATATACTACAGTCGCTGGAGTCTTGAAATAACTCTGTGTCTGGAGGCTGCAAAAAGTGCTGCACTGCAATGTCAACAGTTCCCAGCACTGGCCAGAAGGGCCATCTACTGTTGCAGCAGCCAAAAATCATAATGTTACAAACATGCAACTAGGCTCTATCATCACTGCTGCTGCCACCTCACAAACTGCCTTATCTCCAGCTGATACGCTCAGCAGAATGACATCTCGGATGCCACCATGGTCCTCCTCCCAGATGTTTCCCACGAACAAAACTCCACCAGGAATAAGAATTTGTGGGGGAAACACCCACATGAGGCTGCCTCCACAAAAACTGGCAGCAGGGGAGGTTCCAACATGTGTGGTCCCATTGGTCCAGCTCAATATCCAACATGAGGTCCTCCACACAGGGCAAACCAGTCCTCCAGCACTGCAATGAAAAGATCCAGGTACGTACAACAACACACACACCTCAGTCAAACAGTCCACAGTAAACAGTAAAAACACCTGCTAAAATGATGACATCCACACCATGGCTACTGCTCTTTCTACGTCTTAAAACCATTCTTGTTAAGATTAAAGTTAAGAGGCTAAATGTCTTCTACAATGGGAAGGAAAAATAAAGGAATAATGATTATATTTGGTATGTTGGGTCTTTCTTATCAGGACCAACTGATATAAATTCCATGCTATAAGGTAGAAATGTCAGTTAGTATGTTGGCTTTGTAGGAGCTTTATGGATGCTGAATTATCAAGCGACACTTTAGACTTGCTTACATTTACCATCTAACCAAGACTCATACTATTCCATGAAGGTAACTTTACAACTGTCTCACTTCATATAGTATTGTTAGGTTCATCCCATCATAAAGGACATAAGCAAAGGCATTAAGGAATGAAAAGAGCCTTTCTAAGATGATTCCACTGCACTTTAAGTTAGAAGTAAAGTGGAATAGGGAATAATGGCTGGGATAAGGAATCATTGCACAAGAGGGTAAAGCCTTCAAGAAGTAGAGGAAACAAATAGAGAGGAATAAATACTGTAGAAGGAATGCAAAGGTGGAGACACAAGGGTATTCCTAGAAGGGAAGGGTCAGCAAGTGACCAAATCCTATAACTTATGTTCTGTCATCTGATATGAGGATGCAAGTATGACAAGGTGGGGTTTATACTGAGGCATCATAACACACAATCTGGTTTTCATTATTATTGTTAGCAGCAGTTTTCTCTGCAGGGACCAACTTCAAAGAAGATAGAAAGATAGTTTGTTAACCATGTTAAATAATGTCTTTTAACCATAGTTTATAGAATAACACAGAATTAGATGGGTTTTGCACTATGAATAAAGTCAGATATCATAGTTTACAAACCATAATGGCTGGGTTCACATCATAGTATGTGTGATGTGTGAACTTGGGTAAAAGACTTGTTGGAGACAACTTGAGTCTAGATCTTTTTTCCTCAGGCCACGGGAAGCAGCTTTTGACTTCAGTGGAAAAGGGAATGAAAGAGAAGATAGAGTGATAGAAGTAATTCACACACAGCTTTGTTGGTTATTACAGAGGTCATATTACTACTAATTTTTGGTAAGGGGGCAACACATACCTTCCCACATTGCTTCCCTTAATCATGGCCCCATTTAATCAACCAGAAGGGACTAGGGTCAAGTAAGCAGGAGATAGACCTCATCTCTACCGTACCCTGTCCACATCCTTGGGATGTAAGCTGAAAATATCCCAGAATAAGAGGACAAGTGATTGGTGAGTATGTATCCCTGTGTCCTATCTTAACACTGGAGTCCAAGTCAAGTGAGATACCATTGACGTTGCCCTCAGAGTAATATATACTTCTTGCAACATTTTTATTATCAAATTTATGATCAAGGGATATTCTGTTACCCAAATATTTAGAAGCTAGAAGTGTATTTTCATATACAATTCAACCCTGCACAGATGGTCACAAAATTGCCACATCCTACCTGCCTATAATTGTTTGCAATTACCGGAGAGGCAAGAGGGGAGTTAAAATCTCAAAGGTGCATAGAAATGAAGATTTTATTGGCTCACAAAATATACTTGTAAGATGCTACATATTTTAAAAAAGGTCTATTTTGAATACTTTGATGCTATCAACCACATGAAATATTTATATCTTAAATCAATACGAAAAAGCAAAAGTACACATTAACCTTGATCAAAACTTATCTTTTGTATATACAGAAACACTTGTCCTTGATCCAGGTTGAAATTAAACAAAATGGGCTTATTGCCAATCTTTGGGTTTTGTTTTTTGTTTGTTTGTTTGTTTTGCTTCTGGCTTGAGTAATAATTTCATCTGCTTTATCAAGTAGAAACCTGAACAACATAGTAGGAAATTTACTTCAAATAAAGATGGTGGATTGAGCTTTTAGTGACCAGATGACCATTTATGGATTAGTCGGTAATTCTATGAGCATGTGAGCCTATTCAATACTATGTTCTTGGGTAGACCATAAGGAGTGATGAGCAGTTCTAGCTGTGGCGGCATTGAACAGCTTGTCTCTACAAGTACAGCATGATTATCTGGAGTATTTATCTTTTGTCTACAGAGCTGTACATGTGAAAATTTCATTTATTCATTTCATTTCATTTCGTTTATTTTATAAATTTATTCACCCCCCATCTCTCCCCAATGGGGAGAAATGTCCACCTAATCTCAAAGCTTGCATTATTATTGCTCAAGTTCACATGAAAACATTTGCCTGTACGTGGAGAACTCCCATTTTCAGACAATGATGCTGCATCTATGGTCAACCTGCTGTTCACTGATGTGCTTGGGCTTCTGTAGAATATGATTTCCATTTATTCCCAAGCCTGTGTTCTGAGAAGGAATTATCAGGGGTATGGAGATAAAACTAAAGCATCTGAATGTATTTGAGGAAGCACTGGATATGGTTAGAGATGTGAGTACAACATTTGTTTTAAAGAGTCATGGACATCTGAGATAGTTTTTACTCCTGCTGGTGCTGCTGCTGTGTTTCATTAATGGGTTATTTATTATCTTGGCAACTTTTTAGGAAGAAACTAACCCCCAACCCCTAACAAACACACTGTTCTCTTGGATTCATAACAAGTCCCCCCAAGTGGCCTATAACCACAATGATATCATATTATAATATGAAAAACTGAGGTGCCTTTTTGCACACAAACTGAAGTCTTTGTTATATAACTGTTACAATCAATGAATATTTCAGGCAAAGATATTAACAGAAATATGTGTGGATGTGTTTATACACACACATGCTCAATATTATATCACGAATAGTTTACATTTATGAGATTTATTGAACGAAGAGTGAAAAACATCACATTGCTTTCATTTGCCTTATCTTTGTGCTGCATAGCTTGCAGAAACTTTACGTGTATGTGTGTGTCTTTGCATCCTTGCAATTAGGTCCTTATTGTTCATCATTTATCTTAATCATTAATTGTCACAATGAGTAACAATGGTGAAATTACTTCTATCACTTGTCTTCCATAATCAGAATGCTAGAAGAAAATGCAGACCGAAATACCAGGTTTGCTTTTCCTGTGTGTCTGTTTCTTCTTGGCAACAATAACATTTGTACATAGGGAAATGAATTGGTAAGTTCATGTTAGCCTTCCTATCGCATAAGGAGTTTTCTATCAAGTTTTGTACAACGCTTCTAACCCGGAGTTGCTACGAAACAGTAATTAGCAAAATACTATCTGGCAGAACATGCTCAGGCTCTCAGGCTGGGGCCTTTCCTATCACCTACTGCCTGATCTATGAACTAGAAGTATTAGGGATCAAATTTGATACTTTTTCCCCCAGGGGAAAAAAAGATGAATAAAGGGAGGTGGGCATGACAACAGTATATAAAATATTTGCAGTAGATGGCTGTTGCCCTAAAGAAATGTTGCTATCTTTCTCAATACCAGCATCTGGAGCCATCCAAGAAATCTCAATGCTAGGAGATTCAGAAATGGAAGTACCCCTCTATTCTGTGTAGTATTATAATATAGAATTCTCTGACAATGGATCTAGTACAGGCTCCAGGCTTGGATATTAATCCCATCTTTAAAAGGAGATGAAACAAATGTATGCAAAAACAAGTAATCAGTGGTTAGCAGACATAATGGAATACACAGTATATTACCTCCAGTTAAAGAAATATTAGGTATCTTGGCACCGAATGCTGGGCAACATGAGTGGGAGGGGTCAACAGCATACATCCCCCCATTGGCTTTGACTGCATTCGTTTTAGCCTTAGCTGAAACACGGCCATCAATAGATTATCCCTGAGGATATGCATGTCTGGACAAGGGAAAAAGGAAGGATGTCCATTGGAGCCACTACAAATGTTTGCTGAATTTGTTATCTTTCCTCCAATATTGAGTAGGTTTTACAAGAGGTTCCTATGCCTGGGAACACATAAGAAATGCTTGTATGAATGAATTTGAAGTCTGTAATTCAAGATAAGCAAGGTGGGTTTTTATTTTTAAATAGGGAATGTGTGTATGTGTGTTTATATATATCTCACATATTGTTTCTTACTATTTCTTATTATATTAAACTAATATGGCCAAATCCAGAACAATGATAAAAGAATGTGGTTTATTATTTAAAGAAAGCATTCCCAAATCAGTAACATGTTTGGGTAACTTCTTTGGATGATTAGTTCTTACAAAGTCTTTAATGTATCCACAACAGATGTTGCATTTTGAGAGCAGTTATTGTCTGCAAAATAACTGTACGTATTTTATGTATTTCACCAGTAATCAATTATTTATTATTATTTAGACGTTTAATTTCGGATGGATGTGGACTCTCTCATTCTCTTTATGGTGTAAGAAATGTGTTCTGCACCAATTCAAGGATACTTTCATCTATTATTTCTTCATATATTTCAGGATTACACTTTTGGGTTTTAAAACCAGATGTTAAGATTAGCCTTAGCTTCAGAATTTCAATATTTGCCAAGTAGCCTTTGCAGACACTAAATATCCAGTCCCAATTTGGATTCTTCATTAAAATATTTTATCTGTGACATAAGAATAAGAATATCTTTACAGGATAAGGAACAGGAACAACTAAAATTGTGCACATCCATTTATACAAACACAGACAGAGATAGAGTTGGTCACATTGATGCTCTGTTGAAAGGTGGAGTAGATTCCCAAAGGTCTGCTCTCCCCCCAAACCACTCTAGTAGATTTTCCATGATTACAATTCCCATTGATTATTTAAGTGATCATGAATAAAACAGCCTCAATAGCAACATGACTATTCAAGAACTGCTGTAAATATTAGGCTTTTTCACTTGGGACTAGAATTAAACTACTTCTTGTGATTTTTTTTTTAAATATTATTATTATTTATTGCTGTGCTTTTCAGTTTCTACTGTGCTCTCTGTCCAATCAGCAATAGCAAAGTGTGTGTTTCCTTACAAATGGAAATGATGTGAGTGTGTTTGTTTGGAAATTATTATAAAATAGGCAGGTGTTTTATGAATAATTAATATGATCTCAGAAAATATCTACAAGGTACTCCTGACTTGCTGAAAGTATTCACAATACTCATAATCATATTGACTAGTACATGTATAAACTCACGTATCTCTAGCTCTGCCTCTGTATCTACATCAGTCAATCCTTCAGTCATGAACCAGATTCCACAAAGTTTGATTGGACCTCTACTTTGTTGAGATAGACTGTAGTAGCACAATCTTGAAAGCCTGACTGTGTTTTCCCTTCCTTCCCTCTTATAACCCAGTGAATTAGGGTGAAGCCTGTCTTAGCTTCTTTCTAACACTTTCTCCATTTTTCCAGGCTTAAAGTGTGCTTTTGTTTTTGTAACTGTTTCTGCATAGTTTCTCCAAGGTCATCTCTGTGGTTCTCTACAATAAAATACAGAGACCTAGAGAAATATAAATACTGTATACAGAGACCTAGAGAAATATAAATACTGCTGTTTGCAATATAGTTAGCTGGGTGGCTTTTTTGGCTATATGTAGCTGTTATTTATGATTTTCCTTTCAGGAATTTTAGGCAGGAAGATCTACTTAGTACCAGGAAAATTTCAAAAGGCTTTTCATAATTAGCTTTCAACTGGTATTTCAATCCAATGTTTGGAAACCAATTAAAAAGCTTTTCCTTGGCCACCTAGCAAGAATTAACATTATTTTTTTCTTTAAAGGAGTGACATTATTTCTTTAAAACAGAAACATTATTTCTTTCTAAAAAAAATAAAGAAAGAAAATCAATCTCCATTTTTCCCCATGCCCTAGCCATATAAAAGCTATGTAGGCTTGCGTGTTTTACATATTTTGGTTTTTACTTGTCTATTGCATCCTTTTATCCTGATGCTGCTGCTTACCTTCTTCCTTCTTCTTCATCTTTTTACCTTTTTTCTACAGAGCTCCAGGTGATATATAACAGGTCACTGTCATGTTTATCCCCACAACAACAACTCGGTTTTGTAGGTTGGACTGAAAAATGGCAACTGCCCTGAAGTCCTTATCGAGCTCATGGTCAAATAGGATTTGAACCTTGGCCTCTGTCATTGCAGTCTGACACCTTAACCACTGATATTCATGATTACTCTTCTGTTAACTTCACTTTTAAATAACTTGCCATATAGCAAATTAATGTTCTCTTTGTAGGGAGAGGGAAGGGTGAGGTGGAAGGATGACACTTCTAACTGGATGTGTCATCCTTGTTTTGTTTTGTTTTGTTTTTGGTTAAAATAACAGCACCCAAATTCATTTTTTTCTTATTGGCAGAGGAGACATGGAGGGAAAAGGGAAGGGGAAAAAAATATCATCCTTCCAGTTCCATCCTTCTTCTGGAGTGGAATCTAAAGTTCTTGATCAAGTCATGATTTTCTGTATCAAGTGTAAATAATTGATGAACTCTGGTATTCATTTCCAATGGACCTGTGCATGATGTAGAACACATTGTGATGCAACCTCTTCCCATTAATCTCCTCAAGGAAGTGCAGCTGGGGAAAATAAAAATCCTTTTATATCATTGCATTAGCATTTCCCTTGGTTTGTGCTTCTGGGGGTCAAGAAAACATTAATGCACTGACAATCTTTTCTTCCATGTTTGATAAACAGAGATTTGCAGTACAGGTTGCCTTATGCTAATGTTCTATTTAAACCTTAAGTGATATAGCTCTTACCGTACACTGTCACCAAACATATATTATGGTGTTAAATAAGTAGGAGCTTTTTTCATGGGAGTACAAATGACATTAGTCTCCACAGAATGTCTACGTATCCTGTGAACAAATACATAGAGGGATTGTCTTTATGAGTACAGTTCTATGTGCATTTGTCTTCTTGTGAGAATGAACCTGGACATTAAAAATAATTCATTGGTGGTAAAACTAACAGTGGAAATCTAATGCATCAAAGTTGTCATTCAATTAAATTGCCCTAGGTGGTTGGTACACCAATAAAATCCCTGATCTGTTAGTGTGACTTATCTTTACTCACAGACATTCACACCTAATCACTTTCAGGACAGTGTTCAATATCACTGAGAGAGTCCTGCAAATAATGACATCTACCTCTCCTTCCTGGCCTTGGCACTGAGCTCCTATATGACCGGAAACCTGGATTGGCAATTTCTGATAGGGCTATATCCCCACCATTGCCTAGCTTGCCTAAGTAATATACACCAGACCCATGTGTTTGTTCACTACCATATTGTAAATGGATGCAGTTGTATTCCAAACCAGCCTGGCATTTACTAATAACACCTGGGCCCAGATGGCTGACAATGGTATATGGGAGCCAGCTCATACAGGCTTGCAAGAGCTGATTGTTAAATTTTCTGGAATTTTGCTAGCTGGTTGAGAACAGAGCTGAACTGAATGCCTAGCATGCCGATCAGCTGTTTGGCAGCTTGCACAGTGGCCCAGTGGTGGCAAGGGAACCAGCAGATATAGTCGTTATACATTTATCAGCACACCACTGGCCCCAGGTCAGGGGCAACTGAGTTAGAAAAGGACCTGTTAGAATGACCTTCCAGCACTTCCCACATCAATTTGGACCCCACTGTATTACCCCAGAAATCAATTCCAGTCCCCTGCTCATATCCTTGCAGCAAGCTCTAGTTCACCACTCATTAGACCAGCATTAGCCACCAGGAACAGGCAGGGCATTCCTATAGGCTCAGCATACTCACCCATTCATCCACACTACATGGCCTTCAAATCTTCCTACCCCCAATACTCAATTTCCTGGAAGCCTCCAAACCACTAAATATCCTCTGGCTTGTCCCTAATTCCCCTATTCTCCCACAACAAGGATGAGAGTATGTATTTTATTAATTCCCTTTCTACCCTTTCCAGTGATGCTGTAGAACATCTTTTGGTGTTCTATGCAGGAAAGAAGCATAAGCAAGCCATTAGCAGTAGCTAATTATTGTCTCTTGGAGGAAGATGGAAGGAAGACTTGCTTCAAAGTCATAAGTACTAATAACACAGGAAAATGATCAGATGTGTCTAGTATTTATTGTTCCATTGCTTGAGGCATCCTGCATGTCATAAACTTAGAGCCCTTGGGCACTGTTTGCATCTGCTTTCATGCTTCCTTCCTTCCTGTTGTAATATAAAAAGTATTTGCAACTGCAAACTTCAATAGAAATGCATGAAGACAGGGTGAAAGTGAAAACACTAATAAGCTTGCTTTTTTTAATCAAACACATGGCATTAGATACATCAATTCTTTTTTACCCCTTGCACACAGATTTAATAATCTTTCTCACCTGTAACTCTGTTTGTATGTATATATTAACGTATCTGTGGCAAAGACAGAAGTGTTGAAAATCCTGTATCTTTTAAATATACAGTATTTCAAATAATCCACTACTGTGAAATGTTTACTCTGAAATAATGGCATTGAGTCTAAGCAACTTATTCTCAAGGAAACATGCATACGCTTTCAGCTGTCTTACTCCATTCAGAAGTAAATCCCATTAACATTGTTGAGACTTACTCCATCTACAAGCCACCAGTTCCTGGTGTTGGGGCCTTCACTAGCTTGCCTTCTAATAAATGGGTGTTTTTCATTAGCAATTTTCTTCATAGCAGCCATTTTGTAAAGCAGTAAGCATCCTTTAGCAGTCATTATAGGATCTATAATAGGCTATCAAGATTCTGAAGTGTTTATCATCACAAGAGATTACCTACTGCACATTCATACATACAATACTTTAAGTGGTAAAGTTGGAGACTGACAACATTTGGTTTAAAATTGTTCAAGTGAAGTCATTTCTTATAGTGTGTATGGCACACACATTTCTTTGGCTTGCAGCTGCTTCACGTCAGCTTTGAAAAGCCTGCAAAATCTGCTTAACCAGGAAAGAAAAAGGGATAAGTGTATACTCCACAAGCAGCAATACATCTTTTGTACCACCTGCAGCTCTCAGAGGAAAATTGTATCTGTCTTTCAGCTAGACATGTGTTAAATAGCATGAGGTTCCTGGAGAGAGGGAGAGGGAGGGAGGGAGAGAGCTAACAGTTAGAGCCAATTAGGGATAGATTATCCCCTTCATTTTCTAGTTATCATTTTTTCTAGGTATTATTATTACAGTATTATTATTATTATTGTTATTGTTATTGTTATTATTTCCTTCTGGAAGTACATTCTTCTCCAGAGTTCTCAGAACATTTCCTAAGAATGCTCTTACTCAGCAGAGAATTGGGCATGATGGTGGTGGTGGTGGTGGTGGTGGTGGTGGCGGCGGCGGTGGCTATTGGTCTAAAGTTGCCTTGTTTGGCCAACGGCTACCTTTCTTTGCAAAATTAAGTTTTGGGAAATGATGGACTAAAATGAGGAGAGGGGCACTCTAAAATGAGTTTACTCAAGCCAGCCTCATCATGGCTCATAGCGGCTCAGTGTGGTCACCTTTATAATCAATTTTTACAGGGAGAAGACCCCAGAGAAAGGGTAAAGAAATGTTTATTTATTTATTTTTCAAATTTTGCTACCGCCCATCTCCCCCAAAAGAGGGACTCTGCACAGAATCACACTCAAGATGAACTGTCTAATATGTAGTGCCTGGTGAATATTTAGCATAGGGAACTCATTGCACTGGTTTTGAAAAACAAAGCTGAGGAATGCTGCTGTGTAAAACAGACATTGGCTGGGTCAAAGATGAGAACTTTTCCCTTGGGTCACTCACTGCAGTGCAAGATCAGTTCAGATACACTTGGGAACAGGATGTCTTCTTGTTGTTTTCCTTCTCAGATGCTTTTGAATCTTGTCTACCTTCAAGGTGATCCAAATAACATAATTTATGCTGAGATTACAAGTGAATTTCATTGTGCAGGAAATTTTTCCTGTATTTGAAACTAAAATGGGGGGAGTGGTATTTTTAAAATTTCCATTGTTTCTTCAAATCATACTTACTCTAGATTTAGAGTAAGAGGCAACTGTTTATGCAAAGAGGCTATACTTCTAAAACATTGAAGTGGTTTTGACACAATGCAAACCATTGTGTGGTGCTTTGGGGAAGGCTTAAAGCAGCAATCCCCTTTTGAGTGTTTTATTTTTTTATTTTTTAAAGTGCCCTTCAGATCTTAGACTGCATGCAATTTTATGGCTAGCTTTGCTGAACATTGGAAATAGAAATGGAGCTAAATGCTATGCATGCTACACAAAACTACACATTTCATTTTATATCACCACAGTGGATATGTCTATAACAAATGGAAATCATTCACATATACATCTTTACATTTAGGGATAAGGCTAGCTGGCTTTTTCTGTTATATGCATGAAGATCTCCATCTATGATAACTGGGGAGTGGGCTACACTTTGAACTTGTCCCTGAGATATTACAGGTTGTTGGTTTTTTTTTTTTTTTTTTCCCATATTGCACTGCTGACATTAACATATTAGTCATGGGCATTTGTTGGAGATGAAGCGCAAAGCCTTTGTTGGAGGTGCAAAGGTTTAACACCTTATTAGCTACTGACCATAAGGGGGCAATAAGGTGTAGATAGGGAGTTAAGGATTTGTTTTGGTTTCATCTTTACCTAACACTCTGCCTACTTTATGCCTTAAAGGGTGCAAATCTCAGGTCACTTTGTTTTGCTTTTCTTTCCAGGTACACATGCACAAGACACATGCTCTTTGACTCTTCTGGTAGGATATATTACATGTGTGCTAGGCTTTGTCTAACTGGCTAGGTGTTGATGGGGGTAGGGGGAGGTCCTACTCTTGGCCCCTGCTTTGCAGGATTCCCAGAGCCATATGTATGGGATGGGTGGTTATATAAATTGGGTAAAAAAGATAAAATAATAATTTAAGCTAACTTCTTATGGAATAAGAAATCCATTGATAAAATAAATAGTTCTGTATGCTAACCACTCTTGTTCAGATAGAAGCACAGATACACAGAGCTCCCTCTAAGAATCAACAGGGGGTAAGGGATGATGAAGTGTGAGAACATAAGCAGTGCCCTGCTGGATTGGACCCCTGGCCCATCTAGTCCAGTAGTTCATTCTCAAAGCGGCCAACCCACTGCACAAGGAAACTGTAACAGTATGTGGGAATGACCATGGGAGATGGGGGTGGGGGGGTGAGGGAAAAGATGCTGCCGAGGAAACAATCAGATAAGAGAAGGTATAGCCCACAGTCGCATAATGGGAAGACATTAGTTCTGATTTCCTCCATTAAGCAAGTTATTACCTAAGACTATCTATCCTGTCCTATTCTATGTTTTGATTCAATGATTTTCATCTTGTGTATACTTATAAACTATTATCACTGCCCTATCTCACAAAGCTTTCGTAACAAATACTAAGGGTTGTATAAAAGCAAAACATACAGAAATAGGAAACTGCCAGGCAAATATATATTGTAAAAATAAGACTATGTTACATAAATAAAGCTAGTGGGATGTAGTGCTTAGAATATTAGACTGAGACCAGAGAGCAAGGTTCAGCTCCCCATGGAGGGGTGATTGTTATTGTGAAAATAAAAATGAGTGACTTGTGCTACTTAGAGGAAAAGTGGAATATATAACTGATAAATAAAAGAAATAAACCAGTGTTCTGTTAAAAGAATGGCAATTTAATCCTTTATTTTTCAGCTTGTTTTAAAAAAATCTAGGGTATACTTTATTTTTTCAGAAAAAAAAATAGTTTTAATATATAAGTTGTATTTCATTTTTGTAACAGAAAATTAAATACCAGTATTTGTTTCTACTTTTTTTGCCCTTGGAGAAAATATATGTAAACCAGTCACCCAGGTTTACCCTTAAATTAAAGGTAAAGGTTTCCCTTGACATTAAGTCCAGTCGTGTCCGACTCTAGGGGGCGGTGCTCATCTCCGTTTCAAAGCCGAAGAGCTGGCGTTTGTCCGTAGACACTTCCGTGGTCATGTGGCCAGCATGACAGTCACAGAACGTCGTTACCTGCCCGCTGAAATGGCACCTATTAAACTACTCACATTTGCATGTTTTCAAACTGCTAGGTTGGCAGGAGCTGGGACTAGCAACGGGAGCTCACCCCGTCATGCGGATTCGAACCGCCGACCTTCCGATCAGCAAGCTCAGCAGCTCAGTGGTTTAGGATAACACTAATTAAAAGTCTGCTGTTTCATGTAGAGAAAAAAATCATTTTCTGAGTTCCCACATTTTTTTCCCAAAAGAAAAATTGATACGAAAGCAAAATAGAAAATAAAGTGTTTTTTTTTCCTTTCTCTCTGTCTCCTTTCTCTGTTTCTCTCTCTCCCTGTATTTATGTATGTACACACACACACACACAGACACAATATAAAGTGTGCATGCTTAAAATTATGTTTTATTTGTATTAAGGACAACTGCAATACAACCATATAATGCATTTTATACACTGAATGATTATATTCGAGATCAGTTACAAGCCCCTAGCTGTATTTCATGTTCAGTGTATTCCAAGTCCATACACTGGGGCTGCATTAAACTGGTTCTTGGATTTTCATGGCACATTGACCCATAAATTAACTAAATAAGCTAGGTTCACCTAACAGACAAAAATAAAAAGGCTCAGCTAAAGTTCAGCAGCATCAGGGTGGGTGTGGGGGTCAAGGGGAGATCAGACCGATGAAAGCATCTTGTGGCATCATGTTCTGACCCTTTTTGACATGTGCTACCTGTGTGCTACATCATACACATGCTGCCTTTTTTTAAGAAAGTAGCAAGAGCCTGTGGACACCATATTGTGAGAATGTAATCCCTAGAACTTTTAAATGAACATGTGATTTGAAACACCCTTACCTAAACTCAGCCAAATGACTCCACTTTCTGTGTACTATCAGGTTGTGGCTGTTGTTTAAGCAGTTCTAGGCAGTGAGGAAGATCACCATGGATTTCTGGAGAGTCAAAATGCTACTCGTTGAAACTCATTCACTTTATACTTAAGTTATTTTTAGATTGTAAGACCATTTTACACACAAACACATATACATATCACTAGAGGCTCCAAACACCAGCTGCTCAAAGATAGAGCAGTTGCCTGAGACTCAAGGTCTAGACAGACCAATCTGAGCACAGCCTGGATTGACTACAGGAAAGCCTATGACTCAGTGCCACACACATGGATCTGGGAGTGCCTGGTGCTATACAAAGTCAACAGGACCTTCCTCAAAAACTCAATGGGACTGTGGAAGACAACACTGGAAGTCAACTCAAGGCAGCTCACAAAAGTGGCTATCAACTGCAGCATATATCAAGGGGATGCACTGTCCCTGCTGTTGTTCTGCATAGGCTTGAACCCCCTCAGCTAGATAATCAGAAGGACTGGATACAGATATAAGTTCAAGAGTGGAACTACCATCAGCCACCTACTCTACATGGATGACATCAAGCAGTATGCTAAGAGTGAATGAGATATCAACTCGCTGGTCCCCTTGACACGGATTTACTGTGAGGACATTGGGATGTCATTTGGACTGGAGAAGTGGGGCTGGATGGTAGTAAGGAGAAGGAAAGGTAGTTAAGACTGATGGGGTGGAACTACCAGCAGGCCACATAGCAAACATATAGACCAGCTACAAGTACCTTGGTATCCCACAGTCACATGGGAACCACTATGAGGTGGCAAGGAAGACATCAATATCCAAGTAACCACCAAAGGATAAGATAGGTCCTGAAGAGCCAGCTCAATGGGAAGAACAAGATCCATGCCATCAACATATATGCCTTGCCAGTTATCTGATACCCTGCTGGTATAGAGTACTGGCCAAAGGAGGAGATGGAGGCAGCCCATGTGAAGACCTGGAAGGTCCTCACAATATTTGAAAGTTTCCACCCCAAGTCCAATATCCATAGACTGTACACCAGCCAGGAAGAGGGTGGGCAGGGTCTGGTGAGTGTCAAAGCCACTGTCCTGTATGAAACCTAGAGCATCCAGCAGTACATCAGAAAGATGGATGTTAATATATTGTTTTCTACTACAGATTAAGGTTACTATGGTAACTAATCATTTTGGCTGGGTGAAGAGGTTGAATTTAATTGACCCCTTTTCATGTGTTAATGGTTGCATTTCCTAAGGGAGGAACTTGCCTGAACTAGTTTTAGTTTCAGTTTCCCTTCTGTGTAGGCTTGCAGAGAATATGCAGCTGAGAGAAATCTCTCCTCTCAGCAAACAGCCTTTAAATGTTTTTTCTGTAAATAAAATTATTTTTATAGTAATGCCTGGTGTGTGACTTTTCTGATCTCTCCTGGGCCAAATGCTTTCTAGCACTCTGTCAGCAGGTTATGGGCCCAGTAAGCAGCCCAGTAACCCCAGTAAGCCCAGTAAAACCCAGAGATAATAGAGAGATCAGCTCCACACCTCATGCACAATTTAAAGGCAAGTTGCAAAGACCTGTGAAGATTTTCTTTGGGGCTGCCTGGAGATTTTCCAGCAACTGCCAGTCTACAGGACAAAGAAGCCAGCTGAGGTGACTTGCAAAAGAAGGAAGAAGCCATGGCTACCTCCCAGCCCTCAGCAATGCCTCTGGAGTGCCTATCAGAGACCAACTATTTGAATTGGGCCCTGAAGATGGAGATGTATCTTCGCAGAGAGAATCTTTGGCTGCCAATTGGTGAGCAAACCCCCCAAAATCCCAGTGCTGAACAGCTTAGACAGGATTAGAAGGCTAGAGCCACCATTATCCTGGGAGTTGAGGACAATCAGCTAGTCCACGTGCAAGGTATGCAGTCTGCAAAGCAACTTTGGCACGCTTTGAGAGACTTGTATGTAAAGGCAACAGCAGGGAGTAAAGTTACCCTGACAAAAAAGCTGTACAAAGCCTACCTTGCAGAAGGAGATAGCCTTCCTGAGCACCTGCATTATATTCAGCAGCTGTTTGTTGAGTTGCAGGAGAGAGGAATGGAATTTACACCTCTCACAAAATCCTATATCCTCCTGTCCTCACTGAATGAAATGTGGGACACACTGATTTGTACCCTGGAGGCTATGCCTGAAGCAGACCTCACTCCATCATATGTTACACAGTGCTTACTCGCTGAATGGGAGAAGAGAGAGGAAAGATCCCCTCCCCCATCTCTTCTGGAAAGCTGAAATACCAGAAAAGAAGGGAAAAGAAGGGAAAGGAAGCTGAGGCCACAGCACTAGCCAGCCAGCAATGCTTCATTTGTGGTTCAGCTGGACATTTTCAGAAAGACTGTGCCTTGAGACCCAAAAGTAGAAAGACAGAGCAGAAGAACACAAGGGCAACACAGAAAAAGGCTCTTCAGACAACCCAAATTGCACAGGTTGCTGAGAAGGGTAATTCTGATGTATGGGTGTTAGATTCTGGGGCCAGTTGTCATTTATGTAATTGTAAAAGCTCTTTTGTGTCACTGTCTAAAACAAATAGACAAAGTGTATCTTTGGCTGATGGGTCTGTGACCAAAATTATGGGACAAGGTGACTTGTATTTATCCTGCTTGGGAGAAACTGTAAAAGATGTGTTGTATGTGCCAAATTTACAATCAAACCTTTTATCTGTGGCACAATTGGCTACAACAGGGTATGTCATAACATTTAAGAAAAATGGCTGTGAGATACGTAAAAATGGGAAATTGTGTGCTACTGGTATATTAAAAGACTCCTTGTACATTGTGCAAAATGCTAGGAAGCCAAGCTGCAAGGCTGCAGTAGGCAACACTCCATATCATGACCAATGTGTACACCTGATGCACAGGAGATTTGGTCTTGCTAATTTCAAGTATATAGCACAAATGCCACAGCTGTGTGCTGACCTAAAGATAAAACCCTGTGATAAATACTTAGACTGTGTGGTTTGCAAAGAATGCAAAACACTAAAAGCTCCTGTGAGTAAGCACAGTGACAGAGTTACAACTAGACCTTTGGAAATTGTACACTCTGACATTATTGGTCTTTTTGTTCCAACTCTTAGACAGCAAGGTATGCAATGACCATAATTGATCATTTCTCAAGATACACATTTATCTACATCTTAAAACACAAAAATGAGGCATTTGAGAAATTTAAAGGTTTTGTGACATGGGCAAATAGAAAATTCCTGAGGCCTGTATCTGCACTCCAATGTGATAGAGGAGGAGAGTACCTTTCTTATAATTTCAAAAGGTTCCTAGGGGAAAAGGGGATAGAACAAATTCTTTCTAACCCTTATACCCCTCAGCAAAATGGTGTTGCTGAAAGAAAGGTCAGAACCTTGAAAAATGCAATGGAATGCATGTTTAAAGATTCACATTTATCTTTTAAGTATTGGGGAGAGGCAATATCTACTGCCTGTTATGTACAAAACAGATTGTATAACTCTGTGATTCAGGACACTCCATTCCATTTGTTTTATGGTGTGAAACCAGAAGTAAACCATCTTAGAGTGCTTGGTAGCACTGCATGGGTTCATATACCAAAACAGCAGAGAAGGAAAGGAGGCCCCACAACAAGGAAAGCCATCTTTGTTGGCTATGAACAAAGCCAAAGGAGCTTCAGGTTCATAATGGGAGAGAAATTAATAATTAGCAAAAGCGCTTCTTTTGCTGAACAAAACTGGGGGAGATTAAACTCTAGCTCTCCAGTTGATGTGACCACCACAAGAGAACATCAAGGACTTGCTGATGGTGATCTTTTGCCTGAAGAGGACATTAAACCAGAAAAGCAAACTGAAGATCTGTCTGAAGAGACAGATGCTTCTCAGGAAAGTGATAGGAGTCAAAATTTAAGCCCTGTATTACCTCGCAGATCTCAGAGGAGTAAGAAAGGGGTTCCTCCATCATGTTTTCAGGCTGAAACAGTAAAGGCTTTTCACATATTCACAGAACCTGAGTCTTTAGAACAAGCGAATGCTTTGCCACCTGAGATTGCACAAAATTGGCATTCTGCCATGCAACAGCATTTAGCATCCTTGAAAGAAAATAAAACATGGAAACTGGTAAATCTATCTCCCAATGAACACTGTCTAGTTTGCAGGTGGGTTTTCAAACTGAAAAGGGATGCTCATGGCAAAATCCAAAAATATAAAGCAAGGTTGGTTGCAAAAGGGTTCACTCAAAGGAAAGATTTAGACTCTGACAAGACTTTTGCACCAGTTACTAAAGGTGAATCAATTAGATTACTGTTAAAAATTGCTGCACTCAAAGGAATGTCAGTTCATCATTATGACATTCAAACTGCATTTCTCTATGGTGATTTAGACCACAAATTATACATGCAACAACCCCCTGGATATGAAAAAAGGGGAGAATCTAGTCTGTGAACTGCAAAAATCAAGCTATGGGTTAAATCAGCCTGCTAGATCCTGGAACCAAAAATTAGATGAAAAACTGCAGAATTTTGGTTTTGAAAAAGAAAAAGCAGATCCATGTGTTTATATGAAGAACAACAAAAAAGGCTGTATGTATCTGTGCATTTATGTTGATGATTTGCTGCTGTTCACATCAACAGAAAAACAAAGGCTTGATTTTGAAGCCTGCATGAAAAGCCATTTCACATTAAAAAGCCTTGGAACTGTAACACATTACCTAGGCTTGGAAATACACAGGGAGAAGGATGGTAGCTTTCTGTTAAACCAAAGGGGAGATAATGTTAAAATAATATGAATGGAAAGACATACAGAGTTGTCAAAGAAAATTGGTTTGTGTCATATTCTGTAGTATAAAAAGGGGAGTGTTAATATATTTTTTTTTCTACTACAGGTTAAGGTTACTATGGTAACTAATCATTTTGGCAGGGTGAAGTGGTTGAATTTAATTGTCCCCCTTTCACGTGTTAATGGTTGCATTTCCTAAGGGAGGAACTTGCCTGAACTAGTTTTAGTTTCAGTTTCCCTTCTGTGTAGGCTTGCAGAGAATATGCAGCTGAGAGAAATCTCTCCTCTCAGCAAACAGCCTTTAAATATGTTTTTTCTGTAAATAAAATTATTTTTATAGAAATGCCTGGTGTGTGACTTTTCTGATCTCTCCTGGACCAAATGCTTTCTAGCACTCTGCCAACAATGGAGCCCAAAAATGAGCTGCTGAGAGAATGCCTGAGGCATCAGCAGACATGGGATTCCTCATGATCAAGCAGAGGAAGAGCCATGGCAAGACAAGACCCTGCATGGGATGTACCATCAACAGATATCTGAGGGGCCTGACCTTAGTAAATTCTACAGTGGCTGGAAATGACTGGACAAAAAGACAACACTGAGGCACTGATCAGAGCAGCACAACAAGAGGCACTAAGCACCAGATCCAGAGAAGCAGGGCTCTACCACACTAGACAGGGCCCCAGGTGCAGTCTGTGCAGAGAGACCTCAGAGACAGTCCAACACATAGTGGCAGGGTGTAAGATGCAGGCAGGAACAGCATACACTGAAAGGCACAACTAAGTAGCATATGGGCTAGACCCTCCCAAATCCAGATGAGAGATTCCACAGAAGGTTGTGAAGAATAGCAGGGCTAAGACTGTGGGACTTCCAGATCCAGATGGACAGGCAGGTACTGGCCAATCAACCAGACACTGTGGTAGTAGACAAGGACCAGGAACAACATCCAAGCTTTCTGTCCAGAAGGGTATAGTGCTAGGAACAGCTAAGATACTGTGCAGAACCCTCAAACTTCCAGGCCTCTGATAGAGGACCCAAGATTGAAGAAGACACATACCACTCATAGGGCTGAGAAAGGATTTTCTTTAATACACACACTTGTAAAAAATGATTTTGTGATCATTTTGATATTATAAAAATATCCAAACTACTATTGAGTAATTTCATTTGGTTGTTTTGAAACTCTTGAGTGCCTTTCACCATTCTTCTGATATTTTTCCAGTGTTTTGCTTTAAGTTTAACTTCAGAAACTTGAACTTTGACAGCACTGATAATAAAAACAAACCTGGGAAATGTGGAAAGTACACTTGAGGTCTCTTGATCAGTGTAATCCAACAAGCAATTCAATCCCAACTTGATAATTAAAAACAACAATAATAAGATAATTACCAGTGTGCTGCCTTTCCCTAACCCTAAGGATCACCTGCCTGTGGTAGCCAGTTCATTTAATCTAATACTAAGACCAACTGTTCCCTGAATATCCATAATTATAGAGGAAGGATCAATGGTACCCAAACAGGCACAGTTTTTCCTTGTAATATATCTTTATTTTATGTGTTTGATGTTCAGATGTGTGTGTACATATATATACCTAAATCTAACACACAAGATTCCCCACTTCAATTTTATTTGCATAATAATAACAATGAAGATAAGCATCATTCACCATGTACAAAAAAGTGCATGCTGAGAAAAAGTTGGATTTAAAAACCAAGTTTTAGGGAAAGTTACACAGAGAATTCAGAGAAATACCTGACTTATGCTGCATATGAAAATGGCTTTGGGTGTGTGTGTGGAGTTTTTGTTTTTGTTTTTAAAGAATGTGGAAAAATGGAACTGGTAAAATGGATTAATACTCAAAAACCTGCAGCACTGATATGAACTAGATTTAGACTGATCAGGACCTTTTGCCATTGGCTCTGTTTCTTGATACTTTACAGGATTGTCTGATTTGCAGCAGAATCAGGATAAACATGTATTTGCATGGGAAGCATTTTATAAGCTTTGCTTAAATTAACAATTGCTCTCTTTGATTAAACAAGAGCACTGCCTCTGTGATTCTGCTACACTTACTTAAATCAATCAGCTCTATCAAATATTGTTATTTTCAGTCTTCCAAGGCAGTTATGTTACCAAGGACTGATATATCTAGAGCCACTGGGGTGGGTGGGTGTATATAAAATATGTTGTATTATTGTTAACTGTTCATTTATTTAAAACAAGCAGTTTTATGTAGTTCCTTTTAAGACTGTGAAAATTATCTTATTAGGGATATGAGAATTTTTGAATAAAAATATAATTTTGGCCTAAATCTTCACCGTGTTGCCCAAATATAAGCTAAATCAGTAACAAGCTAACAGGAGAATTGTTCGGGCATTTCATCTGGCTTAAATTAAAATATTTTATTTTGGCTGTATTTTAGAAGTGAGATGAAATATTTTCAAAGTTAAGAGAGCAAGAGAGTAAGAACTTTCATATATATGGGAAATTTAACATGCTCCCACTATAAAACACAACTATCTCTTTTATCACTTACTTGGCCCATCCTTATAGTGAACAGTAGTTGAATATAGACAGAAAAACAAAAACTTTACTGAGGATTCTTCAGGCAGCCCAATTTATTTGGAGCTAAATATTATAATCCTGGCATCCTTTGAAGATGTGATACAACCCTCTAGAAATAGCATCAGCCATGAGCAATAATTTTGCAGCTGGGGGATACGTGTCTCTTTAAGAATCATGAATCTCCAAGGGTACATGGGTGTGGTACTATAATATCACCAGAGCAAGCAAAGACAAAAAATACTTTTATTTTATTGTTTTATTATTTATTTATTTATTTATTTTAAAATACCTCAGTTATGATTGATAAACCTGTTGGGTTCTGCCTCTGAATTTTAGAAGTT
This sequence comes from Candoia aspera, assembly GCF_035149785.1. NCBI lineage: Eukaryota > Metazoa > Chordata > Lepidosauria > Squamata > Candoiidae > Candoia > Candoia aspera. The sequence goes on along the minus strand of NC_086155.1, from coordinate 128,146,028 downwards.
GAATTTAAGAGGTCTGTAGTTTGTACAAAATGAATTACAAAGCCTCATGGAACCCATCACTTGTCCAGTTTTATACAGTATAGTCCCAGTCTGATAGAAATTCAGCTGAAATAGTCCCAGTGTTTTCAATTCAATTGTTCCCAGAGTTTCCTAGAACGTTACAGACTCCTGTACTTTATACTACTTTTTTTTTTGTTAATTGAGGATCTAATTTTAGATATCAGACAGTAGGATCTCCTGAGCATTTGCTGCACCAAATACTATATGAGCAAAGGAATGGAGATCTTCCCTCTGATATGATTAGAAAGACAGAGCCTGTTATTTGAGATGTATTGAAAAGCAGGAAATGGGGCTGACATGTTATTCTAACCGGTCCACCTGGGAATAGAGATCTCTTCCATTTCAGGAATAGAGATCTCTTCCAGGCTCAGAAATGAACAAGCAAGGGGAGTAGACTTCATATCAAGGTGAGTGTTCTTTTAATTTCCGATGACTGGAGCAAATGTCATCAGTTAGGTCTTTAAATTGCTCCACAAGCAAAAGACAGCTCTGGTTTGCTATTCAAGGCTGTACATCAAAGTCCAAAGGGCCATAATTACTTTTTACCTGAGAGAACATGTTGCCCAAAATCTTTGAGATCCACTTAATAAATTTTAGTAACTCATATTCCAAAAGGTGAACTGTGTTTGCCTATTGACTACCATCTAATGGTACTATTGCTAAAATGGATCTTTGTGTCTTTTAGATTTTTTTTCCCACTTTCTGTTTGCACTTCATAACATATATGCATTAGATAGACAGACAGACAGACAGAAAATGTAAATGGAGTTCAGCCATGTTTTTAAGAATCATTTAAGGACAGACTATAGTTATATGACACACATTGTTATCTGCCAAATCAAACTTAGTACATTTCCTGTCTGTTTGCTATTCCAGATAAGAACAAAAATGTTAAGCTTGACAGAATGTAAATGCAGTAGGGCAAAAACATTTAGGCTGAAAGTTGTCTCCCTTCCTCCCTCCCTCCCTTCTCTTTTTTCTCTCTGTTCCTTGGCATTCACAGAAGATCTTTCAATGAGGAAAAAAAAAAACAATATTCTGATGCAAATTAAGGCTGGGTCCACACAAATATCCCTAAGAACTAATGAAAGTGCATTGCTTGCATCAGAAGATGGATGACTAGAACACACTCTATTCTGGAAATGGCTAAAATGACCTCTCCAGTAATCAAAGTGCTATAAAGTGTTATAATCAACATAAATATTTGGGGAATCAGGAAACATTATTAAGCCATGAATACAAGGTGCATTTTTGTATTGAATCCCCATATACATATACCCAAGTCACCAGAGGTATCCCACTTTGGGAATATATGAAATGCTCTTGAAAAAAAAAAAATCACTTCATTGTCCAATGAGACAGGTTGGTTTGCTAATGGAGAAAGAGCATTTTTGGGCAGTGACCCACCATCTTTGGAATGTCCATTCTCCAGAGAGGTTCCCTGGTCACCCATGTTTTGGTCTTTTCAGTGCCAGGTGAAGAAGACCTTTTCATTTTCTCAGTACTTTAAAACCCTTTTGCCATTTCACAATGTTAGTGTTTTGCTATTACTTTATTGTCATTGGATGCTCTATTTAGTGCACTCCTTATTAGTTCTCTTGATTTTTCTTATATCCATCATGATGTTTTCTATGTGGACTTTTATTCTGTTTTTACATTGTTTTATTATAGTTTTAACTAGTGGTATTCTGACAGTGAACTCTTATTTTTGGACTCATAAAAGTACAATAAATAGTCATACCTGTTTTCTGGGAAAAGTACCTCAACCATCAAATATCTCAAGCAAATCAGAAACAGGAACTTGTATGAATTGTGTGCAGTCAATTGCAAATGTGATGGCTGTTGAACAACGAAGTGATCCTGATTAGCCTAGCTATGTGAATGAAGAAAAAATACAGATATGCACAGTGAAGTCTGTTATATTCCATCCACTTTTAGCCCCACTCATTTTTCCCCCTTAGGGTTCCTTTTTTTATAAAAAAAGCAGAAGATTCACAGTACAGATTCAGAGTAGTCTGTCCTTTTACAATTTGGTTATGAACCTAACCAAATGAAAGATCAAGGCATACAATTCTGGGCAATGGCAGAGGAAAAACAACTCTTTTGAAAAGGATTGCATGTAGAACAGCAGAGCTCAGAATATGTGATTGCGATTAAAATGGGGAAAGTGTTGTTCAGTGGCAACACTATTTCATGTCATTGTCGTTATCATCATCATCATCATCATCATCATCATTCTCCTGTCTTTGGTGCTGCACACAATCTGGTAAGGTTTCATCCTTACATTTTTGTCAAATAGAATTTAACTAAATTTAAAAGATAAACCTCACACAAAGACACACACACACAAAGTACAAGATTCAGAAATAAATAAATGAACAAATAGCATGCAATGCAACTGTGCAATGGAGAATTTCTAGGGCATTTGTTCATGTTCAGAAAGAACCCCCCCCCCCACTTAGCTGTTAGAGCTGAGGAGATATGTATAGGGCAAGGGGAGTCAAGATAGAGGCTATAACAATACAGTTGAAACCCCATCCTTTCCCCCCCCCTATGTTTTGTGCATATGGCACACATAAAAGGGGTGGGGCTTAAATTGCCACCATTGCAGCTACCATCTTTGATTTTGACCCCCCCAACAATTATCTAGAATCTAAAATTAAACAGCCAGCTAACTCAACATGGATTATACCTGAGAAGCTATAAATGCAAAACATGTGCATTGCCGTTAAGCCAACAGACATTTTCCATTCACATCATATGTTATGTACAATGCTCCATTGTACGCTAAGGAATAACATCCTTTGCTAATTGAGGTTTATCTCAAGATTCATTTGACAGTATGCTGTTCATATTCAGAAGGAGCTGATAAACTAAAATAGGTTGTTCTTTCATTGCTAATGCTGGTTGCTAATTTAATTAAGGTCATGAAATGGGAAACAACTAGTTTGCTGTAATGTCTCTGTGTGCCACTTTTCTATGACTAATAATTTAATAACTAAATGAGACTCCCCCCTCATCCATTAAACCTAGCAGACAAAGTCAAGCTGGAAAAAGAATTCCTAAAATTAACCCTTATTAGTGTTTTACATAATATTCATGCTGCTAAATAACAGAGTCAAAATGCATATCAAAATTATATGTACTTAAAAATAAACACTGAATCACTCATTCTGTTAGCTTTAATACACTATTGATAATCCTATAGTTAAAAGGACAACAGACTTTTCAATTAATTTAAAAAAATAAGATATGATTGGAAAGATCTTCATCATCATTTGTGTTCAAAACTTCCAATTTTTTAAAAAATGTTCCTAGACAAATTAATAGGAAGAAGGCAATGGCAAACCACTTCCAAAAACATTCTCAAAAAAAAACTGCATGGACTTGTCCAGGCAGTCTCTGAGAATCAGACATGATTGAACAGATTCAAACAAACGAACAAAGACAAATTAAAGTTGATTCACCAAGTCTTTGGCATATGGTATCGTCTTCTTAAGAATAGTTTTTTAGATAGTTACATTGACCATCAGGAGGCCCCATATTATGTATTTGATCCTAATTGGGAAACATTAGACATGGGTAGCCAGATGTTATTCCATGGGGTTCAAACCCTCTCCCAGGAACTGAATTCATGGAGCTTCACACTTAGATGACTACATACAGTACATTAGCTTTAGGAGCTATCCAGCTTCTGATACTCAGTGGCTTGCAGGAAGGGAGAATGGTAGGATCAACTATCAAACAGTACAGAAACCAGCAGTCAAGAAATACAACATAGACTAGAACTTGGTAGAGTAGCAGTGAAGATCTTGGAAAAGATATTCAGATGCCAGGATGTGTCTATACCTACAACAATCAGAATAAAGCAGGCAATGTTTTTTTTTTCCCTGTGACACTCTAAGGAAGAGAAAGTTGGACTTTGAAGAAGCAAGATAGAAAGAATATTTACACTTTTGAACACTGATGTTGGAGAAGACGACTGAGGATACCATGGAGGCAACACATTACTTGTTTCATCATTATGATCCTGATGATTCCCAAAAGGGATGGAACTGGTAATACATTGCCTCCTGGTGGTCAGTGTAATTGAAAATACCACACAAGATGTATACTGTGTAAAAGTAGAGAAATTTCTCCTCACCCTCTGATGGGGGGGTGGGGGGTGGAAGTGTAAACCCTGTATAAGAAGGCATGACATAATGTAACGACTGTATCCCTCTGCTCTGAGAGCTTAAAGGAAAGTGGATTTAAGGCTGTAACAAGCCTAATAATGCAATGTCAGCCTGAGACATTTTGCTGGCTGAGACATTTTGCTGCTGAAACAATTCCAATAGAAACCTGCTCCCTGATGCACTAAGACTGGCACTGAACATTTTTGCTTTGCTTTTCAGAAAATCCTAACCTTCATTTATGAATTCTTCCCACCACCCAACATGGCATCGCTGGAAGCAAATTACTTTATCCTGTGTAGGATGAGCCTAATGTAATTGATGCTTCTAGTTAAGTGCCTTTCCTTTTAACAACTGGCAGAAGGTGTGGCTTTTATTCAGTTAGATCTCATTTGCAGTGATCTCTGTTGTGAAAGCAGTTGCAAATGCCTCCTGTAGTTTATGAGCCCTTTCTTGCTTCTCTGAAGCCATTGCTAAATTTATTAGATAACCATGATAACAAGTGCTTCTGTCCACCAACCATCACTTTTGAGGCCTTTAACTGTCTACTCCAGCAGTTCCATTGACATAACTTCCATCATTCGTAATTGTCCATAACTCCTTCCCTTATTTTTCCCTATTAAAGTTAGAATGTTAAAAGCAGTCCAACAGCTTAGGCCTTTCAGAATAATCAGTAATTGAAGCTTCTTTCCCACTTCTGCTTTTCAAATGAATTTAGCCACTTGAAAGCTGAGTCCTGTCATTCTCATAGCCTCTGTTCAAAACAAGAGAAATGCAGCTGTGAGCAATTCAGAGCCATGACATAATGGTGAGAGCCTGGCAGGGGTAGGGGGTGGAGATGGAGGAATGTGTGAAGAAGAAAAGAATAAAAATTGTTCACTCCTCATTTTATACACTTAAACTGAAATGTGCAAATAGCTCATGTCTATATTTTATTTAGAAATGTATCTTCCAATCAATGGAGAATTGCATGCATTTACAGGTAGTCCTCATTTAACTTTGCCTTGTTTATCAACTGCTTGCAGTTAGGACAGTGATGAAGAAGTAACTTTGTGACCAATCCTCACATTTCCAACCTTCATGGGTCTGTAAAGCAAAGGAGAGCTGAAGTAAGATTATAAGCACAGTTGTGGTTTCACTTAATGACTGCTTCACTTAATACCAAGTTGCTCGTCCCAGTTGTGGTCCCTAAATAAGGACTACCTGTATTGTAGATCCATGACAGTGAATAGGCCAGTCAGCTATGCATCCCAGCCTCACTGATGCTCAACAACCCTTCATGTTGCCGGAGTTCCATGACAGCATAAAATCAGATATTTATTGAATACTGGCAGCTATGATATGTGGCAATGTATTGAACCTTGAACAAGCTACTGTATGTGGGTAATATCCTATATGTGTTGTACAAATATATTTGTATATTGGCCTGTCCAAAGCTATGAATTCAAGTGCAGCATTCAAGGATGTATGGAAAGCCAGGTGGTTTGTGGACACCACACCTGTTTTACAGTTGTATCAATAGCCAAGCTAAACACCAGTAATGCATGGCCAGTATTACTGTATCTTATGAACTGACTATTTCCAGAACAAATCTAAACAGTGTATAATTGGCTGCTGATTAAGAACTGTGCAAGTAGAGCTTAGAATTATATGTATTTTTCAGAACCAAGGATGTTATATCAACATAAGATATTGCTTAATGTTTAGACCATTGGGTCATCATTATGACCAGTAGTGGTTCTCCAGGGGCTCAGATTGAAGTTTTTCTGTCATGCTAAACAAAATACTTTAATTGGAGTTCCCAATGATTGAGATGTAGAACTTTCAGCAAGCTATGGATGTTCCCTTGAGATGATTGAGTTATGTCCCCTCCTTTTTAGTCCTGCTTTATCTACTGTTTATGTTTGGATTTAGATTATTTTTTAAGTGATTGACCATGTTATGAACTTTTTGCATCACTACTGGATTTGCATGATATCTATTTTAACTGCTGGGAAACAACTGCAGCTTTGAAAAATGGCTAAGGAATGCATTAAACAAATAAAAACAAACAAACAAACAAATAATACTCAAATGAGCACAATCAAAAAAGACAAGTCAATTTGTTGAGGGATCATACATGTAAATGAACTAGAAATTAGATAATAAAGGAATTTAGATATCCACATACCAAGGGTCTGTTGGCATGATTCATTCACTGTTTTTCCATTCCTGCTTTTCCCAAAATTTCTTTTCTGAGCATTTGTGCTTGGTCTCTCTTTTTTCATATTGTAACAATAGAAAAACAAACTTTTTTTTCTTTGGGTTTTTAGCCAGGGTTAATAAGTTTCTGGAATATTTTAAAATGAGCGTGTGTAAAATAATCTAAAGCATTTCTTTGTTAAAAGTAAATATACTGTATAAGGGGTATTCTGAATGAACTTACAATATCAGTGCAGTCTGCAGCATAAAAGATACAGAAAAGAACTTTCTACTTTGCAGACAGGGGGACTAGTCAATGACTCCACCTTAAATATTTATTAGGGATTATCTGAATCCTGAAGTAAACCTGACAGATTTGGTTTTGCTCACTTTCTCATTTTGCAGTCCTTTAATTCATTTCATCCTATTTTTACCTCAGTGTTTGTTTTCTTTTAAAGAAACCTTGAAAAATAGCTATACATATTTCTTGTGTTGCATTTCACTATATAAATCCATTTTTGCATATATATTTTTTCCCTAAAGGAAACCTATTTGTAAAGAGTTTTCCCTATGTTGTTGCAGTTTTCCCTCAGAAATACATGTTTACATACTTTAAATTTAGAACTACATTATAAAGGCTTAATATGTATGAATATCACCAAGTAAGCACTTTACTATATGCATTTATATACTCAGAAAATGAGAGCTGGATAACTTCATATCCAGCTGCAAACCAAACAAATTATTCCACCATTTTAAAAGTGTGTGGTAACAGTGTAGGGGTGTTATTTGGGTGCATCAAGAAGCATCCATAACTACTGAAGCTGCTGCATTCTGGACCAGTCGTAGCTTCCATGTTTCCAGCCACATTTGCTTCATAGTTTTTAGATTTTTATCCCACCCTTTAGTATATAACTCAAGGAGGTAAACATACTTAATACTCCTTCCTCCTCCTATTTTCTCCACAACAACAACCCTGTGAAGTGAGTTGGGCTGAGAGAGAGTGACTGGGCCAAAGTCATCCAGCCGGCTTTCATACCTAAGGAAGGCATGGAACTTACCCTGTCCTGGTTTCTTCACCACTACCTCAAATTGCCAATATTTAGCAGTACAGCTGATTTAATTTTGTTTTTGAAAAGTGCTGTTCTGCCTTTTTTTTTTTTTTTACTTCTGACATGAAGCTCATAAGGAAGTTTAGTGTCACTGACCCTGCCTAATCAGTATGATAAGTAGCTTATAACATTAAATATACTGAAAGTTGCATAAAATATGGGAAATTGCTTTTATGAGTGGAGCTATGACTATCATTTCTGAGAAAGAGTTGCATCTTTTATGCATCTATATAATCATTTAAGTGTCCAGTTTACTTTAACTTAGGCAACTGGTAGCTTTGGCATTTGGTAGCTCCTAGATCTCCCAGTGTGCTCCTAGCAAAGACTGCATACATAAAAACATTACTCCTTGATGTAAACTTACTTATAGCCAGAGGCCACATTTTAAATTTAGTTGCCAAAGAATGCAAGGGATGCAGCTGGTGATGTCATGATGTCACCGGTGTAGGCAATAACTTTTTGGGGCTTGATTTTTAAGAAGGCTGGGATTGGAATGGGGTTCATAGCTGAGAGAGTGCTTTGAGCCTTGCAAAGCCAATGGCACCATGTTACTATTTACAGCTTTTCAGAATAGGAATGCTCTTGATTTTAGAGAGCTCTAAGAAATCACTGTGGATGCCTAACATTTTTACATATCATAAACCATCCATTTCAGCCCTTAAAACTCGCCAAACCCCAAATAAAAAAACACCAAAACATTTGGTTGCATCTACTCCTGAGATGCTCCAGAGCTGGTATGGCTGTTCTAGGGACCATAAAATGGTGCTGGGAGGACATTTGTCACCTGTGGATCATAGAAGATGATCATGCACATACAAGGTGATCATGCACAATTTACCACCAAGCTGACCTTTTTTAATATGACAGAAACAGAAATGAACTACATGGAAATGATCATGCTAAACAGAATTCAAATGAAACATATTTTATAAAAACAGTGACTTTATTTCTGTATTTACAGTAATTTTTCCTTGTTCCTACCTTGGTTTAGATCGTGACAGCCTATTCAATAACCAGCTGAAGCTCATGGGCCAGAACAGACAGAGTTAAATTTTAATTTAAAGTGGATCCCTTTTGAAGATTCATAGGCATTCATGAGATGTGGGGGGGGGGCAAAATTGGCAAGCTGGTGGGTGGAATGTTGCAATGGCAGCACCATCCTTTTGTACATGTGCTACCATTACATGCATGTTCAAAGGGGATGGGGTTTGCAACAGAATGCTCTGCCCATCTTGTTGATTTTGACACCCCCCCACCCAACACAGATGCCATTGCTTTGGTGGCTATAGAATGCAAATTGTGATGTATCTCTGCTGAAGATTCTGAAGAGCCCATTTTAATTAACAATTGTCTGCAGAGTGTTCTTATATACGAGAGAATATGTTAGTGTTTTACACCTTATTTTGTCTGTGCTGTTACTACACAAATCAATCCTGCATTTTATCTTTTGGGTCCATCCTATATATCTTCAGCAGAATTCATTGTTACTACTTTTTACCCCACAGGGATAGCACATAAAAGCTGCATTCACTCTAGAAATACCTGAAGTCATATACCTTTTGTTTTAGACAATGTCCTTAATTCTCTTCCTTTCACTTTCCTCCTAGGGAGAGAAAAAAGTCTCTCTGGCTCCTTTTAGTGATAAAGGTAAATCCATGTAGAAGTAGCTGTGATTTCCCCCCTGTTCCCCTAGCCCACTTTTCCCTCCACCTTCTCCATTGCTCATCAAAACACCAACCATCTGTCAGACAACAATTGGTAAAAGACATGTCAAAGACAGTTTTCTGAGAAATTGATACTGGCACATTTTGAAGTGTCAATGGCATTGATTTGAGGAAGGGCTTTCTTTCTCAATGAATGAAAAGAGGAGTCAAGGATACAGAAAATACATATTTCCCCTGTTGATCACACAGTCTCTCTTGGCTTTCCAGAGTAAACTTGGAATTGTGTCTGAAGTTTGCTCTGCAAATTTATGCCAGGTTCAGTAATACTTCATTTATGAATCATATAACTGAAGGCAATCATTGTAACCATTCTGCCTCATCCCTCCTGGGAGAACCATGTGTGAAGCAGATGCAGATGTGTATTACTATTGTTTGCTCATTCTCCTCTTTGAACCTGATGGATGCCTCTGATTCTGATGAGATTCTGTGTTCCCATCTGGGGCCACCAGTTGCATGCAGCAAACCAAGATTAGAGTAACACGGAAGCCAATATTTATGCCCAGAATCAGTTTTAAGAGATATGCCGCAAATGAGAATATTCCTGAATCTCTCTGTGTCATTCACTGCTACTGATCATGCTATCCTTGTGGGGTTGTTGGCAAATATGATGCTTTAGGACAACATTTTACAGAGTTACAGCTCTTACTTTAGTGAAAGTTCTCTATTGTTAACCTCACTGAGTTCCTTAGGGTTCTTTATAGTCCCATATGCTTTTAGACATCTACATAAAATTGCTTCAAGGACTTCAGCTGATTCACCAGCAATGCTTATAGAAGATGGATCTTTCCACCATAATCTAAGCCTCATTTAGATACTATGACATGCTGTATGAGCTAATCTATAAAAAATGCTTTGAAGCTACAGCTAATACAAAGTATGCCAGATTGCACATGCATGTCTGTGTGTGGGTGGGTGGCTGCATATGTATATGCATCTATAATCTGTTACAGTTTGCACAGTGTACACACATCCGCACATGAACACAAACACATATATGCATTCCCTCTTTCTCTCTCACACACAAACATACACATATAAGAAATGATGTTCCCCCATCTTCAAGCATGTACATTGGTTTTTATTTTATTTCTAAGCAAAACTGACAGTGCTGTTTTTGACTTCAGTAGATTGATTGACCACTCAGTCTGTATGAGCCAGCCCCTACTTTGCAATCATTCTTCGAGTCCCTTTTCAATATCTCATCCCCCCAAAAGGCTAGACTGTGAGTTCACAATGCAGGGGCAATAGGGTCTTCTTTCCACAAAGAACATATTTTACTGTTATTAAGAGCTATTACATAAAGGTGCCTTCCAAATGCCATATTCCTTAATATTCACTTATCATAGTAGTGTGATAGGGATTTGTTCGTAAACCTTTTTTTTTTTTTACACTTGCAATATATACATCTGACTTAATCCAAAGCAGAGGAAGAAACATTATACATTGGTGTCCCACATGCATAATGTCACCTTGAATATTTCCTCCTGATGTTTAATATAATCTACTTCACTGTCATTGTTTTAGAAATTAATATAGAAAATAGTATATGGGTCATTAAGTTTCATTGGCCTTGGCCTTAATGTGTGATCTTCTGCCAAGACTTTGAGCAATACACAGAAAAAGCAGGTACAATTTCATCCTTTCATCCTTTATATTACCTTTGCAGGGACTTCTTTATTTATGTGGCCAAATGAAGGACTGACTTCTTTATTTCTTTGACTGATCCTACGTAGATGAAGTTTGTACATGGTAAAGAAGTGTCCTGTATTTCTCTATGAATCATCACCTCCCTCTACTACCATTATTCTTTCAATGGCTCTAAGTGCTGCCATGGACCTTTAAAAGCCAGAACCTCAAATCAATAGTCAAGTAAGATGAAAAAAGTTCCATGGAAGAGTTGCTGTTAAGCTGTGGTAGTAGGCCACAGTACTAGACACAGAAGTATGTGGATTATATGTTTGAAAGTATGTGTGCATTTGTGTGTATATCCAAAACTACATTCTCAAAAACGAGGGTCAAGAAAAAAACAATAGTAACATTAATTGCCTGTAAAATAAGGTGCTGCATTTAGAAAATGATCTGATCTCACATATGCATATAACAATTATTTTTTCTCACATGCAAAGAACTACATTATATTGTGTTAAGTAGAAGAGGTAATTGAATTGGGAAGGAAGAAAATGCAAAGGAATGGATGAACTAGATGGAAGTGAGGCAAGGGGAAGAGATAACTACATGGGGAGGAAAGAAAAGGGGGATAAACCAATTTAGGCATCAGAAAAGGGGTTAAATTTACCAGACAAGCAGCTCCATTGAAACAATTGCTAATATTCAGGGTAATATTTAAAGGCATTCATTCTTTTCAGCAGCAATGCCTGTAAGCCCTTGCAACTGCATCCATTCACTTGTTTTCTGCAGTAATATATGTGTACATATGTGTGTATCACAATAACTGAAAGATAACATCTCCAATTTACAGATCATTATTTGGGGGGAAAAAAAAAACCTAATCTTCTTATTGGGTGACTTATTGGGTGCTTAATACTACCAGGAAGACAGAATACAGTATTTGAAGAAATGTCTCAGGTTACCTAGGCCATTGCCAAAAGCCCAAAGAGGGTACACATTTATCCATCCATCCATCAATCCATCCAGTGATCAGTTTTATTTATTATCCATTTAGTCATCAGTTTTCATTAACTATAGAGGTTTTTGCAGGTGAAGGTTTTCCTGCTTCACCTTTATGTTATGAATAACTAAGAGATTTCATTAAAGTTAATTGTCACATGATGCCCTAGTAGTAAAATTGATTGCCCACATCATATACTTTCTTTCAAGGAAGCAGGTACACAGCAACTCTGCATATCTAGGCAACAATTAATATTTGGAAGTGAGACAAGGCAAAAAAAAAATGCTTGATAGTATTTCTACACATAGTACACATAGATAGACATTAATATCTTCAGGATAAAATTGTGATGTATATTTAAATAGATACATGTTAGATGTTTACTTAAAGTACTTCCTATAACATGGGTTTTTTGTTTTTTGTAATATTATTGTGGATTGACTTTGAAAATATTGGTTGGCTTAATGCCTGATTGAAAATGGCTTCCCCAAATTTACGTTTCTTGGTTGTTTTTTACTTGGGTACCAATATTTCTTTTCCAGTCTATCCCATCAACAGCTTTGTGGGGAAAAGGGAGAGGGTGAACTTAGTGCAGTATCCAAAATCCAATTTCAAACAGATTTTTGTCAGCATTTGTTTAGGGAAAAAAGAAAAAAAAAAGACCAGTTTTCAAGGTTAACAATATATTAGTAAAATATAATATTCATGGCACATCATCCAAAATAGCTAGTACTTGATTAATTGTATAATATTTATTAACATAAGAAATCAACATTTTGGGATATTATTATATATCACCACCAAACTGAAAAAATGTGACCAGTGTGGTCAAATATGACAGTTTATACATGTACATTTTGTACATGTATAACAAAATATACATTTTGAACAAAAACTGGAAATCTGATAGAGGAACCTTTAATATAAGACATTTATTTTCAGAATTCAGCATAGAAGTCAACTGAATAACTAAGTCATAGTAAGTCATGGGAAGGCAAACTGGATTGTATAAACAGCCATAGATATTTAGTGTACCACTGTCTGAATTTACCTTATTTTACTTTTAGAAACATTTTTTTTTTACTGTTCAACAACATCATCACTTATTTATTCGGTTCTGAAGTGAGATCCCTAAGCTAAGTATTAGAATTACTAATACTAAAACCTATCTTAGTGTTAGAATTTTTTGTCTTGCATTTGTTTCAAGGCCCAGCCATGATTTCCAGAACAGTGCAGTCAATGTCCTTCATTAAGACAGTTGGAGCTGATATACCCACAATGGAGGAATGGATTGTGAAGATGGCAGAGCTTGCAGAAATGGCTATATTGACTTGTTTGATTAAGGAGGGAACAACAATTACTTTTACAACACTTTGTAAATGTGTTGAAATGTTGAAAATGCACAAAAATGAATTGGTAATTTTGGGATTTACTGATTAATAAGAGTTGTTTATAAGGAGAAGGGAACCATGATATATAATTTGGGGTGTGTGTGTAGAAATGGTAATTAACATGTATGTAACTGCTGCAAAAAAAGTTTTTAAAAATGCTTCTTTAGATATCTTTATTTTTATTTTTATTTATCTTTTGCTGTCCTTCACTTTTTCTTTAACTTTTTCATATCTTTTTCTTTATTCTTCTTTTCTTTTTATGTTTTTGTAGTTTTTTAATCCTGTGTAAAATACTTTCTCAATAAAAAATATACCAAAAAAAACCCTGTTGAAGCTGGTGAAGGAATTCATCAAATTAAACAAATCAAAAAGAAATTCCTAGCACATTTGGAAAGAAAAGGGAAGAAGATAGTAAAAATGGCATTCACACTTTCCTTGTTAACAGAGTGCAATGCAGGTTGAGGAAGAGACTAGACATTTAATTTCCATGCATTAACCATCACTTGCTATGCTATCTAAGAACTGATAAATGTTAACTATGATTATTCAAAACAACCATGAAACAGACTCATTCATATTATCAGGGCCCAAGCTAGATGGCAAAGCCAGTTTTTGATGTCTTGTGAAAGGCCAGCAGGGTCGGGGCAAGTCTAATTTCAGGGGTGATAATCTTCCAGAGGGCAGGGGCCATGGTAGAAAAGGCTGTCTTCCTGGGGCCCACCAGATAGAACTCTCTAGTGGTTGGGATCCAGAGCACACCTCTCCTGCTGGATCTGACAAGATGGGTAGACACCACTGGGGAGAGACAGTCCCATAAGTAACCTGGCCCTAAGCCATGAAGGGCTTTAAAGGTAACCATCAGCACCTTGGATTGCACCTGGAAGCATACTGGTAGCCAATGTAGCTCATGGAGCTGAGGTGTCACATGTGCTGAATGACCAGCACCCAAAACTGACTGTGCTGCTGCATTTTACACCAGTTGAATCTTCTGAATACTCTTCAAGGGCAGCGCCATGTAGAACATTTTGCAGTAATCCAACTGGGACTTGAAAAGGCATGAGTGACTATGAGCAGGGCCTTGGTCACCTCCCAATTAGGGAAGGTTGGAAATTGGACAAAAATTATCTAGTACTCTTGGGTCCAGGCATGGCCTCTGAGGAGAAGGCAGGCCACCATCTCCTTCAGAGAAGGTGGAACTACCCCGTCTCTCAAGGAAGGATTAACCACTGCTAAGACCCAACCACACATCACTTCCCTGGAGGCCTTAGCCAACCAGGAGGGACATGGATCTAATATGGAGGTGGTTCAGCTAACAGCCATCAGAACACTGTCCAGTTCCTCAGGCCCAAAAGAGTCAAACTCCTCCCAGATAGCCAAGCCACATCTTGCCCTAGTCACGTGCACAGGACCTGCTACAAGGTCAGACTCAAACACGGTGCAAATCTGATCAACTTTCTTTGTCAGATGCCTAGCAAATTCCACAGCATGACCTTGAAGGTAGATCTCTGAGCCACCCCCATCCAGGAGGGCATAGGTCTCCCAAAACAAGGCTGCTGAGTGGCTACCTACAGATGCAATGAGGACAGATAAATATTTGCATTTGCCCTTACTGCTGTGAGGTAGGCTCTAATAGTGGCTCTAACTTGGGTTTGGTCAGATTTGCAGTGCATTGCCTTCTAGTAGTGCTCCAGGCATCTCTTTACCCACTTCATCTCCCTCAATTCCTCTGTAAACCAAGGGGAGTTCCAGAATCCCTGGGTGCAGAAAGGCTGCTCAGGCATGATCCAATCAAGAGTCCTCACCTCCCTTTCATTCCAGGTGGCCACCAAGGCCTCAGTTGAACTGAACAGCAAACCTTCAGGAACAACCCCAGGATCCCTCTGGAACCCAGTCAGGTCCATCAGTCGTCTGGAGAAGACCAATTTAATAGGTCCTGATTAGTGAAAACTAGTAATTTTCAGACCAAAGTTTATGAAGCTGGCTACAGTAAGGGTGAGCAATACACTAAACATGGAGCAAACTAAAATGAAGGGGATTTTTTTTTTTTTTAACTTTTTCCACACAGTCATGCCAGAAATTGGTGGAGTGTAATAGCATGACACTGTATGCATATGTCCTTCAGTTCGTTCAATGGATATAAAGGTAAAGGATTATCTAAATAAAAAATAAATGAAAATAAGCTGTTTGGAGCTCAGTTCAACTTCTCATGACTTCATGGACACCTCATTACAGTTTTCTTGAGACTGATGCAAAAGTGATTTGCCACTGCCTTCCTCTAGGATGTTTTTCAATTTCCCAGTCTAGCTTAGAGTTATTCCTTGGTAGTCTCCCATCTAGGTACTAAACAAGCCTGGTCCTGCTTAATTTCCAGGCCCTGGCAGGGTTGGCAAGTACGGCTATCTTATGAAATTGCATATAAGATTGTACTCCTTCCCTTCCCTTCCCTCCCCACCCCACCCCACCCCACCCTTCAGGTCCATGATCTATTTCCACAGGTATAGTTAATTGTTGGATATATTCTCAGCCATAAATATGCAGTGTTCTTTTTTGTGAGCATATATTTCCCCCTGTGTTTTCAACTCTCCCAGGAGTTCTTGCATAATGTCTCATCTGAAGCATTGCAAGTGAGCGTTAAATTACAAGGTTTTTGCATCCTCCCTATGGAACTTCCTATCAGGGGTTGACAGTTCTAGTGATCTAATGAATGGCTAAACTTGTCTCTTTAGCTAAGTGTTTTCTTGGACAGAGAGAAGGTGCCAAAGATATTTTAATTGGCACAGATAATTCAATATATATGGTTTTGAAGATTTTTTTTTAAATAGAACTAGGTTGAAATGGACTCTTAAAATTCTCTATTTTGAGAGAGAAAAGAACCAGATAAATTATTTTATTTCTTCCCCTGTCCCCCCCAAAGAATAAGAATAAATTCTCCAACAATGGCAGGTGCAGATGTCTTATATTTTTCCAAACATAATATCCAGTGCTTTGGACTTAGCATCTATCTATGATGGAAGCTAAATATAATGTAGAATATTTATGTGTGTGTGTGTGTGTGTGTTTAAAGAGCAAAACAAAACAAAATCTCAGAAATATTTTGATGAATTGTGCCTTAATTCCCAAATTTAAAATATAGAGCATTTGATATTTTCAACTATACCATAGTATGACACTTTCAATATCCCTTTTGAGTAACTGCTGTTTGAGTCTGCATTTATAATTGTGAATTTCAATGGGGCTACAGATGCAAAGTAGGATTTAGAAAACCCCAGCTAATGAAAAAGCAAATACCATTCCTCTCCAAAAGCTTAGTATGCACCCAGTTAAGATTATCTTTCTTGAGGAACTCTGTGCCTGTGTTTCCTTCTTCAGACAGTGTAAGCTACACAAGAGGGAATGGGGAAAAAAAAAAAAAAAGGAGGAAGAAGAAGGAAATACAGTATTATGGGGGATTAGACTGGTAGATGCAAAAGCTTGAATTTCCAGAGAGGGTGCTTTCAAGTTTTTACACAAAATGTACTATAACTCCATTTTTTTAAAGAAGTATTTACTATTAAAAATGTAACTAACTGGAAGAACTGGTGAACTCCATGTAGAACTTACTTTAACATCCCATCATACTGGTGAAGTGCCATACATCAATGACAAACCATAAGCTTTATAGGCAAAAAAAAAGAGTTTGATCCATAGCATCTCAAGATAAGCCTGAAAAACATGTATGAAACCCTGAAGAGTAGTTCCTAGTCAGTACAGACTGTATTAATCCCATTTTTATCCCAACAAAATATAAGTTGGGCTGAAAGATAATGACTGGTCCAAAGTTACCAGTTGGCTGTTACTGCTCCTTTTTTTTTTTTTTGGTGCTACTTTTCTAGAGGATTAAACTTGTGGGCAGGGGGATAACAAATGCAGTTGTCTCTCCTCATATCTCTGAATTCTGAAATGCAGCTCTTGACTCAGGGTCTGTACTAAAAATAATAGTGATTGAAGAAAGAATGAGTATTTTAGGGAAATATAATGCAAGGTATGTATCTTCAGGAAAGTTGAAAATGAATGCAAATTTCATTGTGGGATTGTGTTTTTTGAACTGCAAAGTGTTAGAGCAAAATTATAGCCACCCAATGATGCAGAGGAATAAAGATGTCCCTTGGATAGAAAGTATGCAAATTAGGAACAACAATAACAAAAAAAATATATAAAACCTTTCTCTGCTTCAAGGGAGAAATTACCATATTAATAACCATTAGTTTATAGTTCAACCATTTTAATACCTATTTTTTCACTTTTTTCTTTTGCTATTATAACATTCATGTCATAAGTTCTAATTACACTTCTGTCTTCCTCCCTGGTTCTTTCACCCTGTTTAAATAACTGGTTTTTTTCATTGGGAGTAAGTCACATTTTACCCTCTTGTCATCATCTTAAAGGACAATAAAAATGTTCTTATCATTAAAGGAAAATATTGTTGTGAACAATAATGACAATTATTGTTGTCATAATACTAAATAGGAGTGCCTGTATTTAAGTGTCTTCCATTCTGCTCAAAATATGTGAAGGTATTTCAACAGTCATTTAAAGAGGTTATGGACATGAACCTGATGATGCAGGAAGAAGAAATATTAAGTGCCTCCTAGTTTTCAAATTTCTTTTTTATTTACTATCCAATTACTTTGTTGCTACATACATTATTGAATGAAAAGCTAAATTTAGAGATTACTAAAAATAAAGTTGCAGTTTTTTATCCCATCCAAGTTCACATAGATAGCCAGTCTGATGAGTCCCAAATAGATGAAACTAGTCATATAGTGCCTTCTGGTGGTCAGTCTAACTGAAAACACCACACAGGATATACACTTTGTAAAAACAGAAATTCCCCTCACAAGAGAGGGGATCGGAAGTCATGTAAAACCCTGTACATGAGTCATGACATAATGTGACAACTTTATCTCTCTGCTCTGAGAGCTTGAGGGAAAGTGGAATGGGTACACCATTCTGATAAATTGGAGACAGGGAAGGAAGTTAACAAACCTGCTAGATCCAAAGAGGGCTTCTTTAAAAGAGGGCACAAAACTTCCTGCTTTAAAATAGGAGTTGAACGTGCCTGTAGAATCCAGGAAGGGCATGAATCCAAACCATGAATGACAAAACTCATGCCATAGAGAAATCTGTCCACTTTCTTGGGTCCAATGAGTTCAAAAGAATCTCAAGTAGTATCACAAAATCAAGCCTTGCTCACCATATTGGATTTTGTTCAACTGATAGCCAATCAAAACCAAACATGGGTGACTTTATTAATGAAGAAACTCATGAAATAATCCAGCAAGACTTCAGGGGACTTGTCTCACATAACCTTTCCCAAAGGATCTGAGTAACTGAGTTGTTGAATATGGATCACAATATCCTGTTCCTCCACTTTTGGAGTGTGCATTAAGTAGACAATAGGGTTGTTTGTTTGTTTGTTTGTTTTGTTTTATGGAAAGGTACTGTTCCAGGTTTGCACTTTGCACTATTAAGGAGATGGCAATTGGTGGAAATAAATGCAGGTTTCAGCCAATATGTGTTTGTACTTAAAGCTATATAAAACTGCTACACAGAGACTTCCTGATCATTTTTCCCAGGCATATGAAAGTAATATTACCTCTCTTTATTATCAGTCCCTTCCTTCCTCTCCTTTCAGGATTATATGTTGTTCTTACAGAGAGCCAGATTAGTCCAGTGGTTAAAGCACCAGGCTAGAAACCAGGGGACTGTGGGTTCTAGTCCTGCCTTAGGCATGAAAGCTGGCTGGGTGACTTTGGGCCAGTCACTCTCTCTCTCAGCCCAGCTCACCTCAAGGGGTTCTTGTTGTGGGGAAAATAGGAAGGAATATTAGGTATGTTCCCTGCCTTGAGTTATTTATAAAAAAACATTAAAGGTGGGATAGGACACCTAAAAAAATGTTCTGTATAAACTTAACTTTATTAACTGAAATAACCCCTAATCTCTTCAGGTGCTGATTGATTTAGCTACACATCCCCTCTTCCTATAGTGATATCATGAATTATCTAGGGGTTATACAGGTACTCCTTGATTACCAACTACTCATTCAGTGACCTTCTGAAGTTGCAATGGCAGTAAACAAGTGGTACTTAAAACCAGTCCTTGAAGTTCTGGCCGTTGTACCACCCCCGTAGTCATGTGATTGCAATTTGGGTGCTTGGCAACCAGCTTGCACTTACAATGGTTGCACTGCCTCTTGGTCAGGTGATCGCCATTTGTGAGCTTCTCTGCTGGCTTCCCACATGCAAAATCAACAGGAAAGCCAGGAGGAAAGGTCACAAGTCACTCGGGTAAGTCCCCCAGCCTCACTGCACTCATGTGGCACCCTGCTTCCCCCGGCCTCCCTGCAGTCATGCCTGGCCTGCACTGGGCATCCCAGGGCCTCCCCCAGCCTCCCCCAACCCCCCATAGCACCCCCCCACAGGACCCCTATGCTCCTTACCTGGGACTCCTGCTGCTTCCCACTTAACAACCCCCATGTCTTGGGGATAGGATGGCAACCGGGATTGCCAGGATTGCTGTCACTAAGTGATGTGGTCACATGATGTTGCACTTTATGACCTCATTGCTTAGCGACAGCAATCCAGGTCCCAATTGCCATCATAATCTGAGGACTACCTGTATACCTGTAATCTGAAGACTACCCAAGGATTTGTATTTTGTTTTGTTTTGTTGCAGAAAGACAGAAAAATAGAAAATATGAACAATTTCTCAGAAGAACTGTTACCATCAGATTAGCACTGAGTCTCTATAGGGACACCAAATTATCCTGAAGTAATAATTATAATACATTAGTAGCAGTTTAATTTCCAATAAGTGCTGTCTGTTTAAGTAATGGCACTCACACCCAAGCTCTGGAAACAATAGATTGCAGTGCTGGTGAGAAAAAAACCTACATGGATTTAAAAGATGGATCATTAAAAGTGCATCATTATTAGAAAAATGGAACAAAAATATGTCCTGTGACTTTCCCTGTTGCTATTTTATAGGAAAAAAAACCATTTAGTTTTCTATGATGAATATTACCATTTATCTCTATATAAAAACTGAAATCTCTCACACTGTTATAGCACTGGAACATTCACTCTGATGCCTTACAACTGGAGATACTCATACATTGCAGGAGATGACAGAATGAAAAAATGGTAGCCATGCCCTCATTTTAGGACACTCCATTCCATCCCCATCAGTTTATATTCTCCCTTTCCAGCAGTCATGTCCATGTCCACATTCAATGTGCTCAGTGTTCAGTGAGCCTTAAATCTCTCCAACTACCTATTACTTCTTCAAATACTGGAGTTCCTCTGAGCATGTGATAATTCTTCCTTGTTATTCCATGGTGTCATTTTGGCTACTTATGAGTCTACCCATACCCATTCAAGATGTTTCCAGTTATATATTTATATTGATCCTACACTGATCACACACACACACACACACACACACACAGACAGACAGATAGTCACAGTTGGACTTTGTTATCCATATAGGATGACACTGAGAGGGGGGGGGAAGGGAAAGTACCATTCTGAAAATTTGTTTATGAAAAATGAAGTCTCTACAGCACAAGGAAATATACAAGAGAAGTTCAGTAATGTCTGAGGATGGATAAGGATAGCAATCTGTAATCTGGATAGGTGCAGTTCTACAAAGAGAGATGATAGAGATAGAGACAGAGACAGAGACAGAGACAGAGACAGAGATGGATGGATAGATGGATGGATAGAACCTTTCTCCTGCTATTAAAACTGGTGCATTCTAACCCACTGCATTGTGTAAAAGGTAGCTACTACAGTATAAAAGTGGAAACTCAGATTTTGTGGAGAAGGTCTTCAAACCCCCATTCAATCTGTTGGCTAGTTTTATCATTAATCAGATTTATCTACCTCCTAAGGTTGTTGCATGATTAGCAAGATGAGCCTGATCTGCCCTGGAAGAAAGAAGAATCTGCCCTGGAAAGAATGAATAAAAGAAGGCAGAATTAATGATTAACACTGCCATGATGACTGAACATTTTGGATGCCATAATTCTAACACATTAGGAGGGCACCAGGTTGGGAAGGGCTGTTGGAGTGGGTATGTAGTCTGAATTTCAGTGGGGTGAATGATGTCTATGTGAGCAAGGAACACAAAAGTAGAATGTGATATTTGGCAGCAAAGGATTGCCACCTCCCTTTGATCTACATAGTATATAGTTATGTGTGATAAAGAGTGATGTGAATTCACTTCCATCTATTGCCCCATAGATTTTCTGCCATTTGATTCAAATACTTAGATTGGAATCAGATGTGAAGAAAACAATTATGTTGGAGAAAGTCATTCAGACAGTTGCTTTACCTGTAAGATATGGACCCATGAGCAGAGAAGAAAGAACAAAATTGAATCTTGTTCAATTTCTTTGGAAATATTATACCACACAAACTGTTCATTAAAAGTAAGTAACCAGACTATTGAAAGGAAAGCTAAATCTTAAGTGCATGTTCCTGCCATTCTCAGCCGCAATGCCAAACTCTTTGGAGCTGTTAAAATAAAAAGGTCCTTGTTCACTTACAGGCCAGATCAGCATGAAGGCATCCCAGTGAAGTACTCTGGATTTGGTAAGCAGCAGGATATGTTTCTGAATTATTGAGCTCATGACTGGAATTAGATTGTATTTTTTAAAAAAATGATAATGTAGAAGCATTTATCATTTAAAATAAAGAAGTTAAAGGAAACAACAATACATACTTGTTAATTTTAGCCGACAGATATTTAATGCTTTCATTAATGTGGGGGTAGATTGGAGTGGTTTTTTGATTAAAAAACATGTGACATATGAAAAGTGGAAAGTAGTTAATCATGCTGCCAACTTCCAAAGTCAGTATAAGCCTTGAATAGGCATTGACAAGTACTGGCTAAGCTGTAGAGGACCAGATCTTCCTGCTGAAGAGACCAACATACAGAATGGCTCATTTACTTCAATGGAAACCTTGCCTTGCTTTCTTATGAATAACAGCCCCTTTCTAAGACTAGAGTCTAGAATCAGATGATTTGATTTAAATTATGTTTCCTATCATTGTGAGGAGATGAAATTCTGGATTTTTCCTTCAGGAATAGAGTGAAGAACCACTAGAGCAGTGTTTTTCAGACTTGGCAACATTAAGATATGTGGACTTAAACTCCCAGCATGCTGTCAAGTTTGAAAAACACTGCACCAGAGTGCATAAGATTTCCCCCTTCAAAAAGCAAGTGTATGGGGTGGAATGTATTGATTGGCCTAAATCTAAACCATTTTAGTCTTGCATATACTCTGCTCTATCAAATACTCAAATCACTCCATATCTTTTTTTAAAAGAAAAATTATATGATCTGTCTATACCCTGAGAGGAAGACATCTAGGTGAGCATATTTCTTTAATGGCAGCATTTTTGTACTGCTTGTAACTTATTTGCATAGTCCAAGTGCAGAAAAGAGACTGTAGTAGCACATCAAAACTTCAACTTTCAGAATATCCCAAAATAGTTCATGAATCACAAAAAAACAAAAAAGCATTTATGAAAGAAAAGTGGGCACAGAAATCTACAAATAAAGAGGAAGATTACTCCAATGAACATCATATTAGAAAAATGGCTTGTAAAATGTGTGCATATTGGAAAAAAGTATATAAAGTTTTAGGCGAAATATGTGTGAAATAATATGCAGACTTTTTTTCCCCCCCTTAACCAGAAAAAATGAGCATCTGAATAAAACACATTTCTCATCTATTCTGGAAAATATAAAAAGTCTGGTTGGCCAGCAGTGCAGGATTTGGAAACGTTTGAGGGCAGAGGGTCTGCTAAGGGGAAAGTTTGATGATGCAAAATAAGCAGGCTAAAGATGTTCTGAGGAGAATTCCTTTGGTTTGGGGAGAGTTTGTGGATTTCTACTTTCCCTTAAAAAACAAACAAACTGTTTTAAGTTTATCTTAGGCATTTTAGGGCATACCCTCCAGGTTGTCAGGATTTCCCAAAAGCCCATGCCATTTTAGATGACTATAGTTCAAGGGGTGCAAAAATGGGATTTGGGGTCTGCAATAAGTTCTGAGACCCCAAGTTACCCACCCCTGCATTAGTAGCATTTCTAAAGCAGAAAAGAACACCGTTTTGCAGCACTTTTAAAATTATTGGGGGGGGGGTGTCGATGTCCAAGGACTGCAGGAGAAATAGCAATAATCTAATATTCTTACTTGGAGAGGATAGGCCTGTTTTCCCTTTTCTGAGGAAAAGAGTTTTCTTTAACATTAATAGATGTGCTAAGCCTACTGGAGATTTGACACACTGTTTTATTTTATTTTTATTAAAAACTACACAATAAATACCCCTCCCCAATTATTTCACCAATGCAAACTGGAAGTTGGAAAAAAAAAAAAAGATGTGCAGGAACCACAGACTAGAATTTCAGAAGCAATGCAGAATATTTGCTTGTCTGCATCGCTTCCTAACAACTACTCTCTGCAACCACCGCATGAAAAGACACAGCTATTTTAAAGAGTTAGAAACAGGAGCTAAGTTTGCCTTTCCAAGTGCTCCATGACACCCTTTTATAATCAGATCTGAAGCACTGCACAGCACTAATACTCTGGGTTGCCTGTTTCTGCTATAGAAGCTTCTCCAAGTGCATTGATACTGCTTGAAGCAGATTGCCCACTATATTTTTGGCAGCATCTAATTTTTCATATGCCCTTTTCCCCAAGACAAATAAGCATGGGTATTTCTGTGCAAGAGATTCATATTAACAACTAGATTGGAATGTCTGTAATATCTTCTTATCTGTTGCTTCATATTTTCTACTCTATGGAAAAAAATAATATATCCTATTCCTAAACAAACCAATTAATTCTGGTAAATGGAACCATCCATGCTTCTCTCTGTATTGAGTAAATTCCATACACTTGCAGTCAAAACAGCTCTTCCATGCTTTCTTATGTTTATTGTTATTCTACTGCTTTCTTAGATTTATATTCAGGACCATTTTCATGTCAGTAAAGTTGGGTTTCTGGGTTCCTCACTCCCACCTGCTCCCCAGTTTATATTTGCCAACTCTATTCCATGTTTGTCTCAGTATTGATATATGAAATCCAATGTCATTCCATTACTGTGTAAAGAGATTAATATTTTCTTAATCCTGTTAGGTTTGTGATTTGATTCATTTTTTTTTTTTCCCACCAGATTGCATAGGTGAAGGTTTTTCTTATTTTTCAACTTGATAGATTTAAAGTCAGGGTGTCAGATACAGATCTAAATAAAAAATATGAGAGGCCAGAGCAGGAACACTTAGAGTACATACTGACACACAGATGGGCTTAAGAATAAATAGGCCGTAGATCAGCAAGAAAACATTTTGTCTCAACAGAGTCCTTGAAGAAAACGGTTGTGAAGTTCAGGCCACACCCCACCTAAGTCTATCCATCTCCAGGAAAGCTGGGCAAACTTTTTCAAGACATTGGCCTTTCAGACTAGAATGAAATGAACTGTTTGACACAGAAACATTATACTACCAATACCAATTTCCTTGAAGAATCAGATTCACTCAACCTGCTTGTACATCCTCAGGTTACCTTCTGAAATGATACTGTGTCTCCATATGTATAGAATAAACTGCCTCATCTGCCTGTTTGTCATGTTTTTGGAGAGCCTTAAAGCCTCCCTGTAGTTTTTGCCTAAATCGGATCATTAAGCTGCTGAGTAGAAACAATTTTACCTGTAACTGCTTGTATTTTATTTTTATTTACACCTTTTTTTTTCCATTAGAGGAGTCTTTCTTGAAAATGGCATAGTATTGATGTCTTAAGTTGACTAATTGGAAGCCAATGTGGATTTAAACTGTTATGATTTAAAGCAATTACAGTTCTTCATTAGCTAAAACTAAAATAGTCTATTAATATAGACATATCTTTTAATGATTATTTCTAATATTTCTGTCTTTGAAATCAATTTTCTTAAACATCCTTCCTACATTTCTTTTATAACTTTAGTCATTCTTCTCTTTTTATGACATTTATTTCTCTAACCTCCCTAATTATTTTTTCCAGATTCTTCACACAATTAATTCTTTTTTCTCTTTCCTTTCCTTTTGTTTTGTACACTGCCTTTCTTCCCAAATCATCTGTTATTCATCCTTTTCTCTTTGTGCTGAGAATGGATGGAACTGTCAGTTTCATATTTTCTCACTTTGTATTTTTTTTTATTCTTCAGGTTTATTATTTTTTTGGGGGGAGGGGAAGTTTCCATACACATTTGTACATGCTGTTGAAACCCCAAAATTCTACATGTTTGAAAACCCCCAAATATTCATAAGGTTGATCTGAAAATATTGGGGAGTGTCCATGGGATAAAAGTGGTATCTTTGGCTTGATTTCAGTTCTTAGATTTAGGCAAATGCTTAGCTTCAGGCTATTTCCTGCCCACCCAATTCTTAACATTATAAAATTATTAACTACAATGTATTATTGTCTCCTAAGTACATGCATTTGTGCATATACATAATGGAGAGAGGGAAAGAAAGAGAAGAAGAGAGGACTTAAAAGAGGCTGCAAAATGTATTTATTTAGAAACATTATTTATTCAAATATATATGCAGTACTTATACTGTACATATACATGTCAAATCAAATTATCCATTCAGTCGTATCCAACCCTTGGCAATTCCATAAGCCAGCTCTCTCCATGTTTTCCAATCTTGTACAGCTTCTTTCAGTTGCTTTATATTTTGGCCTGTGCCTGCTTTGATTACATATCTGATTACATATACATATACATATACATATACACATACATATACATATACATATACATATACATATACATATACATATACATATACATATCCAGCCATCTTAAATACATACCTTTGGGTAGTGGACAATTCATACAAAAAACAATATTTAAAAAAAATAATAATAATAATTCAGTACAAAAAAAGAAAACCAAGGCACTACATAGCAATGCCACAAAAACATACCTGCATATTTTGGACTCCCCTAGTATACTGTTCTTAATTCCTGGTGGAAAAGAAAAGTTTTAAAAGCCTTCTGGAAGGGCAAGAGGGTTAGGGCCATCTGAATCTCAGGATGGAGGCTGTTCCACAGAACAGTGACAGAGAAAGCATACAGTAAGATGCCACTGGTTAATAGAGAGAACCTGGAGTATGCCCAGCCTGTCAGATCTGGTGGGACAGAACAGATTTCAGGAACTCTGAGATCCTCAGAGACAAATGCTCCTGCAAGTAGCCCAGGTGCATGCCATGAAGGGCTTTAAAGGTAATAACCAACACTTTCAATAGCACCTGGAAGCACACAAGAAGCCAATGCAGCTCACTCAGCAGTGGTGTTGCACAGGCAAAAATTTGGAGCACCCAAAACTGCGCATACCACTGTATTCTGTGCCAGTTGAAGCTTCCAAGTGTTTTTCAAGGCAGCCCCATCTTCAGTGTATTGCAGTAATCAACAGATTAAAAAACTGATCCAATGGTTATGTTTAACTTCCCTTTAAATTAGATAGCCATTCCATCTTTTTGAACATGAGCCATTAGTAAGGAAGAAGAATTCCACTAATGCCTTCTCTTTGGCTTCTTTTTGGATGGAAAGAGAGAAGAACTTTACGTACAAAAGTACACACACACATACACTTATCTAAATTATGTTATGTTTAATTATTACAGTGCTTTTAGGTAAATAATTTGTGTTTTTTTGTTTTTGTTTTGTTTTTAACTATATACAGTAGTTTTAGCTTAAGAAACACATTTCTATATGGAGCTTTTCTTGGTCTCCCTCTCCCTAAGGACTGCACACTTAAGAAGTAAAATCAGTCAGTGACAAAGGAAAGAAACTATATTTGAATGCATGTGTGATCTTCAGAAGAAATATACAATTTTAATACATCTGTTCTCAAAACTTATATCTAGAATGGTATTTGTAAGACAAAGGTATATATTAAGAAAGCACTGTTAATAGCTAATAAATAGTAGTCGGTAAATTTATTCTTCATTGTAGGCTTTTTCAAAGCTTTCTCTTGTTACATCAATTTTACAGCTGGAAACATTTTCCACATTTTCGATTTCATTGATCCATTGCAAGATGTCCTTTTATTTTCCAGTATTCTGCAGGAGCAAAGCTGTAGGGCTCCACTATTCATAAAAGAATAATCATTGAGGAAATAAGAGGCAAAGGAAAGGAGAGTCAAAGGAGCACAACTAACATAATTTAGAAGTAGGGATGCAAAGTAAAACTTGAGAGACTGGGCAACTCATACTCTACTGAAGATTTGTTCCAACTCAACTTGCTTAGTCTCATCGCAATGACAGAGCTGTCAATGTCATCATGTCAGTGAAAAATGTAACTCTAAATTGCATGTACCTTTTGAGCAAATTCCCATGACCAAGTGACCTAAAACATTTCCAACTATTCCCAGACAATGGGATGGCACATAGGGGTATGCTCTATGAATTGGTAATCCACAGATAACAGTGATATGATTCTGATACTCATAAAATTGAGGGCATCATAGTTTGATTGGTAAACAACCAAATACTCCTTTATCCACCTCCCTAGCATTAAAAGTTTATGACTGTATATGTGAACTCCTCAATAAATTCATTAAAAAAAACAACAATGTATGGGTTCATTTTCAATAAATAGACATTTTATTCTACCCAATTAAACTGAACCTCTTCACTTCTGACTAAAGTGAACTCTAAACTATAGAGTTGTTAATTCAGAATGTTTATTAAAGTCATAATCCCTTTCTAGTGAGTAGAAATAATAACCAGTTCATCTTAGTTTCAAATCAAAACTAAGAGATATGCAAGCCACATTTAAGAAATGTCATTAGTGTTATGCACAGTGTTTTACATTCCCTACAATTACTCAATTGGTTACTTCCAGGAGAAATTTAAAAACTGCTTAGTTTGAAAAAAATGGAGATATGTTCCTACTATCATTGGCCATGACATTACAGAAAGTGTGAAATGAAGGAGGAGGAGGAGGAGGAGGAGGAGGAGGAGGAGGAGGACCAAAAATAGAATGAAAGGATTGTTCTATTTCCCAGGAAGCCAAAAGACTTAAGTCTGCTGAAACAAATCACAAGCATACCAACGTATGCTGATGGCATCTGAGCTACTGCTGAATAATCAGGAAAAGGAACATGGAGATGGGCTTGAGAGCTGTATGAAAATGTCCACCCAAAGTGTGGCTGAAGTGAAAAAGGATGCATTTTGTTAAAAAATAGAATCCCAAATATTATGCCTTCATACAAATGTATAGCACTTCAAAAGTGTACATAAAATGGGAAATGTGTTTGGAATAAAACTTCTAATTCATAATACCTACTCTGCATATAAAACATAGGCTACTGAATTTGCTGCTTCATGGCACTGTGATGGCTCCCTATGTAGTCTTAAAGAGAAGGGGTTAGAGCAGGGTTTCTCAGTCAGGGTTCCGTGGAACCCACGGTTCTGTGAAAGATCACTAGGGTTCCCTGGGAGATCACAATTTATTTAAAAAAATATTTCAAATTTGGGCAACTTCACATTAAAGAGGTAAGTTACATTCTTTATTTTTAGTTTAAGATCATTGTTAGCGTATATATACAGGCCTACACATGAAACTACTCCAGGAAATAAAGCCAGACTGCTCACTTGAGGGAATGATATTAAAGGCAAAACTGAAATATTTGGCCACATAATGAGAAGACAGGACACCCTGGAGAAGATGCTGATGCTAGGGAGAGTGGAAGGCAAAAGGAAGAGGGGCCGACCAAGGGCAAGATGGATGGATGATATTCTAGAGGTGACGGACTCATCCCTGGGGGAGCTGGGGGTGTTGACGACCAACAGGAAGTTCTGGCGTGGGCTGGTCCATGAAGTCACAAGTCGGAAGTGACTGAATGAATAAACAACAACACATATGAAACAAATATAATTTTGTAACTTCTGGCCTATATTTGAGCCTGAATGTGCAGGGGTTCCCCATGGCCTGAAAAAAAATATTTCAAGGTTTCCTCCAGGGTCAAAAAGTTGAGAAAGGCTGGGTTAGAGGAATGCATGGCAATAAGGCTCTTATGACTACTACATCTGAAGGTGATACATTAGTTCCAACATCAGAAGTGGAAGATGTCTCAATGTCACTTACCACATGAATCAGGATACTACTGTATTTATGTCTTGTTCGACTATGTGCTTCCCATAGGCCTCAGAGTAGACATTATGGAAAACGGGAAGCTGGCCAAATGGTCTGACCTGAACAGTGAAAGTCGCCTGACCATTGTAGGGTCAAATTATCATTCTAGAAGAAATAAAAATGGAGGAAACAAATCCTTGAGCTGCTCTACCTACAAAATGACTTTTTAAAGAACAGTGAAAACAAAGGATAATAAAGTCTAAGCTGCCAAGATTGTTTGCAGTCACATCTTGACCTGTTGAAGCACTTCACGGAACTGAGCTTGGAGCAGTCTGTCAACACTGACAGATGTGTTTGCTTCAGAAGTTTGCTTCAGCTGACGCTCTGACAAAGCAATTCTTCTGATGGCCCTAATGGAGACTGCTGGCCATCAGAAATATATGATGACCTACCTTTCCACATCTCCCTAAATTTCTTGTTGAATATTTTAAATGCCTGTTGAAGAAGTGGTGGTGGTAGAGAAAACTTTTTTTTTAACAGAAATATCTGTTAATATATTTAAATATATTAAAAATAAATATATAAATAGTAAATATCCAACGAACAACTTGGCCCAACTATCCTTTTACTCACTATTTACCATGACATTGCTCCATTAAATTAACTTGCAGCTCTGTACTCCCTTAAAGATGAACTGTGAACTAGAATATTATATAATAGTAGTTGGCTCAACTTTGATTTTCTGGAAAACTTTTCCTTTAAATAACTGAACAGTAATGTTCTTGTGGTTGATACTCTCAAATATCTCAGTAGAAGGGTGATAAAAGTAATCAAATTCATTTCTATTTTTGGCTACATTTAATTACAGTTCTTCAAAATAAACAAACCAGTTTTTTTTAACAATACAATGAATTGCTTGGGCAGTAATAATTACAGAGTTTTATGAAGGAGAGAAATCACTGTAAAGTCTAATTAGCATTGAATCACTCAAGGATTTTAATGACTAAGGATTCTTATCTAAAAAAAATGATGTGTGAAGGGTTGGGGGTATCAAACATATACGCACAAAAGGAGTTAGTGTTCAGTGTAAACAAATGTAGGAATCAGTGTAGCAACATTTACATTGATGGAGAGATGAGTGAGGTAACAGATATACAATACTGTTAATATAAAGCTAACAGTAAGAGTGAGACTCAGAAGTGCTGATGAGAAAGATTAAAGGTCTTCCATCAGCCCATTTTCCAGATCAAAATTGCTCTTCACCTCCCATGCTGCTATTTTATCCTTTTATCCAAATCTCTTTAATGACTGATTTAAGAGCAAACCCAAAGCAACCAACCACCTCAAGAGTTTTAGTCATGATTATTAAGAACTTTCCACAGTTTAACTGAAATAAAAGGGGGGGGGGAAACTACTTTGTTAGGAGAACCTGATCATAGAACTTACATGAGATATCTTATTGGTGCTAAGGCAATTGCTAAGATCACACATGCATATGTAAACTTGGTACATTTGATGACTACAGCTGAATTATCTAGGATGACATGACTATCCTATCTGTGATGATTCATTTACACATGACAACAGTGTAAGTTGTGAACAAAGAAATGATTCCTCCTAGTCCTAAATAGCATATTTGGCTTAAGTGGATTATTTTGTTTTTCTGTCTTCAAATTCTTAGGGTTTGTATTAGAACTTACATTAGAAGTGTGCATCACTTCTATTGCTGTTCTTTGTGGTCTGGGCACTTATGTATCACCAGAACAACCAACCAACTAAGAAATATACATCCTAGATAGACAGACAGACAGACAGACAGATGATAGATAGATGCAAATATGGAAATTACTGAATTATACATAGAAACTCAATACACTTCTCTATTATGAAGAAGACTGTGAGCTATAAATTCTGCTGCCAAGTGCTAATTGTTGGGCAAATTCAACTCTCCTGCTTTTCTTTCAAAAATAAATCTGGCAATTGAATATTAACCTTAGAAAAATTACTTCTCTATATAAAGTGCAACTATGTTGTACTTTATGTACTTCAGGCTTTGCTAGTTACTCTTTACTTTAGTCACACTGTTAGTTAATTAACTTTTTTCATTTTCTTTTCTCTGAATTTCTTTTCCTTCTTGTTCATTCCTTAAACATACCTCAAGAATTAAGAAACTGGATATTCCCTCCTTCCTCCCTTTTCATTGTATGTTCTGTCCTTATCAACTGAATTTCTCAAAGCAGATAACATTTAAAAACAAGCAAAAGAATCAGAATCTGAAAAGTTAAAAACTTGGATTAAAGTAATAGAAGGGACGCGGTGGCGCTGCGGGTTAAACCGCTGAGCTGTCGATCGGAAGGTCGGCGGTTCGAAACCGCGCGGCGGGGTGAGCTCCCGTTGCTCGTCCCAGCTTCTGCACACCAAGCAGTTCGAAAACATGCAAATGTGAGTAGATTAATTGGTACCGCTTCGACGGGAAGGTAACGGCGTTCTGTGAGTCATGCTGGCCACATGACCCGGAAGTGTCCTATGGACAACGCCGGCTCCAAGGCTTTGAAACGGAGATGAGCACCGCCCCCTAGAGTCGGACACGACTGGACTTTACGTCAAGGGAAACCTTTACCTTTACCTTTACCTTTAACATAACTACAAATGAAAGGCTTGAGAAAGAGCTGTTTCTTCATATGGTTTCTAAATGCTGAGGGTGAGAGTCAAATACCGTTCACAAGGAAGTATATTATAAAACAAAGGAACAATGGGAATAATGCAAGAGAAGGATCTTTTCCTGTGTGCTGTTTCTGCAGATCCTGGACAGTTTCATACCAGAAGCAGTCCCTTATATCAGCCTTTCTCAATTTTTTGACCCTGGAGGAACCCTTGAAATATTTTTCAGGCCTCAGGGAACCCTTGCACATTTAGGCTCAAATATAGGCCTGAAGTTACAAAATTATTATATTTGTTTCATGTGTCGTCCTGTATATATCCATTTACTGTGTTCTTAAACTAAAAAGAAAGAATGGAACTTACCTCTTCAGGAAGTTCCCTGAATTTGAAATATTTTTTTTTACATAAATCATGATCTCCCAGGAAAGCCCTAGTGACCTCTCACAGAGCCCTAGGGTTCCACCGAACCCTGTTTGAGAAACCCTGCGTTAGATGATCAAGCTCTAAAATTAACCAATTTAAAAGTTATTGACAACTTCCAGTATAGATATTATTAGCCCTTTGCATCATTTCAACTTCAGGACACTTTTCAAGGTTAGCTCCACTTAAAGGATACTGAAACCAACAAGGCAGTAGGTAACTGAGGCACGGATAACTTCTGCCAACCCCGACCAGCTCAGGTGCACTAACAGTACTTGTGTAAAATATGTTCCTTATTATAGCTGCCACCTGAAAATCCAGTGACAGCTGAGGATCTTGGAGAATTCCCAGACTGTGGACCAGCTGTTTAATATTCAGAACAAAACATTCAACTCCTGAATTCAGTTTTTTATTTACCTATAGAACCTCCATCTTGTCTAGAATTAATTTCAGCTTGTTATCGCTCATCCAGCTTTCTTATCCACACCTCATATTTATAATCTCATAATTATTTTGGATTCCTCTCTTTGCCTGCCTGCCTGCCTGCCTGCCTTCCTTCTTCTGTAAAATCCAACCTGGTTAATTAATTGAACATGCCCACACATTATATCATACTGTCTTACTACTAAAACATTGGATCTTCGTATTTCACTCACTGCCTTGCATTCTCCTTGTTCAACTGTTCTAACTTCCCATTCCTAATCTCCCAGTTTTTTTTAAGTTGCTTTTTTTTTTCCTATTTCTTTTATGTCTGCTTCACCATATGTCTCCTTTCTGTTGATAATTATTTTTATTTTGTTTTGATAATACTAACAAATTTATTTACATTTTAAAGATGTCCAGACCAGACTACAAAACAGTAAGAAGAAAATAGTTTACAATAAAAAAGTCAAAATGAAAGTGCAGCATTTATTTGTACAACAACTAAAAACTATTTCATAAATATACAGACACATACCAACACAACTATCATTTGTTTGATAATATTTTGGTACTATGGCAACATTTACTTACAAATCTTGAAGAAATATACATTAAGTGTACCATATAAAATTATACAGCATGGGATCCAATCCATATTTCTCTAAGTTCATTATTGGAATCTTACCATAACATTGTCTGACATTATCATCTATCTGCATATTTTCCATACCTCCCACTCAAAAGATAGACAGATGAGGCATGTATGAATAAATCAAGGCTGGTTTTGAATTTGAAATTTGAAGGGATCAAGATTTATGTTGAGTTTTAAATTTGAGATTGAAGTAAACAAAATCTATACAAACCAATGCAAATTTCAAACCATAGACTGAACCATAGACTCTGTAGGGGAAGCATCAAAACGCCTACATCTAGTTCACTTTTAGGCAGAATGGGATGAAAATAAGAATTAACAGAACCTTTTGATGACATTAACTCTTCAAAGTTTCCACTGAATAGCTTAAAGGATTTAAGAGAAATCCATATTTTGAAATACAGGCATACCTCTGAGATACTGTGGGTTCAATTCCAGACAACTGCAATAAAGTGAGTATCACTATAAAGTGAGTCACATATTTTTTTTGGTTTCCCAGTGCATATAAAAGTTGTCCAAACAGTCAGAAATCATGCTGAGACGAGGAGTAGGTCTCTAGTGTTTATTACTGCTACATTAAACAGAATCCTAACAAACTGAAGAAGCGTGGGAAAAACCCAGACAGATAAACCCCGAAAGTTAAGGCGGGTCTGATCTGTGTCTCTTTGAATGGCTGCTTAATTCCTCAGTACTACGCATGCGTTTTCCCCCCTGGATAGAGGCCCCCTCCTGCTCGCCATCAGTACTCATGACAAAAGTGATGTTTACTACTGTATACTGTATAGTCTATTAAATGTTCAGTAGGATTATTTCTACATGGTAATACATTAATTAAAAAAGACTTTATTGCTAAAAAGTGCTTATCTGTTGGAAAAAATGGCACCGGTAGACTTGTTTGATGCAGGGTTGCCACAAAATTTCAATTTGTAAAAACAAAAAACAAAAAAAACCCAATATCTGTGAAGTGCAATAAAGTGAAGTGCAATAAAGCAAGGTATGCCTGTATTTTCCCTGGATCTCTAAGGAAATGAAGAAAGAAAAGCATAGTAGCTTGCTAACTGTCCAATAAATAGTCCATAAATAATTTGTGGTGACCCAATGAAGAATGACTCCTATTCCAACTTAACAATAAAAACATTTAAGAACTTCAAAAAAGTAAGCAAGATTGAAAAGTTCATCGTTTTCTGACCATTTGTTTTTCTCAGATAGAAGTCTTGTTGGCATGGCTCATTGGCCAGTTTCATTTTCTCATGTCAATATCAGAGAGTCCATCACACCACTCAACCCTTTCTCAGTTTTGTTCTTGTATGGAAGGAAAAATGCCACAGTGTGTGAGACAGCAAAGCCAGAATGCATCAGAAAGTCCATCAGATTTTCAAATCAGCATTTTTTTTCCAAATCTATCTGAAGGCAGCTGTTTCTATTCAATGATTCAAAACAATTTCAAATATTGATTTAAAGATTCAGTTTGGAGTGATGCTTCAGTTGATTTTCTTTCCAATTGAATCACCCGTTTGAAGCTTCACACATCTTAATATTCATACTTTCCTTCTTCTACCTTTTCGAATACTTTCAGCTAATATACATTGGTCAAATATGCTTTTGCCCCAAATACTTTAGAATACTTCTTCCCCCCAAATGGCATAATTGTAAATTGGTAAGTCATGGATTGTTTCAATCTGTTAAGTCATCTGAATTTGCCATTTGGCTTTTTCTGATTAGATCAAAACAGAGAAAGCACCCAGGATTTGTTTTACAATTGTTTAGGAAATAAATACATCAGTAGAAACTGAAAGTATCTTTTCTGATTGTGTTTTGTTTCTGTCTATTCCATAAACTTTAGCATTTTGTCAATTATGGAATGTTTTTGTCTCAGCTGGGCATGGTCGCATTATTCTCCTCAGTTGTGAAATAGATATTGATTTTTCTTGGCTTTAGGACATTTAGTTTTTTTTTTTTTGAAGGAGAAAAAAAACGTGAATTCAATCATTTTACTACATTAAAAAACTTTAGTTGAAATATTATTTGTAGATTTTCTTTTCTTTTGTTTTTTGAAGCATGTTTTCCCCCCCCCCCCCCCCCCTCTGTATTGACCCTCCAAATTTGTTTGGTTCTGGCAGCCTTGCCTGCTTTGTACAAGAGGGGAACTTTATAATTTATAGACATTTTTTTTTTCCTTCTGCATCTTTGGTATAACATCCTCTCCAGCTTGAGAATGAATAGACCACACTGGAACAGAGCTGAAACATCGGTTCCACATTTTCATCTTTTTTGTAGCTGCTAACTCATTGAGACGGACTAGAAACATGGCTGAAATTTGACCATCGATGTGAGTGGGGATGGAGGAGAGAGAGCATTTGTGTATTAGTTTTACAGTTAACAATACTCCCTAGCTTTGGAATGACTTACAACACAGTAAAAAAGTTAATGGCTGTAAACAAATTGCTTAGCCAATTAAAGGATGATCCCAGCCTTTCTGTACTGTGCTGTAAATCAGTGACAGCACATAATTTGTTTCTTCCACAGATAAGGCAACCACAAGGAGGAACTAAAACAGAAGATTACTACTACTACCCAGGAAAATCCACATTCATTGTCATTCCTAGTGCATGAAGTTTTCTAGTTTTATATACAACCTTCTTAGTATACAGATTCTTGTTCATAATTTTCCCCAAAGTTACTTAACACCCCTTCATTATATTATACCCATACTGTAACTTTATATGGTCCTTCTGTAAGCATCTTTAGAATTATATAAGGTAGTCCTCATTTAGTGACCATACAACTTGGTTGTGAAGTGGAACAGTTGCTAAGTGAAACCATGACTGTGCTTATGATCTTACTTCAGCTTTCCTTCGCTTTACAGACCAGTGAAAGTCCTAAATGCAGGATTGGTTGTAAAGTTACTTTTTCATCACTGTCATAACTGTGAATGGTCAGTACATGAGGCAGTTGCAAAACAAGGACTACTTGTATTCCTTTCCCCCAAATTTAGCTGACTCCATTCATTGCTGCCTGTCCATACCATGACAGATCCTGTTTTAACAGACATTTCAATTTACTCTCATTAAGACAATTTCTTACATACCCTTAATCAGTAATACATTTGGGGAGGCATTTGGAGGGGCATTTTGTATCTTACAATCTCCTTTCTACTTATTGTGTGGTTTGTAAGTTTGAATGTGCTTTCATGCTGACCGCGGTTGCGCTGCGGGTTAAACCGCTGAGCTGCCGATCGGAAGGTCGGTGGTTCGAAACCGCACGGCGGGGTGAGCTCCCGTTGCTAGTCCCAGCTCCTGCTCACCTAGCAGTTCGAAAACATGCAAATGTGAGTAGATCAATAGGTACCGCTTCGGCGGGAAGGTAACGGCGTTCCGTGTCGTCATGCTGGCCACATGACCCGGAAGTGTCTACGGACAACGCCGGCTCTAAGGCTTAGAAACGGAGATGAGCACCGCCCCCTAGAGTCGGACACGACTGGACTTTACGTCAAGGGAAACCTTTACCTTTTTAATACATTACTAGTTTGGGTCATAGTTCATAGTGAACTTCAGGTCAACATTATATCATGCCCTTATCTAGAGGAAATAATTCTCACTGCAAGGGATGCCTTCTTGACTATTTTGGAAGCATGACTCTTGAAACATGTATCACTTCTGCTCATTTTGTTCTGAATCAATACCTGAAAACCCCTTTTGGCCTCAGATATTTTCTGTTCTATTAATTCATAAGAAAATGCACTTGAGTCTTGTTGTATCAGGCTTTTGAAGAAGACTGTTAGAGATGCTTCTGCATGAATTACCTGGGTCTTTATTATGACTTCTGCAGAGCGTATTTGGACTTTACCCTTTTGACTCTTGATTTCTGTTGAAGAGGATCAAAGGGTTGACTTCGTCTGCAGCACCTCTGAGAAGTTCTAATACAACACGCTAACCACATTTTAGCTGTGGTGAGACATTTTTATACACCAGACTATAAGTCAAAGGGCATTTTCCTGTCTATTTTATAAAACATCCTCACCTTAACCTTCCATTTTAAAAAAGGTCAGACTTACAACTCTACTGCTTAAGTGTGGAAAAAAGATTGTTGCTCCAAATTCCAAGGGTTTTTTTCCTAATTAAAAATAATGATTAAAAAGTACCTTTTCCTGACTTTTTCTTAAACTTGAGGTTTATCATTTCCTTTTATGCAGTATTTCAAAACATCAGCACCTTAAAATAATTACTTTAAAATTGCACAAGCATTTTGACTGTTTTCAACAACATATTTCATAGATGTATATCAGGTATATTCTATACATTGTATATACAGAAAAGAAATATAAAGCAGGACATTTAGCAGAATGTGGTAGGAACTCCAGGTTTTTATTTTGTAATATCAGAAGTTCCTTTAATATTTTGAGATATGGATGCAGAGGAGGGAATATTATAGCACATACCATGTTTTTTTAATGTTCTAGATGTTTACTAATGTTTAAGATCTGTTACTATAAATTAGTTGTCATGAGTGCCGTTGAGCTGAAGACATCAGCGCAATGGCACACATGACAATAACGAGGAAGCAGGGGAAGGGGCTCAAGATAAGCAGCCATCAGCTCACAAAGAAGAAAGAAGAAGATACAAAGGCTAAGCGGATCGCGAGGCACACCCAAGCTGTTAGCACCAGCGCAACGGAGATCGCCCAGCTGACAGCAATCACCGGCTGAATAAGGAAACCGATGATGGGCGATCCCGGGGCACCAGCGGGGCCTCGCAACCCCTCACCTACTGGCAAGACAGCATGCAGGACAAAGGGGGGATGACGTAACCCTGAGTGAGGGGGCGCTGACCGGCGCGGGGTATTTAAACCCCGCACCGGCGCGCTCCTGTCACTCTCAGCTTTTTTCGGAACTGTTACTATGTAAAGAATAAAACTGAACCTGCTCTCGCACGAATCAGCATCAGTGCTTTACTCTGCATAGACAGGGCATGACATTAGTATATTTATATATATCAGGGATATATAAATATATTAATAGAGGAAGAACAAGGTATTCCACTCAGTTGTAAGACAATATAGTAATATATGACCATTAGATTTTCCAGGATGATATGGTTCTTCTAAATAAGGGTTAGGGTTAGGGAAAATATAGCAAGATATGTTAGACAGAAATCTTTCAAAGGAAGATGAAAAGGATATAGACATGGACACCATCTATGGTACTTCTGCACAAGCATCCTTCTGTTGTGCAAATCTGTTGTTTAATGGAATTGTAAAGAGTTTACTGTTGTTCTACATATCACCAAGGCTATTTTGGGATAATAATCTCTGAGATGCAATTTGACTTTGGTATTACGGTATGCAAAGAAGCTTCCAAGTTAAATACTAAAAACTAAAAGTCTGTAAACCATTAATTGAAGTAGCATAAAAGTACATCATAAAAACAGCAGCCATTGCCCATATGACTTTTAATGAGAAACAATAATAGCTAGGAAATACTTTAAATAATTACATAAAATCCTGACTTTTAAGCTGGTGATGAGAAAAGATGGGAATGGAAAAACGCATCTCAATGGAAATCATTTTCAAATGGGCTCATGTATATAATAATGCTATTCTGTCATGTTTCACTATTAATCCAGAGAGATAAATTTGAATTAAAGCATATTTTAAGTCCCCACCCCACCCCAGAATATGCTTTTGTAAAGCTTACAGAGTTTTTAAGTTGTGTTTTTTGTACTTCAGCAAAGAATTCAGAGAATGAAAAGATGCTCACATTAGTAGAACTTTGTGTAGACCAGACCTCCTGTCCCTGAAATTTATAAAGGTCAAATGCCTTATGTGTGCTAAAGGAAGGGATCAAATGGACTATATCAGTGTTTTTCAAACTTGGCAACTTTAAGATGTATGGACTCCCAGAACTCCCCAGGCAGTATGCTGGCTGGTGAATTCTGGAAGTTGAAGTCTACACATCTTAAAGTTGCCAAGTTTGAAAAACATTGAACTATATCAACTATCTTTGTCAAGGATTATCAGAGAAGGGCATCAAAGCAAAGATCCCTGCTTCACGGGCCTCCTGTTTTTTTAGTAAAGTGTAAGATGAAGGGAAGAAGAGGTCTTCATATACTGAACTTTATGTTTTGCCTTAGAAGTAAAAATGGAAATGGAAAACCCCCTCTGAAATTCTACTTTAAACAGCATCTCTGCATGAAAGTCATGTTTCATCTGGGGAACAGTCTTGCCCCAACCTGATACCTTCCAGATGTGTTGGACTGTATAACTCACATTTTTTCCCCCCATTAGTCATGCTGTCTGGGATTAGTGGGAGTTGAAATACAAAACACCAATCCATGAGTTTGTTGCTTATTCTGTACCAGTGTTTCTCAACCTTGGCAGCTTTAAGATGTGTGGATGTCAACTCCCAGCTGGGGAGTGCTGTCTAGGGAATTCTGGGAGTTGAAGTCCACACATCTTAAAGTTGCCAAGGTTGAAAAACACTGCTCTATATTGATCCAAGGGGAAGGGTGGAGCTAGAAAAAATATTTTTTGTTATTTATTTATCATAATTATTTATATGCTCCCCACTTTAATTACTCTAGGCAGCTTACTATAATACATTGTTTTAAAAATTCACAGCATCTATAATATAGTAACATCTTACATGGAAACAAAATCTGCTGCTGTCTTCCATAAACCAGTCCCCCCAAAACTCTATGAAGTCCTAACCCTAATCCTAAAGGATAAAACATGGGGACAGAGAATAAGCTATTCCAAAATGAAGGGACTGCCACTGAAAATCTCATTTGTTGGGTTCTTACCTCTTGATCTTTCTAGGAGCAGGAACACCCAGCACTGGTCAGATCATGCTGGCCCATCTGATTCTACCTAGAGATGATGGTCCCAAAGCTAACAAGAGCCCAAGCAGTATAGAGTTTTATAAGTAACAACTAGTACCCTTTAGTGTTTGCCCTTCCCCCACTGGGTATTGCCACACTGGAAAGTGGAATGGCCAAGAAGATATATATTCAGTTATAGCCAAAATGGGAGACAGAATAAAAAAAGGCATTGCTGTGGATTTTCTCCACAGAGCTTTTTTCCCTTTCCCATTGTGTTTTCTGTTGTTACCTTGTATGGGGAAATGTGTATTAAGGGGTCTTTGTGACACAGGTTTTGCTTCTGACACAAACCAAAAACATGCTGAGAAAATAGTAAAACTTCCATTTGGAATTCACTGAGAAAAGAACAAATAATACCAGGGAATGGGAGCAGCTTATTTTTCTGTCAAACACTGTCAAGCAACAGAGATTTAAGCATGCATGTAAGAAAGCATTAGAAATTCTAATTATTAGAGAAATACATTTCAGCTTGAGAAGGCCTCTACTAGAATGGAGGAAAATGAGAAGATAAAGGGGATTGGAAGCATCCCTCTCTTGAATCTTCAGAGAGAAATGATGGCCCAGGGTCTTCCAGCAGTTGAAACAAAGAGGAGAGGGACTTTGTCTAGAAATGCCAGAGCAGCAACAGGAGCAGAGAACAGAGTATGAGAGAGTACCTCAAGGGGCAATGATTTTTATTATCTTTTCTGAAAGCCAGTCCTGTGCAGACCTTTTTGTCCTGCCAGGAATTCTCAAGACATGCTGAGATATATAAATATATACATTTTGACTGTCTACTTGGAATTATCCTTTACCATCCTTTTACAGTAAATACCATATAATGTCTCACAGTTCAATTTTACTGAAGGTGAGGAAACCATTTTTTGGCTGTGAGCAGATACTATCTTTATTTGTTTATTTGGAAACAGGTCATTCCTGATGGAAATCTTTTTAGAGCCAACTCTGGTTTTATATTACTTTTTAGAAGGGTTGCCATTTGACTAACATGGTTTCAGTCTGATTAGACATGGACCCTGAGTTCCTCTGTTCTTTTTCCAATATGCTCAAGTCTCCATGTATCCATTTTAAGGCCTACATTTTTCTTTGCTCTACATTTCCAGGTACATGCATTCACATGTTCATTTGAGGGATTGCATCATCAGATTTTGAACCCACAAAACCATTTCCGAGTTCCCTCCAACTTTTCCAAAGCAGAAAAAGAACTTTTGACACAACTGCACTCAAGAATCCAGACAACAAAGAAGGAAGGTTTATGTTTGAACCATCTCGTATTTAGCCACAATTTCTGCTATATTTAAATAAAACATTTTTAAGGAATCTCATTAAACAACTAAATAGGCTTTGAGCTTTTAAGGGCTTTGTCTCCCCACTACCCTTGCTCTAATGGAGAAGAACAGCTTGATTTCCAAGTAAACCTACAGCAGTCTTGGAATTTCAAACCTCTTTAGAAAGCAGAATAAAAGAATAAAAAAACCTGCATGTAGAAAATAAAATCCTGAGCCCCAAAGGAAAGTTGCAATAAATCCACCTACAATTGTCCACTACCCAGAATATTTTCAAGTTAGTTTACAGGCATGCAACTTTAAGTGTAAACTTTTAAAATATGTGGCAAAATTAAAGAACTTAAGCTGTACTTTGGTGCATTGTTTTATACCATTCCCACTGGCAATATGTTCATTGTGAAAACTGGTTAGGTGTTTATTTTCCCATTTTATTTATATGCCAGATAAGGCTGAAATGTTTTGTTATTTTATTTTCTCCTAAGAAAACATCCTTCTCCATCAAGCTGTCTGTAAGACTTTGCAAATAAAACTTTTTGCAGTTATCAAATAATTTGGGCCTCAGAGAGTCCATTAGTATAGAACATGTTATATACTTACTTTATGTTCAGTTAATTATAATTTGTCATTTACATTTACTGCTCAGTCTGGTAAAGAATACATGGATGATCAGTGTAGAAATTCTCATAGCAAGTTCACATTTATAACCTGTTTACTTCAGTGATTCTCTCTCTCTCTCTCAGCAAACCTCCCCAGCTACTGTATTTTCTTCAATATCTTGTATTCATTTGCTTCTTCTGAAGCCATCTGTCAAGTTGTGCCACTGAGTTCTTTCTATCAGTCCTGTCTATCCTATTCATATTTTCAAAAATATCCATTGTGGTATTATTTCAAAACCTAATAGCCAGGCTTTGCAGATTACCCAAGATCTTATTTCAATTTGCAATCCAAGCTGAATTATAGTTTTGATCTGAGTTTGTGATTGGCTGAGTTGATTCAGTGATAAGTTCACTGAATCTTGGAATTGATGCAAAGGTACCCTGTTCAACATGTCAAATTGATTCACTGACTGCATTTGAAAGGGTGAGTTGACTGCATTGTGTACATATAAAAACTTGAAAGGAAGCTGTTTTGAATACCCCTCAAATGAAATCCTCTAACTACATGCTTATTTTGACACTTGGTTTTTTTCGTTTTTTAAAATGAGGTGACCAAAACTGTGCCTTGTATTCTAAATACAACTGGATTCAAAATTATAAAAGCAGAATGATTCTCACCAGGTTATTTTCAACTGCCAGGTTAATATTCCTTTGTAAGCAAATGAGAATCATCCTCAAGTGCATCCTCAAATCAAGTACTGCATTTAAATGTCTGAAACTGCCATTTATTGCACAAACATTGTTTCTTCTTAAATAGACTATAGTTGCACACTTCTGTGTTCCAATTACATGATGGAAAGTAGCCTGCTTTTTTTTTTTTTTTTTGGTTGGACCTTTTTATTACTATTCAGGCATTTTATTAAACTTGATGGATCTTCAGACCATAACTATTCTTTTGGTTCTTATTTTGTCTTTTGTTTAGATATGACCATCTTTTCTCAAAAGTCAAGAGCTCAATTTTAATTTCTAACACATCTTGAAGCACTATACCAAATTCTTATTTATTTAGATTAGGGATGGGCAATCCTCCTAATACTCCAATTTAGATTATCTAATTAGTTGGAAAATGGTCAAATTTTGATGGCATGCTTTAATTGAGGGGCTTCTGACAATGAGGATGGGAGTGGTTTGCTTCCCAGATGCTTCCTGTTCCCATTCCTACCATAGCCCTCCCATCATCCCCAAAGGCCCTCAGATTGGATCTATCCCTCCCAATCATAATGTCTCCAGATGACCTCCCACAGCCCTCTACCCTGAAAATTGAGACTTGTAGCCCAAACCCCCTGCAAATATTGTCCATCCCCACCATAAGTTATCAGCAAACATTAAAAAGTATTAATGTACAGTTCACAACTGTTTACTCAGTGTCATTTGATTAAATGTTGATATCAGCTAATGAGAGAGTTCAGTAACATATATTACTGTTGCATATCCTGCTAAACCAAGGGCCTGGGGGAAAAGCTTTCTAGGGATCTCACTCCTCTGAATTTCTCTGAACCATCTTTCAGTATGAGTAGAATGAAAGAGAGCTCAGTAAAGAAACAAACAGTTAGACAAACTGTTTTAAAACACAAGAACCTGGAGAATGAATGTATTCAAAATTTCCAGATAGATATTTATTGATATGTTATTGCTTCTACCAAATTGCAAGAATAAAATAAGAAATCACACATTCTTGAAGACTATGAATTTTCAGTGCAAAGGCTTAGCATTAAGCCATATGTTTCCCATAAGTGTGGCTGCCATAAAATATATAACAGTGCAATAGATCTTTTCTCTTTGCCAGATGCTATGAGTCACTGTACCCAAAGTTAGTGTGCCATACTTGATACAACCCACAAGGATTCCAAAAGCATATGAACTAATCCTTAACTTTCTTTTCTTTTGGTGATTTGTATATATATCATAGGTGATAGTAGTCCAATTGATTCACATTTTTTAAAATCTTCTACTGCTGCACAACATCAGTCTTACTAAAGGCTTTCCCCCTTTATGTTTGAAAGTTGGCCCAACTGCTGTCATTTATGCAAATTCTTGTCACAATAAGTCACAAACT
The DNA here is from genome assembly GCF_035149785.1 of Candoia aspera. Taxonomy (NCBI): domain Eukaryota; kingdom Metazoa; phylum Chordata; class Lepidosauria; order Squamata; family Candoiidae; genus Candoia; species Candoia aspera. Next base: position 128,101,565 of record NC_086155.1, on the reverse strand, counting down.
CTTATCACTTTGCCTTAATGATAATACTTTTAATAAATACCTTCCTTTGATTTTTTTTCCATGTTTCACAATGTCTCAATTCTTTCTCAAGTTTCTTAAGATTCTTGAGGAGGATTTTCCATTAAAGTTCAGTTTAAACATGACACAGTGACAACCTTGAGAATTTTTGCTAGCCTCACTGAATTTGGATTTTCTAAAAGTTCCTCAAACATGTCACTGGAGGTCCCCCCCACCTCAAACTCTTATTTGTCACAATTCTGTGAAAAATTAGATAGCTGGATTTTGCTCATAAACAGAAGCAATACTTAGATACAAAATGTACTGCTGTCTCTGAATGAAAAAGAAAAGTAATTCATTTATTTATGAGAACTTATTTATATTGGAACACTAAACTAGATGTCATGCAGAAAATAAATAACGTGTATCTACTTATCTTAAAATAATCTGAGTATCCACACTAACAAATGAGTGAGATAATTGTCAGCTATAACATTGAGATATGGGATGTAGTCTACAAATGGAGTGGTTATGCATTTCAAGCCATTATAATTTGAAATGGAATAAATTTTAACACAGCCTAGATATTCAAAGCTGGCAGATATATATATATATATATATATATATATATATATATATATATATATATATATGGTTTTTGTCCCTTATTGTGTCATACTTACCCTATAGCTTTCCCACTATTATTATTATTATTATTATTATTATTATTATTATTTATAAATTTTCTGTAAATTGCATGAATGTTCTGTATGTCTTTCAAAACAAATAAAGTATCTCTATCAAGTTGCCATTTGGATGATTCCCTAAGGTTCCTTTTCATGGAGAGGACAATAATTAATGACAAAATATTCAATTAGATCATGAAGGTAAATTCAATTACAATGTGATTTTCCAGTACACCCCAAGACTCTATGTATTGTTTGTGTGTATTTATTGAGCTTTATCTAGTATTCATTAACTTTTAAAAGGACATGGAGAAATTTGTTTGCTGTCAGGAACTGTCATCCATTTATTTTAAAATATCTCTTTTTTTTCCCAGATGCTTACTAATTATAATTACCTCTGAGACATTTCTCAATCACATCACGACACAAAAGAGATAGTTTCACTATAGCTTTATTTCATAATTCTTAATTAGGTTTCATACCAAGTCCAGATTATTGGCCATCACAAAGTTCCCCGTATTCAGTTATTATAAAGAGATTGATAATAATTAATGCACAAGGGAATTTGGGGGGGAGGGGGTTAGTTTTAGTTATCATTTATGAAAAATAAATCTTTCCATAGCATCCTAAAACTTCTTGTTAATTATACCAAGCTTTACTTCCCATAACATCTGCAAATTAAAAATTATTTATTAGTTCAGAGAAGTGATTGTTCATTATTACTTTTTTCTAATGAATTCTTTGGGGGATATACATTATCCTGTTGTTACACTTGGCACACTATGAAGCAGTAAGAATTGCCCTTTAAGCTTGTTGGAACACAGCTGTATATCTATGCACATCTGGGTTTGAGTTGAATATCCACATACATTGATTTCTACATCACAATTTACTTTCTTAGCTAGACAGAGCAGGCCACAGCTCTTCCAGGTCTCAAGCAGCAATGTTACTACTTGGGAGTCCTTTGGTTGCCAACATTAGGGACTCAACCTGGAGCATCCTACTTGCAATGCCAGTACGCTACCCCTGGGGACTGGGTTGTCCTTTACCAGGATCTCTCAATGGTCCCCCAAACTATCTGGGCAAACATGGCACTGTGTATCTATTCACACATATAAGCATGCATATACATATACTTCTTTGTTCCATAAAGCATTTTACCTTTTAGTTCTTTGTAGGTATTGGGAGAATTCAGATGTTTGTGCAGAAGTGATATACAGGGAAGAGTTGATTGGGAAAGGAAATGTGGTATAGGATCCAAATGTCCAAGTTCGAGTAAAATATAAAGGTGGAGGAGAAGCCAAATATAACCAACCAAAACAGCTTAGGATGAATACAGGAAGAATCACTTTCACAGGTATTTACTGCCACCACCTCCTTTTCTTTTCCTTTAATCAGGAATTTATGATATTAAGGAGCAAGGCTAAAAGAAGGGAAATGTCTTCTCCTTCCTATTACATGGAAAAGACAAGTTGAAGTTGGGTCAGTCTTCAGAAGAATAAGCCTTCTGAGACACATTACCAGATCATCAACTCCCAAGACACAAACAGGCTCGAAAATAAAATATTTTATTAGGAACTACATGAGAACAAAGAGAAGCAGGGAGGTCTTTAAAGCCTTCTGAAAAGGTAAAAGGGTTGGGGACATCCAAATCTCGGGAGGAAGGTTTTTCCAGATGGCAGGTGCTGCAGCAGAAAAGGCACATTTCCTGGTCCCCACCAGCTGACATTTCTTGGCTGACGGGACCCAGACCATGCACATCCTGTCAGACTGGATTGGATGGGTAGAAACAATTGGGAAAAGATAGTCCCGAAGGTAACCTGGTTGCAAGCCATGAAGGGCTTTAAAGGTGACAACCAGCACCTTGAATTGCACCCAGAAACACACCAGCAACCAATGCAGCTCCTGAAGCAGTGGTGTTATGTGTGCTGATTAGCCAACACTATTTACAACCTGGGCAGCTGCATTTTGTACCAGCTGAAGTTTCCAAATGCTCTTCAAGGGCAGCCCCATGTACAGCATGTTGCAATAGTCCAAACGAGAGGTCACAAGGGCATGAGTGACAGTGAGTAGAGCCTCCCAGTCCAGGAAAGGGTGCAACATAGCCATGGCTTCCACCTGCTTTCCAGCAGGAGCTGTGAGTCCAAGAGAACCCCCAAATTGTACACAGGGTCCATCTTGTGCAGTGCCACCCCATTCAGGACCAAAGATGGAAAAGCCTTGTGCTAGGAGGCCCAAACATCCAAAGCCACTCAGTCTTGCTTGGGTTGAGCTGGAGCCCATTGTGCCCCATCCAGGCTCCTACAGCCTCCAGGCACTGAGATAGGACATCCATGGCATCACTCACCCCAGGGAAGAGATATAAAGCTGGGTATGATCAGCATATTGATGATACCTTACCCCAAACTGTTGGATCACCTCACCCAGTGGCCTCATGTAGCTTTTAAATAAGAGGGGTGAGAGGACCAAGCCCTGTGGCAGCCCACACAGTAGGGGCTGTGGACTGGACCTCTCCCCTCCTACCAACACTGACTGGAACCAACCCTGGAGGAAGGATGAGAATCAGCACAACACAGTGCCACCCACCCCCAACTCCCAAAGCCGGTCCAGAAGGATACCATGATCAATGGTATCGAAGGCCACCCAGAGGTCAAGAAGCGGAAGGATGGAAGCACTGCCCCTATCCCACTCCTGCTAGAGGTCACCCAAGAATGTGATCAATGCCATCTCAGTCCCATATCCCAGCCTGAATCCTGGCTAAAAGGGGTCCAGATAATCCACTTCATCCAGAGCTCTTTGAAGCTGCCATGTGACCACATTCTCAACAACCTTCCCTAAAAAAGGGAGGTTGGAAACTGGATTAAAACTATCCAGATTAGTTGGGTCGAGCGATGGCCTCTTAAGGAGGGGGTACACCACCGCTTCCTTAAGAGCCAGTGGGACCACCCCCTCCCTCAAAGAGGAATTAACCACCACCCAGACCCAATCATGTGTCTTCTCCTGGGCAGACTTGACCAGCCAGGAGGGGCATGGAACTAACACAGAAGTGGCCAAACTAACAGCTAAGAGAACCCTGTACACCTCCTCAGATTCAATGGGCTTGAACTCCTCCCAGATAACCATGCAAGAGTCAGACTCTGTAGCCCCCACTGGCTGAAATATATTGTGCTTAGAGAAAAAGACATATCTAAACAAAGGAAGAATGTGTAGATTCCCCCATAATGAAGAGTCTTGGGAAAAATAGCTGTGAAAGATGTTGGACAAGGTTTTGAATGCATAAAATTGAATAAAACACTGAATTTGCCTTATATCTATACCTACAAGCCTTCTGTCATTGTGTTTTGTGGGGGGGGGTTGTGGGGGGGTTGTTTTTTAATATATTTTTGAATTTTAGAAAATATACTGTACATTACATAATGCTGAAGAGGCTCTGCCCTTTTCGCCCCATCAATCCTGAACCCAGGAAGATTCAAAGACACAAACCTTCCTTGCTATTTTTTTCCCCTCAAGGAGAAATAATCAACTTACAAAGAAGGGTGAGCTAATCCACTGTTGAAATATGGACATGCTGCTTGCACAATGTGAACCTGTATATTTACACTGCTAGAGGTACCTAACATGGTACACCTTGTTATCTTTCATGTGCTCAAAACCTGGTCATGCAACAATGTCCATAAGCAATGCTAAATACCCATTAACATCCACCTAGTTGCTTTGAATCCAATTACCACTCCCAGAACAGGCAAATGTGTTTCATGGAGGTCCTCAGCTTTTTCAAATGACCACCTTCTCCAGGAATGCTTCATTTATAAATGGAAAGATGAAAGAGCCCTTTATGAAATCTCTGTGTATCAGTACATTAACATACCTCTTAGTTGGTAGGATGCAAGCAACATGACATTGGCTTGAAAGGTACTTTCTAAATTAAAGATCCTAGTTTCTGAAGAATAATTTGGGCATGTTTGGAGTAAAACTGGGCTTTGGCCATGCTTGTGACTTACTGGCCAAATTGTACCCTCACTGATCTCAATACCCTTTCCATTAGCAGGGCATGCTGCATGTGGCAGGGTTCAACTAAGGTTATTAACATAGTCCACAGCTTCTTCTCCTTACTAAGTGAAGTGTGAAAGGCTCAACTGGCCAAAGCCATGATGCGTGGTATAAATCAATATCTATGGGTCCATTTAGTGAGAACAACAGCACTGAAGATTGCAACTTCAAATGTTAGAGGAGTAAATGGCAAAGTTCATGAAGTAATAAATGAAATGAATGGAAAAATAAATATGTTGTGAGTCTGTGAAACTAAGAGAAAGGGGAAGGCAGTAATAGATCTGAATGAAGGGTCTGATCTTGTGGACTATTCATGATAAATATATACAGGGCAGTGGATGTGTAGATTTAATTATGAATGAAAGGATTAAAATACATGATAGGAACTATGAATTAGAGTAATTTTGACTTTTCTGAATGTGTATGAAATTGGGGATGAGTTTTGGGGAAAATTGTGCAACTGTCTGAATGAATGCAACTCAAAGAAAAAAAACGTCTGTTAGGTAACAAGAATAGACGGGTGGAAACAAGATGAGAGAATATAGAAAAGGTGATCAAGCAATTGGAAGACCCAAGAACATTTGGAAAAACAGTGATCATGAAAAGAAAAGGAAAGAAGCTAGAGTGAAAGTAGAACAATTCTAGGAAAATAAAATATGAGTCCAATTTTCCAAAGTATTAGAATATGAATTAATCTAACAAAATGAATGGAAAAGTGCAGTAAGGAAAGAAAATGTGGAAGTTATTTGAAGCAGAATGAAAATAAATAAATAAATCACAGTTTGCTGCAGAAATGCATGGATTTACAACAATGAAATATGAAAAAGATGCTTGTTGGAATGTTGACATGAATGATGCTGTGACTGGGAAAAATGCATAGAGGAGAATGATTGCTGTAAAAATATGGTGACAGAAATATTGCATAATATGTATAGAAAAATAGTTGCAAAGAATGCAGCGAAAGAGGAGCAATTAAGATTTAAAAAAACAATATATGAAGGATATTTGAATGAGTCAGGAGGAAATAGGAACTAGGAAAACCAATTGTATGGAGTTGATAAGGTCCTCAGAAAAAGGAAGGTGAGAAGTTTAAAGAACAAAAGGCAATGTTGAAATTGTATATGGATGTGATGAAACCAAGGATGCTTTGCATGAATAGAGAGGTATAGTGAATGGGTTGGTGTAAACTAGTTTTAACTATATTGTCTGTTTGTTTTTGTTCTTTGGCTTGCAATTTCTTTCTCCTTTCTGTGCTTTGCATGCTAAGGGTATTCTGTGCATGTGTGTTTGTGTATGTAAGCTCTACCTCTTGACCCACCATAACTGCAGCTTTCTAAAACTGTAACTAATGGGAGTATGAGGGGAAAAAAAAGGGATAGTTTTAATTTGTATAATAACTATACCCCTGGAAGTAAATAGGCTTCTTGTGGCAGCCAGCTGCTTGTTGATAAAATATTCTTCTTACCAGTTAAGCAGTAACAGTTATCCCCAAAACAGGTAGACAAGAAATGGGTCAGATTAATTAAACAAGGTATCATGCAAAGACCCTATCATCACTGGCATGCCACACAACCGTATACTACCTTCCATCTCCTTCTACCTGTAGTGGGCTGAGTTCTCTTTCCACTCCTTCCTTTTTGAAAGATTGGGTTGTTATTTCCTTTAAATAGGTTCATTGGGGCTACCAGATCTGGGTTGCAAAAATCTGAATGATTACTAGATATCAGCAAAGAGTATCTCTTTGATGTATCTCTTTGATGCCATCTAGAGATTATCCAGATTTTTTCAGCCTTGATCTTACAACATATAATACATTCCAGTACATTTCCAAAGACATTTGTCCATCTGGAATCAGCCTTTGCTTCAAGTGATAGAGATCTGTGATCCATGACAATAAGTTTATTCCACAGGAAACACAACCCCTATAATATGTGCTAAAGCTCTTAAGATCCATACACTTATAAGGAACAAAGAAACATTTTTGTAATATAACAAGCAAACAAAAGGCAAGGGAAAATATGAGATTGCCAGTGGTTTTAATGAGAAAATGTTTTTTAATCATGAGATGGTCATGCGAGAGATGCTGCAATTTGAGCCAGTTTGATATCCATGCAAGGCAATTTATTCTCATTTATTTTCTTTCTGGGGAAAGGAAAAAAAAAATAGCTTGCCCATGGTGCTGGTGCAGTAATTTGAAGCATTTGGATTTGCTGGAAGGACATCTTTCCTCCCCTTCTCCTCTACTGCTGATTTCAAAGGAAGCATCCAACGATAGGAGGCAAATAGAAAGAACAATGTTGCCACTTGAGGAATGAAGCAATAGCTTTTTAAATAGGACAGATAGTTTTTTTTTTAACATTCTCAGTTGGCACATATTAACAGTGTGGGACCTGCAACAAGGTCCCACACTGTGTTTCCTTTCTTCATGATCTCATTGAATTTTACTCTTTCTGGATACTCTTCCATTTCACCTGTTCCCTTAGCTTTATGTTGCCACCAGAACAGACAATTAGTATTCCATGTCTTCACTGAACTCTGTCAGTTCCTCACTCCCCCCAGCAATTTAAGGTTTTGCTTGTGTATCATTTGGATATTTAGTTCTGCAAGCTTGGAAGTCTCATTCCTTACCAGCTGTCCTTTGGCTCCAGACTTTTTGACATTAGTTGACAATTAGAAGGGAAGATGAAGTCAGTATATACAGGAAATACTAAAAGCACAACTGCAAACAATTTCCCCAATGAGGGGGGAAATGATGGCAATGCTAGAAATTTAGATTCCCCAAAAGCTTAGTGAAAATCTGAAAATACCAATAAGAAAAAAAAAAGTACAGATAAAATAGCTAGAAAGAAGGGCAGGTCTCCAAGGAAGAATATATACAGGCCGAGATGGTGTTAGAAAGGCTAATGCTCAGAGTGATGAGGCTGACAAAGGTTGCTAAGGACAACAACAGGGGCTTCTTCAGATATGTTGAAAAGAATAAAAAGGAATGAAAAGAATTGGGATACCAGCTGCTCGGTGAAAAATGCTAACGGTTAAGAAAGGCTAAGCTACTTAATTCATATTGGCTCAGTTCTCCAAAAAGAAGGTATGTGTTGCACTACACAATGGTGAAGAACAGATTGAAGGGGACACACTGAAGGTGGAGATTAATATAAATATGTATACTTATCTGAAAATGATGCAGGGGATACTAGAAGATTACATGGATTTGTTAAAAACAAATTATGTGTAATTAACCTTCTCTTATTTCAATTCATATCTAACTTCTTTTAAAGACTGTGAAAATGTTACAGGCATAATATAGCTTGATTTCAGCAAAGGAAGTATTATGAATATAATGCCAGTAAAGGTGGCATGTTAATGAAATTGATGCATAGCTGTCTCAAAAACGTATCTAAGTTCTTTCATCATCCAATAGCCATCCATCACTGGTTTCTCATCAAACTGGAGTAAGGTGTCATATGGCATGTCCTAAAGTTCATTCTTGACCTCTCCATTCTTAAATTTTTTTGTACTAATTACTTGGAAAAGGAAGTGAAGGGAATGCTTATCAGATCTGTAGATAGCACAGAATTGGGTGGAATAGCTACAACAAATTCATAACCATCTCGACTGGTTAAAAAAAATGGCCTGAAAATAATTGAATGAAATGTAATAGAGTCAAATGCAAAGTTATGCAATGAGAAAGCAGAAATCAAATGCATAGGTATAAAATGGAGGATCTGGCTTGTGAAATATATTTTGGAAGAATTGTTGATAATACACTGAATAGAAGTCAGCAGTGGGGTGCAGCTGCAAAAAGGCAAATCCAATTTTAGGTGGAAGTATAATCCTCAAGTCAGGAAGTAAACATTCCACTTTATTCTTCAGCTCTACCTAGATATTGTGTTCAGTTTTGAGAACTTCGGTGGTGGTGGGGTGGTGGCTATTAAATCTGATGAAGAGAGTAAAGAAATTTGGAACATTAACTTTGAGAAAACTGCGGGGGGATATGATAACAACCTTAAAGTACCTGAAAGGTTATCACACAAAAGAAGGACAAGACTATCCAGAAGGGAGGACATGGAATACTGGATTGAAGGTCCAGGAAGGAACAGAATGGTTGATTCCAATGTGGAAAAAAATCCTTAATACTAAGAGCAATTCCCCTATACCAAAGGAGGTGGTGGGCTCCACTGGATGTATTCAAAGACAGACTAGATAACCATCTGTCATGGATGTCTTAGTTTGGATTCCTAAATGGAGCATGGTTTCAGTGGCTTAAATTCTAGAATTCAATTCTAGGATTCTGTGTGTAAATTCATGCCACATTTGTAGCTTTTTAATGTTTTTATTCTTTTTCTTTCTAAATGTATTTAATTTTGGCTGTTTGCAGATACTGGTTGGCATTAATTGCTCTCTTAGTTTTGTTTCCATTTTCTGCATTGCTTGCACTGGCCAGAGCATGTTATCTCACATGGCATGGAGGATAATCCTATGGGGGAATCTGGATTAGGAGGTGTGGCTCCTTCTTTCCAGAGGACCATCAGAAAACTATCGCAGTAGGAATTTTTAGAAGATGATTTCTGATTTAGCAACAGAATGATTTGAATTCCACACTCCGTGGCTATATTTTATATCACTATATAAAGAAAGCAAGGTTTGTGCAAGATTTGGTTAGACTGTTAGTATCTGAAGGGCTGGAAAAGCTATATATATATATATATATATATATATATATATATATATATATATATATATATATCTCCTATTGTTGTTACCTGTACTCAGGTGAAAAATGTGTGGATGTCTCTAGGTAATGGGACAGCCATATTTGGACAAACATAACAATTAATTTCTAATATAGTATTTTCTTTTAAAAATTGAAAATATGAGGAAGGCTAATATTTAATATAGGAAAGAGGTGTTTCTATATTTAAGAAAGGTAATGTAATTCATGCTGCTTCTTTTGGGGGTGTACTTGTTGAACTACCACCTGGAGTGCTAAAAGCTAGACAACTACTAGCTTGAAGCAAGGAGGTACAGAGAACTCTTTGCTGCCATTGATTGATTTCTATGTTTTGTAGTCCAGATGTGGCATCCCATCTATATGTGCACCATCAAGGAATGTATAGACATATTCAACTACAGTATATCTATCTTTCCAAGTAGATTCAACAGATGGGTGATGGGGACAACAAGATTTGTGGCTTAGCTTTCTTGGATCTTGCCAGTCCTCTGGGAATCTTAAAGATTACTGAGAGTTATTCTGTAATTATCTCAACTAGTTTTTTTCAGGAACCCGGGATGTAATTCATCTGGCCCTGGATAATTAAATTACTTGAATCAGCTAAGCTTCTTAACCCCTCCCCATCCATCCTAAGGTGCAGTTCCCTCCTTCCCCCAGTGGCATAATGATGATGAAGAGAGATGCAAAATAGGAGTTAAGAAGTTCTGCCTTCCCACTATCACCCATCACCAATATACCACTTTCTTCTTGATCTGTACCCTCTTGGGCTTCCTTTTGTTTCTAGCATAACCAATGAACCACTTTTGTTGTTTTAATATCTCTCGAAAGCTTCATTTAGCTTTCTGACATACTGTAGTTCATACTGTTTCTAAAGACTGTGTGTATTTTTTTTTATTTGTTTATGTGTCTCTCCTGTCCATTTTTCTCTTCAGTATGATAGGGAGCTCTGTATATATTTATGCTGGACTCTTCAGATTTCTCCCATTTTTCCTTCTTGTAGGAACTGTTTGTGATTGTACCTTTAGTGTCTCATTTTGCAGGATTTTCATCTTTCCTGTACTTTTTTCTCCTTCAGGATTTAAAGCCATTGGATCTATCCTATGTATGAAAATTTCCTAAAGGCTATGTTATGTTTTTGGAGTTCATTAAAACCTATCCTGCTTGCTTTTATCTTCCTGCACAAGGCCTTGTAGTCTCCAGAGAATCATTCAAGGCCTCTTATGGCCTTGCTATTCCTCCTCACATGAATCAAGAGGGGAAAAAAATACTTGTGGGTGGATTTGAATAGTCTTGATCACATCTTAGATATGGGTATCTGAAAGACATTCCTTCCTTCACAATCACTGCTATATAAGGGAAGATGAGGAAGCCTATCTAGTGTTAAAGCATCTCATGGGATTCAGATTGAGTCATATGCATTATCCAGTCATTTTTCTGACCATTTAAAGTAGGTCAAACATCTTTTTTCAGTTAGGAATATCTTTCAATTGGTTCTGAAACTTTTCAAATAGTGGAGTTGGCATCCTCCCAGCTCCATTAAATCCCCTCAAGAGCACTAATAATATTACAGCATGTAAGAGGATGTCAATTACTATGATTCCTTCTCCTTAAAGACCCAGACTAACTTATTTCCCTACACAACTTTCATAAACAATGTGTGTCTTTCTTTTGAATGATTAATAATGTAAGGCATTCCACAAGAAACTTCAATGTTCTTTGAACATACTTATTATTGATATTGAATAATGAAAGTTTTATTTACTTGGAAAAAAATAACACTTAAATAAAACAGACATGTTGTTATCTAACTGAAAGTGAGCTTTTGGGAAACCATAACATAGCCTTCAGGAAATTTTCATACAGTAGCTCATTCTTGAGAAAAAAAATAATTGCCACCAGATACAGCCTGCTGAAAGTTGCAGTGTTAATCAAACAACCTTACTGTTGCTTGTGAAACTGACCAGCTGAAATTGACCATACAGAGTAATATCCCTATAAACTTATTCTAGTTATTGGCTAGTGTTTATACTTTTCTTTTCAAGATCAGGACATATTTTTAATGAGGTTAGTGGAACACCAATGAAGATCTGTGTTAGTCAATAAAAAGTGTTTTTCCATTTCAGTTGCCAGAAGTAATAAACTCTGACATGGAATCCAAATCCCACTCACTCTCCTAATGAGAGTAACCCCAAAGGGAGGCAGCATTTTACAGATGACAAATGCCATAATTACTTCAGTTGAGTGACAAGCCTCCTTACCATTTGTTGTGTTCTGTAATTACTGATTTTGGATACTATTGTGCCCAGTTCCCTTAAAAACAATGAGACTTGATTCAGAACAGATTCACTTCCAGACTGTTGGGGGTTCTTTTCCCCTTGTGATTAAGTATTTCTCTCTTCTTTACTCTGTCCCCCATATCTGATTCTCTTTGCCATTTAGATTTAAAGGTTATGACCTGACATAGACAGAAAATCCTAACAAAACTGAAGAAGCGTGGGAAAACCCAGACAGATAAACCCCAAAAGTTAAGGCTGGTCTGATCTGTGTCTCTTTGAATGGCTGCTCAACTCCTCACTACTACACATGTGTTTTCCCCCCTGGATAGGGGCCCCCTCCTGCTCACCATCAGTACTCATGACAGATTTCATGAGACTCCTTATCCTCAGATTGTCCTTTGCCTTGTGGCTCTAGGGAGGTAGAAATTTTTGCCATGTCTTCCTACAGTGTCCATTACATGATATCCTAAGATATCATGTAATCTAAGATATCTTTTGCTCTCCCCAATTATTTCCAGATTTGAGGGTTCTAAAGATACATTTTATGTTCATTATTCTTTAAGGGATGTTTACTCTTCACTCACATTCCAACGTGCCAGATGCCATTTCAAGTTTTACTACTGGGCAAAACTTTGTCTTAGACATATTGTTATACTGTTTTATGATTTTTTTGGGGGTAATGCGTTTGCTGTATCAACATATGTTATTTTATCTTTCTTATTAGTAATGCTGGTCAAAGAATGTAATAAAGAAATTTCATTTCATACATATTTACTCAGAACTAGATCCCACTGAGCACGGTGGGTTTACTCTGGGATAAATGACATAGGATTGCAACTGTGAAAGCTATCCCTTTATTTCCACAAATACTGATTTCCCCACCTGCTGATTTGGAGCATGCAAACACTTTTCTTGATGCAGATTTACCCAAGTATTTGATGCAGTTTTCTTGATGCAAATCTGCATTTTAAAAAGTGCACATTCCATTCATAATTTTCATTCAAAAGCCCATAATTCAGAACAGAACCACTGCTGTTTCCTTTGTGTTTAATTGCACTTAGCCTATTCACCCATTCTGAGCTGTGAAAACATTTTCAAATATGCCACTATTTAAGATATTCTACAACAGCAAATGCACATGTCCTTTTTACATAAAGCTGGAAAATATATTTTGTAATATTCTTTGTGAGACTGTGTGGTTGGTTTTCCCCCACCCTTTTTGGAGATTCTAAAAGCTGCTACAGGACATGTGAGAATAGCTGGCAAAGATGTCCTTGGGTTTGAAAGACAAATGCTGGAATGAGGGATGACAGGTTCTTTGCCAGTATTTTACTTCGACATATCTATGAAGCAGATTGTGTAATATTTCCTTAACTGACAAGTGATTCTGACAAGGCAGTCACTGGTTCCCAGTGAAATTATTGCTTGGTTAATGTCAACAATGTCACAAAGTAAAAATCCCAGCAAATGAGCAATTTAGTTGGGGGCTTGCATTAGCTGTGACTATATGGCATTGCTTAAGGATTGATTCCTGCCTTACAATAAGGATATCCTATTTGTGGTTTTACAGTATTGGATCAGTGGAACCTGTGTCTTCCAGTGTGCTAGACATGGGAGTATTCAATGAAAGAGAGTCTGCATTCCTTGGGAACCTGCAACATGTACTTGGGAGTGTACAGTATTTTCTGGACATGTATAGCTTTAGAATTAGGGAAAAGCTCAGAACGAGTGCTGATAGTACATTCTGAAGAATAGCCCAATATTATATTACAGTAAATTGATTTTTCTTTTGCAGGATATTTCGCCACCTCCTTCCTGAACATTTTCACTGAAGAAGTTAATGTACCTTAAAAATACAGTCCCTCCCCAACCCACAGCTTGGTGGTCTAAGCATCATTTGAAAGTTATTTAATTATATCTGAGGAGTCTCACAACTAGGAAGACATTCAAAACTCTAATGGACTTCAGGAAGGAGAAAGTTCTATAATGATATAGCATTACACTATATAGTACTATATCTCCAGTACAGTACTTGCCTTTGCTAAGTGAATTGGATGATTGCATGTTCAAAGAAAATTGATCTAAGGTTATGATGAACCAAAAGGGAGCAGACACTCTCTTTACCAAGGCCTCACACACATGAATTAACATTTGAATTCTTCATTTCCAACTTTCCCCAGTATTTTTGGTTTACTAACTGTATAGGTCTGAATACTCTGAGTGGGTTGATTGAGGTTTTTAGACTGAATACGGATCAGATTCTAGCACACTTACATAATTATTCCATACTCTCTCTGTTTCTCTCTTTCTTTGTATTTGTTTAGTTTAGAACTTTTTGTGACACATTTGTTTAGATAGCATACAAAGCATCTGTCATTCCTAGGCTGTCAGCCTATTTCTAGTCATTACATTTCAGATATTTGTAGATATTATAAATAAGAATGTATTATTTCACATTTTATTCTATATCCCCACCACCAAACAATGAACCCATGCAGATAGTTGGTGGGGACTGTGGGAGGAGGAAGCCAAAGTAAATAGGTGCTTCATTGCTGTTTTATAAATAGTAATACATCTAATAGGTACTACTTAAATGCTTGATAATAGGCTTCAAGGATGACACTTGTATTGATTTTCAGACATGATACATTAGTGGGACACAACAAAAGAGTTAGGATACCCTTAGGCCCTTTATGGTCAGTGAGATGTCTCAGGAATACCTATTGACAAATTCCAAAGTCAAGGCCAAATAGTGTTGGACGTTTTAGAGAATCTCATTTTTTGGAGGTCCAGAACAAGCAAATCCTCAGGCAGTGAGAGATAGTTTATGAATTGTAAGTGAGAAGGGCACACAGATCCCACAGAGAGAATACTAGGTGTGAGATGCCTGGCACATTTTCATTAATATAGAGGTCACTTATATAAAATGGTAAAAGTTCAGTTTAGGGGACTCCAAGAAAACCATATAGTTTTCTTGGCAGCAGTACAATTTACAATTATCATTCTCTTTTTTAATTCCTAGACTAGTGAATCTACAGCCCTGCAATTTCTGATAGTCTCCCATTCAAGAACTAATTAAGCCTAACTGCTTGGCTTTGAAATCCAGGCAAGATCAGCCAAGTGCTGCCATCTGCTGAGATGATTGCTTATGTAGCTAATCATAAATAAAAAGTGAGTTACTGAAAGAGTTTAATATTTGCAATTGCTTAAGCATTTTGTGCATGTTCTCCACAGCCTCAGCGATACTTAAAGATATAACATGTCTTCATGAGAAGGGAATTTATTCTGGAAACAGAAGAGAGCAATCGAGAAAGTGAAGGACATGTCCTATGCACACACACAGAACATTTCCCACCCCCCCAAAAGGAAGTGATTCTGGGACTACACATTTCAGAAACCAGTGATAAACTGATGTTATTCATGTTCTTCCCATCAAGGAGGAGGCTTTGGGGCCAGAATCCTCTCAACATACTTATTTGATTTGGTCCATTTGAATTTATTTTGGAACTTTGCTTCACAGTAATGTCCCTATCATCATGACATGTTTGAATTTGATTAAATATGTTTTCCAGATTCTACATGAAATTTAAGATTTCTCAAGAGATAAGATACTTAAGATTTAAGAAGGGAATTTTCATTAGCCCAGTATTTTCTGGAATATATCTCTAGGTAAGTACTAGCCTGTTGTTTAAAACTTTGGACAGTTCTTACAAAAATAAAATTATCAGATCTATGGCCTTCTTAGTTGTTTTGCCTTTGCTGGAACTACCTACCCTGGGAAGTCATTACCATCAATGTGAACATTTTATCAGTTGCTCAAGGAATATCTTTTTCCAGTGAGGAAGATTTTGATGGTTGTCGTTTTATAGCACTAGTTTAAGTGGTTCTTGTTTTACTTTGACCATCTTGCATTTTATTCTAATTTTGTAAACCTCTGTAATATTTTATAATTATTATTCTATAGTAATTGCCTAAAACATAATGATATAGTTACAATAGTTGTCATTTCTCGAGCTTTCTGCAACTTTCTGTGTTGCCATCAGCTTTCACCTGTCGCAAAATCTGATGCTGTTTTGAAGAATAAAGTGATTTTGAAGGATGCTAAAATAATTTAGTGAAACTATTCAAGCAAATGAATGAATGGTTTAAACATTCCTGTTAATATTAAGATAAGATTGGTAGGAAATGGTGGGGAGGATGGTCCTCACTTAATGGTAATCCACATATAATTAAAATTCCTCATTTATAAATGTTGTGTTTGGGGGTGGGGAGGAAACTTAGATAATAAATTCTTATTGCCATCATCATGAGATAATGCCTTTATGTAATGGAGTGCTTTGGTCTGCTTTATCTGTTTATGTAAAGCCAAATTTCACCATGCATCTTCTTCTTGCAATAGTCAGTGCAATGGGAAAGTTTAAGTCTTAGGTTCTTCTAGATGAGATGCACATTTCAATTACTGTCTCTGAGTAATATTTTCTCTTTTGGTCTCACTAGGAGGAAGAATTTGTCATTCTGCATCAGAGAGTTAGTCATCAAGCCCAGTGTTTTGCTGTAGCAATAGCCAAAACAGGGTTCTTCAGATGCAAGGGCAAAGGAGACATTAGTCTCTAGCATGGTGAATGGAGATGATGAGGTTCTTTACTGAGATATGTTGTCGGTCATCGTACCACAGAGTGTAAAGGTCCTGTTACTAAGTATCACTAACATTAACTGGGATAGAAAAGTATTTAAAAATTCTGTATCACATGTTTTTTTAACTGCCTTGAGAAGTCCCTGCAGTTTTCTTGGCAAGGTTTTTCAGAAGTGGTTTGCCACTGCCTGCTTCCTAGGGATGAGAGAGAGAGTGATTGGCCCAAGATCACCCTGCTGGCTTTGTGACTAAGGCGGGACTAGAACTCATGGTATTCTGGTTTCTGTCCTGATCCCTTAACCACTACACCACACTGGCCCTCACAATATAACAATACTATACTAACAATACTAACAATATTATTAACAATAATTATTATAATTATTAATAATATTAACAATAAAAATATCAGAAATACTAAAATACTAAAATACTAAAATTTACTAAAATACTAAAAAAATACTAAAAATATTTATCAAGAAATAAGTCCCACTGATTTACTTAAAGTAGACCATAACGTTAAGTGCAATTTAGTGATGTTGCTGAATATATCTTGCTTATTTATTTATTTAGCTTGTGTGCCACTGAAGCAAATACAGACTCATTGCAATTTGCAATAACAGCATGGTGGTTCACAATACAATCTACTGTACATGTCAGGTTATTTTTCTCTTGCCTATAAGCTCATTTGTCTCAAGGGTAATAAACCTTTTTGGGTTCTTTATTTTTAAAATTAATCATTCAAGGGTCACAGGGAGCATGGAAGTGACCAATGATATAAACAGGAGTGATCCAGAAATGTTGTCCTGCCTTTTTTTTTTAAGTTTTCAGTTGCTGGTTTTGTTTTGTTTTTTTGTTTTGTTTTGTTTTAACAGAGATTCAGCACATGTATTTTGATACTTATTTTTTTTTAAAAATGCAGTGCCCAAAGTTGCTGATTTTCATTGAATTTTGATGACATGATCTCATAAGCTTTGGCTGCACACCCTAGAATCTATTGACATGTATCATCATCTTGTGCATTCTCCTGCCCTTATCAGTTGCAGCTCATGGTTTATAATAGGAACAAGTTAATGCATAGTATGTTGATATGATGATCTATTACAGAAGAGAACCTGAAGGCAGAGATTTGTGGTTTTCTGTACTTTGTGCAATATTTACCCTTATTCCTCAAGAGCTTTGATTTCAGCCTTAGCTGATTAATTATCTCCTTTATAACTGATTTAATCATCTGCATTTCAATATTTGTGCATATTACCAAAATTCTTCTGAGTATGCAGAAGAAAGGGTAAGGTAATATTCACTTTAATAATCACAGCACATTGTTCCAAGACAAAGCCACCTTTAATTGTTTCTTTTTCATTCCATTTTCTGGATGCATATGAGAATCCAAATAACTTCAGAAATAAACAAATGTGTCTTAACTTGCAGTTCAGCTGATTAGCATTTGCCCTCACCAAATAATCAACAAAAGCTTGAGTTAATTAATCTACTGTTTTAGCCAATTAAAGCTTGCAGCTCTAATAAACATTCTTAGCACTCTATTAAAGGGCTGTACATTTGCTGGTTATTCCAAAGGCAATACAGGGTTGGCAGGAAAAGCTCAATGACATCAGCTGTCAAATGGATGGAAAAAGATAAAAGAACTAATAAAGAATTAAATCAGTTGGATGTTCCATAAATTCTGCATTTCTAGAAAATAGGCTGTCCCCTCCTAAATACACTTTTGTCTTTCAGAAATGCATTTTCCTGCAAGTTGCTAGAGGCTTGAAGGGGAAAAAATATTGATTTGGGTGGTCATTCAATCCATCTTTGGGGAAATGAGGGGAAGATGAACAAGTTGCTTCTCTCAAATTCTCAATTTCCAAACTAGGGCTCAGAGTATTATGGTCTAAACTCAGTAATAAACAACTTCAAGGAACTGTTAGATCAGGACATAACAAAATTCCAGACCTTACAAGCCCATGATGAGAGGCTATTTCCAAAGTCAGGGTTGAACGATCAGGAAAGCAAAACAAATTCCTGTTACTAAACCAAAGGGATTACACTAATATCCAGAGCATGCTGGCCTCAAGATAGGAGAGTTGGCTTACATGCCATGCTGTTACAAAGCTGTAGACACCTTCTGGTCCCAATCCTCATCTTCTCCTTCAGAAGACAGATTCTCCAGAAAAGGCATGACCAGAAGAAAATAAGGGTACTGAATCCACCAGAACTGGAGAGAGATGGATTACCCAGTGTTTTGTCCTGGAGAATAACCACTATAAAAACAATGGAAGCATCCAGTCTTGTGGGAATTTCCATTAGTGGGGGGCAGGTATAACATTGTGGCTCAGGTAGGTGGGCATATGTTAAGAAACAAAGAAAAGGGTAATCAGTACCAGAACCAAAAGCCTAATTCCTTTCAAACAAAAAATAACTCCTAGTTTTCCCATAAGCAACCTTTTTCAGCATCTTAATTTAGATGGAAGGAACATTTCAACTGCTGCTATTTTCTCAACAATCCAGATCAAACAATTAGTTGATAATCAATTGCAGATCACCCAGAGTACTTACATTTGTCCATCTCTGCAGTACATGAAGAGGAGGAGGAGGAGGAGGAGGAGGAGGAGGAGGGATACTTAAGCCAGGAGGATCAAGACAGATTTTTTTTCCCCCTGTGCAGATACAGAATTCTGTCTATAAGTAACATGTAGCAGAATATTTAGCTTAGTCCTGCCACTAAAATAACACCTGCCACTAAAATCAGAGACTCTTTTGAGCAGCACAGATATATACAGTTTTGTGTTTTGAGTGATGAACCCTGTGGACATGAATGGTTGAATAGTGGTATGAAATTGCAATCAAGATTAAGTCTGTGCAATTTTTTCAAAAGAGGTGGAAGCATGTATGAAGTACCTCTGTCCAAATCGTTCAAGTGGCCACATCTTTTTTCAGGCTTCTATAGCTTTGAAAACTATTCTTCACCTTCATACATAGCCACTCTGTTTAGTATTTTTCTCAGGAAAAAAGGCTATGCATGCGGGGGCATGTATAGACAGCCAGGAAAAGCCTTCACAGCAGTCTTTATCTTCCAAAGAACCCCCTCTGATGTTTTGTTTTGTTTTGTTTTTCCTCAAGGAATATGAACACTTTGGCTAGGATTAAAACTAATAGCCCTGACTCTATCCAAATTAGAAATTCATGATATGAAAAGGGCATGATTCAATCTAAGTTGGTGATTTGAGATTTAAGGGCAAACCAGTTTGATTTGACCTGTTTTGAGATTTAATTTGGGGGGAAAAAATTGTCCATATAAGTTAACAGGGAAGCATTAAAAAGCCTACATTTGCTTCAGTTGGGACCAAATGCAATGAAAATAGCAGGGATGAGAGACTGCCTTTCAAGTATGAACTGTTTATGTTCAATGGTTTCACAGAAATAAACTGTTGAAATATTCTCCCTGCACCTGCAGAAGTGGCTAAAATGAGAAAAGGACAACACAGAAGCCTCCAAATTGACCAGCAAAAACTACATTGTTCCTTTTTCCCCCCCACTTACTTTTCTAAGGTGCTAGGCTTGGCATGATACTGAAAAACAACCATTGACTTTTTTCTCCCATTTGCTGGTTTTTCAGAGATGCTCGCTGGGTTTTCTGTGGTGTCAGGAGGGCTGTCTTACCTAGCTGGCAAATTTGGCCCTTTCTAGGAAAAACCAGCTCGCCACTGGCTTTATGGAGTGCTAGACTAGGCAGGGAACACTGAGAAACTCTGCATCTTCTGGACATAACACAGAAGAATAATCACTGAGCCTTTCCCTTATGCAGGGATGTTGTTTGCTGCCTCTGATCACTAGGTTTTATCAGGTGAGAGGAGAGTTGGCTGAACCAGTTGGTAAGTTTGATCTAGCCTCCCATTAAAACCTTTCTCAAAAGCAGGACTTGAGTCTGCCAAGAAAGGGACTTGCTGGCAATATTCTATTTTAGTTAATTAGCAGAGGTAGCACAGACAGTCTAACCCAGTGAGATACAATGCCACAGAGATAGGCAGAGAAAGAAGTTGGAATAGATAAAGTAACATTGTTAGCCTTCACACACACACACACACATGCACAAACACATACCCTTCCCTTTTTCTTAAAAATAGTAAACATTTAGGCCAATCCCTGTAAGTCCTGGCCTTGATCTCCTTTATTCCCTGACAAGAGATTTACCTTTGCCTGAGTCATACAGAATGTAAAATGTAAGGTTGAACCAATAGTGAGTTCAGCCTTCAGCCCATTTTGGGGGAGCTGAACTACTCTGAGCTCCTGATTGTGGTGGCAGGACCAGCATAGTAATCATCTTCCACCAGCACAGGAAGAGGTAGCAAAATTAAGGCTAACACCATCCCAAAAGAGCTCTAATGTCAGCATCAGAGAATTCATCGCATTGCTCAATCCTTCTTAATATATAGAGGTAGGGTGGAACAATGCATGTTGCCTGTAACACTCCAGAAACAGCAGAAAAGCCCCTGAATCTGTGGAATACTTTAGAAAACTACAAAGCAGACTTGAATTGCTGCTCTGAAGGAAATCTCTGCTTCAGTTAGCAAATGTGCCTTGCTTTACCAGTCTGAAGCACTGCTTTGAAGCTTTGCACAACTCTAAAAACTGTGAACTGAAGATTTTGAGAAAAAATTCTGAGATTTTCCTTTTTCAAATCATCCTAGAAAACTGCCAACTTTTCTCAGAACTTTCTCTAAATTTGTATTTACTTACTGTGATGGCTACTGGCCTATAATGGTCTATAATGGCAATAACAGAATAAATGAAAATACTGTATCATGATACTAGATATGGAACTTTGTGGAAAATGAACAAAGCATTGCCAGATTTTGAGTACAGTTAGCAAAAAAGAAATGCTGATAAAGCTGTTTTTACATATGTGTACTTTATATGAACATTGGTTCACATAAAGATCAATATCCATATTCAAATAAGTCAAATTCTTGCTGAGGCCTTGTCACTCAATGCAGCAAGGCCAAGAAATGAAGAGGCATCCAAGCATAGACAAAGATATTTAAGAAACAATTACTCTATGCAATCCTGTCACATTACTGTATGCAGTTTGAACCCTCACAAGCACAGGGAAACTTGTGCAAAACACTATTGGGAATTGTTCCATATGAGGTAATATCCATGGCTTTGTTTGTTCCCATTTTAAAGATTATTCCTAATTATCCCTTTTTAAGGATAATTAGGGCAAACTAGGCTTTATGGGAAAAAAATAGTCCTGCTGATACAGACAAAGGTTCTATCCAGTCTAACATTCTGTTTCATTGCACATTTCCAGAAATCCCCTCAGCAGGATATTATGGTAATTGTCCTCTCCTGCCATGGTTTAAGTGAGCCTTGTTTAGTGACTTGTTGACTCTGAATTGTGATTCACTGCCACTCAGTATTATTATGACATTCTAGTTTACTTTTTAACTACAACTTCAAAGTAACTTCTACTTAATATGCCCCCCCCAAGAGTTCATCTGTGTAGAATGAAAGCATGTGGGAAGCAGTCTAGCCTACTTCCATTAATTAGAGCACCTAAAGGATGCTCCCATATCCACAGAGATACAGATAGGAGCCACCTAAAGATGTTGCAATAAACATGAGGTCAGTAGGTAGTAGAACGTGCTGCTATAATGTTCCCACCAATACTTGCTTATTCTATATGAATAATACCTGAAAAGAACTTAACAAAATGCTTTCAGAGAACGGGAAATATACAGTGGATTGACATGGATTGGGTTAACTAGACATTAGAAGGAAGAGCATAAAGAGCCAAGCAGTCTTTTGCACATCTACCTTTGACCTTAAAATGATATTAGTATTCTCTACTACTCTGTATTCTGGGCTGATCCACAATAAATATTCTTGAATCAACAGCAGATGTCAAAAATAACTTATAGCAGCTCCTGAAAAATCCAAAAACATTCTGCTTTGATGGCTATCTTTGCTTTATCAAGGTTTTTAAAATACATCCATCAGCCTGACAAATAGAGGTCTGATTTTTGCTGTATTTTCTTTTTTCATTATATATGGAAGATGAGGATCATAAAGTTTAACTACAGGGTTCTTGCTCTATTGAAAAAAAAAAAAAGCTAGATCAGCTGCCATTGAAGAGTTGTATTTCTTAGCATTAATGCATCTAAGAAAAGAAGCTAAATCCTAAAGTGTGTGTGTGTGTGTGTGTTTGTTTGTATCTGTAAGTAGTTTAATATTTATGGTTACTGACTCTGAGCTACTGCAGTGGCCCTGTAATGGTGGGAACTAATCATGGGCAACAATTCATGGTCTTAGGCATACAGTTGAGTGGTCTGTGGAAGAATGATAACTTTGCATGCTATCCTGTGTTTGAAATGATCAGGGAATAAGGGATAAGGGATAAAAAAGATCTCTGCCTCAGATTTCACAAATTTGTTGCTAATGTAGTGCATAATACAAAAATAAATGAAGAAACAGACCATCCTGGCACAAGGCAGCTCCCTACTTTCTCACGAGTGAGTGAAAGGTCAACATGCCTTTCTGGGAAAGCAGGTTGCCCACACATCTGACTCATGAACTCCATGTGGTCCCCAAATCCTGTTATTTCTGTCCCCAGAATGTATCCCTAAATTTCAACAGCAAGAGCTGAGAAAGAGCTTCATTATGTTTTTAATAGAAAAACTCCCTGGAAATCCTGGAACCATTACTGGTTCCACAGAGGTCAGTTGTCCCCTAAAATGTGGAAGACACCCTCCATCAGCTGCTGAAAGACAGCCTGTTGAAGTTCCTTCTGTTTCCACTTCAACCTGTATTTTTTCACTTAAAAACCCATATGAAAAATTACATTCTTTTTTTTTAATGTTTCTTCTCAGTGTACGTATTTGTCATGTCTTTCAAAAGGGGCACTTATTAATATTGCTGGTGTGTTTAAATTCCCAAAACTGTGGAGGGCAATGTTTTCCCCTGGTGGTTCCAAACTTTCCTGTTGGGTTGCACCCAAAAAGTTAGTGTTGGGGGACAACTCTTCAACCCCAAGGCAGTTGACCTACAATGTCCACCAATAAACCTTCTTGTCACCGCACAGTTCAGCATTATATGAAACTACTAGGGGAGGCCATCTAGAGGTCTGGAACAGGATGCCTTCAGTATTTTGATGAAATCTAGCTCTGCTGCTCCTTCCTATCCAGGTCCATCTCCTTTGGAGTTTGTTTACTTCCCCTTTTTTCTTGACATGTTGGCTGAAGTTTGCCTAATAGCTGAACTGGTAGCATGATTAATTAAACTAGATGTGAAACAAGGGTTTCCACTTGCTGATTCTGTGATATGAAATTGTTTCTTTGTTGCATGTTATCACAGAAATACAAGATATAACATTTAGCAGTAATCTGCATGAACCATCACAATTATTTTTGCAAATTTAGATCCTTCCCTTTCGCTGTAGTCATTGTCCTCAGAACGGCATATAGTAGGTTAAAAACAAAATTTAAATTACCCAAAAGGCATAAATACAATAAAACAAGAGACAGTTCAACAGTTTAAAGGCTAGAAGACAACAGTGAGTCAGTTCAATAGCAAAAATAACAACATTGCCTAGAAGACCTTTTTCCTTCAAGTGTAACATAATGTTACATTATGCCCCATCAAGATTCTGTTAACTTGCTGACTATGTGGAAGTACATTGCCCTCCAGATGTTTTGGACATTGGCTCCCAGACATGGGAAGAATGGACTTTGAATCCAAAGTATCTGGAAATCCCAGGTTGTGCGAGTACTTTAGAACATGCTCACTAACATTATGAGCACACTTTCTATTAATGTGATTAGTCTATTCAAAAGGTGGAAAACAGAAGTTTAATTTTCCCAAAGAGGGGATAGAGAAACCCTACAATTGGGACTACAGAGAGAATTCTATGTTAGCATTCCAAACTCTCTCTGTTGACAAGGAGCACTCTCAACCTTCCTGTTGGCAATCTTACCCTGGCTATACTACCACCAGAAAAGTTATCTTTGTTTCCAAACAGTTTGGTGCTGCTCTGCATGGGACTGGCCTGTTGCTGAAATCATTTGTTGATGAGTTAGTAAGAAAGGGCCAGACCCAAAGATAATCTGTGTAAATGGCCTCTCTTGAGGTGGTTCGCAATTCTTTCGTAATGAAATCTGGAGGATTTCTTTTACACTTGTAATCTGCCCTGATGAATTCTGATAAAGAAGGAGATTTGAAACATGATTTAAAAACCCCTACATTCCTGGAATGGATGGATGGAGAGAAGGGGAGGGAAGGGGAGGGAAGGGAGGAAATGTCAGGGCTACAAAAGAAGAAGCCAACTGGATCTGCCTTCTGAGGGAATGCCACAGCTTAAAGACAGTCACAAAAGATTTTCCCACCTATATCTCACCAACTGATAGCTTTGCCTCTAAATTTCAAAAGAGTAGGTGGGCTTTTCAGTTGTCTTCCTTTTTTATTGTGGAAATAAAGGCAACATTGAATCTCATTAGCTGCATTTTGACAGTTTTTTTGATAGTGTGAAAAACATCCTCTGAGCAAGGTGAACCTGGGAGGAAGGGAACTTACCATATGGCAAAGAGAGTAAGTAAGCAGTTTCCATGCACAGTTCTTTAGTGTGGTATTCTCCTTTTTGGCTAATGTATTAGATATTTATGATGCTTTGAAAAAAATGTAGGCAGAATGTTGAGAGCTAAGCTTTCCCACAGACTGTTTGGTTGTTAAGGTGAGCAAGTGTTGTGTGTTTTCTTAGGCATAGGACTGTGTTTCTTGCTAGGATATAAAGAGTATGGAAAAAAAAGAAATTCAGCTTAATTTGCCCTATTTGCAATTATGCAGTTATATTCCAACTGCTAATAAATAGCTAGAACTGAAATGATTGCTCAGTTAAATGTGACTAGGCTAATTAATACTTAATAATGGTATTCACTTAAAAGTGATACTCATAAATTTATTGCTTTCTGTGTGTATAGAGATACTGAGTAGAAACAAATATGAGATATACTGCAAACTATTTATATTATAATATGGAAGTTAAGTCTTTTGAGGCCACTGGGGAAAACCATGCCTTGAAATATGGGACTAGCAATGGTTTAACAATAGGTAGCAATTTATAATGTTAAGAATGCTAGAAAGGCCTTGTGCTCAGGGGCATTTATGGGAGGAGTCATCAAAAAAGGTCAAAACGGGGTCCAAGACTGCACAATTGAAACCCCACCCTTGTTTTACATGTATCACATAAATGGACAGGACTTTGATTGTATGGTTGTGGTCACCATCTTGACTTTTTGATACACCCCTCCAACACAGATACCCCTCCCTGTGTTCTATCCCACAGCCTCAGAGAAGGAGAAGAGGAGCAAAAAAATAGTCAATCTTAGCCATAAAGACATAACTCAGACCCATCCATGATGATAAAACAGAAGAGTAATACAAGTAGTCTGAGTGATGTGTCAAGTTCAGAGGTACAAAACCAAATCCGAAGGGTCAGCCAAGAAGGTTGAAGGAATAGGGGTGTTCGAAGCAAAGATAAGGTTCCTTGTGTAGGGCAAGAAGACAGATGGCCTCTTGCCTGTTTGAGTTTAGTTCTGGGTTCAATTTACCAACAGTAAATGGAAGCTTTATCCCCCCTCTCCACACCCCACCCTGAGAATATCTTTGTCTGGGTTTAGGAAATAATATTGCAGTGGTCTGTAAAATGGGAGATAAAAGCTGTAAGGTAAAATTTACTCCTGAAGAGGTGGATCATTCTCTCTGAGATCTTGGTGCCCTCCCATTTTTTTTCAAAAGTTGTGTGGAATTAATTTTAAATGCCTTTATTATTTTTTTTCCCTGCAGAAAAGTATGATGTGGATGAGGGTAATGTTTCTTTTATTATTCTTGGGGAATAGTATTATAAATCATATGTAATTTTGTCCTGGCCCTGCCCCAGTATGCAACTTAGATGCCAATGCTGGAAAAAATGTTGGGCCCTCTGCCTTAAAGGCATACAGGTAGTCCTCACTTAACAACCACAATTCAGATCAGCAGCTAAGCAACAACACAGTTGTTAAGCCAGACATCATGTGACTGCAACGGGCTTACAACCTCACTTCTGCCATGGTTGTTAAGCAAATCACCCACAGTCATTAAGCAAGATATCACATGGCCGCGACTTGCAATTTTACTGCCAGCTTCTCCATTGACTCTGCTTGTTGGAAACTGGCTGTGAAGTGTGCAAATGGTGATTATGTGACTGTGGGATGCTGCAATGGTCGTAAACACCTGCCATTGCAAAGTGCCCAAATCTTGATCATCTGACCATGGGGACACTGTGACAGTCGTAAGTGTGAGGACTGCTTGTAAAGTTATTTTTTCAGTGCCATTGTAACTTTGAATGGTCGCTAAACAGGGCAATCATTAAGTGAGGACTACCTGTAGTGTGTATCTAGATCCTATGATAAATAGTTCCAATGTACATACACAGATATGCTCTGTCCATGGTTTGTTTAGGTCTAGGGCTTAGTGTATATGAGATCTTGTCCTTTTCAATATTATGAATTGCTCAGCACCTTGTTTGCATCAATTTGCCCCCTTTCTTCACAGCACTGTCAGCCTCCACACAGTACTTGTTTACTGTCTATTGATGCTATTCAGTGTTGCATCAACATGATCTTTTTTAGCGTCAGCTTCTTACAAGAGTATAATGTATAATGTTCCTGAGTATAATGTTCCTGATTGTTATGCATTATAGTAGAAGAGAGCAGGAGTCTGCCTTGCATACTAATGAATAGAACACATCTCACCCGCTGATTTCTGAATGTGGCTAGATACTTTTGCTACTATATATGGGCTACACTACCACCTTAAAGCAAGCCACTGATATCTCTTCATTTTACAAATAGCACCACTCACAAAATGATTCTCCTTCTCTACTCTATCTCACATTCTGCTACATTTTGGAAAAGGCATTTCAGTTTTCTTCATTTGCATAAAATGCAGCAACTTAAAATCCTTCTTGCTTATTTCTCCCAGGAGCCTGCTGCTTGAAAGGGAGAATATTAAATTCATAGAAAATATCTGTTTATTCCTGTCTTCTTGCCTCTGAAATCTTTTCTGCAAGTTATGAAAACAGACTACGTAAAGTTCCATGAGATGACATGACTTTAGCATATAATGCTTCAGAAAGTATTGCAAGCCATTATTTTCCCCTCTTCATCTGATTCTCTTCCTGGCTTACATAAGAAAATAATAATACATATTTTACTATGTAGCTCAGTTGCTTAGTTTTCTGGCAGATGTGTTCTGTTGTGTTGTGACAAAGTCTTGCTTTATGAAAAGGTTTTAATCCAAAAATCAGCTGCCAGGAAGCCAATAAGGCCTGTTTTTATGTTTGTCATAGCTCAGCCTCCTTAGCAATATACTCCAACTGATGCAAGGCTCCTGGATGTGAATTTGCATTTTATTTTTCCACCAAATTTCCAGTATAACTTCAGTATGGGTGCACTCAGTTTCATGAATATGGCTATCCGCTACTGAGGTTTAGATGAATATAGTTTTCCACAACTGGTAGTAGCCCATCAAAATGTAAGAAATTAGACAGTTCACATATGTTGTCACATTACCTGCAGGATATACATTTTGATTGATTGCGTCTGTTAAGTTGGTGTTGATCCTTAGCAACCATGTAGATAGACCTCTCCAGGATGATTTGTCCCCAAGTTGGCCCTTCAGGTCTCCTAACAGTGTACCCATCACTGCTGTAATTGAGCCTATCCACCAAGCTGCTCGTCATCCCCTTCTTCTGTTTCCTTCCATCTTTCCCAGCATTATGAGCTTCTCAAGGAAACTGGGTCTTTGCATAATGTGTCTAAAATATTATAATTTGAGCCTGGTCATTTGTGCCTCAAGTGATAACTTTGGATTGATTTGTTCTATGATTGGTTTGCTTTCTGGCTATCCAGGGTATTCTCAGAAGTCTTCACCAGCATCAAAGTTCAAAAGCATCAATTTTATTTTTGCCCCTGTCACAGGGAAAACCATTACCTGCATAGTTTTGATCTTTGTAGGTATAGAAACATAATACTTCTGAATATCTTTTCCAAGGACTTTATTGCTACACAATAAGTGCTAGTATGTGGTCTATTTCTTGACTGCTGGTTCTTTTACTGTTGATAGTCACTTCTAAAAGGCAGAAGCTACCCACCACTTCAATATCTTCCCTGTCAATTTTAAAATGGTTGTTGTACCTGTTGTTATTAGTTTGGTCTTCTTGATACTTAATCATAGTCCCACTGTTTTCACTGTGCTCCTTGACTTTCATTACGAGAGCTTGCAGATCATTTGCATTTTCATCTATCCGAGTAGTATCATGAGCATAGTGCAGGTTATTGATGTTTCTTCCTTCAGTTTTAGAATCCCACTCTTTTTCCAATCCACCATCCCTCTGTATCTATTCAGCATATAGGTTAAGTGAATGAGAGAATATATGGCCTTGTCTAATTCCTTGCCAACCTGGAGATACCTGTTTTGCCATGTTCCTGGTGTTCTGTGGCTTTCTGTCCTCTGTACAGGTTTTTCATGTGAATAATAAGATGTTCTGAGATTCCACTTTCCCCAAGTACATTGGACACCTTGACATGCTCAACATAATCAAAAGCCTTTCTGTAGTTAATGAGGCACATATTGACAACTCCCTCCCCCTCTTACTCGTCCTCCTCCTCTGCTTTCTCAATTGCCCAGTGCATCAGCAATAATGTCTCTTTTTCCTTGGTCTTTTCTAAAACCACCTTGAACATCTGGCATTTCCTTTTCTGTGAAGGGTTTTAATCTGCATTGGATTATCCTAAACGTATTTTGCCAAAATGTGAAATTATGGATATTGCATGATAATTTGCACATTCTCTTAAGTCTCCTTATAATAACTGTTTACTATAAATGAAAAATTAAATTTCCCAATGTACGGAGATTAAAAGTTGAATTTCACAATAACTTGGGAGGTTAATGTTTTAATCAAGCAAACTATTGTTCAATGATTGCCTTTCCTTAGAAAAATTGCTATGAACACCCCTGGGTACATTCAAGTGATTTTTCCCCCTTTAGCCTCTCATGGAACCCTATCTGATTCTCATGGAACTCCAGGGTTCCACAGAAAATCATTTGAAAAACCCTGTTGTAAAGTATATTGGAAGTTGTCATCCCTTCTATACAGAATTTTAATATACTCCTTCCACCTTTGTTTGCAGAGTATATCTAACAATTCCTTATGCAGAACTAACCCTAACCCTGGGATTCACACATGATTGAGCCATTAGTCCACCATTTTCTGTCTGGCTTTTTCATTTATTTTTAGCATAGCTTTCATATTCATAGATCACTGCTAAGTGCTGCTAAGACACACATTTTAGAGTGCATTGCTCCCCAAAGTGCATTTTATTTTCCAGAGAATGCATACAATAGTCATAAAAGGGTGAATACTAACATAGAACTAGATTTCAGTATATGTACTGTTTCTGGAAATGCAGTTTACCAAAGTACATTCCAAAATAAACCAAAATGAACTTTCTCCCATTTCTTATTCTAACTATATCTGCCTTTGCTGCAGTCATAACATGAAGCTTTTCTTAAGCATCGTCCTCTCCATAAATCTCTTCCAACTCACAAAGAAAGTCATGATTGTAAGAGTTGAGAAGAATAGACTATCCATTCTCAAGGGAAGGAGAGGTTAAATGAGCAGTTTGTCATAATAAATGGTCAGATTTGCTCACCCACATCCAGGCAGCTGCTGGAAAAGCCTAATGAACTGGCAGTGATGCAACTAATTAGACCAAATAGGTCTGGATAGCTGGAGGCAATATGATTACAAATGGCATGGCAATTTCCAAATGAGACATACATTCACTCTTCATTTCACTATAATCATTTTTACATTTCTTATAATCTATACTGTAGTCTTCAAACTGGACTATGGGGAATCCCAAGGGTTTGTTTAATGGCATCAAGTCAAGGTACCATAAATCCAGATAAGAACCATCCCTGATCTTCTTATTACTAGTATATTTGGGATTATGTATCTTGTTTGATTATAATGGGGATTTTGTTTGTTTGTTTTTGGTTTGGGTTTTGGATAATGTGTGAACCAAGATCAATAAATATATCATTGTTTGTTGTAGAACCATACACTACAATTTAAACAGTTTGTAGAGATTTATATTTCACATATAAAATTACCTTATAAAAATTAATAAAATGTACATTATAATAGAGGTGACAAGGAATGAGGCATCAAATAAATATTGAACCTCCATAAGATTTCAAAATCTTAAAAAATAGGTATTTGCCTACTTTGGCTTTACCTCACAGGATGACATTCTCTGCCTCCCAAATTATTGAGGCATGATTCAATAGGAGTGGCTGATGTACATGGACAGAAGTGTATACACATGGCAGAAGAATCATCCTCAGACGAAAAAAAGGTCCAAGACAAGGCAATCAGGGAGGCAGGCACAGATAATCCATGTCCCATCATCAGTGGGAAGATGGTACTAGGCAAATCCCACTATTTCTGATCCTGACTCTTCTATAATTCAGATCCTGAACCTTGAAGTCTTATCCATGTCTCCTCTCCCATGGAAACACCACCATCTCTATGCAATGCATAAGAAAGCAGGGAGGAAAGCTTCACTGAAAGAGAAGCACCTGGCTCAGGCATGGCTACTTGGGAGCAGCCTGGTACTGAACTCAGGAGTGACCAATGCCAGTTATGCTCAAGCAATGCCTGTAACCTCCTCTATTTAAGGTCCCAGATGAGTGTAGTTTAGCACTGGAATAATACCTGGTGTCAGGCCAGGCTGCTATGCTTTGTGCTTCAGTGTAAACTCTTGTTGTATCTAACTGTTGGCATGAAGCTTTCTTGGAATCCTTGATTCTTGCTTGATTCTAATGATGAGTATTGCACTGCCAGATGAACTTGAGCTACCCATAGGTACCCTAGTCCATTGGAAGAGAATATTCCCTATGTGTAGCAGTACTGTGTTTTACCTGCTGGCCTAATGATCCTTGAATTATTTGTTAGATTTATA
The DNA here is from genome assembly GCF_035149785.1 of Candoia aspera. Classification (NCBI taxonomy): domain Eukaryota; kingdom Metazoa; phylum Chordata; class Lepidosauria; order Squamata; family Candoiidae; genus Candoia; species Candoia aspera. The sequence goes on along the minus strand of NC_086155.1, from coordinate 128,070,135 downwards.
TCTCAACTTTTCAAGTGAGTTCAAGATGGCATATACAGACCTTCTTCCTCCCATTACCTCCCCCCACCCCCCAATCACTCAGTGAGGTAGATTGGTCTGAGACAAGGTGACAGCTGAGAGCAGACTTGAACCTGGGTCTCCCAGTCTGGCACGTCAAACATTAATTGCTAGTTAACTAACCCCATCAGATGGGGACCAGGATGAGAAGCCATTCTTATTAGCTTGAAAAGAAGCAGGGAAACCACTGTACTGCCATCAATAGAGGCTTTTTGCTTTACAGCATTACTCCAAAGGAGCATTTTGACAAAGCTTCAGACTAACTGCTGCTCTGAAGATCTATGTGGCCTTTTAAGTAGATCCTGGCAGCACAGTTGCTACATCTTGTGCAACTTTTAACAGACTGCAGTCCTTGTAGGAACATCTGAGATAATACATTCAGTTCAGAAAGTTTCTCTTCAAAAAGTTCAAAGCAGCAAGGGACATCCAGAAGTATCTAAACAGTGGCTACATTGTTTTGAGCACATACATTTTGAGCACGGAATATTTTTAGTGTAGCATTCCAGGTGTCAAAGCTTGGAAGATAATCCCACATTTTTAACAAACCTCACATATTCCATAAGCAAGGAATATTTATGGATGGTTGTCTTTACTGAGGACACAATATGTTCTTTTCAGTTAGTTCTGGGCTAGCTGTTAAAAAATGATGCTGAACATTCTTTGATCCTCGCTACCTCACATATATACAAATACACACTCTCACATCATGTCTTAAAACTAGCTTCAAAATGAATGAAAAGTCACACCATAAAACTTTTGGTCAATAGCACCCAAGAATATGTTGGCATGAGGTTACTAAACCATTTGCCACTGATGACATGACAGTTTTCAACATAATCTGTAGCCATGTTCAGGTTTTATAGACAATGGAGGCTCTAGAAACTACAGTCTAGTTAAGCTCCTTCCATTTCTAATTCCAGTTACTATAATTCCTGAACAGGGCTTGTGTCTGCTTTAGTACACTCCCCACTATCTTTCCCAATCTGATAAGCTTCCATAGCAGATGGATCAACATCAAAATGGTCCTCATGAGAGAGAGAGAGAAAAAAAAGATAACTGCTGATCCAAGCATACTAAAAACTTTTTTTATTTCATCTGCATAGTCAAGGCATTTGGGAACTGTTGAAGCTGGCTCACTTCGCTGTGCCTAATTGATCAGCTAAAACATAGCTGACCACAAATCTTGCCATGAGAAGCCATGAGGTATTAAGCATTCATGGACCAGATTTGTGGAAAAGAGTTCATTGAAAAATGTGGGGAGCAGAGGCCTGCTCATTTCTCAAATCTGATTCTCAAAAATATGCTGACCTGGACTATTAATTTGCATCATTTTGTGATATCCATAAGCCTAAAATTCAGTTACTAATTGATGTACATAGTTTCATAAGATTTACAGACTAAATCTGCTTGCTATAATTGTACATGGTCTAATGTTACAAAATCTGATGTAATTTTCTGTCTTTCTGCCGGAATTAATAACCTTTTACATGGATCTACAGATCCTTAAAATTCTCCTTCACAACTAGGTCCAGAGCTTTCAGAGCATCATCATTGGCTTTGTCAGCAAATGAACCAGTTCACTGAGTTCACTGACAGAAATAATCCAGTGTGTTTAAGAAAGTGTGTTTTTTTAATGTTTTTGGCATTATAATTATATCTACCATGATTATTATTTGGGACTTGTTTTGCTTTTATCTCTTAAATGGTGAACTAGGGATGCTTAATGGCAAAAGTTGCATTGTGAAACAGCCTTACTTGAGAGTAAATCTAATTGACTCAAAGCATCATATTCCTAAGAAATTGTGCTCAAGTTTGCACTATTAAAAGGTGAGCCCCAAAGCACAAAATGCTAAGTACTAATCTTAATTCAATGAATGGCTTGAGGCAAAACGAAATGCCATTTCCACCTTCACTGCATTATGGGAATAATCCTAGTTTAGTCATCAGAATTGAAATAAATACTGCCTTCTTTAAGGGTATTTTTGTTCCAGCGGGATTACTGTCTGAGTAGAGGTCTTTTTGGGGATAATCCAGCGTTGAGAAAAAAATATGACAGAAATTTTCCATTATTCCCCAAACTGTTTTGGAGGGTCATAAACCCTCTGTAGCAGATTTCAATGGGCAAGGATTACAGGGGAGGGAAAATTATTTCCAAAACAGCAGGGATTGAAAGAAGCCTTGATCTGTCTGACTGACCCTGCCACATGGTCTCTATCATTTCTGATTGCACAGAGAGTATGATCCTGCAAATGCTCACAGGACATTTCAAGCGAAGTCCCCACATTCCACCCTGTGCCATCCTGAACCTAAGATGCCATGAATAGAGTCTACTTTAGAGATTTGGGTTTAATTAAGACTGAATATCATACAGAATATATCCTCATGAACCTTTCCATAATCTCTCTCTTATACCTAGGATTTGTGAGCATATAATGGCATTACATCTGTGCACAACTTAACTGCCATAATTGTACCATTTTTCAGTTTTAAACCTTCAACACTCTGATGCATGATTTCTTCCTCTGTTGTAAAAATATTCCCCAATTACTTCAATTTCCTTTAAAGGTAGCTGGGGAAATTGAAATGCACATACTCATGCTATATATGCTATTTGTCTCCTATATGAGTACTACCTGTAAATCCTGTGCATTTCTTTTCTTTATTTCCAGACTGTTTTAAAGCAGAGGTTTATAATTCGGGGGCCCAGTGTGAATAGCCTGAATAGTCTGAATAATTTACAGTATGAGTTATTGTACAGCGAACAATCATAAAATAAACTAAAAACAAATTTCCATCATAATACAAGAATTAAAATGAACACAGCAGCCAAGGAGAATGTTACAATCCATGGTTGTTTACACAACCAAAAGATGGGACCCATCACACACTCAGGGCCCAGGCTGGGCACATAACCAGGTCTTTAAGGTCTTACAAAATGCCAGCAGGGTCAGGGCCATCCTAATCTCTGGAGGGAGGATGTTCCATAGGGTGGGTACTATGGCAGAAAAGGCATGCCTCCTGGGCCCCACCAACCGGCATTCCCTGTTTAATGGGACCCAGACCATGATCATCCTTCCAGACCGAATTGGACAGGTAGAAACAACTGGAAAAATTAATTCATATTAAGCCTAATGTGCAGTTGTAATATCCCTTTTCTCAGTTTGAATTTAGTTCTTTACAAACTCTCTTATTTAAATGATGTCATGTTATCAGCAGCTCCTCACTGTTCACCCTAACTCTGGATTGTTGCTGTACAAATTAAAAACACTGGGTGTCAGGACAGAACGTTATAAGCCCCACTGTCCATTGATATAACTACTCATTTGTTCTTATTCTCTATTCTTTAACCAGTTACCATTCCACTGGAGGACATCTGATTTTATCCCACAATTGTTTATTTTGTTCAGTAACCTTATCAAAAGGTTTTGGAAAGTCTAAATCCACAATATATGCTGTATTATCCCTATAAAGGTGCTTTTTGGCACACTAAAAAATAATTCTAAAAGGTCAGTAAAAGCTATATTTATTTTTGTAAAAAAAAAGCCGTATTGATTCTTCTGCAGCAAGGGATCTCCCTCTAATACTTGTAATTTTATTTTTAATAACACTTTCCAACAATTTACCTAGGACCTCAACCTGCTTGTAATTTTCTAGATCTCCTTGGATTCTTTCTTTTAAAAATTATATTACATTGTCTACTTTTCTTTGGTAGAAAGGCCAATCTAGGGATGTGATATACTGTATGTAGTTATTAGAAAATCAACAAATTCACTTTCACAAGATCCTTGATGTAACAAGAAATATGTAGTTCAAAGAACTGATAATATAAAGCAAAACATAAAGTTCAGAGAACTGAAAATTGAGAAATGTTGGAAAGGTAAAAGAGATGATCTTGCTTTCTGAGGCCTTAAATTGGCATTACATTTGATCAAATTTTGATTAAGAAACAAATCTGGGTTCCTGATCAAAAACAACTGAAGCATGAAAAGAGAATTAACAAAATGAATTATGAAAAGGGAATTCACTAAATATGTGAATTAAAGACACAGTCAGTATATAATCTGGAAAATTACTATAGAAGCCAGTGAATTATGAATAGAATTTACCACAAATTGATGGACAGTGAAGTGGCATGATAATGAGCTGTAGTTAATTGACTTTGTAGATCCTATATTGTTTACCATAGAGTAATTGGTTATCAAATTTTCTATCCAGTCATATGTATCTTATCATATTCACCATGTAAAAGCATCATTGGTTGATACATGACTACAGTCTTCTCATACTGCAAAAATAGGTCTATTGTGAGAAAACATAGGGCTATTAGAGTCTAGCTATAAGGACATTAAGATCTAAATATTTTTAGTGATCATCTTTCACATCTTGGCACACAGCTATAATTAATTAATAAGTTAACTGTGGACATTGTAAAATGACAATTCAGAATGTCTTATGATGACAGATATTTGTAGTATTATTTTGCACCAAGGTGATCCATGTAGTCCATGTAATTTTCATGGTGAGATAATAAAATAGAAACATGATCCTGTGATGGAAGAAGACTGGTTGCTTGAAGCTATGCCTTATTTCATTCACTTCAGGAAGACATGTTTACAGTAGACTGATGACTCTGACAACATGGAACAAAGCTAAATGTTGTTTTATCCATTAGAGATAAATGGGTAGGACATTTATAGCTGCCCTGATTTTGACCTGTTAGCTCATTTAAATATTCTATAAAGTGAAAAACATTCATCTCTGTCATTCACTTCCCCACTTCAATCCCAGAAAATCCATATAAAATCAGGCTTTATTTACTATTCCATAATGGAAAAGAACAGCAAAGGCTGCTTGTTCACTACAGATTATGGCACAGCTGAAGAGAATCCAAAAACAAGACCTGAATAGGTTGCAGCTAACCTTGAGCTATCTACCAAGCTAATATTTTCAAGTCTTACTTTTGTAGGGTCTTTCAGAGTGCAGAATAAAGAAATGAAAAGCAACTTAGTTGTCTGGAAAACATATACCCATGGGGGCGGGGGAGACATCACAATCTAAAAAGAATCTTTATATTTTAAAAAGGTTAAAAAATACTTCCAAACTGCAATTTGACAATAAACACTATATAGTAGCTTCTTTGCTTAAGGTCCAGAATCTCAGGCTGATATATTCTTCGGATTAAATCACAATATAAATGGATTGTCAACAGCTATTATGTCCAATTTAAGCCCTACTAAAAACAGTTGATTGGAACTATATAGGAAATCTGAAATTAACTGACTTTACTAGTTTCCATCCAAAAATGGAGGACAGCATGAGAAGTCATGTGGCTGGACAAAAAGCTCAGTGAAGATCTGAAAACTGAAAAGATGTTTATAGGAACTGATGGGAGATGTTATCCAGGAAGACTATGTACAATCAGTTGGGACTGTAGAGATTGTGTCAGAAAGGCTGTCATGAGTGCCGTTGAGCTGAAGTCATCAGCGCAATGGCACACATGACAATAGCAAGGAAACAGGAGAAGGGGCTCAAGATAAGTAGCCATCAACTCACAACGACTAACGGCCAATAAACAATAGCTAAACGGATCACGGAGCACACCCAAGCCATCAGCGCTAATACAACGGAGATCGCCCAGCTGACAGCAATCACCGGATGAATAGAAAACCCGATGATGGGCGATCCCGGAACGCCAGCGGGGCCTCGCAACCCCTCACCCACCGGCAGGGCAACGTATTGGACAAAGGGGGGTGACGTGACCGCGAGTGAGGGGGCGCTGACCGGCGCGGGGTATTTAAACCCCGCACCGGTGCGCTCCTGTCACTCTCAGCTTTTTTCCCGACGCTGCACCTGCGCTGTGAATAAACCAGAGCCTGTTCCACCGAACCAGTGTCTGAGCATTATTCAGAGGTAGGCAGCGCATGACAAAGGCTAAATCTCAAAATGAGCTAACTCCAAAAGAAAGGCAAAACTATTCAAATCCTATTTTGACTAAATTTTCTCTTACAAGAGGACATGTATTCCACCAGGCAATTGTGAAAAGCAAGATGAAAAGGTAGGATTGAAGCTGAACAGAGGCATTGTCAGGGAATACCTATTTAGATTGAATTAGTTTAAAACTCATTCATCTGTATCTCAGGGTAATGAAAAAAAGTTCCCATGATCTGGCTGAATCTTTATGTATTACCCTGGAGAGTAGGTGAAGTACTAGACAGCTGGAAGAGGCAAATACTGTCCCTGTTTTCAAAATAGGGAAACCAGAAGGATCTAGAGAACTATAAACCAGTCAGTCTAACATAATAACTTGGGAAGACTCTACAACAGATAATAAAGAACAAATGTGTGACCATCAGAAAAAAAACCAAGATAATAATTGCTAAGTTCTAATAGGTTCAGGAAATGTGATGAAAATTATAGAATCAAATTTAACAAAGACAAATGAAGAGTGTTTCATTCAGGAAATAAAAATAAAATGAGTGAGTATAGAATAGTGGACATGACTGAGGAGGGATATGATAGTACTCTTTATGACTTGTTCTCTCTTGTTCCAGGCATTGGATAATGGATTTAAGTTACAGGAAAGCAAATTCCAATTGACTATTGTGGGAGTGGAGATAATTTAATTTAACTTGATTTGATTTAAATGCCACCCAACTCCAAAATGATTCTGGGCAGCTCACAATATATCAAACAGAATCAAGTACAGTACGAATAAGGAAGCGGGGGGGGGGGGAGCTATATAGAGAACAAGAAAAAATAGAGAACAAAATGGCAAATCTAGCCAGCAAAACAGAAAACATATACAACCACACCTGTCAAGGGGCTCCAGAAACCCTAGTCAAGGACTGAGAGAACAGCCAGGTCTTTGGGAGATACCCAGGTCTCAGGGGGAACCTCATTCCAAAGGTCAGGCACTGTAACAGAGAAGGTACACTTCTCAAATCCCAAAAGATGACTGTTTGATAGAGGGGACCACTGTTGGCTCATATTAGCCAGCCAAACACCAAGGAAATAAGGGATCCCTCAAACAATCACACCCTTCTTAATGGTAAGAACTATTTGTCAGTAGAACCAATTACTCAAAGATGTGAGGAAACCCCCTTTCAAGCAGCCATCTCTTGGGGATGTTTTTAATTTGGATTGTCCTCAGTGATGTAAATGGTCCTTCCAGTTCTGTGACATTGTGTTTATCAGCAATCTGAAACTTATCATAGTTAAAAATCAGTCTTTCTCTGTGGCATAATATAATATTCTTGCCTTTGGAAAAATAATCCCAATAAGCAACAGAAGTGTTTAAAGCACCACTTCCTGTCCACCATTGTAGCACTTTTTCTCCTTGCTGTTTTTCAAGGGGATTACTATAAGGGCAGGAAGTTGGTGGCCTTTCTTCCCTTCCATGTTCCTGCTACCCAAGTTGTAAATTCCAGTAAATTTATCATCTTGTTATCTGTCAGGAGACTTCCTGAGTACTTTCTCTGACACTGTAGAAATGTTCTGTCTTGCTTTATCTTTCTTTTCTTATTCAGACATGTGGTTAAGAGATTTAGGTTTCCCAAGGAGGCTATATTTCTTGATGTTACTGATGTTGATGACAACAGGAAAGCTAATTAAATGCACACAAGCATCATGCAGATGGAGGGTACTGTTAACAGTATGCTGTGGGGAAAATACTATGTCTTCCACATCATATAACTGAAATAAGTGTTTTCTGAAATCAGAGCTGGTTCCTCTGTGTTGCTGAAGGCTGAAAACTGCCATGATATGTCTCTCCCTTCTCCTTTTCCATAATAAGTTGAAGGACTTACCATAATTTATTATGTACTTTTTAAAACTTTCTGATAGCTTGTGGGGGGCACAAGGAAATTTAGAGCAGGTCAGAACGTAAGTCCCAAAAACTGTTGTTGGGTGGGAGGAGAGGAGAGAACTTGAAACATGTTGGCTACTTTTGAGTTTGCCACAATATCTAGTCAGATGTCATTTCCAGAAAACAGTAAATGAGACAACAAAAATACCATTCTAGGCACAGATGTGAACCAGGTGATGCAATGTTTTTCCTAAGGAGGGTATTTTTGAGAAGACGATTGCAACTTCCAACCAGCATAGTATCTTTGATTAACTGCTAGCTGTACAGAAATTACAAATGGAGAAAGAACTACTACCCAGGTCTTTGTGCCTTCCCCTCTGATAGGCCCCATGGTACTCCCACTCAGTTTTCCTAGCCATTTTCAGTGTGGTTCTTAGACTATGCCCAGTTCTTCATGCCTTTGCCTTGGTGGCAAATAGGGATTTTCCATTGGATAGGCTTGACTTTATGCCAAGGGATGGGCCACAATATTGCTAGCTTGGATTCCTCTTTTATTTCCCCTCCGTACAAGCATTTGTATAAGCCTACTCTAGGTTAGAATTCTTTCCTTTAGTATCTAGTTTTCTATATTCAGGGCATGGAGAGGGGGAATGAGAGAGATAGAGAGACAGAGAGAGACAGAGAGAGAGAGAGAAGAAATAATGTATGATGAGATTATATCAACTATAACCTAATGTGGTAAATAAAGTAAAAATCAAGTCTCCCTTGATTTGATCTCATATTCTGTTGACTATATGGAAATACCCATGCAGTTTTCTTGGCAACAAGGAATTTACCATTACCTCCTTATGAAATCTTCCCAATCTAGCCTATATACAGTACATCGGATTTCCATGTGACCTCAAGCAGGTCCAAAACTGAATGCCACCATCTGCCACAATTAGTGGTACAGCACAATCCAGAAATAATTTTAACACCTTATTCATTATTTGCTTGAACTGACTTTTAGCTGTCTCTAATTTGGTTCTGTGGAATGCACTCATGTCAAATTCTGAACTCTGTAATGATACCATGACAATATTCCTCTTCCTTTTGTTATAAATCTTGGTAGAAATGTTTTAAGCCACTTCCATGATCCAAATGTTTGAAGGAGACATTCTGATTAAGCTGCCCATCCTCTTATCATTAAGAGCACCCTCCCAAACCCATACCACATGAAGAAGCATATAGTATTTGGCCTCAGTGGTGCTGAACAATATAATAGTAAAGGAGGCAGAATGACATTGAAGCAGTGTTAGAGTAAATTGTCTTTCTCGGATTTCACTCGGCATAAAAAGTCCTTTTCTGGAGTCCAATTTCTTTTCAGGCACATAGGAAGGTAATTGGTGTAGGCTTGATCTACTAAAAATGCAAAGTGGGCAGAGAAATGGCCAGCACAACCCTCATCATGCTAACTAAGCGTATCTACTCACCCTTGAGGAAAAAAAATGTATCTCAGTTTGAAATGCTCAGCACCTCAGGCATGCATGATGCACTGTGACTGGAAACCTTCCTTTTTGTCCTGGATGACTTTCAGAGCTATTATTTAGATAGAAGCTTAAAAATACAGGCAGTGGAAAGTAGGAAAAAATATACCTGGTGGCTTGTTCGAAACCTTCATGCCCTGAAGAAAACTCTCCCTTTAAAAAAAAAATAGAGATTTTCCTCTTCTGCTTGTCCAGTGCAAATTCCCCAACCTACAATTTGTGACTGATAGGTTTCAGTCTTTCTAAAGTCTAAATGCTATTTGAAGCACTTAGGGATTATATTTTATGTTTTATTATGAGCTACCTTAAATGCCTTCAAAGGTGTGATATAAATTAAAATAACATTGAGGGTAATAAACAAACCCCATTTTCCAAGGTTTTGGTGTCATCCATTACCCATTCAAAGATCATCTCTTCTGAAACTGTCCTTTCAGAAAAATCACATGGAATAGATTTTACAGAATATTAAAACTGTGTATAATAGGCAGTATGTTTGAAGATTCAGTCTTCTGGGGAAAAAAAAATGTTGTCATAATAGAGTTATGGCTGATTGACTGTTCCATATAAAATGACGTATTGAATTCTTCAGGTCTTTTAAAGAATGAAAATCCATTAGTATGGAAACAACACTTTTGTGACTCCTAAATTATTTTCCAGCAGTAGCAAGGCATTTTCTCTTTTTGCGGCATCATGTGGCATTGTAAAGAAGGATGCACTTGTGCTTCTATATTTTCAAATTCCCTGTGTCACACTGTGTAACTGATTGTTTTACTTGATGAAACCTTTTATCTGATATCAACACTTAAAAAATGTGCTGCCATGTACGTTTGGTAGATTTCATTAAATGTATCCAGTGACAAATTGTACACTTGAAAAATGCCATGGAAAAAGATTTATAAAGAAGCTGGAGGGTTCTGATGCTTTCCCATCAGCAGAGGGGTAGCTATCATGGTTTGGAAGCAAATCTTTTGCTTTGCTCTTTCTGCAGCAGGTAAAACACTGGGTGTATTAGTTTATTTATTTTGCAGGTGCTCGAGATAATAGCAAGATAGATTGGAGATTATCTATCTATCTATCTATCTATCTATCTATCTATCTATCTATCTATCTATCTATCTATCTATCATCACTTATCTATCTCTATCTTTTAAGAAATATTGGAAACCAGGTCATCTCCTCAGAATGCAATACTAGCAGATGTAACATTTCCTTGAAGGTCCTGTATTCATAAGCTGAAGGAAATTTCTAACCTTAAGAAAGAGAAGAAGGATAGTGAAGTGTCCTACAAAATATATTTTTGTTTGTTTGTTTTCAGGACAATGCAATCACAAAAAAAAGATCTTCAGCACCATACCACTTGTTTCAAAATAACTGTTTCCTTTTCATGCTTGTGCTAAGTTCTTGTTTATTCAAGATGATTTAACTAGAGGCAGTCTTTAATTTTATTTTCTCCTACTTTTGTTTGAAATGCAGGATAGATGTTTGTTTTAAACTAGCCAAGTTTTCCCATAGATCTGTGGAGTCCTTGGTGCTGTCTGAGATGTGAGCACAAGAGAGATAAGCCACATTCTATTGTAATGAAAAAAAGCATTTGAAGTAATATGGCACACACACACAAACACACAGACACAGAGTATGTGCAAAGTATGTGCAAAGATGAAGGTGTTGCCTAGCCTGGCAATGAAACATCTGCAAGAAAACACCAAGGCTCAGAGAGCACCAAGGACTCCACAGTTCAACCCTGAGCTACAAATATTTGTTTCGATTGGTTTCCCATAGATGCCCTAGCTACAAATGGTTTTGAGGGGGAACCATAAACCAGTCTCATAAATGAACAGTTTTCTTCCTTCAGATGTACTGAAGGGGTCAAAAATAGAATTGAGGATGTGTTCAAGTTACATGCACATGTTTGTCCATGAGTGTGTGTGTGTGTGTATGGAATACAGGTACAATTTCCACCCATAAAATCCCAACATGCTCAGGCATTTCCTCATTTAACACTAAGACTGGGGGTGTGGACTGGAGGAAGATGGCATCAGTCCTACTGAAGCCTTTGGAGTTTGTAGGTAATAATATTTGCCCTGCCTTACCAAAACATTGAAACAGACCAACTTAAAGCAAATCTTTTTTGCATTCAGGATTGAGGCCTGACTCAAATTCAACCTTCATCACACCACAGGTTGTCAATGCTGCAGGATATGTATATATGTATGTATGTATGTATGTATGTATGTATGTATATATTTATATATACATACACACACATACATACACATACACACACACACACATTGCACATGTATACACACACATACTCTGTGTGTGTATGTGTGTCTCTGCCATATTACTTTAAATGCTTTTTTTTCATTACAATAGAATGTGGCTTATCTCTCTTGTTCTAGGGTACGGCTGTGTCATTATTGCATCCTTTGTTTTCTACTCACACATTTTTGTGGATTCACATGCAAAACGGTCTTTCTGTTCTAAACCTGATACTTCTGAAAGTCTTTGGTTCTGTGATGTCTGCAATGATTTTTTTCTTTGGGATATGCTCTTCCAGCCACACAGCCAGCTTTAACTTCTTTTAAAAGTCATAATTCCATTCAAGCATGAGATCACTGGCCAAACAACAGCACAAATAGACTAGACGTAGACAAGCAAGGACTGGTTCATCTGGCTTGCTTGTTGCTCTTTTTCTATCTCATTCCCAGGATTCTGTCAGGTTGTTGTATTTTAAAATATTGGCTGCATTTTATATACATATATTTTAAATACATTGTTTTTTTATTTTTTAGCTGATTTTGTAGTTATGAGATGAACACTCACACCCACACCCTTAACAGATCTCTCCATCACTCTGCAGAGTTTCCTGGCTGACCAAACTGAACCGCCCATCCTCCCCCCAAAAAAAACACCACAAACCATAACTCGGGAGGGTTTCTTTTACAACATCTCCCTTTGGGTTTTAACTGAAGCAGGAAGGCTATAAAGATGATGGTACAATTACAGAAGGGACATTCACCCACACCTCTTAGCCACTTTGTAGGTAAGGTGAATGCATGTTCCCCACATCTATCTCGTACAAATTGCACTGATATGTTCTTTGAAGGATAACCCCGGGAAGAACTTCCCACCAAACTGAAGTATATTGTGTTGGCAGATTGCCGGGAAAGCCTTTGGCCCAGGAGAGATCAGAAAAGTCACACACACCAGGCATTTATATAAAAATAATTTTATTTACAGAAAGCAAAACAAAAGCAAAACATATTTAAAGGACCTAGCTCTCATTGAGAGCAAGCCTGGCTGACTACATGGCGGCAGACAAGAAAAGAGGAACTGAAACAAGTCCGGGCAGGTTCCTCCCCCCAGGTGCAGTAATTAACATTCGAAAAGGGGGCAGTTGAATTCAACCTCTGCACCTGGCCAAAATGATTAGAGACAACAGCACCTTAATCTGTTAGTAGGAAAACCATTAACAGATTGGTTGTGGCAGGCCAGGCGGAACATGATTCATTCACAGCACAGTACTAGCCTTGTTATTAACTAAGACTAGTCTGGTTGTTTCTTCTTTACTGGAGAAGCTAGTGGCAGCAAAGAGCTGATTGTAGGAGCTAAGTGCAAAGTTGCAATCTTACAATATTTATATCTGAAAAGTTCATTACAGCTGCTATCTTTTCCTTTATATCACTTTTTTTTTTTTTTTTTTTGGCTAAGGACATAAGAAACATTTTGTTTTTTAAGCATTTATTTCCTCTTTCTTTTGTCTTGGTTAATAGCCTGAACTTGAAGCCATATTTTTAGTGCTTAGCTCAGCTTAGTAGTCACTGAACTGGAGAAAGCTGCTGCAAAACACAATTGAATTAACTGAATTTAAAGTTAGACTTTTCTGTAAATTGGTTGTTGGTGAGTTTTGCAATATATGTGTTGGCAAAACCTGATCCTTTATTTTTTCAGAGCTTTTGGTTTTACCTTCATGTTCCTGGATATACACAGAGCACCCATCAAACGTCTCAGATGCCCTTGTTTGTTTGTTTTCCAAACAGCTTCTGCACATAGCATGTTCTCATTTCCTCCCACTGGGGTGGGGGGACAGTTTCACAATGGATGTGCATTGTAGTGGCTGATTCATGCATGGACTGTATGTTGACACTTGATGAACACAAATTCCTATGCAGTATTTCTGTTTATTTCATTTCCATTTTGCTGCCTTGCTTTTACATCTATGTACAGTATAGGCATACTTTGAGAAGGGTTTAAAAGCAACTTTCTTTAAGAGAAATCTTGCTTACTGATCATTAATATTCTGTACATCTTGATATCTCTCTTATTCCATTAGCAAATCCAGGTAGAAATTGTACACAAACACATACACACACAGACACAATCCCCCTTCTTTCCACAAAGTGATATGTATATAAGAAAGGCCTAGGAAAGATCACTCTTGTCACATAGAGTTTTCATATTCTGCCACTCTTTGGGTTTAGAATAATTTATGCACATCACCACAAGAGAAATGTTTACATTCAAAACTCTAATTTGGCAGATTACTCCAGCATCTACCATATATAAAGAACCTTGGGAAGAAAATAAAGCTTTAATATATCAAATCAAGCATGTGATTACATAGAAATACAGGAAAGGGGTTGTAATCTTCAAAACTGGAGGAACAGGAAGTGTGCTGCAATATAAATAATTGGATACCTATAACTAAATCTCCAAAGCAGAAGAAGGAGCTGCAAACACAGTAATTGTTTACATATACACAGACCTCTTTGACTGTTATTTTGACTCTGAAAGGTGACATCCATATATATACGAAACCTTTATAATAGCAGGTAAACAGGTTCCCCTCTCTCCCAGTTCGATATAATCATATTATCCCAGGAATAAACTGTTAGGATTGCATCTCAAATCGAAGTTAGGCACAGTTGAAGAAAACTGTGATTCAGATCAGTACCAAAAATTGACAAAACTGACTGTCTTTTTTTCCTCCTCTCAGCTCTCACTTTTCTTTCTGCCACAAAAGTAGATTCATTGCTTTTTCTGGAACTCTGCATTAATCACTTGCAAAGGCCTTTTCAAATAATGCTGAAACTCATATGTAAGGCCAAGGGTTGTTGGTGTCCTACCTGTGTTGTATTTTGAACTCATTCTTCAAAGATCAGTCCTTTGCGGTGAGGTTATCAGCAACCTGGGGACATTTTCAGGCTTTGCAAAAGATAATATACAAAAACTTGCTTGAGGAGTGTCTTCCCCTAAACACTGCATGTTCAGTGATTACAGAACTATTATTGGCATATGAAGGGCTAAGTGAGAAGGGGATGGGATGGGATGGGATGGGAGAAGATTTGTTAGAATTCTGAAAAAGACCATATTTTAATGCAAATATTGGTCCCAGGGTTAGGTTGTTAATTATATTTGCTGATATATGCTATCCTATGTCAAAGTTCCATAGCTGTCCACAGGAAGGAGGCAAGGGGTGAAATGGTTTTTGCTATTTTGTGATGCAAGTATGAAAAAAGACGAGCTTGTGTCGCAATACCAACATGTACATTTTGTATTTGATCATCACTGTAGTTAGGAAAAGACCCATACAAGTAATCCCAAAACAGGCTGAAGGCAATATACACAAAAAGAAAAAAAAAAGAAAAATGAAAACACCCCAACTCACACAGTATTAGAACAAATCAGCTGCATATGAAATAAAAATGAGAGTCATCTTAGTGAAATTAAAGTTTTATTTATTTATTTGAAAAGGCCTTCAAGCAGGATGTATATCTTACTAAAACAGGGTATCAAGATCAAATTTCATCTAAACAACCTCCTGCTAAAACAATTTTGTTAGTTAATGCTGCAAGAGTTTGCATATCCTTCCTTCTGGTCCCATCAAAATTCTAGAATAGGGGTTAGTATCAACCTATCATATTTGCTTCAGTAAAACTCCAGCCTCAGGAAAAGAACAACTCTACTTCCCTGTTTTTCTTTGTGTGTGAAGTTATTTAGTTGAACTAATACAACTTTCTCTTCAGGAAGGAAGGAAGGAAGGAAGGAAGGAAGGAAGGAAGGAAGGAAGGAAGGAAGGAAGGAAGGAAGGAAGGAAGGAAGGAAGGAAGGAAGGAAGGAAGGAAGGAAGGAAGGAAGGAAGGAAGGAAGGAAGGAAGGAAGGAAGGAAGGAAGGAAGGAAGGAAGGAAGGAAGGAAGGAAGGAAGGAAGGAAGTTAACAGTTAGTACAACAAACCTTGGTGGTACAATATGGCAATACTATGTTAGCTTGGAAGGTCATTTCTAATTTGAAGATCCTAGCATGCATAGAATCATGAGAGCTTTCTTGGAAAATAAAAGGGGGGGTGGGGCTTTGGTTGTGCTTCTGGCATACTGGTCAAAATGTGCCAGTACTGTCCCTTATGATCCTTACCATTAACAGGGCATCTGCATATGGTATGGGTACTACTAAGGCTAGTAACTTGATTTGCCTATTCATCACCTCCTTAAAAAATGTTATGTGAAAGCCTCAGTTGACCAAAGCCATGATGAGCAGTGGAAGTCAATATCTTTGGGCTCCTCTGGTGATGACAATTGCATATAGAAGATTGCAACTTAGAAGGTTAGAAAAGTAAATCATAAAGAGCATGATCATAAAGTAATGTATAACAAGAAAAAAAAAGTATGTTGTATGACTGTGAAACTAAGAGAAAAGGGAAGAGTATAATGGATCTGAATAATGGTATCTGACCATGTGGGCGAAAAGTAATGAATAATTCAGAGAAGTGAAATGAAAGGGCTTAAATATATATCAGAAAGGAGGAATTGGTACCTTCTAAGCTATTGTGAGAGCCAGTGAGCTGTAGTGGTTAAGGCACCAGGCTAAAAACTGGGAAACAGGGGATTCTAGTCCCACCTTAGGCACAAAGCCAGCTGGGTGACCTTGGGCCAGCACTCTCTCTCTCAACTCTTAGAAGGAGGCAATGGCAAACCACCTCCAAAATCTTGCCAAGAAAACTGCAGGGACTTGTCTAGGCAGTCACTAGGAGTCAACACTGACTCAAAGGCATGCACACACAGAAACACACAAGCTATTGTGAGTATATATAAAATCAGGAATCTAATGGATGATGACAGTTTCATGTTATGTTCCAGAGAATGGTGATAACAGAAGAATTTGTGATGAGTTTTGCGAAATGGATGCCATTCAGGGAAAAAAAAATCTGTTCATGAAAGGATGCATGGAAATGAGATGAGAGAGTACAGAAAAAGTAATTAGACATTTGGAAACCATGCAGTGAATGAGAATGGGAACCTAGTGAGTATTTATTTAGAATAAAAGGTCAGGTTCTTCCAAATATATGGTTTAAGCATAAGCCTGCATACACATGGCAAATAAATGAATATAGATATAAAAGCATGATTGAGCTGATCGTTTGAGTTTAAAAAAATGAGAGACTTAGTGAAGGATACTAAGGTAATGAGAAGTTCTGAATGTGGGTCAGAGTATTATTTGAATTGATCTTGCGGAAAATAAAAGAAGTGAAACAATAGAGTGAAAACAGGACAACTGCAGAGAAAGGAAATGTGAGTCCCACATGAAAAAGTATTTAAAGATAGATTAACACACCAACAGAATACATGGAAAGTGGAACTATGTGGATTTATTCCAATGGTAAATGTAAATAAGGTTCCATAGGGAAATAATGAAGTGCAGGAGCCAGCTTAGTGTAGTGGTTAAGGCACCAGGCTAGAAACTGGGAGACCATGAGTTCTAGTCTTGCCTTAGGCACAAAGCCAGGTGGGTGCCCTTGGGCCAATCACACTCTCTCAGCCCGAGGAAGCAGGCAATGGCAAACCACTTCTGAAAAAATCTTGCCAAGAAAACTGCAGAAACTTGTCCAGGTGGTTGCCAGGAGTCAAAAACTGACTTGAAGACACACGTGCGCGGGTGCATGCACGCACACGCACACACACACACACAAAGATGGAGAGTATGAATAAGAAACATGCATAAGAAAGAATGTTTGCTGCAAAAAAAAATGAGGGTGAGAGAAAAGTATAGTATAATATATTTAAAGAGAAAAAGATAGACAATTTAATCCAAAAGAACAAAGAATGGTTGCATTTGAAAAATAAAATATTTTGGAAACAGAAAGAGGGCCAAGCAAGGAACCTCTAAAGAAGTTCCAAATTCTAAAGAGGAAGTTCCCTTTAGTTCCTTTAGTTCTCTTTAGTTCCTCTAAAGAGGAAGAACTTCCTCTCATTCAGGACATAGCACCTACACACTGTCTGTCCAGAGCCCAAAATATTATTAGTGACCCCTTCCACACACATTATGGCTTGTTCTCCTTGTTGCCCTCTGGGAAAAGGTTCTGCTGCATCTATTGTAGAACAGCTAGATTAGGCAACAGTTTTGTCTCCTGGGCTATTAGACTCCTGAACTCTTAATAATCCCTTCTCACTCCATGAGAACACATGCTGGGTGTAGGACTGTTATTTATTAAGATAAAGATTAGAGGAGTGGAATGGGTAAAGAATGTATATTACATATTGTAGTAATTATGGCATTCTTATTTTATTGCTTGAACCAATGCAACAAAAAATCATTTTAATGTATACTTTGGTGTATAGTGAAATGATAATAGAAGTGTATCTTATCTTATCTTATCTTATCGAGTGGCTAGAATTAAAACAAAAAATAAAAGTGATGAAATTATTTTAGGTGAAACTGAAGTGAGGGAATGTTGGGAGGAGTATTTTAGAGAAATATATCAAAATGGTTGCAATATTTTGAAAAGTAGAATCAAAACAAATGTCCTAAATGTTAGTTTTCAAGAAAGAAAGGATGGAAAATCTTAAGACTGAACCTAGTAGATGGTGTAACTGGAGAAATATTAAAAGACAGATGTTATTTGGTTTTGGTAAGCCTATGCAACTTGTTTATTATGCTTGAAGACTGCATCTGTACTTGATTGGGAGAATGCCATTACTGCTCCCTTATACAAAAGGAAAATTAGCAAGAGTTTAATGCAAAATCTAAAGTGAATTAATGTATTAAGTATGCCTGGGAAGATATTTAGCAGAATTCTAACTGAATGGATATGAAAAGTGGCCATAAATAACATTTGGAAAGTGTAGAACAGCTTTACCTCAGGCAGAACTATGCAGGACAATTTTTTATTCTTCACCGGGTCATTGAGAAATCTATTAATATGAGAAAGTTCATTATATATTTTGTTAGTTGATTTAGAGAAAGTAGAGGATAAAATTAATAGGATTGGATAATGAAATGTATTTTATGAATATGGAGTTGAACATTGGTTGTTGAGTGCATGTGAACAAATAGAAACCTTAGCAAACATGTTACCTGAAACAGTGTGTGATGTCCCCTTGTTTAATTTATTTATGGAAAAGTGAATAAGGATGCTAGAGATGATGTGAGAGGTTATGTTAGTCGGAGACTCAAGTGTGCATGTACTTTAAAATGTAGATGAGAACTCTAAACTTGCTATAGCTGGCTAAATACTTGGAAACTCACCACATTTCACCACATTTTAGACATCTCATCCAAAATTTATAAGATTTCAGTATTTGACTTTCTTATGATATTTAGATAATTTTATATTATTTTTAATGTTTACAAGATTTATTTGATATTGTGGCCCCGTAGATGTCACCTAAAGAAGGAAACATGTATCACAATGCCAACAGGTGTCACAGTGCAGACATACTGTATGTAGTAGTTGACAAAAGCTTTCAGTGATGATAGAGTTGTTTGTATACAGGACAAGGTTGAAAACCATTGCTCTGGGGTTTCAGAGGTGAAAATCAGCATTTTAAATTGTGCCTAGAAAACTAATATTGGCTACATTATGTTCTCTTATCAAAGTATAATTTGCTTCCATGGGCTTGCTCCCATTTCTAAATGTCTGCCATGTCATGATTTAGTTTCTAAAGGTGTACATGTGTGCACTGTACTGAAGACTACCAAGCCATGCACAAGAGTAGCAACTATTGTTCCCAAAATGGCAGCATGCTGGGTATATTCACACAACACACTAAACCATATGTTAATATTCTGGCTGCTAAATCCACTTGAGGAGTATATGGTTTCATGTGAGATAGGGACACAGATAGCCCATGAACAACTTAAATATTGTACAGCATGCAAATACAGCCAATTTAGTTGAAACTTATTTCATCTGAATATGTCTCCTTTTGGTTAAATGATTATTTTTGTAAGGCTGGCAAAAAAACAGCCTTGTCAAAGATGATGATCATTTGCTCTGCATTCTTCTTCAATTGCCTTTTGCATCCTTTCTGCAGACACCAGTCCCTTCAGATTACAAACAATAACTACCATTGTGAAATGCAGGATTTGGATGGAAGGAGCCTTATTTGAGTTTTCTTCACATGTGCCCTCATTGCTGCAACACTTTGTTAGACCTGAAAAGGAAATATTGACAAAAAATATATCCCAAATGCAAAATTATATAAATACATAAATAAAAGCAATTTGGGGTGAATAAACAGTTGCTAGCTAGTGGGGGCTCTCTCTTACTCATTTGCTGACTGTAGTGGTAGCAGCAACATAGTAGTTACTCCTGAGGAACATCAGCTGTTTCTCTCCCTGTCATCACCCATGAGAATGTCCATGAATCAAACTTAAGGGTGTTCTGTCCCCCCAAAATAGCATCTCCATCAGAAGACCTTTAAAAACAAGAACCCAGCTACCATAATGGCAACAAGGGAATGTTTAAAATATTTTTAAAAATGGTGCAGCAGGGAGAGAAACTGCTTCATGAAATCTGCCAAAATGCCAAGCTCTCCGCAAAAGGATAAAATCCTCTTTGTACTTGCATCTGTGAAAGAAGGATGGATGAATCTGTTGCTTTTACATATGCTCACTTTCTCCGTTTGCCTTGCATATGGTTTCAGTGTTCATTGCTTGAGCTGTGAACTGCACTGGAAAGTTCTACAGAATGCCAATTTTGGTTCACAAGTTCATGCAGCACTTGAAAGGTGTGAATCAGATACTCTGCATACAACTTCAGAGTGAAGACATTTCTCCTTTGTTCCTAGTGAAATGAAAAGTTGGCGGTTGGACTCACTGTTAATTTTTTCTATAGATGTTTAAATTCCTTTCCCTATTGTATTAAGGGAAATGATATTCATCTGAGATCCATAAATTTAAGTAGAAGAAACATTATGCAAAAAAAAAAAAGAAAGAAAGAAAGCATTGAAATGGCTTTCAGTTGTTAACTAAAGTAGAGTTTAATGTAGTTGTAATGCAAGGTGGTGTCTGTGAAACAGAGTTTAAGTAAAAATTGAAAAGCTATTTTTTAAACTGTCAAATCCATGTTCTCACAGGATTTTTGTAAGAACGCATGAGAACTTGGACATGGAACTCACAAAATGTTTCCAGACTTCTATTGTCCTTAACATTTATTATTATTATTATTATTATTATTATTATTATTATTATTATTATTATTATTTTATGTTGAAGTACTTGATCTCTAAAATGTTGTGATCTATATAAAACTGATTTAGTGTTCAACTTTAAATCATTAGCTTAGCAGAGTAACAGCATTTACTCTGACCTTGACTGGTCTAAAAAAAATACAATATAAAACAAAAACCATCCTAAACAAGGTTGGATCTGGGTAATACCTGGATAATGAACACCAAAATATCCCATGGCTATGGGTCAGATGTTTTCGAACCTAGCAGTTCGAAAACATGCAAATGTGAGTAGATCAATAGGCACTGCTTTGGCGGGAAGGTAACGGCGTTCCGTGTCGTCATGCTGGCCACATGACCCGGAAGTGTCTACGGACAATGCCGGCTCTAAGGCTTAGAAACGGAGATGAGCACCGCCCCCTAGAGTCGGACACGACTGGACTTTACGTCAAGGGAAACCTTTACCTTTACCTATGGGTCAGATTGGAAAACTGGAAAAAAATGGGAAGAATTCAGTGGCAACAACCTTCATACTGTTGTCAGGATCACTGTTGACAGTGTTGTCTATGAGATTATCAGGAGTCAAGTTTGACCAAAGACCCCCCCCAAAAAATGATTTAAGGGGTTTTTGTTTGTTTGTTTGTTTTTTGGTCTTTACTAGGGTCTTTTTAAGCCTCCAAGAATGTTCCTTTAAGCACAATTCCTTTGCTTCTCAGACACAGCTCACTAATCAGGATGTGTGGGAAAATACTGAAATAACTATGTGCATTATAATTTGAGTAATTTTGCTGCTTTAGATGAAAAATATTGATCCATCTGACCATTTCAAATATGATCTATAATTTGTTTGAGACCCTTTCCATGTGAAATGGGACGATGCTCCTTTTGTTCTCCTTTAAAAACTCATATTTGCTAAATACTGTGGTAGTTTTAATAACCTGTACTATGTTTTGCTCATATTACAAAACTATTGTTAGATGAAATGGAGGAAATGCAGACTTCCTTTGTGTGGACAGGATTTTTGTTTTTTAATCTCTTCTTAATAATAAATATTATCCCCTTTAATCGTTTAATCTTTCTTCACTTTCTTCTACAATAACACTAGAATCTCAAAGGCATGCCATTATTTTTCCAGGTCTAATAATAATAATAATTCATATATATATATGAAGTGTCTCATTGTCTTGGCACACAGTCTTTTTTGTTTTGTTTTAATAACACAAGGGATTCTCCTGTTTGTCATCAATTAAACTGATTTGGGTACATAATTCTGAAAGACAGATTGTGCTGTAAGTAACTTCAAAATCATGGCCAATCTGTACAGAAATCATATATACTACAATTAATTGAATTCATTATTTCAGGGGTTCTAAAACAGAGGGTCATCACCACATGGGGGGGGGGTGGAGATCACAATTTTGGTCAGGCTTGTGCTTGCAAAGCTTATCTAATCAAAGCCCAGAGTGAGTTATTACAGGACTCTTGCTGTTTTACATGATCTAGAGTTTGCTTTCTTTTGCCTCCTGTGGTGGGACACAGGGGTGCAGAAAAACTTTGTGGTTCCCAAAGAGCTTGCTGCTATCAGAAGATACACTGCAAGTCCCAGGTAATGTTAGCCCTCCTCCTCCTCCTGATAGAACTTGCTGCAGCAAAAAAAAAAGAAAAAAGGTTATTTTGCTGTTGCCCTTGGGTATCATAGGATGCTACAAGTAGAAGGACACGTGCTTAATGTTTGCTTCACTCCCTTAGCATATGCTTTTGAAAGAGAAGAAAAAAATAGACTTTTCAGACCTCAACCCTCCAAACACATAAGTGTAGTAATTATTAATTGAAGTGAATCCCACTGGGCCTTTGGGAAGTGTCCTTGATATACCTTCTTAAAGGCATGTTTGCATTATGCCTTTCCACTACAAGGGCACTCTTGTCTTGACACAGATATATCCCACATCCCAGCAGCCAACACATCTCCTTAATGGACAGTGTAAATAATGTACACATTAATTTTATTTGTGGGGAGGTCATACAAATTCCTATATCATTTAGGAGGTCACCACACTGCAAAGTTTGAGAATCCCTGCTTTCCTGGTATTACTACTGTAGGATAGTACAGGATCACTAACTGTAGGATACTAATACAGGCAAAGAGAGAGAAAAAATGCATAACTTTTACTTGCTATGTCCTATGAACTCCAGTTGTCTATCTGTATCACTTGCTCTCAGGTAAAACTCTAAACGCTCAAGCTGAATTGTTCCCCACCTCCATTCTGCTTGGATGAAAAGACCTCAGCAGGTAGCAGTACCTTGCTAACCTTGGGTGATCTTCAAGAAGCTAAGCAGGATTGGACTTAGTATTTGGATGAGAGACCACCAAAATCCCAGAAGTTCACATTAGACTAGAAGATGGAACTGGCAAATCATGTTGTTGCCAAGAAATCTACATGGATGTATCCAAGAAGTCACCAGGAGTCAATCCTGACTCAAGGAAGTCTTTGCTTTCTACCCCAAAAGCAAAGACATTTCATAAATGGCCTTGGTAACCATTTAGATTTGAATCCCTATATTTATCTATCCCTATTCACTTTACAATTGCTACCAGAAGCAGGTTACTTCACCCTACGGAAAAGCCAGGTTGCTATTTGCCATTACTTTGCCTTCTGGAAAGATTATGGAGCTTAATTGCCATTTTTCATGTTCAAATATTTGAAAGAAAAGATGAGATACGTCATGTATCCCATTAACTTACACATGCACAGCCACTGCAGCAGCAGGTATGATAACCAGATGACTTTGTTTCTACAAATAGCCCTCTTTTTACCTTCCTTCCACACTGAGTTGGTTGGTTTTAGTTTTAGTAAAACACTGCAGTTCCAGTTGGCACATAGAGAAGTGCAAAAAATGATTTTTTAGGCCCCACTTGCTCTATTTAAAGCTGACTGGCCTTCTTTCAGGGAGACAAGGAATAGGAGTCAGACTTCAAACAGCCTTCTGCTACTGTGGTTATATCTCTTTCTTTTGTCTCTTTACCTGAAATGGTTCAGCAGAAACCCTTCCTTACTTCTGTTTTTTAACACAGCCTGTTAGTGTGACTCTTTGAGGAGTGGGGAAAAAAATGCATCTGTGTTTTTTTTTCCCCTTTTGGTTAGTGAAATAAGTCCCCCCTTGTAAGTGTTCATCCTAGCACCATCCTCTTTCACAGGATACATCTGCTGATGGCCATTCTGATGTGTTAATTATATTTTATAAGGCATTTAAATTTCCTTAATAAGTGTATAACTAATAGAAGAAATATTATTTTGACTTTTCAATCAGTTAGAGCAGGGACAGGCTGCTTTAAGCTAAATAAAATACCACTTCAATAATTTGTAATTATATTTAAGAGATGGACAGGGATGCTATATCTGATGTTCTAGTACCAGAACGGATCAGTACTGCTGGTGATTTCTGTTTTTTTAAAAGATTAAAGGTATTCAGGATAGTCCCTTTTAAATAGGAGGGCATCATTTTCTTCTTAACAAATTAGTCCACAGACTCAAAGCTTCTGGCTGCCCAGATTTGAGATTTTTAATGGGAATCTATGTTTGTGTCTGTGTGCAGGTTTTCGACAAAATAATTTGCTAGAACGGAAGCCTGAGCCTCACTGGTTGTCTTAATCTTCATGTCATGTGAAGACAGCCAGTGAGCCCAAGATGCAAGCTGTATATTTTAAATTCATAATGTAATTTTCAAGAAGATAAACTACATGATCATGTATTTGAGCTTGTAAAATGTCATTAACTGTTAGCTATTTTGACAGGACAAAATGAGTAACTTGATAGTATTGTTTATGGTTTATAGTAGCATGGTATTGTTTGCTGACTTTTCTCTGTATGCTATGCTTAATTGAATTCTTGCCTTCTTGATGTCTGTGATGGTAGTCCTTTGATTTTTTGATTTTCTGCTTTATCTTTAGACTGGTTAGTACTTTTGTTTGATTCTAGGATATATATCCACCAATTCCAAGAGTTAATATTCTGGGGTTTAAAGTGGTAGATGTCATATTTGCAAAACAACCCATTTCTTACCATCTATGAGCACAAAGGTAATGTAAGATGATGACTACAGTCAATTTTTCAATCTAAGGGCCAAACTTTATGTTATTTTAAAGATGTAGGCTGTTGTTGCAGTTGTCATTCTTAGTTTTTATTTCTTGTATTCCCAGAACAAATCAGGCTCCTTGTATCTGAATCTGCTTTCTAGTTTATGCAAAAGTCCAGAAACCGTGACTTCAATATGTTCACATTAAAATGAGAAACCAATTAATGTCTTCTTTTCTCTTTTTATGTTCTAGATAAAATTCCATAATAAATTTCATTTGAAGTTGTAACATAAGGTTTCATTTCTGAATTTAAATTTTAAGTAAACACAGACAAAGAATTATTAAAACAAAAACAAAAACAGATTTGGCAATGACTGTTGAACTGAAAACCAGCAAGTAGCTTTTCTGATCTTTCACCATTTGTGTTCTGTCCAAGAAAGCTAATGCTATATTTTATAGTTTTGAAGAGTTTTCTAAAGGTTATTTTTCATATCCAGTGGGTCACTGACCGGGTTTTGATGAATGACATCTGAAGCAGACCCTGACGATCTGATTCAGAAAGACAACATTATTATTTTATTTTTTCTTATAATCCTTTTTCAGGCCACTCCTCCATTTCTTAACATCTCTATTACAATTCCTAGATAGATGACAGATCTTAAGACATACCTGATATATTACTATAATTACTACAATTTTTAATTTGTTGTATATGGGAAATATACTGTATATTTGAAATCTGAAATGTTTGACAAGTTGGAATGTTTGCCAACTTTTTAAAAAAATTCTTCTTCATATGCCCTGCTGACAGACAGGTAAACTAGGTAGAACACTAGACTGCCTTTGTGCACAGACATTGTGTCACCCAGGTAGAATATTATATATAATGACCCACCTGTGGGTGCATTCCTATATCAACACACATGCCATCTTTTTCTTATTTCCATCCAATGGGCTGTATATGAAAAATCTTTCTAGCAATGTAATACACTATCAGATCAAATTCAGAATTGTGGATCTCTCTACAGAACCTCTAGACTCTCTAGCCAGGAATACCAAAACTCAAAGAAGGTGTTCATCTTTTGAGCAGACAAAGGATATTCAGATCACAATGCATATGTAATTATATACAATCCAGAAGATTTGTATTGTCTATTAGCTGCAGCACAGGACATGCCTCTAATCTTATCTGCATTTAGGGCGTCTCTGAGAATGGAACAAGGAAACTCACTGGATGAACAGCAAAAAACACACATTATGCCCAAAGATGTGCAGTATGTAATTCTTTCATGTCTAACCCAAACTTAACTGTTGTTTTAATATAACATAAAACACATGTGAATGCATATGCCCTATTAAAACCAGAGAATTCACATTCTCCTCCATAAGTAAAATATTTTTAAGATGCCTGGTATTTCTTTTGGTTCAGCTTTCCTTCATTTTAATTATATATTTGCTGCACTTTTATCATGAAGCTACTCTGTAATGCTTGGTGACAGATTATCTTTGCTTCAGGGCTATATATTGAAATGAGTGACTTATTAGAAAAGTAGATGTTAGAAGTGGAAGAGAAATTACTACATTAGATTTACTTTCTTGTCAGTGTGCTGGTTAGCTCCAGGGAAGTAAAAATAACAAGCATTATAGTATTATATTTGAGTCTACAGAATAATGCCAAAGGGAATTAATTAGACCAGCATCATTGAGGTCCATGTGTGGCCCAGTTAGATAACACATTAGCGATTTTGAAAGCCCATCAGATAAATCTTAATAAAACTCAGTTGTTTTCCCTCCTTCTCTGCCCCCCCCCTCTTTCTCCGAGGTGTGGAGCATTGTTTTTTATGTACTCAAAAATTAATACACAGCAAATTAGTGATTTCTATTAGCAGCAACTGCCTAAGGATTTCAGAATTGGAAAGATTAAAACAACAACAACGATGTTCTTTCTGCAAGTGTGATTTCCCATTTCCTTTTAACAAAGCATTTTAGCAAAGCAGAGTTACATACAAATGAACAAAAAGCACAATGCTTATTCAGGATTCATATCATTCCTTCCTCAGAAAACAGGGCCAGAATAAACTGTGGAGAATCTGCACTCAGAATGGAGCTTCCAATGTGTTCTCAGATTTCCAGATTATTCCCATCTTTACATGGAGAAATCCAGCGAGGTACAGACCAGTCAGACTAATATCAATACCTAAGAAAATTCTGGAACAGATTATAATGTGATGAGTCTGTGGTGGTGATGGTGCTGATGATGATGAGCCATCAAGTTGTTTTTGACTCCTAGCAACCACATAGATAGATTTTCTCCATGAGATCAGTCTGTACAACACCTTAAAACAATACAGTGATTACTAGCAGATGTCATGGATTGATAAAGAAAATTCTTGTCAAATAAGCTTACTTCATGTTTTATTCAAGTAACTTGTACAATAGATTGAATGGAATGCTATAGAAATAGATTTTAGCAAAGCATTTAACAAAAAATCCCATGTCATTCTGATTAGGAAGGTAGTAAAATCTGGGCTGAACCTCAATAGGTGGCAAGGTGGCTGCCTGGGAATTTCAGGGCATTGGCTATATTGGAAAGTTAATCAACATCATCACCATCATCCCAGAAGAAGGCAGTGGTAAACCAGTGCCTTATTGTTGCCCAGAAAATGGCTGGTTTCATGGCTGTGAGTATGCTGGGTATAAATGAATTAATTAACTAAAAAATAAACAGATGCTATCACCAGTAGTCAAGCTTGACTCCAAGGTATCTCTACCCTTAAAAAAAAGTAGTATGGGCTGGATGACATGATTTTTATGTGGATCAATGTTCCTCAGATGTTCCATCAAACTAGAGTGAGGAATCAAATAGAATGCTACAGGATTAAATAATGGGCTGAGTACTCTTTTGTCAATGACTTGATAAAGAGACGGAGAGAATGCTTATCCAATTTTCATAAGAAACAAAATGAGCAGGGTAGCTAATATTCTAGGAGATAAATGTAACATTCAAAATAATTTTGTAAGGTTAGGGAAGTGTGACGAAAATGATGGAATTAAGCTTATTAGAGGCAAATGCATAATTCTTCACTTAGGAGAAATAAATTAAAAGCACCAGGATATAATGGGCAATTCCTGCTTGGTAATCGTATGTGTGAAAAGCATATTGAAATTGTAGTTTATAACTAACTAAATATGAATTAGTAGAATGACATGGCTACTACAAGGGCAAATGCAATTTTAGGCTCCACCTACAGAAAGATAGTTTCCAGATCACAGGAAAGAGTAGTCCTACCATATTCTACACTGGCTAGTCAAGCTGAAACACAAGATCTGCGTCCATTTCTGGGACTTCCACTTGAAGAAAGATTCAGAGAAACTGGAACAAATGCCAAGAAAAGCAGAGAAGATGATCAGGGGACTAGAAATCGAGTCTTTGAAGAAAAGACTAAGGGAATGAAGTAAGGATATAGTAATGATAGCACCTGATGGTATGTCACAGAAGAGATCTGTTTTCTATTATCTTAGAGAAAAATAAGAATTGTTTTAAATTACAGGAAGGCAGGTTCTGGCTGAATAATAAGAAAAATTAATAGTAAGATCAGTTCAACACTGGAACAAATGACCAAGGGAGTAGTGGGCTTCCCTTTACTGGACAGAAAGGTTGCTGAACCAGAGGTCGGACAGCCATGTATTGGAGATACTTCAAGATTCTTGTAGTGAGTGAGGATTTGATGGCTTAAATTATCCCTTCCAGCAGAGATTCTATCATTCTTCATTTTGTATAATCAAGGTTGTATATTCTAGATGTTTGTTTTCCAAAGCTATTAGCACTATAATTAATTAAAAATAATTGTATTGTAAAATATATTAGAACAATAACATAGGGTTAATGAGAGAAATAATGCAAGCGATAATGAAACAGACAAAGGGAAAAAACGTAACGGCTTCTGGGCCTAGGCTACAGAATTAGCTATATTTTTCCCTCTGAGGTTTGAAAGAAGAAATTTTGTAGTGTGAAAATGTGACATCAGCTTTCCCTATGTGCCTCACTGTCACCTTTGGATGTTGGCTTTTTCCATTGCTGAGAAACAAAAGTGCTAAAGACAGAGGGTTAGGGTCTCCTAAGAAATCTGTTGGATTATATCCATTGTTTGGTAACTGGAGTTCTGCTTGTTCTACAGAACTTCAGTTTCCTCCCTTCTTATCCCATGCCTAAATCTACTCCACTATGTGAGTCCTGTTGCAGTATGATAGGCTTCCATGTCTGTAAGGAGAGGGAAAATATGTGAACTAAGGCCATTCATAGCATCCTTCCTAGTTTAAATATTAAAATAAAATATAATCCAAAATGAAGCATTCTTTTGGCAGAATAATTTCTTCTACTTAGTTACAGTCATTTTCTTATGAATACAATTATATTGTATCAGCCTGTTATCTCAAATTCTGATTCCAGTTTTATCATATCAAATGAGAAAGCAAAACTAATGCTGTCTTTTCCCTTTTCTATCATAAATAACATTCATTAGAATTTCTGGATGCTGGCAAAACATACAATTAATACACAATCTGTTGATACGCTGACATATCTGAATATAAAATTATACATACAGTATAGTGATGCGTTGCTGACACTTTGTTGGAAGCTTTTATAAGGACTTCCCCCCACATATTGAGAGACTGATATGAGATAGAAGTCTAGCTGGAAAAAAAAGGTGGTGGTGTCACTTTAAGAGCTATCAATTGTTTCCTTAAAGCATCACTTTTTTTTTTCAGGCTCATGCGGAATCCTGAAAAAAATCAGACTGCTTCAATGAATAGCAAAGAGATGTGCTTTTGCAAAAGATCCAAAACCTTTCTGGATCATATTTGAAGTATGCACTGTGTTGGAAAATTTACATTATCTGCATATCTATCTATATCTATCAAAAGATACAGAACTTTTCAGAGTTATTGAAACAACCTTTGGGTAATTAGTACGGTAGTCTCAAAAAGAGTGATCTTTGGTTATTCTACTTCTAACCCTTTTATGTACCAAATAGAGATGAAAAGTAGGACACCAGGTGATCCCTCCTGTATTCTGCACCACGAAGGAAACAGTTTGATGGATGGAGATGATGTGACCAATGCACAAGGCATTACTGAACAGGAAGAGAGGGGCTGATTGGTGGTGGGTTAGCAAAACGGCTGCACAAACGTGCTTTCATAGGCAGTGAGATGTAATCATTATATTTGATCAGAACTGAGAAGACTATGATATAATCCTGCATGTATTTAAAACACGGGTATAAGAAACTTCATGATATTGCTCAATAAACCAATGACATTGGCCTCAGTAGATAAGGCTTCTAAAATAGCAGGTATTCTCTCCAAGTGATCCTCTCTTTTTCCACAAAATCACAAGGGATTCAGGAGCTTTATTTTTTTTTTTCTGTTTAAAAGTAAATGCAGTTTGCTGGTTCAGGGGAACTGGGGTGATTCCGGCTTTTTTCAGGAAAGGATAGTAGCATTAGCCACTATAAACTGGGCTGCAAATATCCAGATGACCAGCAAAGAGAAACAGAAACCCCTAAGCATCTACTGGTTGTCTACATTTTTTTAGCCTAGATATGGAAGCCTATTCAAAATTCCAATGAGACAAAATTGACAAAACCTTTGATGATTTCCTCTTGTGATTGTTGTTGCAGGAATAATCATCATTCTGATTTTATTTTCCCTGAAGGCGTTATACATTATTGAACAAAACTCCAAAAATCTCAGGATTACTCTAAAATGGGTAACAGCAAGATCTATATCTAAATTTCTTCTCTGGATTACATATATAATACTTTAGATAAAATATAATAAACATAATATTAAAGTCACAACAATCTGATTCTTTCATTAAGAATCACTAAACTGAGCTAGATTATATGTAAAATGCATGTTGAAATAATATAATTTCATTTTACAGTTGCAACCATTGGATTATTGTATTGGGTTAAGAGTTAGTAAAATGAGCTAGGTTATACATATAAAATACTTGTTGATATAATAAACCTAATATTACAGTTTAAAACATTAGATGATTATATTGAGTTATGACGGCATGAATTCATTTTTCATCTCAGCCATCACAGTTTTTAAAAACTATATTCACTGTGTCCTTGTCCATCTTTATTTAATTCATACTAACAATATTTTAAAACAAAATAGTAACAATTTTAGTTCTTAAAGGCAGGGGTGTCTGCAATAATGCTCACTGTCTTCAAAATGGTGAGTGCATTGAGGTAATCAACACCCCCCTTTTTTTTTAAAAAAAGGTCTGTTTGATGCATTGCACATACATAAAAAGGAATGGGCTTTGGTCATCCAGTTATGCCCACCTTTTTGAAGTCAGTGACTGTCACTGCAGAGACCCCTAGTTAAAATAAACCAAAGAGGCTAAGAAATAATTAATTTTTTGAAATGCTATTTTGTTTTATCACCCAATAAGGATATGGCTTATGTTTTGTTTTGTTTTTTAAAGTCCACAAAGGTATCCCAGAAAGTCTGTCACTTAGAAATAATAATATTGTAGCTATATTTCTTACCCAACCCACTTGTTTGGTTGGCTAATACTTTGGGGAAAATTAAAAAATCGACAAAGTACATTATTGAATATTTAAAGTTGATAAAGTTGGTGTTGATGATTATGTACTGAATTGTCAGTTCAAACACCAATTGCCAAATGGTTTTTTAAAGTGCAAGTATTTACTCTTGGCAATTTGTCAGTAGCCACGATAACCTGCAGGAGCTCCAAGTTTGTTTTTTTCAAATACTTAGATGTTTCAAGCTGAAACTGGGTCATTCATTCCCAGACAGAGCAGTTTACTCCTCTTCTATCATTGCAAATGATATTGGTCATTAGACCACAGTTGGCGGTGGGCTTTTTTAAACATAGTCATTTATTCCACTGAGCTTCCTAATAGTAGTGTTTCTGATGGGTTAGGCAAAATGATAAATAAATGGCTATTTCTAATAAGTGAATCCTACTTGGGGCTATTAGATGCAGGGATACAAAATTTATATTCATGAAGCACTGTGCTATGGACTGATTACAGGTGATTGCAATGCTTTATTTATTTATTTTGTATTTATTACTAATATTAATAGATTCAGCTGAGCACTAACAGGCACTTATTTATTTATTTATCATATTTTTATTACTGCCCATCTCCCCCACTTGGGGGATCCTGGGCGGTTCACAATAAAGCAGTATAAAATACAATAAAATCAGAATAATATCAATAAATATGCATATAAAATATAATAAAATCCAAGTGATGGCAGATCTAAGTCCCCCCAAAGGGGACCTGAACCAGTCCTGGCAGGACTAGGGAACCAACCAGCCCCAAGAGTGGCTCTTCCTCTCCCCACTCCAGGTGTGGTGACAAAACCAGGTCTTCAGCTGTTTCCTGAAGTCCAGAAGAGAGGAGGCCAACCTCACTTCCGGGGGAAGGATGTTCCAAAGGGCAGGAGCTGCTGCAGAGAAGGCCCACCTCCTGGACCCCACCAGATGGAATTCTCTTGCAGATGGGGTCCGTAGCATGCCCTCTCTGCATGACTGGGTGGGACGGGTTGATGTAATGGGGAAGAGGCAGTCCCTCAGGTAGCCTGGCCCCATGCCATGTAGGGCTTTAAAGGTGATAACCAACACCTTGAATTGGACCCGGAAGCAAACTGGCACCCAATGCAGCTCGCGGAGCAAGGGAGTAATGTGTGCTGATCTTGAGGCATGAAAAACTGTCCACATAGCTGCATTTTGGACCAGCTGTAGCCTCTGGATACTCTTCAAGGGTAGCCCCATATAGAGCACATTACAGAAGTCTATATTGGAGATGACCAGGGTGTGAGTGACTGTTCAAAGGGCCTCTCGCTCCAGGAAGGGGCGTAACTGGTACACAACACAAAGTTGTGCAAAGGCCCTCCTGGCCACGACTGCCACCTGCTCTTTGAGCAGGAGTCGTGAGTCCAAGAGGACCCCCAAGTTACGTACCAGGTCTGTCTGGGGCAGTGCAACCCCATCCAGAACCAAAGATGACAAATTCCTAGGAGCTGAGGGGCCATTAACCCATAGCCACTCCGTCTTACCAGGGTTCAGCTGAAGCCTGTTGTTCCCCATCCAGACACCAACAGCCCCCAGGCACCTGGAAAGGACAGTCACAGCATCACTTACTTCCCCTGGGATGGAGATGTATAATCATCAGCATATTTATGATACCTGTCATGAGTGAGGATGGCGAACAGGGGGCTCCCATCCAGGCTGTAAAGCGCATGCGTAGTACTAAGGAATTAGGTGGCCATTCAAAGAGACACAGATCAGCCCCACCTTGGTCTTTGGGGTTTATATGTCTGGGTTTTTCCCACGCTTCTTCAGTTTGTTAGGATTCTCTGTTATGTAGCAGTAATAAAACACTAGAGACCTATTCCTTGTCTCAGCGTGGTTCCTGGCTGTTAGGACAATACCTCACCCGCTAGGTGAGACAGATGATCTCACCCAGTGGTTTCATGTAGATGTTAAAAAGGAGAGGGAAGAGTACTGATCCCTGCGGCACCACCCAAAGGAGGGGGCATGGGGCCAATCTCTCCTCCCCTATTAACACTGACTGGGACTGCCCCTGGAGGAAGGAGGTGAACCAGGGCAACACTACACGGCCCACCCCCAGCTCCCTGAACTGCCCCAAAAGGATACCATGGTTGACGGTATCGAAAGCTGCTGAGAGGTCAAGGAAAGCAAGGATGGATGCACCACCCTCATCCCGCTCCCACCAGAGATCATCCATAAGTGCGACCAATGCTGTTTCTGTCCCATATCTGGGCCTGAAACCTGACTGAAAGGGGTCTAGATAATCCACTTCCTCCAGGATCCTCTGAAGCTGCAGTGCCACCACCTTCTCAACCACCTTCCCCATAAAAGGGAGGTGGGAGACTGGATGAAAATTATCCAGCACAGCAGGATCCAGTGATGGTTTCTTGAGGAGGGGGTACACCAGCACCTCCTTAAAGGCAGTTGGAAACACCCCCTCTCACAAGAATGTATTTACCATCAACTGGACCCAACCGTACATCACCTCCCAAGCTGTCTTCACCAGCCAGGAGAGGCATGGATCTAATTGACAGGTGGTGGCATTTACAGTCTGGAGGATCTTGTCCACTTCCTCAGGTCCAACAGGATCAAACTGTTCCCAGATAACTGGGTAAGTATGTTCCACAGGCATCTCCACAGACCCTGTTTCATGCTTGGAGTCCAACTGAGAGCGAATCTGAGTGATTTTATCCTGCGGATACTCCGAAAACTCCTCAGCACAGCCCTGTAGATGATTTTCTGGGACCCCTTTCTCTGACAAGGATCGTGTGATCCTAAACAGGGCTGCTGGGTGGCATTCTGCAGATGCAATAATAGTGGAGAAATACTGACATTTTTCCACTCTTATCACCACAAGGTAGGCCTTAATTGTGGCTCTAGCTTGTGTTTGGTTGGGTTCAGTCTTTGTCTTCCTCCAGGGGTGCTTTAGACATCTCTTAACCCTCTTCAAAACCCTCAACTCCTCCGTAAACTAAGGGGAGTGTCAGATTGAATGAGGCTGCACAGGCGCGATTCTATCCAGGGCCCTGGCTGCCTCCCTATTCCAGGCTGCAGCCAGGGACTCCACCAGACCATGCAGCAGGTCCTCAGGTATAACCCCCAGCTTCCTCTGAAACTGCATTGGGTCCATCAATTGCCCGGGGTGGACCAATCAAATAGGTCCTGCCTCCCTGCGGAGAGGGGTGGCATATGAGAATCTCACGGTCACCAGGGCGTGATCTGACCATGACAAAGGGGGAAGATGTAACTCTCATCTCAGATCACATTGCCACTGCTCTGACAAGAAAACCAAGTCTGGAGTGAGGCCACTATCTCAAGTCGGGTTCTGAATAATCTGAGTCAGACCCATGGCCACCATGGTGGCCATGAACTCCCGAGCTGCCTTCAAGGCCCACTCCAGGGACGGCAGGTTGAAGTCCCCCAGAACCATAAGCCTGGGGAACTCCACTGCCGACCCCGAGACAGCCTCCAGCAGCTCAGGCAGAGAAGTTGCTATGCAGCAGGGAGGCTGGTACAGCAGCAACACTCCCAACTTCTCTCCGGCACCCAACTTGAAAAATAGTGTCTCACAACCAGCTACTTGTGGAGCAGGGCCCCTGAAGGCCACTAGAGACTCTCTGATGATAACTGCCACCCCTCCTCCCCTGCCCTGGCATCTTGGCTAGTGCCACACCCAAAACCCAACTGGGCACATCTCTGACAAAGCCACTCCTCCTTCCGGGCCCAGCCAGGATCCGGTAATACACACCAGGTCTGCCCCCTCCTCTGTGATCAAATAACATATGAGGGGGGCCTTGTTGTTAACTGACATGGCATTAAACAGCATCAGTCAGAGGCCAGGGCCCCCACAAGTCTGCTGTCCAGGGCCTGGGTTTAGGCCCGGAGGGTCAGAACACACTACAGGTAATAAACACCTGGAGCATCTTCCTCTATGATGATCCGCCCTCCGACTTCTGTCATAACATCCCCTGCCCATCACCACCTTGATGAAATGTCCCACCCTATATCCCCCAGGCTCCACCAGTCCAGCTGCCTCCAGGTCTGGACCTCCAGAATTCCTGGCTTGAAGTAAGGATTCCTCCATCCTCTCATACAATCATACACACTTCCCACAACCACGAGGGGATGGTGGGCCCCCCAGCACACCAGCTCTTGCTCTTGGTGCTGATAGGTCCAACCATCACCCGGGCGCTCACTATACTGACTATGCCCCCCTCAGCCTCTCTCACTAGGCAACAGGGAGCATAACATCAACTCCCTTCCACCCGCTGTCTCTCACTCAGGGGGTAAGAGCTCTAACACACCACATTCACACTCCGGCTCCCCCCTTGTCTCTCACTCACAGGGAAGGAGCCCCCATTCACATTGGAGGGACCTTATTAATCCCCTACCACACCTAATTATTGGGAGGATAAGGGAATTGGGAGGGGATAGCCAAACTCTAATTCAGACCTCACATCGTACAGTGTCCAACTACTCTGGAGATTTACAAACCAGAGATCAAAGGTGATTTTATAGTCCAGAAGTCAGTGGCTCCAGGTAGTCCCCCCAATGTTGTCACTGATGTAACCACCAGAGGCCTCCAAAGGTCTTAGCAAAATCCCAGCTAATGCCAGGATCAAAGCCAGAGCTCATGCTTCCAAGGCCCCAATGTTCCGCCTTGTCCTCCACCACACCCAGCAAAATTGCCATCCCAGAGCTTGCCTGGCTGCTGGGGCTGGTCTGCCGCTTCATCTCCACCAGGGCCAGTCCACTGCTCCATCACTCGTGCCACTCATCGCCCAGCCAGGGCCAGCTCCTCCACATACCATGCCACTGGGATTGATCTTCCATCCCAGAATTTGCTGGGGGGTGGGAACGACTCGATCCCAAGCTACACAGCTACTTGGGAGTAGTTCCAGCAGAACTGGCCTGCTGCTCCACCATTTGTCACGCCGCCAGGACCAGGCTCCAGCTTGGAAGGGAGGAGAGAGCTCCAGCAAAGGTGGGAAGTTCCAACCCACAGCCCACAGGTAGTGCTAGCAATAGCAACTACCCCACTCCAGTCGAGAGGACCCAGCCAGGGTTCCCTGCTGCCTACCACCATTGCTGCCACCGTTTGCCGCCACTCTGTCCGGGAGGGTTTTCCCTGTTCTCGCCACCCTCACATCAAGAATGGCGGCCAAGCTCTTCCAATCTCACCCAGTACCCCAACTCGAGGCCAAAATTAGGGGGTAAGGATCTAAAAAGATTGGGAATCTCCCACCCTAGAGCGGCGTCTAGCTTCTGGTCACCATCTTGGATCCTTGCCTTTCCCAACCGACATGCTTTTGAAATAGAAAATGTTAGCAGATTCTCTGAATGAGCTGGCTGAATCCATTATGTAAAGAACTTAGCAAACTTTACTTGCTTCAGAAGAAAACCTGAATGAACAATTCAACCTGGAACACTCACTGTAAACTTAACACAAAAAAGAACAAACTTCCTAGACTCCAACTGGTTGCTAGGCAATCAGAGCTCTAATTAGATTTGCATCTAAGGTGACCTTGCTTTTGTATTTTTAATGATCTCCTAGCTTGCTCCCTGCCATCACTTTTCCAACAAATTTTCTAGCTAAATTTGAAGTGCATGCAGTTCAACTTTATAGAGGAGCCTTTTCATCCTAATATTATTTTACTTAAATAAAACTTTCACTTGAATTTCCACATGAATCTAAATTTGTGTCCATTCCATACAAAATTATTTATATGTTTGTCTCTATATGTGTGTTGTTTTTTTCCAAACAACTTCTCTTTAAATATTATTTTTGGGCATTGTTTCAGCTGAGAACTATGTAAAAACATTCAGTGCAGTCTCTAGTGGATAATTAAGTTGCAATCAGCAATTTAATTTAAGATTGTAGATTAAGTTAGTTCATAACAGAATCCACAAAACATTAGTATCTCTAGCACTCATTCCATCAAAGTCCCCCCACAATCCACATTATTCAGGAAAGGGGCCCAGCCTATTAGAAAGGCTGTACAGCAACAGAAATGTTTGTATGGGGGGTTGTGTTGAAATTAGGGACATTTCTTTCAATGCTCTCCATAACATTTCTCTACCTTCTCTGAAATCCTTCTGATTTCACTTTTAGAGCTGTGTGCTAATAGCTCCTAAAAATCTCTACCACAGAGGCAGAGTAATTTTCTACCTCATTTGCAGGCAGACATAGCCTTCTGCATAAGGGGAAAGGGGGGCATGTAACAAAACATGTGTCATCGCATTGCAGTGAAAATGCCTTATATAGTTGCATGCAGCATGACATGAGTGTTGTTGTCTCTGCTTTCCCAAGTTGCATATAGACATTTTAACACATAAAGAGAGCTTGAACACATTTACTATTTTATCCTACCCTTCAAAGTAGCCCTCAAGGCTGCTAATGATTTTAAAAAGTAGATAAACCACAGAATTAGAGCTTACAAAGGAATCAAGGGCAACCTTTAACCAGCCCATGGCCATAATTCAGCCTCCCAGTCTTCTGGATGGCCATCAGAGGCAATCCAGTGTCGATCATTGCATTGGCTGTGCCCCAAAAATGTTCAGCCCATTTTGGGAGTATCCATGGTTTAAGGGTTAGAATGAGGGAAAGAAGGCTCTAGGAAATAGACCATTGCCATTCCTAAAATAAATGTTTCCCAAAGTGCCAAATCAGTCAGAAATTGAGAGACCACATTAGCCATTACTGAATGATCTTAGGAGGCTGGGGGCTGTATGTGGCTCTTAGGTTGCCAACTCCTGTCAGTTAAATATGTAAATAATAATAGCAATTACAACAACAACAACAAATACCCAATACCCAAGCCTTTGTTTTTCTGTTTATGTGAACAGCAGCAAATCATCAACATAAATGCACAGATACATACTGCCTTGTTTGTCTTTCTTCACATATACACATGGATCTGCTTTTCCTTTTTCAAAACCAAAATTCTGCAGTTTTTCATCTAATTTTTGGTTCCAGGATCTAACAGCCTGATTTAACCCATAGATTGATTTTTGCAGTTCACAGACTAGATTCTCCCCTTTTTTTTTCATATCCAGGGGGTTGCTGCATGTATAATTTGTGGTCTAAATCACCATAGAGAAATGCAGTTTGAATGTCATACTGATGAACTGACATTCCTTTGAGTGCAGCAATTTTTAACAGTAATCTAATTGATTCACCTTTAGTAACTGGTGCAAAAGTCTTGTCAAAGTCTAAATCTTTCCTTTGAGTGAACCCTTTTGCAACCAACCTTGCTTCCTATTTTTTGATTTTGCCATCAGCATCCCTTTTCAGTTTGAAAACCCACCTACAACCTAGACAGCGTTCATTGGGAGGTAGATTTACCAGTTTCCATGTTTTATTTTCTTTCAAGGATGCTAATTCTTGTTGCATGGCAGAATGCCAATTTTGTGCAATCTCAGGTGGTAAAGCATTCACTTGTTCTAAGGACTCAGGTTCTGTGAATATGTGAAAAGCCTTTACTGTTTCAGCCTGAAAACATGATGGAGGAACACCTTTATTACTCCTCTGAGATCTGTGAGGTAATACAGGGCTTAATTTTTGACTCCTATCACTTTCCTGAGAAGCATTTGTCTCATCAAACAGATCTTCAGTTTGCTTTTCTGGCTTAATGTCCTCACTAGGCAAAATATCACTATCAGCAAGTCCTTACTGTTCTGTTGTAGATAGATCAACTGGAGAGCTAGAATTTAATCTCCCCCAGTTTTGCTCAGCAAAAGAAGCGCTTTTGCTAATTATTAATTTCTCTCCCATTATGAACCTGTAGCTCCTCTGGCTTTGTTCATAGCCAACAAAGTTGGCTTTCTTTGTTGCGGAGCCTCCTTTCCTTCTCTGTTGTTTTGGAATATGAACCCATGCAGTGCGACCAAACACTCTAAGATGGTTTACCTTTGGTTTCCCACCATAACACAAATGGAATGGAGTGTCCTGAATCACAGTTATACAATCTGTTTTGCACAGAACAGGCAGTAGATATTGATTCTGCCCAATATTG
Source organism: Candoia aspera (assembly GCF_035149785.1). Classification (NCBI taxonomy): domain Eukaryota; kingdom Metazoa; phylum Chordata; class Lepidosauria; order Squamata; family Candoiidae; genus Candoia; species Candoia aspera. The sequence continues at coordinate 128,030,609 of NC_086155.1, read as the reverse complement.
AAAAGATAATCTGGAATCTTTAAGCATGTATAACATTCCATTTTGCAGAGTTTTGCCCTTTCTTTCAGCAACACCATTTTGCTGAGGGGTGTAAGGGTTAGAAAGAAATTGTTGTATCCCCTTTTCCACTAGGAACCTTTTGAATTTGTGAGAAAGGTACTCTCCTCCTCTATCACATTGGAGTGCAGATACAGGCCTAGGGAATTTTCCATTTGCCCATGTCACAAAACTTCTGAATTTCTCAAATGCCTCATCTTTGTGTTTTAAGATGTAGATAAATGTGTATCTTGATTAATCATCAGTGATGGTCATTGCATACCTTGCTTGTCCAAGACATGGAGCAAAAGGACCAATAATGTCAGATTGTACAATTTCTAGAGGTCTAGTTGTAACTCTGTCACTCTGCTTACTCACAGAAGCTTTTTGTGTTTTGCATTCTTTGCCTACTACACAGTCTAAGTATTTATCACAGGGTTTTATCTTTAGGAGAGCACATAGCTCTGGCATTTGTGCTATATACTTGAAATTAGCATGACCAAATCTCCTGTGCATCAGGTGTACACATTGGTCATGATATAGAGTGTTGCCAACTGCAGCCTTGCAGTTTGGCTTCCTTGCATTTTACACAATGTACAAGGAGTCTTTTAACATACCAGTAGCACACAATTTCCCATTTTTTCGTATCTCACAACCATTTTTCTTAAATGTTATGATATACCCTGTTGCAGCTAATTGTGCCACAGATAAAAGGTTTGACTGTAGATTTGGCAAATAGAACACACCTTTCACCGTTTCTCCCAAGCAGGACAAGTCACCTTGTCCCATAATTTTGGTCACAGACCCATCAGCCAAAGATACACTTTGTCTTCCAGTTTTAGGCAGTGACACAAAAGACCTTTTACAATTACATAAATGACAATTGGCCCCAGAATCTAACACCCATACATCAGAATTACCCTTCTCAGCAACCTGTGCAATTTGGGTTGTCTGAAGAGCCTTCTTCTGTGTTGCCCTTGTGTTCTTCTCTGTCTTTCTACTCTTGGGTCTCAAGGCACAGTCTTTCTGCAAATGTCCAGCTGAACCACAATTGAAGCATTGCTGGCTGGCTAGTGCTGTTGGCTCAGCTTTTTTTTCCCTTTCTTTTCCCTTGTTTTCTGATGCTGCAGCTTTCCAGAAGAGATGGGGGGGGGGTCTTTCCTCTCTTTTCTCCCGTTCAGTGAGTTAGTGCTGTGTAACATATGATGGGGTGAGGTCTGCTTCAGGCATAGCCTCCAGGGTACAAATCAGCATGTCCCACATTTAATTCAATGAGGACAGGAGGATTTAGGATTTTGTGAGAGGTGTAAATTCCATTCCTCTCTCCTGCAGCTCAACAAACAGCTGCTGAATATGATGCAGGTGTTCAGGAAGGCTATCTCCTTCTGCTAAGTAGGCTTTGTACAGCTTTTTTGTCAGGGTAACTTTACTCCCTGCTGTTGCCTTTACATACAAGTCTCTCAAAGCATCCCAAAGTTGCTTGGCAAACTGCATACCTCGCACATGGACTAGCTGATTTTCTTCAATTCCCAGGATAATGGTGGCTCTAGCCTGCTCATCTTGTCTAAGCCATTCAGCACTGGGATTTTGGGGGGTTTGCTCACCAATTGGCAGCCAAAGATTCTGACTGCAAAGATACATCTCCATCATCATGGCCCAATCCAAGTAGTTGATCTCTGATAGGTGCTCAAGAGGCATTGCTGAGGGCTGGGAGGTAGCCATGGCTTCTTCCTTCTTTTGCAAGTCACCTCAGCTGGCTTCTTTGTCCTGCAGATCAGCAGTGGTTGGAAAATCTCCAGGAGGCTCCAAAGAAAAATATTTCACAGGTCTTTGCTACCTGCCTTTAAATTGTGCATGAGGTGTGGAGCTGATCTCTCTGCTCTTTCTGGGGTTTCCTTGGGCTGCTTTACTGGGCCCATAACCTCTGGGCAGAGTGCTAGAAAGCATTTGGCCCAGAAGATCAGAAAAATCACACACCAGGCATTTCTATAAAAATAAATTTATTTACAGAAAGCACAAAAACATATTCACAGGCTTGTGCATTCACATACACTCAGAGCTGAGAGTGGGGAAAAGACTGTGCTGCAAGGAAAAGGAAACTGAAACTAAAACAAGTCCAGGCAAGGTTCCTCCCCCAGGCAACACAGCTATTAACACCCAAACTGAGGACAATTAAATTCAACCTTTTCACTCTGCCGATACTTAAGGAAGTACTCAATTACCATGGTAACCTTAATGGCTGTAGCAGAGAACAATATACCAACAATACATACTTACTGTCTCTGTGTATGTATGCACGTGTTTGTATGTGTGTGTGTGTGTTTATCTCCTAATCAACTTCCCCCAAAGATAACATTTATTTAATTATTTCCTTCCTACTACTATTCTATACATTTCTGTCTACTATAATAAAAATCAAACTAAAAAGCACATAAATTGCCTACAATAATATAACAATTATTGTAATGTTAATCATATTAAGACTAAAACCAAGCATTATTAATCTTAATCCAAATCATTAAAGACGAATGAAATCAAACCTGCCCTAAAAGCAATCCAGCTAAATATTCTTTAAAACTGATCCCACTTCAGAATAAACCAGAGCATTTACATATCTCCACAATACAGACAGAGCTTTTTTCATAAAGAAATCAGACAGCCCAACTGCCCCCCTTAAAAACTCTGACTCCTCAACAAAAAGCCTCCCATACATAATAACCCCTTCTTTTCCATAACTTTCTCTCAGCAATTCAATTTCACTTAATGGCTTGCAATTCAATCTGTCCCTTTAATTTCTTCCACTTGACTATCTAATCTTCATCCAGCATTTCAACAGAAGCCCCAATCTTGCTATTAGAAGAACAGTTATATCATTGTTAAGTTCTTTGATTTCTTCCATGACATTCCCAACCAGATGACACATTTTAGACCTCATATTTTCTACAATGTCCTGAATGCCTTGCCTAAAAACTTGACAAGAATCAAAACAGTTCTGTTTAAAGTCACAATGAAAATCCGAGAAAGTCTGCTTTAAATCCTCCATGTCTCACACAGTAGATTATGGCACTCCCTAGGTACTTAACTAGCAAAAGTGGGAGATAATATAAAAATTCCAAAATGTATTTACAGAAGTGAAAGTATAACAGGCAGTTCCCCAGGGAAAGTAGCAACAGAAAGCTGAAAGTTCAAAACAGCAGATTCAACACATAGGCAAATGCTAAAATCTTCATATTTAGTACAAAAATAATAGCAGGGAGATGGTAACATACTCTCAACCTTCCTTAATATTTGGATGTGAAGCAAAATCTAAAACTTAAAAATATTTTTTTACAAAAGAACTTAATCACAAAAATAATAATAAGCATCAAGAGAATGTGTTTCTCCTTGCTGTAGAAAGCCTCTCTTAGGGTACATAAACTTAAAAGAAAAATCAATTGGGTGATTTAGAAATGGGGTGGCTGGTCTTAATGTTACAGGCTACAGTGTAGCTTGGAAATGATGATGCCCCAGCCTCCAAGCTGCTCTTACCAGTCAATCACAAACACTGTTTGTGATTTTCTGGCTGCAAGGTGTCTTCCCAAGGACAGCTGGGATAATTCTGAGTGTTTTCCTATCTCTGGAAAAACGCTCCTGGGCTTCAGGAAAAGCCTGCAGGAGCCCAAAAATTGCCGAGAATGTGATCTTTTTCAAGGATCTAAAAGCCTGGGCAGGCTTATATATGGGAATAGATGTTCTTTCAAAATGAAAGAAGCCCAGCAAATTCTTATATTCTACTCCTGTTATAACACTGTGCATTTTAGTCCTGTTGCACTTGATCACACAAAAATATCAGAACCAACAGACCCCATTTTGGACAGCAACCATGAATAAATCAGTTGAATGGTATATAAACAATCATATATTGCTTGTATCTGACTGTGTGTTATAATTCTAATCAGTAAGCTTTTTTTTTCCCTTTTCTTTCCTTTGTAATGCTCATGAGTTATCCATCGATTCAGGGCACTTTAAATAGTTGCTTCTTTTACAAAGTCAGGTTTTGTGTAAACTTTAATCTTCTCTTCATCTAAGCAGACTAACTGCTGCAAAAAGAATCAAGGCAATGCAATTAATGAATTGATTTGTTTTGCAGTTATGCAAACACTCTCCTTATAAGGCATAACAAATCACTTCTATTTCTCTGAAGTCAATACAAGGCAAGGAAAACTGCCCAAGAAGCCGAGTAAAAGGCTCCAAAGCTCCAGGCTAAGACTAATAAAAATAGCAAGGGCATTTCAGCATTATTGGAAGATAGAAAAGAAAAAAAAAGGGGGGGGGATGTGACAGTTTTGACTCTTTCAAGACTAAAAGGAAAATTGTATGGCAACTTAGCTTAAGGAACCAATGCAACTCCCAAATTTGTGAATAGGATTTTATGGATCAGAATAACTCTCCAATCTTGTACTAGTAAAATAGTACTGTGGTCCTGTATCTGTGCGTATCTTTATGCACACACTTAAACTAAATTCATCATCTCCTCATTCTGGTAATTTTCCTTGGCATACAGACCTTTTTGTTCACAAAATATACAGCATTCCTAGATTTTAACACTGATCCCCCAGGTTACCTTTTAAAATATGCCTGTTTCCTTTGTTCATTTTCTTAACATGAATTTTCCTGATTTAAATATGTATTGCATCACCTACTTCTGAAAAAAAACAGAGCAGTCCCAGTGTACAGATATTGCATATGCAACTTTAAAACATGCTCTTTTTTTCCACAGACATTTCTCACAGTCCCTTTTGTGCAGATTTTTTTTTTCTCTTTCAGAGAAAGATGGATGCTAGAGGACTGTGTTCAGGATGGCCATCTTTGCTTCAGCCAGTCACACAAATCTGCTTCCACCAAACTACTTAGCAGATTTATTTTATATCCCTGTAACCACTCACTTCAGATGGAGGCATTTATGTGATTCATGGAAGCACAAAAAAGAGAGGGCCCATGATCTGGTGCTCCAGGGATGAATAATGTCTCACCCTAAAGCCTTCTGGGTTACACTAGAACCCCTTCAAACATTTCCACTGAATTATGTATTTTTCAATATCACGGAAGGTGGAAACTATTTAATATAAGAGTAATCACCATATTAACTGTCTTGTTTGAGCTAACATCTGATTTAAATTCAGTTAGGGTGGTGTTTTCCCAACATGCTACTCAAAGAGCAAATACAGACCTCATGCCCCCCCCCCAAGATTATGCACCCCTGATTTTGTTGCTTGTATTTATCTTACTCTTTTTGTTGAATAGCTGGACACTGTTGTTTTAGAGAAGGAAGGAGCTGTTGGGCTTATATAATGAAATGTGGAAAGGCCTGTGTTTAAAATTATGGGGCAACCAATGTGTTTAGCAGCATATGGGATATGTAGGTGGTGTGATAGGGAACATTCCTTGCATTTAAAAATGATTTGTGACCTATCCTCTGCTCATACAAAATCAGGACTGGAGCCTAAGTCTACAATCTAGCACCTTTATTCTAGACTTATCTATTGAGGATAAATAGGGCTGTTTTCAAGTACAGTCCGTGATTCATGGATTCCTGCTCTAGATTTTTTCTGGCTTTCATAACAGAATAAAAAGAAGAGCCATCTATGTAACTCAGTAGACAACTGTGATCTCAGAACTGATCTCTCTCTTGCACTGTGCTCATATTTATGATTAAGAAATATAAGCACAAGTCATACAGTGGCTATTTAAAAAGATATTGAATTCTTATTACTATTTTTCTTTCTTTATTAAATATATATACCACCCAACTCCCAGTGGCATATAATAGCTAACTGATCATAAAAACAAACAAACAAACAAACCCTCTCTGCCAACCCACTCCTCTCCCTCAAAAACTCAAGACGTAAGAACTTTGGCACAGAAAAATCAGACAAAGAGGTCATTGCTGCCATTGTCACCACTACAGTTGCAGATGGGTCAACTGTATCCCACGTCAGAATATATCCCAATTCAGACCTAAACTGGTTTAATCATCAGTCCCTTTTCCTGGGTAACTCTGGAAGATATATTTCTATTCAGATACCAACATTCTATGTGGGAAGTCATGACAGTAAAAAGAACAAAACTATTTGTTGCTTCTTCAACTTCAGAGTGCTGCATCTGACCAAAAGATGACTACTTATTTGTTTGTTTGTTTATTTATTTAAATAAACCGTCTCTCAAAGTACTGCATGCTTTCTTAAACATATTTTTGTGTTAAACTATAGAATTTTGGGGGGGCAGGGGAGAGGTAACAACTGCATTGCACAATTTGAAATGTGTACAACTTGCAAGATCACTGCAGCTTTCTAAAGTGCGCATTAAGCTGAATATTGCAGAATAGATTGGTTCACTTTGAAATGGAGACCAAACCAAACCATTAAGCCTTCCTAAATGTTACTAGGAAGATATTACAGAATTTTTCTACACTGACTGAATAATGACTTCAAATCATTATGAGGCAATCTTGAAAGAAAATTCACTTCTTTTTTATTTCCCTTCCCTGTCAGGATGAAAGACAATTGAAATAAAACAATGCAAACTGCTAGAGATTATACCTGCTGGCTAAAAACATTTCACAGGTTTTGGAAATTGCTAGAGTGTGTAGAATATTCCATGCCAATACACTGATTTTGTCCTTCTGCCCTATTTGGTTCCAAAGAAACCTTATTCCTTGCATTGGAACCAAATATTATCCAAGAATTCAAGAATAAAGGAAAGGCAAAATTGTGATTGTATATAGTTTTGCCTCTTAAAGCAATTAACAAAGAATAAAGTTGTCACTGAATCTTAAATATGGGCTTTTTTCTGTAGCAGTGTTGAAAGGAGTATGAAGAATGTGCCTCACAAAGACTAGCAAAATCTTATTTAGAGTGGGCAGATGATTTTCACATACATCTTTTGAAATGCAACATTCGAGACAAGTGAGCAGGGAAAAGAGGGCTATCTGGACCAAATGAAACTACTTGGGAAGATGAATCTTAGGGGAAAAAAAGACAAAATACATGAAACTTGTTAAGCATGAAGTGAGACATCTTTGAAATTCACCATAATCTTACTTAAGAGTAATTGTGACACAGTTCCAAAGTTCTTGTACTGTGAAGTAATTGATATTTATAACTTTTATTTCTCTAGCATACTATTTTTAGTAAGTCCTTTTTGTCCCCCTTCTTCTTTTTGGCAGATCATCCTTTTCATTTCGTTACTTCAGGACATGACAAGCTAAAACTGCCCTACTGAGATCTTGGAGGATGTGGATTCACTTTTGCAGGTAGAAAATAAATAAGCAGAGATTGAAGACTTATTTAGATATTTCCAAGCTTGTTCTTCAATGGAATTTAAAATCCTCCCCCATCATCCCTACACACTGAAAGTTCCTGACTCTGTACTATTCATTTATTTATTTACTCACACACATCTATTTGTTTGTCACCTATTCAAAAGATTGCAGGTAAATTACATGCATAAAATAATTTAAAAAAAACAAAGATATATAACAATAATATAAGCTACCTCCATATTGGACAACCCAAACAGTTAGTCCCAAGAAAGTGCTTTTACCCTTATGTTACTCTCTCCACTTCAAAGGCTCTGTGGAAAAGCATGGTTTTTATTGCTTTGAGGCCATCCTGGTCTTGGAGAGCAAACTGTTCCAGAATAAGGGGGGCTACAGCCATTAAGACCAACTTCCAGGACCCTGCTTTCCTTTCTCATGGAAGGAAGGAACCTACAGCATGCCCTTTTGGCCAGGATATATTCAGTGAACAGATGGTATCTGGAGAATGGTGTTTATACTACATGCTATAAACTGTTTGAAGTACCTTTTGGTTTTAAAAAACAGTTTGTCATGTGGATGGGAACTGGAAGGAATATGGCTTGAAAATAGAAATGTGAAGCTTCTTTGGAAAAAAAAAAATCCTAGATCCATGTTTTTTGAATACTGGCTTTTCTCTTTAAATGAATTTAAGATACATTTTCCCAATATTCTATAACAATGGAGAGAGGGAAAATGCCAGAGAAGAAGCATTGGCTTAGTTAATGGCTTTGACTGTTGAATGGTTGGAACTGGCTTTCAGAAGAACACACATTCTTTGCTCCATCCAAATGGCATCTTATGTCAGCGGACAATGTGTATATTATTTCCCCAATATGCATGACGTTTTTTCCTTCTTCCTGTATCATTCAAAGGATTAGAGAGATCAGATCAGTTGCATGAGCATTATTCATATGAGTGATGAACTCCCTCACTGAGAAGATGCCATTCACACAGTATAAAAGCTGCAGCCTTAAATGGTATCCTTATGCAGATGTCTTTATGAACTAAATGTCTGTTTAAATTAAGCCTAAATGTCTGTCTAAACTGGAACAGCATAGATCAAAATACTAAAAAGCAACAACTATACAAGTTGTTTCTATAGGAAACAGGAGTAGAGATGTACTGACTGCTTATTAGGTTTTTCTGACTCTTACAATCTATGTATTACTTAAAGGAGATTAACTTTGTATTACCAATTATTTCTCTGTGCCTTATGGAATTATTTCATAAACATGTGGGTCTTCTTTCTATTGAATCAAACTATTGGTTCATTGAGCCTGGTACTACTATTCTGGTTGGCAACAAATTCCATATTCTCAGGCAATGCTCTTTCACAGCCTTGCTGTCTGAAAACTCTTTAACTGGCAATGCCAGGATTGATTCAAGGAACTTAATGGAAAACATGTCCTCTCCCATTGAGGTATGGGTTTCTCCTTCAAAATCTCTTGTGGTTCTTTTCCTGTCATAATTAGAGGGTATTGCTTCTCTCAAATTTTGTTGCAACTCATTTCAAAGGCCTCCAAATTTCTGAGGGAGCGAAAGAGGTCCATGCAACCCCACTCCTCATATTTATGAAAAGACTTCTGCTTTTTGAAGCATTGTTGAATGAATCCAATTTACAATTACTTTGGTGTGCTTCTGTTTAAATACTGGAGTAAAGAACAATGGGCAATGTTCCCTTGGTTATGTCTTTAATGTCTACAAATAGTTCCTTCTGTTGTTTGAGCAGAGGCATTGTCTTCCATTGGGAAGTAAAAGTCAGAACTGTTAAAGCCAGAACTGAAGCATAGACTGGGAAGTCACAACCTGTAATGATTACCCTAGCCCAAATACTCAGACTCACAAGAGGCTGCTATATGAAATCTGATTTATTAAGGAACTAAAGGCAAATACAGAGAAAGCTGAGAGTGAGCAAAAGCGCGCCAAATACAAACTTAAACCCTTGGTACAAACGTATCCCGCCTCCCTCATAATCGCCCCGCCTGGCACAGGTGCAAGCAATCGTCAGAGTTGCTAGCCTGGGAAAGTAACCTTGAGCGCAATAGATAATACAAATACATTCCAGAGCAAAGCCAAAAGATAAGTACTCCCATCCTCCCGAGAAAGATGAAACACGCATCCTGCTAATGACATGCGAAACGTTACGATATATCAAAGACATTGAAACGGCGAACATGACATACCGCCCCCCTAAAAATACCCCTAGGGACCCGGCTTAGTGGGGTAAGCAGAGTGGAAACGGGCCACTAGGACAGGGGAAGCCACATCTGGTGCAGCGACCCACTCGGGATGAGGGAAATGTTTCCAACGAACTAGGTATTGCAGAGTATTGCGAAGGCGTCTAGAGTCCAGGATTTCTTTAACTTCAAAGTGTTGCTGACCGTCAATCATGATGGGGGTTGGAGGTGGAGGTTGACGATGCCAGCGATCAGAAGGAATAGTCGGTTTGAGCAAACTGCAATGAAAAACAGGGTGTAAGCGTTTGAGGTTATGAGGCAAGTCAAGTTTAAAAGTCACAGGGTTAATTTGCGCAGTAATTGGGAAAGGACCCACAAATTTGGGAGCCAGCTTCTTGGAAGGTTGTGAGGACTTTATGAACTTGGTGGAGAGGTAAACCGAGTCTCCTACTTGAAACGCCGGTTGAGGAGCCCGCTTCCGATCAGCATACTGTTTGTAATCCGATTGTGCCTCAGCTAGTGCCTTTTGAATCATTGGCCAGGAGTCTGCCAGTTGCGACGCCCAATCACCCGGAGTGGCCGATCCGCCCGAAGGCTGCGGGAGATCAGGGATAGGTACAAAGTCTTTGCCTTGGGCCACCCGAAATGGGGTTTGGCCGGTGCTTTGATGCACTGCATTGTTGTAAGCCACTTCTGCAAAAGGGAGGAGGTCTACCCAATTGTCCTGCTGGTAATTCACAAAGGCTCGAAGGTATTGCTCCAGAGTAGAGTTAAGAGCCTCTGTGGCCCCATCCGTCTGGGGGTGCCAAGCCGTGGACAGGGCTTGCTTGGTTCCCAACAATTTGAGGAACGCCCGCCAAAATTGTGAGGTAAATTGTGTGCCTCTGTCCGAAATTAAGCGGGACGGACATCCGTGTAGCCTGTACACGTGTACTAGAAACAGGCGGGCCAATTGACGTGCCGACGGAATGGACACGCAAGGGATGAAGTGGGCTTGTTTTGAGAAATAGTCTTTGACCACCCAAATGACAGTTTTGCGTTGACTGGGTGGTAATTCAACAATAAAGTCCATGGAGATTTCATCCCAGGGGCAAGAAGGGGCGGCCACCGGCTGCAGCAGTCCTTGGGACTTCCCCACCTTGGGCTTAGACATTGCACAAACAGTGCAGGAAGCAATATAGTCTTTGACATCCTTACGTAATGTGGGCCACCAGAACTGCCTCCTAACAAGGTGCAAGGTTTTTACAAAACCGAAGTGACCTGCCAGTTTATCATCGTGGGAACGTAGTAACACCTCTGTCCTGAGGCTTTCAGGGACGTAGAGGCAGTCGGACTTCCAAGCGAAGCCTCGGTCAAACGTAACATTGTTTTTATTTGCCAGCAACCAAGTATCTGTTTTCAGTTCTTTTAGAAACTTTTGTTGCAACTGGGAAGGAATTGACAAAGCGCTCGGCTGGGCGGCGTCCGCAGCGGGTGGCTGCTGCGCGCGCGTTTGGCTACGCGTCACAGCCTGCATACCCAATTGGGGCGCTGTCCACAGGGTGCTAACCGCTTCTGGCGCTGCCCCCGAGTCCTGAGGTTGCCTTGACAACGCATCAGCCAGGAAATTCTTTTTCCCCGGAATAAACTTCAAATGAAAATTGAACCGATTAAAAAATTGAGCCCAACGGACTTGCTTCGGGCTCAGTTTTCGAGGGGTGCTAAGAGCCTCCAAATTTTTATGGTCAGTCCACACCTCAAAGGGGTGATTCGCCCCTTCTAACAGATGCCGCCAAGATTCCAACGCGGCTTTTACTGCGAATGCCTCCTTTTCCCACACATGCCAACGTCGCTCAGTCTCAGAGAACTTGCGGGACAAGTAGGCACATGGCTTGAGGCATCCTTTCCCGTCTTGTTGCATCAACAACGCCCCAATGGAATAATCGGAGGCATCCGCCTGCACCACAAACGGTTTGGAGGGATCAGGATGTTGCAAAATGGGCTCTTTGATAAAAGCCGCTTTCAGCCGCTCAAACGCCGTTTGACAAGCAGGCGTCCAGTGCAACAGCGCCCCTGGATTCTTTACTCTCCGAGTATCTCCCACACCCTTGGTTCGGAGCAGTTCTGTTAGCAGTAAGGCAATTTCAGCAAATCCCCTTATGAATAATCTGTAGTAGTTGCTGAACCCCAGGAAACTTTGAAGTTGCCTGCGGGTGCGGGGGCTTTCCCAGTCCATGATAGCCTGCACCTTAGCAGGGTCCATTTCTATGCCTTTATCTGAAATTCTATACCCCAAATAGTCAATTTGTGTCTGGTGAAATGCACATTTAGACAGTTTGGCATACAACTCTGCTGATCTGAGTTTGCTCAGCACCTTTTTTACCAGAGACACATGCTCTTCCATGGTTTCAGTATAAATCAATACATCATCCAAATACACCAATACCCCTTTAAACAGATGTTCATGCAGTACTTCATTGATCAGTTGCATAAATACCCCAGGGGCCCCAGCCAAACCAAAAGGTAACACCTTATACTGGAAAGCTCCCAACGGGCAATTGAAGGCGGTTTTCCACTCATCACCCTCCTTGATGCGTACACGATAGTAGGCTTCTCTTAAATCAAGTTTAGAGAAGATCTTTCCCTTGGCCAGATGTGACAACATGTCCTTGATCAATGGCAAGGGATATTTATTGGAAATTGAGACGGCATTTAATCCGCGGAAATCGGTACAAAGTCTCAATGTCCCATCCTTTTTTGGGCGAAAGAGGACCGGCGCCCCCACCGGTGAATTCGCCGGCTCGATGAATCCACGCGCCAAATTTTTGTCCACAAAGTCTCGTAACAGAGTCAGTTCCTTCTGGGTCATGGAATAAATCTTTGGCTTGGGCAATTGGGTGTTGGGCAGCAGCTCAATGGCACAATCCGTCTTTCTATGGGGGGGTAATTGGTCGGCTTCCTTTTCGCCAAACACATCAGCAAACGTCCTGTATTCTGCCAGCAAGCCTTACAGGGGAGAGGCCGGGACATGCGGAGTCGCAGCTGCCGCAACCCCCACCATCTCCTCTGGGGCACCCTTCCCCTCAGTCGCTTGGTAGAAGCCATCCCTAAACGTGATAGTCCAGTAAACCCAGTTTATTTGGGGGTTTTGCTGAACCAACCAAGGCACCCCCAACACCACCAAGGGACCCCCTACTGGAGCCACGACAAAAGACAACCCTTCCTGATGGCTGCCCAGCTGCAGGGATACCCGCCCGGTGAAATGGGTGACCGGTTTGCCCCCTGCCATGGACCCATCCAGCTGTGTAAAGGCGATGGGTCGCTGTAAAGGGAAAGTAGGTAGCTCCAGAGCCGCTACCACATCAGGGTGCATCAGACACCGGGAACACCCCGAATCAATCATGGCCCATACTTCTACAGCCTTGGATTGAGAGCCCAACTTCAACTTCACCGTGAGAATGCGGTAACTGCCACTCACCGATGAAGGCTCGCGCCCTTCTTCCACCACCTGCCCTGCGGCGCCCTTTAAAGCAGGTGGCTGGCATTTCCCGCTGGCTGCAGGATTTCGGGCTCACCCTCCTCCTCGTAGAACATCGCATCGTCTCCCACGGTTTCAGCCACCGCAGCTTTCTGCTTCCTCGGCAGGGCAGGGGACTTCGTCGGCGGCTTGCCGAGCCGTTCCTCTCCCTTTGCTTTCGGGCACGCCGCCACTCGATGCCCTTCTTTACCACATCTCAGACACAGGCCTTTTGCATACCGCTTCTCTCGCTCCTCATCCCAGGGTCGTTGTCCTGGTTTCCCGGTGCTCGATGGGCGGCTGGGCTTCACCTCCCACCCCGATTTGGCGGTCTTTCGATGGGCGAAGATCTCATGGGCATGTTCAGCCCTCCCTGCCAGCAGGATCCATTCGTACAGCGTATATGGGTCATCCCTCCCCAAGGACCAGCGCAGCACCTCTGTATTCAGGCCATCCTTGAATAGCTCGATAATGGTGGCTTGGGACCAGTTATCCACCTTCCCGGCCAGCGCTTTAAACTCCAAAGCATAATCCGCAACGGATCTGAACCCCTGTTTAAGTTCCTTCAGGGCTCGCTTTGCCCTCTCTTTCGCCAAAGGATCCTCGAAGTGTTGTTTCAATGCCCAGAGGAACTCATCGAATTTGTCCAGTTCAGGCGCTTCCGACTGGCACATCTGGACATACCAGTCTGCCGCCTTCCCCTTCAGTTTGGTGGCAATGGTGATGATCTTTGCCTTTTCCGACTGGAAGAGCGACCCCCATTCCCCCATGTAGGCTTTAGCATTCGTCAGGAAAAATGAGAGTTTGGTCGGGTCCCCATCAAACTTGACCGGGAAGTCTCTCAGCCCGCCTCCCGCTGGGCTGCGCCCCACCACCGGCACTGCAGGGGTTTGCACTTCCCCGGCTCGCAGCAGCACGGGGCCCCGGGGCGGTCGCCCTGGTGATGCCGCGATCTCCATCTGGACCGACTGGTCCCCTTCGCGCCTCCGCACCGGCCGTCGCTGCTCCGGGGACTGCACATGGGACGAAGGGGTTGAATACCGCTGGCTTGATTCTTCCCGGACTTCCCGCAGCGAAGTCACATCTAAGCTCAGCTGTTTCAGTATAGCTTCTAACGAGTCCATTTTTGACTCCAGCACTCGGATCCGATCCGGGGTGGGGGAGCCCTCCGTGGGCTGCACCTGCACCACATTGGGGGATACTGGGTATCTCTGCCTCCAGGAGGAGCCCCCCGCCACCGTGGCATCCCCTTGGGTCTCATCCCAGGTGACCAGTTCGCCCGGGGAATTTACGGTAGTCTCCGGGGCGGTTTGCAGACCCTCGGCTTCGCCCTCCGACTCGGAGCTCGCCTCTTCTAGGATGGCTGACAGCTCCCCGCCCTGGGACGGTCGGTCGGGCCGCCTCACAGTCGAGTCCAGTTCCCCTTCTTCCATCCTCACGATGTCGGGTTCGGTCATCGCTGGCACTCTCCCTCACAGGGTTAGACGACTTGTCTTTTCCTGGACAGGGGCCAGCGGAGTTAGGAACTTAGATTCTCAGCTTTATGTAATGATTACCCTAGCCCAAATACTCAGACTCACAAGAGGCTGCTATATGAAATCTGATTTATTAAGGAACTAAAGGCAAATACAGAGAAAGCTGAGAATGAGCAAAAGCGCGCCAAATACAAACTTAAACCCTTGGTACAAACGTATCCCGCCTCCCTCGTAATCGCCCCGCCCGGCACAGGTGCAAGCAATCGTCAGAGTTGCTAGCCTGGGAAAGTAACCTTGAGCGCAATAGATAATACAAATACATTCCAGAGCAAAGCCAAAAGATAAGTACTCCCATCCTCCCGAGAAAGATGAAACACGCATCCTGCTAATGACATGCGAAACGTTACGATATATCAAAGACATTGAAACGGCGAACATGACACAACCACCAATAACTATTGGGTCTGTTGAAAGCTAATAACAAAAGGGAGAAAAAACAGACAAGACAGCCATATTTATCCTACTCTGTTGTATGGAAGAGCAGTGAGATCAGCACCCCATTTAGTGCATTGAAAATGACCTCACCGCCCTTGTGGAAGCATGCCGAATCTCATACCACATCTTCTCTCTCTCTCTCTCTTTTTTAAAATAAGAACTTGATTAGCTTTCAAAGTATAGCTAAAATACAAAATAGAAAAGCTAGAAAATTGTACTAAAGAAAAAAAGGAAAACTATAAAAGTGCAAATAGACAGAAAGCAGAAACGGAAAGTGACTTCCGACTTTCTCCAATACAAATATAGATACATTTACAAATATAATCTCTTACCATTAGTTAAACCATAGTTACATTATTTCTATTAAAACAAACCATTTAATCACTAAAACCCACAATCAAAACTTCATTTTTTTCCAACACAAGCAAGTCATCTAAAAGTGGTTGCCAAGTAGAGATAAAGTAGAGGTATTTGTGAATCTTTCCATCATTGTGCATATAAAATTCTTGCAGCTGTAATCATATATAAAAACAAAGTCCCATATTGTTTCTCTAGCTACTTCTCCATCAAACCCAAGAGGAACAGTTCTGGATATATATTTTTTTTGTATGTTCACTTTGAGAATCTTTTGAATAATAGTACATATCTGATCCCAAAACATTTCCAACAAACATTTGTTACACCATTATACATTTTTCACAACTTGTCAATGGTTAAATACCAATGATACATCATTTTATAAAAAAATTCTTTTAAATTGTAATTCAGAGTAAATTTCAAACCTTTGTTCCACATATTTACCCATTGCTCCCACATATACCACCTCTTCTCCCTTCTCTGCAGTGTCAAGTATGATGCCAGTAGTTGCAGCTACTTTTTCTTGTTTCTCTGCTAGCTTACTTGCCCTCCTCCCCACCACTCACCGCCCAAAATAGTACAAAACAGCATTCAACAAGAAATGAGTCTTCACTTCATGGAAAATACTGTTTGTCACTAAAAAGGATCCCTGCTTCGAGTTCAACACGGGATGATCTTGCCACTGTGGTGGGAATGAAATGCATAATGTACCAATGTTAGTTAGGCATCTGCAGATCAATTAAATACATTTTGCTTCATTGATTTAAGTTAGTAAGGAAGTATTACTTACTGTGTGTTATCTCTTTTTAAAAAAGAATTTAAAAATAATAGAAGATTTTGTATCTTTTTTTTTTTTTTTTTTTTACAACCTAATTGATATCAAACAATATGTAGTAGAATTTCAGGACTTGTAGATGTCAGAGGTAGGGGTAAGGATAAAGACACCCATGGAACCAGCAAAGTAACTACAATGCTATTTATTCTTCTTTACCACTGCTTATAGTTAACAAGGTACTACAGGTAGTCCTCAACTTGTGAACATTTGAAGTTACAATGGCACTGGAAAAAGTGACTTATGACCATCTTTGCACTTATGACCATCGCAGCATCCCCCACATCATGTGACCAAAATTCAGGCACTTGGCAACCCACATGTATTTACAATGGTTGCAGTGTCACAGGTCACATGATTGTCATTTGTGACCTTTCCAGCTGGCTTCCGACAAGCAAAATCAATGGGGGAAGCTGGATTCACTTAATGATAGTGGCAAAAAAGGTCATAAAATTGGGTGCAGTCACATGATGCCTACCTTAATGACCACACCACTTAATGATGAATTTTCTGGTCCCTATTGTGGTTGTACATTGAGGATTACCTGTATATTTTTAAGTATATATTACAAGTAAATACAAGCAATAAATATAAAAATAAATTTCACAGACTTTGCATCTGAATGTGTATACTTCTATATAGAAACTTCCAGTTTTCAACCATGGCAGCTTTGCTCTGCCCTATATTCCCTACCTTTAGTGAAAACTAGAGAGACCGGCCTTCCTCTGGATTTCCATGGCTTAGTTTTCTAGGCGTGTATCATTTTCACTATCTTTTCTATACCTAGACAAATCATCATCATCATCATCATCATCATCATCATCATCTACCACCTGATGGCACAGAGCTAGTTTGGTCTAGTGGTTAAAGTGCTGGACTAGAAACCAGGAGACTGTGAGTTCTAGTCTGGCCTGAGGCATGAAAACCAGCTGAGTGACCTTGGGCCAGTCACTCTGTCTCAGCCCAACTCACCTCACAGGGTTGTTGTGGGGAAAATAGGAGAAGGAAGGAGTATTAAATATGTTCACCACCTTGAGTTATTTATAAAAATAATAAAGGTAGGATAGAAAATAAATAAATAAATAAATTTTCCCAAATGATCTTGTACCCTATATCTATAAGACTGAAGAGTCATGTATCATTGGGTTAACCTTCTATTTGTGTTCTCCATCTTTTCTAACCAACTAAATGTTTGGTGGTTAGCACTCACATTAAATTCATATTCACAAATACAGTACATTTTTAAATACCATGTTGCCCATTTCAAAACACAAGATTCATTTTTTATGTTACAATATCTTTACTCTCTTGGTAACTTTTTTTTTTTTTTGAGAAATTCAGCATTGGTGTTCCCCATCCTTATGAGGTTGTGCTAAGAGGACTCCCAAACCCACCTGTGACACATCAACATACAGTATAAAAGTGTATTGAACTTAGATCCTTTTAGGAGTGAACTTCAGCAAAGGAATAACCGTATTTCTTCTGCAGCAACAGATATTTACAGTATGTTTGTAAAATGGATTGGACTTTCCTTTCAGTAGGCCTGACTTCTTGACTACCCATTATGAATCCAATGTACATATATTTCAGTTTTTTGGGGAGTTATGAAAAGCTGACAGAGAAGGAACAGTGTACGTAGATCTGTTGCTCTGCACCACTATTGGGCTAAAGTACCAAGTAGTGGAGAGCAATACACCTATACTTGGTTTTCTCCAAATTGCTGCAGTTTGCAAGATTTCCAATTCCCAGAATTCCCAGCCAATTCTTAGAATTCTGGGAGCTGTAGTCTGAAAGATGCCAGTTTGAAAGCTCTGTTCTGTGCATTCCTAAGCTTATTGCTGTTTTTGAAAAGCAAGCTATAGTGCAGCTTTTAATTTTTGCCTTTACCTGATGTAGTTACAACAGGAGGCAAAATGGATACTGATGGAGGTCTAATCCAGGATAAAATGGTGTGATTAACCATTTGATATATAATGCTTTTGTCACATTAGGCACATCTTGCTTAACTTTTAATTACCCCTATCAGTAAGCAAGAGATCTGAATACGTTCTGGAACAATAGATGCCAGTGCTTTCAGCTGTTTCATCTCATGAGCTCATGCAGCTGCTGTTATAGCCATGTTGCTTTCAAGTTAGCATGACAAGTGATCATCCAGGGCCCCATAACACCACCTACTCTGGTAGAATCCCCCCTCCCTCAAGAACTTAATAACCAAGCAAAGAAGTAACATTCTTTTGTGGCAACCAAGGGACTACTGCAGGAGGCATAAGAAAACTTCTCTGTTAGAGGACAACAATCTGTAATTTACTTTACAGATGTATCTATAATTTAAGCCACAGATAGAACAACCACATGCTCTGTAGATATTCTCAGGGGGTAGGGAGAGGCTACCCAGAGTGTCATAAGTCATGGGGGGATTAAAAGCAATGAACATTTATCTTCTTAATCCTGTAAAGCAATACTGCAAAGCCAAGGATTACAACTTGCTGTGCATATAATCTTTGTTTGGGGATAAAAAGTGTCAAGCCTTTTCTTTATTATTATTCTTGGTTTTGTTTTGCTTTGTTGTTTTTTAACCCCCTGGGGGGGATGCTTCTTTCAATTAGCTGCGATGGATGCCATTGAGGAAATTAAAACAAAAACTATTTGGGGAAACTATTCATTTAACCCTCAGTAAGGTCACTGAGATGCTTGGACTGGAAGTGATGCTAATTACAAAGCTGCTTCTAGTTTACCATTCTGTAATCTTAAGTGGGACTTACTCATGTCATGATATCACAATTATTTTTCTGTTAGGAAGCATCTACAGTAGACAGAAAGTACATAAAAAGTTTTACTGATATTGGTTTTCTACCATGTAGCCAAAATATCACACAGCCATTGTGTCTCCAAAAGTGCTGAGCATATCACAGTAGAGTGATATGCTTAACTACACTATTAAAAGAAGATAGGAGATACCTGACTGAGGAACAGCCAAGAAGCACATGGAAATAATGCTTCCCATATCACACATAAAGAGGGTCCCAGAGTAAGTAACTGATGTGTTTAATTTGTTTTAGAATGTGTAGCAACATAACAAGAAAGCAGAATCATTTAATTATTTACTTCTGCCAAACCATCCAGTTTTGTTTTGTTTTTTTACACTGGGTAACAGCCAGCAGTAGCTTCAAGTGCCATCATCATTTCCCTGCCAGAAAGGTGTCCTTTTTCAAGAGGACGACCAAGACAAGGCAATTGGAGTCAAGCACAGAAAATCCCAGCCCTAGCAATAGCAGGGAAGCAACATTACCATTCCAGATCCTGGTCATTCAATTTCAGACCTTGAGCCAGAAGCTCATTCACCCAACCCCCAGGAATGGTACTCCCTCATGAGAAAAATCAGAGAACAGGGAGGTGGAGGAGTCCTGAGCTGTAGCAAGAAGGAACTGAATTGGGAGCAGCTGATCAGTATCAGTTAACTTCCAGTGGTGACTGAAACTTTCCTGTATTTAAGTCCCAGCTATGTCTCTTTCAAGCCCAACCTTGTGTTTTGGGGGGTACTTTGCTTTAAAATTCCCTCATATTATCATTTATGTAGTCATTGGGATGTGTCTGGTTGTAATATGTGATCTGTAGCTATTGGTTCACTCATAACTTAATCTGATTCAAGAGCCTTGGATATAATATGTTGTATTTTTATTCATTTGATTTTTACACTGTTCTTCTTCTATGAGGGGCCTGTATGCATTGTCTGGCCCATGAAAGAATGGTTGTTTGTGCAACAATCATTTTTTCATAAGTGTTGAGGGGTAAAAGAGAGCAGTGTGTACTGAAACTGATTATACATCTGCTTTGCCAAGCCAGTTAAATCTGGCAGCCAAGTGACAGAGCATTAAACCCCTTGGTTCATATGCCTATCTTATTATTACCTAGTGAGAAGCAGAAAGTCACATTATCTTGGGCCAGGAACCTTGTAAAATATATTGAGGACTGGACATTGCTTATTCACTACATGAGGACTTAGTGCAGGTTTCATTAAAGTAAAGAGAGCAAAGCAATATGTGTAACAATTCTTCATCCCTTCCTTTATTTGCTTCATTCTAAATGTGATACTGGCATCTCTCTTTAAACAATCCAAACAGCCATGCACAATTAGAAACAAGAGGCATAACATTATTTAGGTCAGCCATAAGTTGCAAGTACACGCAAAGCTGAAGACCAGGCTGCTGAGCTGAAAAAGTGGAAAGTTAGAACTAACGCTAAACCGACACAATCAGTGATGATTCGGTTTCCGGGATCATTTTCTTTCTTGCAATATATGCACCCTTTGTGGTTTAGCTTTTGGCTGCCATAGCTAATGTCAGAGAAGTGTTTCTTTTTTAAAAGCAGCACCATCTGTCCCGCCTCCTCCTTTCTTATATCCACAACTGTGCTCCTAATTAGCTCTGTTTGGATCACAGCCACTCTTGGTATTGCCTCTTCTATTTTTATCTCCACTCATCTAGGATTAGACAGAGTACTCATCTGAATAGCTTTGGCTGCCTCAGAATGCATTCTTTGACATCAACTTCAGGCTGGTCTACATGTGCTCAGGGCAAGAATAAATTGAAAGCATGTCATTCTTGCTGTATTCGGCAGCAGATGCCCTCTGAAGCAGGTCTTTGGTCAAATTCAGTTTTTCAAAAGCTACTGGTAGGATATTGTCCTTTAGGATCATGGTGGTCATCACCATGGACAGGTGAAAATCCAGTCCAAAGCATGAAAAGTATTACTGTGCTTCCCAGATTTCTGTAGCAGCACTTATTTTTTAGCATCAGAATGTTTATTTGAACATTTCCCTTCCTCTTGTGCATTTTTTTTCCTGCTTTCTACAAAATGATTGTTGGGGGAGTTGGTTCTATTTGAGGGGGGGGTTTTTTGGACTCCATTGTTTCTTGTCCATTGAACTCAAAACCCCAGCAGTTGGAAAAGTATTGGGGAACTCAACACTGAAATAGCTTACCATTGTATTTTAAATTAGAGTTTTGCTGCCTTGGATGAAAAATATTGATCCATCTGATAGGTTTGGAGACTCAACAATACTTCCAATGGCATCAAGACAATAACCCTCATTACCTCTCCCTCCTTAAAAGGCCTGTCCTAACTGATGAAGCAAGAGGGTAAACAGTGGCTCAGTGAAGCATAGAACAGCCTAGGAGAAACAGGAAAAAGCATTTGCCTATGTTTTTAAATGTAACCAGCATCAGTGGCCTTCCTGTCCAGGTATACGGTACATTTTTGTTGCTTTGTCACAGATTGGCCACCCTATTCTCTACTGCATCCTGCTATATACAAACCATCCTTACTTTTTAAGAGGACAGTAAGCCAGAAATGGTTACCTAACTACAATATAAATTGTTCAGTGAAAAAATGTCTTGCCATATATCAAAAGTTACCATCAGTAAAGCAGAGGGAAGCAGGATAATTATCTGAATCCACATGAATATAAACCTAATAAAAACAAAAACAAAATTGATTCATGCTGTTTAGACCACGTGTTGTTGCATTTAAAGTGCTTTTTTAATAGTCTATCTTTTTTAAATGAAATGGTTCCCATTTGCTGGTACCTATTCCTGATTTAAAAATCAGTCCCTTCCTTCCTTCCTTCCTTCCTTCCTTCCTTCCTTCCTTCCTTCCTTCCTTCCTTCCTTCCTTCCTTCCTTAGTTATTCCAAAGTGAGTATAGGAGAGGTGTTCTTTTCTAATCCTCATTCACTGTAGAATTTATATTGTAAAATCACCCTCAAAACTCATTCTGCTCCTGCAAAATCTAAGGATACAACCTGGCAAGTAGTATTAAGTACTACGTAAATGCCTTTTTCTGGGATATCGTTCGTAAATCAGGTTTGAAGAGGAATAGTAATGGGAACTTGCTCACATCATATCTATGTATTATGAAATGTAGTATATTTATGAGGAATAGTATAAAAGTAGCATAGTCTCATTGCTTCCAAGGTTCCAACTAGCAGAAATTCTTGGGGCATTTTTGACAGATCAGTCTCCTTCGTGAGGCAGAGAAGTCTTCAGCTGTACTCCTGAGGTTTAAAATCTGTTAAGGATTCCTTGTTTGTTTATGTAATTTATATGGCTGCTCAACTTGTAAATTGCTAATGTAGGGCTAAAACATGAAAAAGATAAACAGTGAACATAAAAAAATCTGAAACTTGAACTTAAAACAGCACAAGCCAAAGCTGAACCCAGACATGTTCAACAACATAAACCATTTACCAGATGGGCTTATCAACATCCTGGCCCAGTGCTGAGGGAAAAAAACAAGTTCCTTACAAAAGGCCAACACTGCCGAGGCTGTGCAAATCTTGGGGCTATGTTATTCCAGAAGATAAGCACCATGACAGAGAAGGCATACCCCCAGGGTTCCATTAGATAAGGCTTCTTCATAGAGAGAACATGAAGTGTACCCACTTTGTCAGATCTCAAAGGACAGGCAGACACAATTGGAGATAGGCAGTCCTACAAATAGATTGGCCTTGTGTTATTAAGGCTTTATTGGTGGTAACTAGCACCTTTTATTATACACAGAAGCTTATAGGAAACCACTGCAGTTTGCAAAGTAGTGGCATTACATGGGCATAGCATGATATACTTATAATGTCCTGAGTTGCCATATTCTGTATGAAATATAGCTTCTGGATGGTCTTCAAGAACAGTCCCATGTATAGCACATTGCAATCATCCAAACAGGAGATGACCAAGGAATGAGTTACCATGAGCAGAGCCTCCCAATCCAGGAATAGGTGTAATTGGCACACAAAATACAGTAAATGAAGGCCTCTTGGCTACCTGTTGTTCAAGCAGAAGCCATGAATCCAAGGAGATCCCAAATTGTGCACCAGATCTGTCTAGGGCAATGCAACCCCAAGCAGAATTAAAGATGCAAAGTCTCTAAATCCAGGATGGGGAACAGGGCCTATAATCCACAGCCACCTAATCTTACTTGAGTTGAGCCAAAGCCTGTTTATTCCCATCTAGACCCTCATAGTCTTTAGATAAGGATGAAAGCAACTACAAACCCAAAGCTCTGTCCCAGTATCCCTGAACCTGGTTTCATTGTAGATATTTGTAGCTCATTAAATACTTATGTATGCAGATGGGTTGCAAACACATTTTATTTTAGGATGATGTTCATGTTGTATAGATAGGACAGTTGGAAAAAAAATCCCAGAAAAAGGCAATGGCAAATCACTTCTGAGAGATTGCATCCGTGCCATTTGGGGCAGCCACCAGAAGTCAAACATGACTTCTTATTAATACTTTGGATATGGCATGATTGAATGGTGAGTGTTTATACATATCTATGTAAGATTAGAATGAATTGTATCTTTGGACCACACTCACGTGGTCTTTATCCCCATCTTGGATGTGGACCCCAAGAACTTTCTGAGATTAACATTTGGCCTTTGAGTTGAAAAACATTTCCTCTCCTTGCACTAGCAAAATACATGCAAGAATCACCTACCTTAATGAAATCATGATGAGTTCAATAGTTAGTAGAAGAGTCTGTGCAGAGGCTTGATTTCTTGCAACTAAGAGTATTTTTGGACTAGTTGATTTTTATATCCAGTATTTTTAACATTACATGCAAACACACATGTGGTACAAGAAAGTTTCTCATCCTTTGTCCTTTTCAAAATATGTGAAATATTTGGGACTGAATTTCTGGTATAGCATTATGGTAGTCATCTTTGTTTTTAGTACAGATTTCTGAGTATCATACTGCTTCTTCAGAGAAAAGAGAACAAAGAAATATTGTACTGCTTAAGTAAACACTTACTAAAGCAAATATGAGTTTATGCAAATCACCATATGTGTTGTGAAACAAATTCCAGCTAATAATATTTCACTGTCTTCTACTTTTGTACTACATAAAGGTCAACAAGCCCATCTGATCATTATTTGATGTCATTGTATATGTGAAATGTAATGGAACTTTCAGCTCAGTTCCTAATGGCTGAAATTGTTACTGCAAGACTATAATCAAAACTAATGCTAATTGGCACTCTTGCTGATTGATCACACAGTTTGTGCTTAAATATGGGAGTTGACAATCAATAATTACATTAAAAAAATCTTTCTCTGAGTGGGATGAAAATACTTCAGGTTTTCTCTGCATTACAAGAAAAATTGTAAACCTGCTGCCTTTTCTGAAATCAGCTTTGATTTGAGGTCTACAAGTAACTTTCAAGAAAAAGAAATTATTCTGAGTGAACTAATTGTTTGCAGAACTTTCTATGATGGGGATGACTAGTTAAACTAGTTAGTGAGGCTGGTTAACCTGAATAACTACTGAGTTATAAACTGTTTCTTCTGATAGTGAGTGTGGACACTACACGACTGAATGGCCCACTATATTAAAACCAAACAATCACACATAACCTCCCTAAATATGAGGACAGGTTGAACCTTTGAATAGATGACATTATGATCAGATTATTAAATTATAGCCTGCTTTGAAGCCACAATCTAATCAGGTGATTTCAAAGTGCTTCAGAGATGTGACAGCTTTTCTGTTTCTTCTGGGATTGTCACAATCTATAAAGTTGTAATTACAATTCTGTATACAGAGGACACTGAATGGGGAATTGGGTGGTATATGGGCTCACTGATGTTAATTTGAGTAGCCAGCTGATGGGTTTTGTCACCAAATTAAAGAACTCTTTGGGTGCCTGGGATAATATTGCTTTGAATATTATTTTCTCAACTGCTTTAATGTGACCAGCCAGTTTGGCCATATACACTCTTGTTCAAATCTCATGACATACTCTTTTACATAGTGCACATGACTAGGGGAGGTTGAAGTCTCTCCACATTACAATAAGTGAACATCTACCAAGCTTACATTGACAGGTGCTGGTCCAACATTTTCTGCTTTTAAAAATGGAGGGGAGAGGCTGTGACTGCCTTTTGTTCTATGCCAGTTGAATCCGCTGCCTCTGCTAATTAACTGACTTATTGCCAACAAGCTATCATTGTATTGCAACCCAGTCATGACAAGGTTGAGAGGGTTCTTCCTGGGAGAGGCCAATTATGTCAGATTTCACCCAAGAAAATTCAGTGTTCAGAGACAGCAAAGTTGAACTATCCCATAATGACAAGATGATATTTCTTCTAAGTCCTGTCCAGAATTGAGTTCTGACACCACACCAAAGTCAGCGATTGGATATCCATCACAGGAGAGGCCAAGCTTTCAATCAGTTACGCTAGACAATCTGGCACCCTAGAAAACCCAGGGATCAGAACTTTAAGAGAACATGCCTGTGACACCCCAGAAAACCAAGTGAGAAGATCAGAACTTTAAAAAACAAAAATATGTTTGAAAGTTTAGCTTTCTAAATTAAAATAGGGCACTGGATTGGTTTTATAGAGTTTACCAGACATTAGAGAATTTGGAAGCTCTTGTGCTGGCTCATCTTCACAGCCCTGCTATTTCTGCCCTGAAAGAGGAACAGGAGAGATGTTTCAATCATTTCCGGAAGTAAAAACAGTTTCAGATATTTTGAAGTTTCCCCATTATAGCCTGTGAACAAGTATTTTTTTAAATTGAATTTCAAATCCTGAAGTGAATTAAATCAAATTGGATTGACTATGAACCTACAGTCACAAACTTGAATTGAATCAGTCCCTCTTTGAATCTCAAATCTCCAGCTCTGATTTACACAGACATGCAAAATATAATATGGAGGAAAAAATAATCTTCCCTAAATGTCACTCTGCTATGTGTTAGCTTTTTATTTAAACTTGCATAGGCTGATTTCATTTAATTAAAATCCCCAATGCAGTAAAATAATTAAAATGCAACTTATAATATAAAAATATACAACTCTGTATCAATTACAACTAAAATGATAACACATTTCTTTAAAAAAACTGTCAATAATGAAAACTTCTTTCACATTCCACATTGTGGGACTTCCTTCCCACTTCCACTATTCCTAGCTATATATTTCTTTCCTTATTTTTCAGATCTGTGTGCCACCCTTCAAAACCAATTGCTTTGAAAATGCTTGACTCATTACAAAATGTGTATATCTATGCACTCCCTTTTAGAGCTAATGTAGAGGAATATGGAGATAGACTTGAAAAAAATATTCAGCCAGCTTAAGTGAAGCCCACCTTTGCCCTGAAAGGGAAGAAGAGGGAAGGAGGAAACTCAAGCTTGCCCTTGATTCTCCTGGTATGGGCTGGGGGTTGGGATGGGCAGTGAATCTCTCTGACACTGTCAAGATTCTGTTCCAAGGTATCTGCAACAACAAGCTACCGTTCCAGAAGTCCTTGTGAAGTCTTTTCTGTGATCTGAAGAACTAACATCTAAAGACCTTCACAATGAAACCCAGCATATAAATAGGGCAAAATATTAGAAATCCAATACTTTTTATTTATCCTCCATGCATGAGTGTCTGCTGAAGCTTTCTGCTTATGTCAAAACGATGAAAGTGTAGCGGTGAAAGCTTTGTTTCTTTGATGTGTGCATGTGATGTCAGTGACACACATGTGAAAGGGGTGAGGCTTGCATTGCAACAGCACAATGAAGTTTGATTGACTATCTGAAGTTACATTGGTGATTGCTCAAGGATCATCAGGAATCAATCTAAGTAATACAGGAAAGAAAAAGCAGTCTGAATCAATGAAGGGTGGAGGACAGCATTAAAGCAGACAAACAGTGGGGCAAGGCAGATAAGCAGTGATCCTCAACAGGTCAGAGTAGATTTTGTTGTGTAAACTACTATGATTTGTGAAAACTCCACTTCTTCTGTCTGTATACCACTGCCAGATCTTGTTCGCTAGGGGAAATACAAGACAAGTGAACTGTGGGCATTCAGAAGAAATGAAGAAAGTTTCAGTGCCCTTGTTAAAGGACATGGGGTCTAAAATGTGTTGGACTATATGAAAAATGTTTCTCAGGGACTTTGAGAATCATTTCTCCATTTGACTTTAATTGCTATGGGCAAGAAGTATTGCCAACCCATGTTGGAAAAGGGTTAGTGTTCTCACAAATAAAGTATGCTTATTGTAGCTTAGCTACTAACCTTAAACACTACAATAATAGTTTTTTTAAAAAAAAATAGAAAGGTTCTAACCTGAGTATTTTTATTTCAAAAATTAGAGGGGAAAAAACTGGGTGAGTATCAGGAAGGCATGATCTCAGGTGTATTATTTTTTTATTTTTATATCTGCCTTTTTAATTTTTGGACAACTCAAGGTAGCTTAGCTAATTCTCCCCCACATTAAATAAACTAAAGCTTTCACGCAAGAGAGATAGGAAAAGAAAAACTGCTTTATGCAATTTGTGTGTCCTAACCTTCATTCTAGATAATTCAAAAAAAATAGTTTATGTTGCAAATGTTTCATTCTTCCCTTTTACGTCGCAGCAATTGTTATGAAAATATAATGTAGGACTAAAGCTGACATCAGTGTTTCCTATTTGTTCTGATTGTGACTTAAGCAATTAAGGCAAAATTGCCCTGAAACAAAAACAAATAAAGCTACAGTAATAACAGGTAACAAGATATGACAGAAGTCTAATAAAATGAAGGAGCAAAACTGACAGCAAGGTCAGTCTTCACACAAATCCTGGCACTTTTGCTTATTCTATAAAAAAAAGCTTCAGGTCAGCTTTGAGTGCTTTATAAA
This sequence comes from Candoia aspera, assembly GCF_035149785.1. Classification (NCBI taxonomy): domain Eukaryota; kingdom Metazoa; phylum Chordata; class Lepidosauria; order Squamata; family Candoiidae; genus Candoia; species Candoia aspera. Next base: position 128,002,739 of record NC_086155.1, on the reverse strand, counting down.
GGTTTGCATCAAGGGTGGCTCCCTCTGGTTTACTTCAAAATTTATTGCTTATTACCATAATATTATGCTGAACTTTTAAAAAGCTTTTTAAATCTAAAAAGGCTCCTTCTGATTGGAAAGCCAGCACATAAGGCTGTGGTTTCATGAAGCAGAACAAAGACAGATGTTTATTGGGGTTAAGTGTGAAGTATGAAGAAGTATGTTCTTCCTTGAGCACAGTAAACTGATGGCTTTTTCTTCTCCCATCTACCACATCCTCTTCCACTGGCCATTGAGAGGCAGTGACAGAAAAATGAGACATGGGATATAAGATCTGGTTTAGTTTCTGTTCCCTCCACCCTGATGAAGGAACATATTTAGAAACAAGTATTCCTGCTGGTATACACTTCCTGGTATGTTGGGTTTCTGAAGCAGTCATCCTAAGCTGTAGAGCAAAGCTTCAGAGGGGAGCTGTTCTGAATGGTAATTGAAGCAAAACATATTTTAAGCTGTGTTGTGTGAAGAAATGTGGCTGTCTAGTTCTATACAACAAAGTGACACTACTGCATCACTTTTCATTTTTGGACAACTCAAGGTAGCTTAGCTAATGCTCCCCCACATTAAATAAACTAAAGCTTTCACGCAAGAGAGATAGGAAAAGAAAAACTGTTTTTCTTTTCATTACTGCTGTGTTGTTCTACATTGTATCACTGCTGTCATTTCATATTCTTTTGGTCTATCTATCCAGAAAGGCTTCTGCACATGCTTTGAGCATCAATTCCTTCCATACAATATTGAAAAGCTCACTTCTGTTAGCTTATTGGGAAGGAAAACAAAGATGCCACCTGGTGAAGTATCGGAAACAGCAGAAGAGGTTACTGTGCATTCATAGCACATGTACTGAAACTATTTCTGGAAGGGGCTCCAGAAGTGACACAAATCACCTCCCTGGCATGAAGCACCTCAATAACCCTTATTTATTCTGGTAGAAGTGGTGGTGGTGGTGGTGATGATGATGATGATGATGATGATGATGACAACCCATCAACTTCTTATCAACTCTTAGCAACCACATAGACAGATTTTCTTCATGATGATCTGTTCCAATGGTGCACTCATCGCTACTGTAACGGAGTCTTATTGAAACAAATATTATATGAACATTTCATCTTTACAAAACCAGCAACATTAACTTAAAACAGCTTTGCATTAATATACTGGTTTTGTTTATTGATAGCAAAACTTAGATAACTTATATGTGAGGGGCTCTCTGCAAATTATGATTCAAATTAGTGATATGAGGTTGATGCAAAAAGAAAAAAAAGAAAAAAAAAAGAGATATTCAGAACACACATTCTAGCTGTGCTCTGATTCAGCATAAAGCCTGCACCTAACTCAGAATGAGGTGATTCTGGGTGGCTTTGAGGGCAAATGGAGCTGTCTAACTTCCATTATCTTCCATGAACCTCTGAATCAATAGCCTTTTGAAAGAGTGACAAGATCATAAAGGGAAAAGAGAAAGAGATTGATATATTTTTATTGTCACTGCAATTGCTCTTCATTGTTGCCCAGGATCTCTTCTGGTACATTTGTATGGGTAATGATGCTCCCTTTGCCACCAAACAATTTGCATTTTTACCATTCTCATTCATGTTTTCACTTCACCCACCTTCAATTAAAGGGTTTTTTTCCAGTTTTCATATCCCATCCCTTTGCTTCTTCCATTACTTCAGCAGTAAATTTCAATGTATTTTATTTAAGACAATAATTTTAGTTGAATTAGTTTTAAGTATTTACACCTGCCTGCTTCATTCATTTATTCTTTGTGTAAAACATTCTTTATCATTAGCTTCATTTTTTAAAAACTGTATAGATAATTATAAATCCACAACATTCTATATTTTTGTTTTTTCCTTCCTTTTATCCTTTTAATTCCCATCTGATATCAGCCTTGTCATGAGATACATGTATTGGTCTGTATTAATCATTAGAAAGTTTGAGGAAAGGAAAGGAAAGGAGTTAATCTGCACTGAGTACAGCTAAGCACAAAACACCATTTTCCAGAAACGTTGTTCTTTCCTAGCCTCTGAAGTTTCTTAGGATGTTTTCTGCCATCCTCTCTTTCTTGTCAATGTTCTGGAGCAGTGTACACCTTTCTAAGGTGCTGAGTGGCAACCATAAACCAAGTTATATAAGGAGAGATTAGGCCAAACAATTGATCAGTAGAGTTGGCAGGCAACCCTCTGCTCAAGCAAGCCATTGGTGAGACTTGATTGTCTAACCCTCTCTGATAATTCTGTAAGTTGCACTAACACGTCTGAAAGGCATTTCTTGAGGAAGATCTAGAGCTTAAGATGCAGACCAGAGGTAGGCTGTTTATAACCACAGGAATCTTATGGCCCTGAACATCTTTTTTTTGCAGCCCTTGCATCCCATTTAACTCGGACTGTTGAAAATGATCATACTTGAAAAATGAAGTAAGCATCCAAAATTCCACTCCAAAACCCTTCTTGCACCCACTTGTGTAACATGGCCTCACCAGTTTTGTGGTCCCTGGTTTCCCAAAAATGTTAAATGTAGCCCTTGACCACCAGAAAGTTGCCTATCTCTGAGCTAGTCAAGATTCCTGATATTGATAAAAATGTTGGCTGGACAAAATGCTTAAAAGTTTATGATTCTTTGGCCATACATTTCCTTTTTGCAAGACTATTAGTCTTTATTAGAATAGAGTAAAACAGTTTGTGTTCTCACATCTTCATTTCACTTTATTCCCATTTCCATTTCAATCATATTTACATTGTTTCCTTACCATTCTATGCTTGTTGGTGGTGGTGGTGGTAGTTTTTGCCCTTTGTGCTCTTAACTTATGTGCGCTCACTGCTCTTTAGTTTTGTTTCCTGTGGGACTTGAAGCATTTTATATTACATCATCAGAGTAAGTTTGACAAGATTAAAAAAGCAAAATGTGTCAGTGACTGCAACCAAGTACAGGCAGTTGAGGTCAAATACAGTGAAGGAAGGAGAAAAGGAAGTCAAGCAGAAATGAAAGGGCACTGCACTGTTTTAACATAATGCCAATGTTTGGAGAGATGAATATTTTATTCTGGAAATGTTGACTTTATGCTGCTTTAAGGTGAATGTTGAATGAATCATTATGTAATAATAGCACAGTTTAAGTTATTAAGAGGGTCATTATTACATAGAAAAACATCCAAGATATAGGAAAAAACCTGAACCTTGTGGTTGCAGTGTAGTGATTTGTTTAATGGCTATTCCCTGGTAGCATATTTTACAAGACCTGACAACTATGTGTGATGATGGATATTTAGCAATCATTGTCTTTACAAAGACTTCACAAGTATACACAGCAGCCTTACAAACCATGTACATTGCTCTGTTCATCGATAAGCATTCAAGAAAAATGGCAATTACTATGAGAACAAAGTGATATTACTGATGTATTTGAGAAATAAAAATGTGTCTCTGTTGCAGAAAGTTAGTACCTAACCAATCCCATGCATATGAATTTCCATTTGTTGTATAAAGATCAAGCACTTTTGAAAATTATTCATTGCACAGAGACCTTGGGACAATTTATATTACAACATTCAGCAGTGTTAACTAAGGGAGAAGCATCTCTTGGGTTTGATGGTACGTTTGCAAGAGGAGGAACTAGACACAGTTAATTTGGCTTCTAAATGTGAAAGAGAGGATCTTCTGTCTTTATAACTACTAATTGAAGGAAACCACTAGAAGGTTGGTTGGTTGGTTACTTATTTACTTGTAGTTCTTTGTAGCTTGGTCCAATCCAGAGACTGTAGGTGACTCAGGAGACAGATACAAAAGCAGCATATAAGGTTAATTAACTGATCCCATGATGGATGCTGCAAAACAGTCAGACTGATGGAATAGCTGCCTTATGGAATGCCAAGAGGCAGGGGGATGCACAGACTCCTGGAGATGTAAAGTTCCAGAGCATGGGAATCACAACAGAAAATGACTGCCCCATATTCCGTTCCCCCCTAATATCACACAGAAGGGACCCTCTCAGCAGGCTCTTTCAAGATGTTCTTACTAGACAGGCAGATTCAATTCTAGTGAGGTGGTATTCAGTACTGCTTGTTTATTGAATTAAGTCCTACTACCTCTACTATCACCTATCTAATCAGTAAATGCAGCAATTGTACTGTGTCCTGTTTGTGGCAGTTTCCTACTGTTTGTTAATTACGTATCTTTTTTCAGTCTATTTTCCTCTCTCCTCTGTCCCCAGCTTGAAATATTACTGTCTGGGGCTTTTTAATGACATTTAAACCTCATGTTCTTGAATGAAAAGAAAGAAGTGAAGACAGCTATAGGGTTGAATAAGAATTTTGCTTAGTTCATTTTTAAAAAATAAGAGTTGGCCACAAGCATTCATAAATTTCTTCCTCATTGAGACAGAGAGAATCTTATATTTACACATACACACACACACGCACTCACTCTGAAAGACAGATAAATTAACAACTCCATCCAAATGATTTGAAAAAGTTAGCTCTTTAAAATAATGGCTTTTGATTCCTGTGTATTCAGCCTGTTTGTGGTGCTCACTTATGGTTTCAGATATACATTAGATTTTTATATTTACTGCTTACTTGGCAGGCAGGTACATTATAGAATAGTTGAATCTTTTAAATTTGGCTGAAACTGATGGATGAGAATTAATCCTCCGAAATGAACTTCAGATTAAGAACTATATGGGAGAAAAAAAAAAACGTCCTTCCAAGATACAGAGTTTTGAGAATGTAGCTCCTTTTTTTAAATTTTAACTTTATTACACTTTCAAAGGAACATAGCTTTTTAAATTATAGCTCTACCTAGATTTTGCCACAAATTTTACTACATGGTAGGCATATGCAATACAATCCTCTTTGTGCTAGAAACAGCTGCCCCAACTGAATTCAGCCAGTGCAAATAGATGAGAACTTTGCTTTTTTTTTAATTAAATAGGCAGAAAGAAATTGACATACAGAAACAATAAATGTGGAAAATCTGGCTATCTTTGGCACCAGTAACAGAAAGAAAAAGAGGGATGTAAACTCAAAGTGCACTACAAGATAAGTTTAAAGGCCTAGTGTTTTGAAAATGTGTGTCTCAAGGTTACTTGAAAACATTGCATCTTCCACTAGCTTCTAGAATCGGAATGGTTGTGGTGCTCCTTTGGGACACCATATTTCCACTGTTCTTTCTTCAACTGGTGAAGAAAGGGAAAATGTTATCACTGTGGGCTGTGAGGAATTCCCTGCATATAGGGAAAAGTTCCCTTCAAGGGATGAAATATTGAGTCTTCTAATCTGCACCTCCCATAATCTCCCTAGCCAGAAATTATTTAATTTTCTACTTTTAGGGTTGAAGCTTGCAGTTCTTTAGTTGGTCTCCCAGCATCTCTCTGTAGCACTTTCTTAGGCAATAACAGAGCATTCCTGTCTCCATTCATTAAGGGATAGTTCAGTCATAAGATCAGGATAAACCAAATTCCAAGCTGGCATGATGTACATTAGTTAATTTCTTCAGATTTTCCACAAATTATTTTCCCTGTTAGTGGTTTATGACACTACTTTCTTTAAAACAAAATTTGGAGGCATTTCAAATGATAATTAGTTGAGGAGGAGGAGGAGGAGGAGGAAACTCCTAGCTTTAAAATATATATAAAATTCCATGCTACTGCCATATGATATTAAACGGCATCAGTACTGTCACAGTATTTATTGTGAATAGTAATTCCAGAATGATTGAAACATGTATATGCAGATTCCAATAACAATGAATATAGATCCACAGCTCTATACAAAACTTACAGCTGACAAGGTGTTTAACAACTTATCTATTCTGAAGCTGTAATGATATTTGCAAAACAAAAACCCTTCAAAAAATCCCAGTGGTTTGGGGACTTCAGACCATTCACTGATATCAAATTAGGGTCTGCATATGTCCAATTTCCTTTTGCATGCCTACGATTTTCAGATAGGCATGCATTGTATCTAAAAAATATTGCCAAAGATACAGTGTATTTTTCATCAGAGGCATTCAAAAGTTTTATAACATATTATATCAAGTCTTTTTTTAAAAAATTCCATTGTTATTTTTATAGGAGAAAATATGTACTCTACAGTATGAACCATAGCAGGCAGAAAATCCACAAAACTCCATCATGGAAATGCCTATTTAAATAATTTCTAAAAGTGCATAATGCATTAAAAGGCTATCCCCCTTAATTCTGCCACTCTCCTACAGAGAAAATTATCCAAGGACAGAGTCACAAGCCTTAGCAGAAAAACTGATATAAGAATTAGTTTCTATGACTGAGCTGGAAAATTCAAAGCACCTAGATAGATTGATAGGGATAGGGATACAAGTTAAAGAGTGGAACTACCATCAGCCACCTCCTCTATATGGATGACATCAAGCTGTATGCTAAGGGTGAATGAGACATCAACTCACTGATTCACCTGACACAGATCTACAGTGAGGACATTGGGATGTCATTCGAACTGGAGAAGTGTGGCTGGATGGTAGTAAAGAGAGGTAAGATATGGAAGGAAGATCAAGCAGAGGAAGTACCATGGCAAGACAAGACCCTGCATGAGATGTACCTTTGACAGATAGCTGAGTTGGCTGACCTTGGGAAATCCTATCATTGGCTAAAAGGGCTGGAATAAAAGACAGCACTGAGGCACTGATCATAGCAGCACAACTACAGGCACTAAGCACCAGATCCATAGAAGCAGGGGTCTACCACACTAGACAGGACCCAAAGTTCAGACTGTGCAGAGAAGTCTCAGAGACAGTCCAATACACAGTGACAGGGTGTAAGATGCAGGCAGGAACAGCATATACTGAATGGCACAACCAAATAGCTGGCATTGTGTACAGGGACATCTGCATGGTATATGGGCTAGACCCTCCCAAGTCCAAATGGGAGATTCCACAGAAGGTCATGGAGAATAGCAGGGCTAAGATCCTGTGGGACTTCTAGATCCAGATGGACAGGCAAGTACTGGTCAATCAACCAGACATCATGATAGTAGACAAAAACCAGAAGACAGTGGTGGTGGTAGATGTAGTAGTGCGAAGTGACAGCAACATCAGGAAGAAGGAGTGTGAGAAGCTAGAGGAGCTTGGAGGAGGACCTGAAGGAGGAACTAGTGAGGGTGTGGAAAGTGAAGGCCAAAGTGGTCCCAGTGGTGGTAGAAGTACTCATGTCTGTGACTCCTAAGCTGGGAGAGTGGCCCAACAGATCCCAGGAACAACATCAGAGCTCTTTGTCCAGAAGAGTGCAATGGTAGGAACAGCTAAGGTACTGTGCAGAACCCTCAAACTTCCAGGCCTCTGGTAGGGGACCAGAGGTTGAGAAAGTCATATACCACCCATAGGGGTGAGAAGGAAATTTTAATATTATAATTAAGTATGACTGTTGCTTTACCTCCTACATGCTACTGCCAACTCTATGAGTCTTTATTGCAGGCCTAAATACAGTATATCTAAATATTTAGAGCAGACTAAATATTTTTCCTCATGCTTTTGCCTCTGTTCATAGGGAGACTCATGTTTTCTTTTCCTCATTTCTGCATTAAATGTACAAATTGTAAAGACCCTTAGCTATATTAATGTTAAAGTAGTATTTTCCTCCACATTTAACACCATTCTCAAGGTTTTGACTCCCATTATCCTGAAATGGAAGTCATGTGGCTGTCAGTGCCTGGGAACCTAAACAATAAAGGTAGGATAGGGATTGACAATGGGAACAGCAAATGTCCAGCTGGAACAGATTCTGCCAGTTCAAGGACTGGAGATACCACTTCAACTTGGTAGGGGGAAAGGACCCTAGGGGTAGGTATTTTGAGACATCTCTGTATCAGAAATGGTTGCACCTATGATTCATACAGAAATGCATTAGAATTTCTTGCCCCAATAATTTCCCCACTATACCTCCATACAACACCCTCCCTGTCCTAACAGCCAGGAAACACGCTGAGACAAGGAACTGGTCTCTAATGTTTATTGCTAGTACATAACAGGAATCCTAACAAACTGAAGAAGCATGGGAAAAACCCAGACATATAAACCCCAAAGGTTAAGGCGGTCCCGATCTGTGTCTCTTTGAATGGCTGACCAATTCCTCCGTGCTACACATGCGCTTAACAGTCTTACTCATGACACTCCCCCAACATATGGATGCATTCAGTGAAAGGGGGATATGATTGATTCCTCTGGAGCCAAGAACAATGCTTGAGGCTTTTCCAATCACTCCAGTAAACAGCTAGCAGATTACTCTGTTGAGAGTGTTTTGGTAGGACTTTAGCAATGGTCTCCAGAGACCATATCAAAGGCTTCTAGGAATCTCATCAAATCCATAGGTTGTGGACTGTCAACCTCTAAGATATCACTTCTATCGTAGTATATCAATGAAATCTGGTAAAATAGGTCATAGTCCATATGTACGCGCTAGCAGGGAAAACATTGACAGGGGGTAAATATGCACATATGCCAGCTTTGAAAAGACATCCGTGGCTCCCTGGGAGTGACAAATACCAATACTAATTGAACTGTTTTCCCCTGGAAATTTGCCGAGAAGCGTTTGGCAGGTTTCTTTTCCCAAATCATGGATCTGCAAGTTATTGTTTGCTGTTTCATGCTGCTAGCACTTAACTGATGTGAATTCAGCTGTTTGCATTATCAGCTTGAGTTCCAGATATTGAACAATAATGCAAATGCTATTAATCAAAATCTGCAATCCATTGGATACACTATGGAATGTAAATCTAACCCTCTTCTTCTTGGAAATGTGAACTGAATAATTTGTGCACAGAGTTAATGTTCACACTAAAACAAAGTAAATCCATTAGTCTTCATGCTCTTATGCAGAACTTACCTGGCATGCTAAAACAAGTTTTCTCCTATTTATGGAGCAAATATGTCAGAATGGAGATAGGTTAAAAAATGTAGGCCACTGCATGTCATTTTTTTAATTACTTTTTATGATGTACAAAAGGAGTATTTATATAACGAGAAAGCAAATGATGCTTAAATAAAATCACTCTTTTCTGTTTTTGTTCCTAATTTTCTGCCTACTTTTTTTTTTTTTTTTTACTTTGCAAGTTGCATGGCCATGGTTGTTTGACACAGCTTGGAATCAATCATGCACACTTCAAAGAAGTTATTGATAATGAATTTGTTGTGCTTATATCCTGAGTTGTTTCTTCTTCAGGGCCCAGAGGAAGTTGTGATACGGACCCAAGGTAGTCAATTATCTAGAGACAGAATATAACACCACAGTAGAATATACTGTAACACCAGGTTAGCTTAGATATCTTCAGACCATTCTCTGAGCCAGAAGTCATAATGTGATACATCAAATATTAAACCAGATCACATTAGGTGTCATAGAAAAAAAAACGAGAAGATTGAACTAAAAGCAGCAACTATGGGCAACTCTAAAGAACACTCAAAGAACAAAACTCCTCCAATACAAATTTGTTTAAATATCCCCATGAGCCTCTTCAATGAATGCTCAAATATTCTGACAATGTGACATTGGTTCACATGAGACAATTTTTCTATTTTACCTGCCTCTTCTGAATTAGACAATTAGAAAGTCAGCAAGAAACCTTCTGATGATATCACTGGCCTACTTTTTAAAATGTGTTGGCAGTTCTTTGATTTAAATTGGGCAGAGACAAGCAACCTTGAATCCTCCTAATTGCATGTTAATTCTCCTCAGCCCCAGCCATCATAATATGATACCATGGGAGTTGCAGATTAAGACAGTTTCTGCCTTGATGTAGATGGACATTTAGATTGCAGACCTGCCATCTGAAGTGATACAGCCTGACACTCTTCACAATGGGAAGAATGAGTTTAATTAAGCTAGCCTTGCAAGTTCAATCACTTGTACAAGAATGCTGCTATTGCCTCTTTCTGGGTGGTGTTTCTTTGTTTGTTCTTTGGCTTTCCATTCTTTCCGACAGTTCTGATATTTCCTGGAGGCCTCCAGTCCTAATACTGACCCTGCCTTACCACCGGAGTCTGATAAGATCGGTCAGGCACTGCATCCTTTTGAGATCTTTGAATAAATAAACACTGCAGATGACAATTGTGCAACATTGAATTGTATGACATTTCCTAAAGTCACCATTGAATTTTCAGCAAACTTTTTATGAGTATATTATTAAATATATTCCGAGATCACTTTTCTTCCCTCCAGGGCTCTGCAGATACTATGCAATTTAGAAGTATACAATCCAATGAAGAATACTGTATGTATTCTATTGCTATTCTCTGGGGATAATGAAAGTCACTAGAAATCAAAGTCAACTCCAAGAATGCTATATCTACAGTGACCATACATCCTTTATTATAAAGGACAGTCCTTTATTTCAGAAAGCTGCCCTTTAGATTTATTTAATGTAATAATTTATTTTCTTGGTTTTGATCTTGATTTTTTACTTTGTAAAGCAAAATTAAAAACATACACATTTTTCTGAATCCTCATGAACCTCTTTCATATTTGCCCCTTTTTCAGGTTTGTCCTTTTTTTTCCCCAGGAAAATATGGTTACTGTAAATATATCTACCTAGTCCTGCATCACAAGAATGCACTAGGTTTGGGACAGATGCACCAATCCAAGCATTCTTCTCAGAGGGAATGAGCATCCCCTTGCCATGGGATCCAGCAAAGCAAAGGGAACCAGTATAATTGGTTTGAGGCCAATATTATATGTTTGCCAAATTTTGTATTAGGTTTACTTTCAGAACATTCTTAAAGGAAGTGTTCAAATCTGTGCTTATGTCCAGGGGCATTTGCAAGAGGTATTCAAAAAGTTAAGATGGTGGCCATGGCCTCATAATTGAAGTCTCATCTCTTTTTTATGTGTGTTGCCTATGGGACATCTCTAAAAAAAAAACAATGGCACTTTGATTGCACAGTCAAGGTTGCCATCTTGACCTTTTTGACAACCCCACCCCACTTATGGATATTGCTGGCTCTGTCTCAAGTAAAATATCTCAGGAATTTTAAGGGAAGTTTAAAAAAGTTCAAAACAAAAATTACTTTTTCAGAGTAGAGTGATTTTATTCCCATTGTTTGTATCAAAGTTTGCCTAATGTGAAATTCAAAGCAAATTTCTAGATTCATCTTTTTGGTAGATGGTCTAAGAAATTTCAGGGACAGTCAAGTATTTTCTTAGTACTACAAAAATTTCTTAGCAGAATTCATACATTCATAATTCTTGCTATCTGCAAAATCTGAGGAAAAATTGAAAGTTATCTTCCTTCCTTCCTTCCTTCCCTCCTCCCTCCTTCCGCAACCTCACCTTATAGGTGAGGCATTATGATATAAAGTCAATAAAAATGTTTTTTTTTTTTCATTCAGTTGCTTCAGGAGAATGTTTTCTGTGTATGTAGATGCTACAAAATATGAAATACACCACAAAAATCATGAACTGTAAAGGAAGTTTGGTCATATTCATGGCCACTCATGCCTTGGTCTCTACCCATTTGGATTACAACATGCTCTACATGGGACTGCCCTTGAAGACCACCTGGAAGTTACAATTAGTCCAGAATGTAGCAGTGTGTACAGTGATGAGTTCCCCTCAGTTTATCTATGTTACACTCCTGTTGCATGAGCTGCACTGGCTTCCAGTTTCCTTCTGGGTGCAATTTATCTGTGGGACCACCTCCCCCTAAGGACATCTGCCCATCCTTCCAGATCAGATAAGGTGGGCACGCTCCTAGTCCCCTACTGTAAATGTTGTCATGTTATGGGACCTAGGAAGTGTGCCTTTTCTATGGCAGCTCCTGCCCTATGGAACACCCTTCCTCCTGAGATTCAGCAGGCCCCCATGCTTTTAACTTTCTGAAAAGCACTTAAGACCTGGCTTTTCCCCCAAGTGCTGGGGTAGGGTGAGATTGATAAGATGAAATTGTTGTGGGCTGCAGGTACACAACAATGTTTAGCTATGGTACCAGGTTTTGTTTTGTTTTGCTTTTAGTTTTAATATTTTTTATTGTACATTGATGTTGTTTTATCTTTTGGTTGTGAGCTGCCCAGAGTTTGGTACAAGATGGGTGGCTATATAAATGTTTTCAATAAATAAATAAATAAATAAGATTGGGCCAGCTCTTTATAGGTCAATATAATGTGCTGATTTCTTCATTGCACCAATAAAAAATGCATGTGTGGACAGGGAGAAATGACAGACACAAGTGAGTAGATACAAAAGATCAAGAAAAAGGTTTCTCCGAGTGATTGGAAGTATCTCAACTACAGTTGCAATGGGACAAAGAAGAAATCAACAGAAATCAAATCCCACAGATTTGAATGAACTAGAGATTAAGATTGTTAGAAGTAAAAGGAATATAAAGTTTGCTTATTTGATCAAGGTTAAAACAAGATATGTTGTTACTTCTGGCTACCCTTTATGGACTTTCTGCTGACACCAGGACTGAAAAGATGATGCTTTATGGATTTGTCTATAGATAAGGGATGGGATATGGGGTGAAGAGATAATTGTAACCTTAGAGGGGGTGAAGAGTTATTAAATTTATTTATAGTTGTGATGAAGTTTGGAAGTCATTTTTTCATATATTTATTTTATTTTTCTTTATTATATTCTTACTTTTCTCTTTCTTCTATTTTTCTGTTTCTTTTCTTTTTCTTTTTCCTTGCACTTTTTACTCCTTTCTATTCTCTTTCTTTTAGTTTTTATTAGATTTTACTGTTATGATCAAAATTCTTAATAAAAAAATGCATAAAATAAAGTATCCTTGCTACAATTAAAGTGGAAATATACTATCTAAGGTCACAGGTGGGCTCCCTGTGTTTCATGGAAGTTAGTTCAGTCTTCCACAGCTTCAGGAAGGGTAGAGATTCTCTATTGTGTTACTTTAATCCTCAGGTGCACCTGGAAGTTTCGGTGTTCTGAATTTTCTCTCTGTTTCTTTATTCATTTCTTTATTTTAAATTGGCATCTGACCTTTTCCACCAATCAGTGCTTAAAATTACTAATGACAGTAAGAGTCAAACAAAATAACAATTAAAGAAATGCCTAAAAACATGCAGCAAAGAGCACATAAATGAAACAATGAAAACTCGACAAAACAAAGCAGCTGTATGTGTTTCAATGTTTTTTGGGAGGTAGGAGGGTGACTTCAAGGTGACTGTCTGGACAAGTCCCTGCAGTTTTCTTGGCAAAATTTTCAGAAGTGGTTTGCCCTTGCCATTTTTACAGTGTCAAATACAGATCAGTTTACAACTCCAAAGGTCTATTTGAAATTGTTTTAAAAAAAAATGTCTTCCAAATGAGGTGAGATAGAGTTCAGTGGACATTCACTTACAAGAAGTTTCAGGGTTGTGACTAATGTTTCATTATGTATTTATGTGAGATAAGTGGAGATACATAAGGAAAACAGAGTAAAGCATGAGTGGGTTCGTGTGTTGAACACACTCAGTGGACTCCTTGCTAGAAAAAAAACCAGAAGGAATGTAAGGCTTAAAAGTCCCTTTCCAATCTTTTGATTTTATGCCATTTCGATAAAAAGAGATGGATGTTGGTACCACTGGCAAATTTAAATTTTAAATTGGTGGCAAATTTTCAATTCGACAGTGTTTCTATAAGTTGATTTGCTCTCAAGAAGAACTAAGTACTCTTTCCTTAACTCTCTCCTCCCCAAAGTGAATAGTAGAAGAGTTATTTTTGAATTCTTAGAAACCAAAACCATGTAATTGAAGAATGAAGAATGTAATCTCTAGGCACCAGTGAATATGTGGACATATTTCTATGCATCCTGCCTGGATGACTTTAATTTTGTCTATATGTTTAACATTTAAATACATTAAACAGGAAATTGGTGTGCGAACAAGTAAAGCACCAGCATCTATCATCCCCTTTGTTTACAAGAAAAAGAACTCCAAACCAAAAAACTACAACTACTGAAACTACTATAACAACTACAATAACAATTGTTTGTGTGTATATATGCCCATCTCCCCCCCCCCAAAAAAAAAAAAAAGACCAAAGTCACTTGGGCATCCTGGGGACCAGGGAGGTTGCCTTGGTAAATGAATATTTTGTGACCTACCACACTCACCTTGGCAGCTATTTTGTGAACAGGGAGATACTTTGTGAAAGTATCAGTGATATGCATTCAACATTTCAAATGTGACTAAACTGGTTGCTTACCCTAATAATTGTCAAACAGAGCCCATCTGTCAATCCTAAGGAAGTGTTTTGGTTCTGGCAAATAAGCAAAACTATTTTTTCTGTTTTTTCAAGGAATGGGTTTAAGGAAAAGAGTAGCTTGTTTCAGACTCAAGACATTTGCAAAGCTGCTCAGGTATTCTATTTTGGATAGCTATTCATTAGTTCTGGTTGCCAAATGGCTGGAAATGGGTCCTTCAGCTCTACCACAGATTCTTGGCTGTCAGTTCTTCCTTGGAACTTGACATCATGTTCCACAAAGTTTCCACGCCTCAGCTTGTTGGTGTCAAATGTGAGACATACTGTGGCTTTCAAGTATGACTCAAAATTGGAGTGCCTAGGGCTACTGGCAATGGTGAAATAGATGTTCTTGTTTGAAGCAGCACAGGGAGAATTTGGTGTGGTGCACAGACTGATAATATTATTTTTTTAGTCAGAAAGAGGTTTTAAAAAAATAATCAGAACTTCAGTATTAGCTGAACAAAGGTAAGGACAAGAGTGGGAGAGACAGACATCTTAGTTTATGCTAGCCCATAATATACTATAATATACTGCTATAATATACTGCTGCAAAATAAGATGTAAGATAACATTCACTTAAATGCTAAATAGAAATGGAAGGGGAAATTGTTTTCACTGGCTGTGGATAGCTCTGCCCCTCACATGAAGCCCACTATTAAGCACAACACTTCAAATGCTTGTTAGTCAGAAAACACATTTAAGCCTTCCAAACAATTTTTGAAGGGTCTAAGCTCTGTACAGAGGGAGAGGGAAAGGGGAGCAGTCTGCAAGCTCCATTTCCACTTCCAAGCCCTGAATGGAAACCCTGGAGATTTCCTTGCCTTCCAAATAACTCTGTCTACAAACAGATGAGGCATATTTGGAAGAAAGCAAAAATTGGGCAGTTCAGTAAATCCAGGAAATAATTTGTTTCTCCCATGCACCTCAGGGATGGGAAGATAATGCCTGCAGTGACTTGTCTCCAGCACTTTTCATTAGACACACTCCCTCTGTCCCAGGGACCAGCTTGCAAACAATGGTAGTTACAGGACATGGACATGGAGGATAAACAGACTGGGTTTGCTTTCCATTGGGATGGCTTCAGTGTGGTAGGGTTTATGTCCTGTAGAGACCATTTTCTATCTTTAGAGGCTTTATATTGATTAGACTTTTAAATTTCTTGAAATTTGAGGAGATTAGTATCTATCTATGACAAGACACTATGTTACACCAAAAAAAAAAAGAAATCTGTTACACCTTGGCATCATTTGGAGTTCAAGGCATTTTCTTTCAGAAGAGAAGCTGCTTCTTTATCAACCTTTATCAAGGTTCCGTGCATTTCTAGAACAATATTGTGACTAGGTACAATGTAATTTAGGTCCAGATGTACATGGCTTCATTCATTTCTACATGTTTAACTCCATGTATGTAACTCTTATCACCATATTTAAAGAAGCTCAGCATCAGAGCAAGATTTTTAGAGATTATAATTTTCCAAATGAAAATCATATTGTTGCATATTTGAATGCAGCAATGTGCAGGTTTTCTTGTCTAATAAGGGATAGGTGATATTTCAGCTTTGTTTCTAAAGAAGTCTTCTAATCTTGATTTATTTTAGATGAATCACCTGAAATCTGAGCTTAATCAAGATTTTGTTAAGCATTCAAATCAGGAGAACCTGGGAGATTTACATCCTGATCACTTTGCAAACAATGGTGAAACCAGATTTCTTTTTTGATTTGCAACAACAGCCTGGGAGCTACTACAAAATCTCTCTTTCCCCTGCAACAGTAGATAAGGAGTTGTGGGAGATCTGTTGCCCTGGAAGATCTCAAGATGCTGTAGAAGGAAGACCTACTGTTCATTCCTCCCAAATGACTCTGGACCTTTCAACTTCATGAAACAATGCAGAGAGATGTGCTGCTTAGATAACATTAGAAGGGTCTCTAATGTTATGAGTTAGGAGAAAGAGTATTGCAGGTAAAAGCTATTCCAATGAACACAAGGAAGCAACCTATAACATATGGGTGAATTGCTGCTTGGGTTTTGAACCTTAATTAGAATAGTATGAGGAGTTTAATAGGAGTAATAATGCTTAATACAAGAGTATACAAAGCATGGGGAGGGGAGTTGAGAGGTACAGTTGGCCTTTAAATAGCATATTGATGATCATTCTCCAAAAAGTGACAGAACCTGGATAATGAAGTGGTGGGTGTAGACAAAACCTAAAAAAATTACTTTAATTTGAACTAGAGTTCAATCAATTTAATTCAGCGAATATGTTTATTCTTCCTTTGAGCAATTATGTTATCTTCTGGTGATGTCTTTTGAACAGATTCTGAAGGGCTGATAATGTCTGGTCCCCCCCCCCCCAAAAAAAAAGCAGTTTTAAAAAACCCTCAGTAGACACTGTAAGAACTCTGTATGACTAAGGAGTTCAATGGGTCACGTAGCACAAATAGGTGTAATTATGGCCTACCCTAACAAAACCGGACTCACAAGTAGAAGCTTAATGATATCTGATTTATTAAAGAATGGTGTGCAAATACAGAGAAAGCTGAGAATGAGCAAAAGTGCACCAAATACAAACTAAAAACCCTCGGTGCGAACGTAATCCCTCCCCTCACCCAAATCGTTTCAAATTCCCCACCGCAGGTGCTGGTGACAATTTCTGCTGATGTCCTGGGAAGAAAACCTTGAACACATGAAATAACCCAAACACATTCCAATCCAGCTGAATACAGATAACATCCCAGGAGACAGAATTCTCCTCCCCTCCCAACCTAAACACACATCAGCAAAATGACATGCAAAATGTTACGATGTACGTTTAACATTGAAACAGTGAACATGACATACCGCCCCCCCCAAAATAAGCAAAACATCAGGGAGCAGGTTTCAGAGGATAAGCGACATGAAAACGTCTAACTAAAACAGGAGAATTAACATCACGGGCAGACACCCACTCAGGGTGGGGGAAGTGCTTCCACCTAATCAGGTATTGCAGGGTGCCACGAATCCTATGTGAATCAAGGATCTCCTTCACCTCAAAATGCTGCTGTCCGTCAATCATGATCGGAGCAGGAGGCGGAGGCTGTGGATGCCAATGGGACAAGTGGCTGACAGGCTTAAGCAAGCTGCAATGAAAAACAGGATGCAACCATTTCAGATTGTGAGGCAAGTCCAATTTAAACATGACAGGGTTCACAACCCCCACAATGGGGAAAGGACCCACAAACTTGGGAGCCAATTTTCAGGTAGGCTGTGGGGGCTTCATGAACTTGGTGGAATGGTAGACCTGATCACCAATCTTAAAATCAGGTTGAAGGGCTCTCCGCTTATCTGCATGCAATTTATAAGCAGACTGGGCATCAGCCAATGCCTGCTGAATCACCGGCCATGAGTCAGCCAGCTGAGCAGCCCAATCAGAAGCAAAACAGGGCTGCGCAGAAGGTTGTGGCAACTCAGGAATGGGTACAAAATCTCTCCCAGAAACCACCCGAAAAGGGGTGTGCCCCATGCTTTGATGGACAGCATTGTTATAAGCTACCTCAGCAAAAGGTAGCAGATCAACCCAATTATCTTGTTGATAGTTAACAAATGACCTTAAAAATTGTTCAAGGGTCGAATTTAAAACCTCTGTAGATCCGTCAGTCTCTGGATGCAAAGCAGTGGACAATGCCTGTTTAGTGCCAACCAGTTTCAAAAATGATTTCCAAAAGTGGGAAGTGAACTGTGTCCCGCGGTCCGTGACCAAACGGGAGGGGCTACCGTGAATCCAGTAGATGTGTATTAGGAAAAGGCGTGCCAATTGTGGGGTGGAAGGAACAGAAGCACATGGAATGAAATGGGCTTGTTTAGAAAAATAATCCTTGACAACCCAAATCACTGTCTTTTTCTGACTAGTAGGTAGGTCCACAATAAAATCCATAGAAACCTCCTCCCATGGATTGGATGGGCTCGCAACTGGCTGTAAAAGCCCCTACGGCTTACCCCCCTTCCGTTTTGACATGGCACAGACAGGACAAGAAGCAACATAGGTTTTCACATCATGTCTCAGAGTAGGCCACCAATACTGGCACCGTACCAGGTGCAATGTTTCGACAAACCCAAAATGACCAGCTACTTTATCATCGTGAGATCTGGTTAAAATTTCCCTTCGCAAGTTGTCAGGCACATAGGGGCAGTTTTGCTTCCAAGCTAACCCATTGTCAAAAGTAACATTGTCTCTATTTTCCTGCAACCAAGTATCAGATTTCAGTTCCTGGAGAAACTGTTGTTGCAATTGAGAGGGAACTGGCATCCTCCTCCCCCCCCCCCCCGGTGAAACCGAAGCTGGAGGCAGTTGCGCACAGGTTTGGCTGCGTGTGACAGCCTGCAACCCCAGCTGGGGCTCCGTCCACACTGTGCCCATGATTTCAGGGGCTTGGACTGAATCCTGGGGCAGGCGGGAAAGCGCATCAGCTAGGAAGTTCTTCTTTCCCGGGACAAATTTCAATTGAAAATCAAAACGACTAAAAAACTGACCCCAGCAAATCTGCTTAGGACTGAGTTTGCAGGGTGTTCTGAGCGCTTCTAAATTCTTATGGTCAGTCCAAACTTCAAAAGGGCAATTAGCCCCTTCTAGGAGGTGCCACCATGCTTCCAAAGCAGCCTTGACTGCAAAAGCCTCTTTTTCCCAGACATGCTACCTCCGCTCAGTTTCGGAAAACTTCCAAGACAAATAAGCACAAGGCTTCAAGTGACTGTCAGCATCTGCTTGCAATAAAAGCGCTCCAATTGAAAAATCAGAAGCGTCTACCTGAACTACAAACAGTCTAGCGGGATCAGGGTGTTGCAAAATCGGTTCAGCAGTGAACAGGCTTTTGAGTTTGTCGAAAGCCACCAGGCAGTCACTTGTCCAATTCAGCAGTGCCCCCGGGTTCTTTACTTTGCACGTGTCCCCCAATCCCTTGGTACGTAACAAGTCAGTTAAGGGCAATGCAATTTCAGTGAACCCCTGGATGAACTGACGATAATAATTGCTAAATCCAATGAAACTTTGGAGTTGTCTCCGGGTGCGTGGGTGCTCCCAACCCAAAATAGCCTGAATTTTCCCAGGGTCCATCTCAATGCCCCTGTCAGAGATCCTATAACCCAGGTAGTCAAGTTGAGTCTTATGGAACTCACACTTGGAAATTTTGGCATACAGTTCAGCATTTCTCAGTTTGCTAAGCACCTGTCTCACCAGGCGTTCGTGCTCCTCTTCAGTTTTGGTATAAATCAACACATCATCCAAACACACCAGTATACCTTTAAACAAATGTTCATGTAACACTTCATTGATTAATTGCATAAACACCCCTGGTGCCCCCGCCAATCCAAAAGGTAAGACTTTATATTGGAAAGAACCCAGTGGACAATTGAAAGCAGTTTTCCATTCATCCCCCTCCCGTATGCGGATGCGGAAATAGGCTTCCCGCAAGTCTAGCTTAGAGAAGATCTTCCCCTTTGCTAGATGTGCCAACATGTCTTTTATTAATGGCAGAGGATATTTGTTTGATATTGAGACCGCATTTAATCCATGGTAATCTGTACAGAGTCTCAGTGTCCAATCCTTCTTACCCCGGAACAGCATGGGGGTGCCAACTGGCGAATTTGCTGGTTCAATAAATCCCCTGGCCAAGTTTTTGTCCACAAACTCCCTCAATGCCGCAAGCTCCTTTTGAGTCATGGCGTAAATCTTTGGCTTAGGCAGTTGAGCGTTGGGGACCAACTCTATTGCACAGTCAGTTTTTCGATGGGGCAGGAGTTGGTCCGCTTCCATCTCACCAAGGTAAAGGTAAAGGTAAAGGTTTCCCTTGACATAAAGTCCAGTCGTGTCCGACTCTAGGGGGCGGTGCTCATCTCCGTTTCAAAGCCTTGGAGCCGGCGTTTGTCCGTAGGACACTTCCGGGTCATGTGGCCAGCATGACTCACGGAATGCCGTTACCTTCCCGCCGAAGCGGTACCAATTAATCTACTCACATTTGCATGTTTTCGAACTGCTTGGTGTGCAGAAGCTGGGATGAGCAACGGGAGCTCACCCCGCCGCGCGGTTTCGAACCGCCGACCTTCCGATCGACAGCTCAGCGGTTTAACCCACAGCGCCACCGCGTCCCATCTCACCAAACACATCCACAAAGTCCTGGTATTTCTCCAGCAAGCCCTCCAGTGGTGTCAACTTGAAATGCGGGGTTGCTGCCACAGCCCTCCCCACCGCAGCAGACAGTACTTGTTCTGCTGCAGGAGCTTGGTAAAAGCCATCGGGAAAAGTCAAAGTCCTGTGTTCCCAATTTATGTAGGGGTTTTGCTGGACTAGCCAGGGAATCCCCAAGATGATGAGGGGATAACCCACAGGTGCTACCACAAATTGTAACCCCTCACGGTGGCTGCCCAATTGCAATGCCACCGTTCCCGTGAAATGAGTCACCGGTTTCCCTCCCACCGTTGAACCATCCAGCTGGGTGAAAATCATGGGCTGCTGCAATGGGAAGCTGGGTAAGTCCAAAGCAGCCACCATGTCATGGTGCATTAAACATCTCGAACACCCCAAGTCAATTAACGACCAAACCTCAACGGTCTTAGTGCGGGAGCCTAACTTCACTTTCACATTCAGCGTGGGACAATTTGCACTCACCAAAACATCTCCGCGCCCATCATCCACCACCTGCCCACAGGCGATTTTCAGAGCAGGTGGCTGGCATTTCCTGCCGGCTCTTTTAGATCATTGTCCTCCTCTCCCCCGAAGTAGGGTGTGACGTATCTGACTCCATTACTGCACAGCTAGATTGCATGTCTCTCACGTAGCCTCAGGGCATGACTTGTATTTCCCTATTCTCTTTGTACTCACTCCCCCGCCCTGATAGAACTGCTGAATAAAAGGAGGTGGGGGCGTGGCACCAGGAGGCAGTACCAGCAACCTCCTGAGATGTAGCGTCGCTCGCCACAAAAGAATCCTGTGCCTACCGTTGTTTTTTCGACCTCACCCTTGCGAGGGAATCGTTGGCTCATTCCCCCCCAGGGAATCCCATAGACCGAAGGGCGAAGGACTGGTCGCGTGACGCGACAACTGGGGGCTCGTCCGGGATCCCTTCGGTCTCACGGTGTGATCTCTGTCTAGAGGTGCACTGCCTTCACTCTCGTTACTACGCACCTGGAAAAGGCTCTGCAATCGTAAGTAATGGGCTCCCCACTCTCCAAAGTTTCGTCAGTTCATAGGGACGAACTTTATGATTTAGTGAAGAAGGCTAACTCTTGTCAAAAGGCTAACGGTACGACCATCTTTCCCATTTCAAAAAAATCGGTGACTCAACTCCTACTGTACATGGACAGACACTGCCCTGTCTATCCTTCAGAGGGGTCGCTCAAAGCATCCACTTGGGAAAGGATAGGAAAATATTTTCATGATACCCCACGAGCACCCGTGCCTATTCTGACTGCCTGGAAGGCTGTTATGGCGGCCATCAACACTCTTTACCCTCCCCCGTCTTCCCCGGAAACTTGCCCTTCTCCTCCCGGCCCAAAAACCCCACCCCCTCTTGCCGCCCATCTCGATGCTGCCTCACCACCACCCCCTCCATACCCAGCCGTTCCTCCTCCCCCTTCAGCTCCAACCCCCGACTCCCCTCAACACCACCCCCTAGGAGGCGCCATCACTGAACTCCTCTCCTCCCCCCTCTCGTTGGAAATGGAGAGTCCCTCTGCCTTTCCCATGACCATCGGCCTAGGGGCGGCGGGAGGAAATTTGTATAACAATATTGAACTTAAGGTTTTGAAACAAATCAAAGATGCTGTAACCACCTACGGCTTGCACTCTCCTTTTACTAGGGGAGTTTTAGACTCTTTAGTTACTGCTAACACTGTTATGTTATTGTATGATTGGAAAATGCTTTTTTCTATGCTTATGACCCCGGCGCAATACGTTGTGTGGCAATCTGAATACGACAAAGGGGTGGAAGTAGAAATTAGAAGAGGTCTTCCCGCAGGGGTGACCGCAAATCAATTATTAGGAAAGGGACAATTCGCAACCTTAGTTCAGCAACAGAACTCCCCCCGTCGTTGTTTTGCTATTATTCACATGTGCGCCATGAATGCTCTCAAAAGAGTGGATGATTCCGACTCTCAATCCACCCAAACGTTTTTGAAAATAATGCAAGAACCAAATGAACCATATGCTTCCTTCATAAGTCGCCTTCAGATTGCTTTAGACCGACAAATTGATAATGCCACGGCTAAACATGAGCTGCTAATGAAACTTGCTTTCTCTAACGCTAATCATGACTGCCAGACCATTCTGCAACCCGCAGTCAATCAACCGGGTGTAAAGCTTGCAGACTTCCTGCAACTCTGCAGAATCGTTGGTACCACCTCTCACAAAGTGAGCGCTCTCGCTGCCGCCATTACCACCTCGCTGCCTTCTACTAACCCCTCCCCTCAGCTCCATTCCCCGGAAGCCCTCGCAATCACTCGTCATGGAAATTGCTTCAATTGTGGGAAGCCGGGCCACTTTAAGAATCAATGCCGTGCACCCGGGGGAGGTGGGGCGCCCCCTTCCACTCAAAGGGGGCCGCCCCCCCCTCCAAACCTAAAACTCCTTGTCCCAGGTGCCGCAAAGGCTATCATTGGGCCTCGCAATGTCGCAATAACTCCTCCCCTCACCAGCCTTCGGAAAACTAGATCGGGGGTTGTCAGCTAACCCCGCCCCAAAGGCTGAATTACCCATCACCAGTTTCCCTGTGGAGTTGGCAGAGGATCTTTTGTATGACGATCCGGGGGCTGTCCTTTCCCTTCCTCTTGTTGTCACGCTGCATAAACCCCTCCCTCCTCTTACCCCTGTTTTGCTTATTCCCAACTCCTCGCTTACGCTTGAGGGAATGGTTGCTGCTCCCTATTTGTATGATTCATCAGATTTGACACAAATTGCTCTGGCAGGAGTGGGAGATAGGTGCTTTTCCTTAAATAAAGGAACAATTGTCGCCACGCTCATACTTCTCCCTTCTCCTGATATGCCATCATTGTTTGCCTTGCAGCAACCAGTCCAAACCTCTAAACCCACCCTCCTTGTCACACTAAATGGTCGCTCTTTCGAAGGCTTGATTGACACCGGCGCCGACGTCTCTGTCATTCGTTCCGCTGAATGGCCCTCCTCCTGGCCTATCGCTGAAGCCTCCTCGGTGCAAGGAGTAGGCGGAGCACAGGCCGCTAAGGTCAGCTCTCATTGGCTTTCTGCTGTGACTGCTCATTCTCATATTACAGCTTATCTAAAGCCTTATATCTTGCCTTTGCACTGTAACCTATGGGGCCGTGACTTGCTTTCACAGTTCCACGCTTTTATTCAACTTCCCTAATGGCTTTACAGGACCCTTCAGGGTCTCTCTCTCTCTCTCTCAAAACCTCTGTGCCGGTATGGGTTGATCAATGGCCACTCACCAAAGAGAAACTGGACGCCTTACATATCTTGGTCCAACAGCAGTTAATTGAAGGCCATATCGAAACCTCCACCAGCCCATACAATACTCCGGTATTTGTCATCAAAAAGAAGTCTGGCAAATGGCACCTCCTACAGGATCTTAGGGCTATCAACACCATCCTTCAGCCCATGGGACCTTTGCAGTGTGGACTTCCCAACCCCAACTTGATTCCGGAAGGACACGACCTTATTGTAATAGACCTCAAGGATTGTTTTTTTTCCATACCTTTGGCACAAAAGGACAGAATTATTTTCGCATTTACGGTACCGGAACTTAACAATTCAAAGCCTACTGCTCGGTACCAGTGGAAGGTCCTCCCACAAGGCATGTTGAACTCACCCACAATGTGCCAATTTTTTGTCGATAAAGCATTGCAACCCTATAGATCCCAATTTCCGCATTTTCTTGTGTATCATTATATGGATGACATTTTAGTCGCTGCTGAGGGCCCGAAAGGGACAGTTCAAAAAACTTTTCCTATTCTTTTAGCCACCCTAGCAACGGCAGGGTTGCACGTTGCACCAGAAAAGGTCCAGTCTCGTTATCCAATGCAATATCTAGGCCACAAAGTTTTAGCCTCCACAGCTGCCCCACTTCTACCTACGCTCACGCTTCCCCAGCCGACCACCTTGGTCCAATTACAACAATGTCTGGGGGTCATTAATTGGGCCCGCGCATACCTTGCTTTAACTACACCCATGTTATCACCTTTATTCCAAGCGCTAGTGGGTTTGACAAACCCAGCTGACAAGGTATACCTTACAGAACAACAATTGCACGCCCTACAACAGGTCAATGCCGTCCTTACGACCCAATGGGTGGACCGTGCGCTCACTGACAAACCACCCTCTCTTGCCATTCTTTCAACACATCAATTATTAACTGCCATCATTGTCCAAACGTCTGATAACAAACATCTACATATTTTAGAATGGCTACACTTGCCACACACACCTAAGACATCCATCATCACCAGAGCAGCACAAATGGCCTCTCTTGTTGAGAAAGGCCGGAAGAGGATTAGAGCCCTAATGGGACTGGATGTTTCCACCCTGTACATTCCCCTTAAGGTTACTCAATGGGAACCCCTCCTACAAAACTCCACTGCACTGCAGGATGCCTTGGAGGACTGGTGTGGCCAGGTGTCATGCCATCTTCCCCCTGATCCTCGATTGCAACTGCTGCGAACAGTACCCTTTACACTAACCTCGCCGTTCGTTCAGCAGCCACTCAAGGAAGCCCTCACTGTTTTTACAGACGGCTCCAAAACCATAGGGGCTTGTACATGGCAAAATAATTGCAAATGGCATAAACGCCTAACAGGCCCACAAGCATCTGCCCAACAGGCTGAGTTAGCCGCCTTTTTGCTAGCCTTGTCTCTTTTCCCTGAACAGCCTTTGAATGTTATATTAGATAGTATGTATGTCACTCAAATGGCTGTGGCCATGTTTGATGCATATATTTCCCCTGTTACCCCCCCCTCTCTCATGACGCTTTTTTTGCAGCTTCAAACTCTCCTGAAGGACAGAACATCCCCTTTGTTTGTAGCGCATATTAGAAGCCACCAACAGCTACCCGGTTTCCTGTCCGAAGGCAACCACATGGCAGATGAGGCTTGCAAAATTATGGCCTCTTCCCCTCTTCCTCCGCCGCTTTCAGCAGGGGACAGCCATGCTTATTTCCATCAAAATAAAAAAGCCTTGGTGCGCCAATTTGGCATTACATATCAAGAAGCTACCGCCATTCTTCAACAATGTCCAACCTGCAGTTTGCAGGCAAAGTGCATCCCTGAGGGAGTTAATCCCAGGGGTGTCCAAGCTTGTGACACATGGCAGATGGATGTCACTCATTATCCCTCTTTTGCACCTTGGAAGTATATCCATGTATCTGTGGATACTTATTCGGGATTCATCCTGGCAACTTTGCAAAGAGGAGAAGCCACGAAAAACGTAATCAATCATTGTATTCGCACTTTCGTCACATCGGGATGTCCCAAAACTTTGAAAACTGACAATGGCCCCGCTTACGTCAGCACTCCCTTTGCTGAGTTTTGCCGTAAGTGGTCCATTACTCACAGATTCGGTATACCATTCAACAGCCAAGGTCAGGCTATTGTGGAAAGGGCTAACCAGACCCTAAAGAATGCCCTTGATCGGCAAACGGGGAAAAAGGCCTTAGGCCCCCCAAGCCTCCCGATGTTACAAAATATCCTTAATCTCACCTTGTTTACCTTGAATTTCCTTAATCTTACCGGTACCCCCCCTGCTACGGCTGCATCTCGACACTTTTCCAAGCCAGTAGTTCCCTCTTCCCGTCCCCTTGTTTATTTTAGGCAACTGCCCAGCCCTGAGTGGAAAGGCCCTGCGCAACTCGTCACCTGGGGAAAAGGCTACGCTGCTGTGCAACTTCCTGATCGAGTGCTCTGGGTTCCTGCTCGCTGCATCCGGCCATATCATGGGCAGCCTCCTGACAAGCACCTTCTTGACCCTCCTTCTCTGTCATCTCTCTTCCATCTCTGCTCCCCTCACAACGAACCCTAAAACAACCTCTCTCATTCGAACCCATCGTTTACGCTACCCTGCCACCATTGGCCGCAGCTCAGCATCCAACGCCATGGAATGTCTTCAACGCTCTCCCATCAAAAGAAAAGGCACCTTCTGGCGCTGGTTTCGCAACAACACCCTTCTCCAAGATGGCGATTCCTACTCCATCACTTATCACTTTCGCCAAACTACCCTTGCTATCACCAACGTACAGTTGACCGATCTAGGACAATATCACTGTGAAATAACAAAATTAATTAAGGGGTTCGCCACCTCATCTCGCCTTACGCTCACCTTATTTTTACTCTCCCTTCCTGAGCCCGCCCGTTGGCAGGGACGACGCCTACTGGCATTTGACGCCCAGGGATCGCATCGCCCTTACAATATCACCTGGACAATCCGCGATGCCTTGGGACAGATCCTGAATACCTCCTTTTGTTATAGCCCAATTATATCTTGTTTCCCTAACCTGTATTTTGACTTTTCAGAAATGCTTTTAGGAGTGACAGCCTACAGGAGGCTGGCCGGCTTCCCAGAGCCCAGCCACTCCACCGTTAAAAGGTATCCCCTGTATGTGTGCCCAGGACATGACACCAGCCCTGATCACGTGCACGACTGCGGAGGCATAGCAGATTACTTTTGCAAATCTTGGTCCTGCGTTTCCACTGGCTACATCTACTGGACCCCTCCATATAAGACTGATTACATCACCCTCACTCGGTTGAGAAAGGACATTAGATGCACCGCAACCAAAAAGAATGCGGCAGGACAGGGGGGTTGGAATAGATGTAATCCGGTTATTGTACAATTCACTGCTGCAGGAAAAGCTCAGGGGAATGCCTGGGACTCAGGTGTAAAATGGGGAGGTCGTATATATGCCGGATGGCCCGGGTATCATTACGGCAACATATTCTACATTCAACGACAGGTCACTCTCCCTCAGTCCCCACCTGTTGGGCCCAATGCCGACGACATTCACTCCACCTTTCTTAAACCCCTCACCAAACAAAAAAACCCCCTTGTCTCTCTTCTTAACTCCTCCTTTTCCCTTGTTCACACCGCTTCTAACACATCTCGATGTTGGCTTTGCTTGTCTTCCTCCCCACCATTCTATGAAGCAGTCGGTTCTCCTGACCCTATCCGAAACTCTACCTCAGCCGCCTCCTGCCGCTGGCAAAACACCACGTTGACTATCACCTCTATCATAGGGCAGGGCTGCTGCCTTGGCCGTGTTCCTGCTAACTATATTCAATATTGCCTTAATTCTTCTCATGATCACTGTGCCCTCTATCTTCCAAAAAATCGCTTGAACATCAACGGTCACACCGGCCATGGTGGCTACGGTGTACTCTACACTACCTCTGGTAATATCTCTGCCCGATTGACAGGGCAATACTTTATCCCTGGGAACAACTCTGTTTGGGCATGTTCTTCTGGCCTCACCGCATGTGTATATGGTGATACCTTGTTACAAACTAACGCCTTTTGTATTCAGGTGCTCCTACTCCCCAAGATTTCTATCTATTCCCCTGACGAACTTCTCTCCATTTTAGAGCCCCCTCATTATCCCCTCAAGGCTAAGCGCGAAGTAGTGACTGCTGTAACTTTATCAGTCCTACTGGGCTTAGGTGCGGCCGGAGCCGCCACTGGTGTGTCAGCCCTTGTTGTCAATGATCAGAACCTGCGTCACCTTAGCGTTATCATTGACACTGACCTTCGCGCCATCGAACAATCTATTGTGGCGCTACAAGATTCCCTTACCTCTCTATCCGAAGTGGTTTTGCAAAATCGTAGGGGTCTCGACCTTCTGTTCCTCAAACAAGGGGGTCTGTGTGTTGCTCTAAAGGAAGACTGCTGTTTTTATGCCGACAACTCAGGAGTAGTATTGGACTCTATGAAAGAGCTCAATTCCCGTTTAAAAACAAGGGAATTGGAGCGCCAACAATCCATGTCATGGTATCAAAATATGTTTAGCATTTCTCCATGGCTAACCACACTGTTGTCCGCTCTGTTGGGGCCCCTCCTGTTATTGATTCTCGTATGCACCATAGGCCCCTGTGTGCTGGGTCGCGTTCTCCGCTTCTTAAAGCAGAGACTTCATACATTGGACTCAGAGGTATCCGAGACAAAGCTTGCTGTTCAACACCTGGTCACTGCTGTAGGTATGGAGAAAACACCACTCTTGGAATGGTCCTCCGATAGTGAATCGGAAGTGGAAAAGGACCCCCGGTCACACTACCCCCCGAGAGAGGACGCTGGGATGGGTCTCCTTGGACTGAAGAGTCCCTGGCTCCCCGACTCAGACCCTCTGGGGGAGGAACAAAATTAAATAAAAAAGGTGGAATTGTGACGTATCTGACTCCATTACTGCACAGCTAGATTGCATGTCTCTCACGTAGCCTCAGGGCATGACTTGTATTTCCCTATTCTCTTTGTACTCACTCCCCCGCCCTGATAGAACTGCTGAATAAAAGGAGGTGGGGGCGTGGCACCAGGAGGCAGTACCAGCAACCTCCTGAGATGTAGCGTCGCTCGCCACAAAAGAATCCTGTGCCTACCGTTGTTTTTTCGACCTCACCCTTGCGAGGGAATCGTTGGCTCATTCCCCCCCAGGGAATCCCATAGACCGAAGGGCGAAGGACTGGTCGCGTGACGCGACAGTAGGGAACCTCCTCCACTTTGGTTTCCGCTTTGGCTGCCTTCATTTTCCTGGGCAGTGAGGGTGATTTGCCCGCCACTTTTCCATATTGATCGTCTGGCCTGGGTTTGGGGCAAGCAGCCGCCCTGTGTCCCTCCTTCCCGCACCAAAGGCACTGCCCTTTGGCATAACAGCACTCCCTCTCCTCCTCCCAGGCACATTGCCTGGGTTTCCCAGTCCTGGCAGTGGGTTGGGATCCCCTGCTGAGCGCCGCATGTCTCAATGCCTTCCTACTATGTGCAAAAGTCTCATGGGCATGTTCAGCCTTCCCTGCCAACTGTATCCATTCATACAAGGTATCTGGGACGTCTCTGCCCAATGACCACCGCAGGACCTTCATGTTCAGCCCGTCCTTAAACAGCTCTATTAAGGTGGCCTGGGACCAGTCCTCAACCTTACCAGCCAAAGCCTTAAATTCCAAAGCATAGTCAGCTACGGATCTTTGCCCCTGGCTGAGTTCTTTTAGAGCCCTCTTTGCCCTTTCTTTGGCTAATGGGTCTACAAAGTGCAGCTTTAATGCGCACAGGAATTCATCGAAACCCTCAAGCTCAGGAGCGTCCACCTCATTTAACTGGACAAACCAGTCAGCAGCCCGCCCCTTTAGCTTGGTGGCAATGGCATTTACCTTGGCCCTTTTGGAATGGAAATATGGTCTGAATTCATCCATATAACTACTGCATTGGTAAGAAAGAATGACAGCTTAGTTGGATCCCTGTCAAATTTGACTGGAAAGTCTTTAACCCCCGCTCCAGGCAGGCCCCTCGCCACATCTGGGCTGTTGGTCTTTCTTTTGGATACTGGAGATCTCCGCTCTCGAAGAGGGGACCTCGAAATTCTCACTCTGAGATTTTGGCTCAGCCCTGTGCCATCTCCTATCTCTTTCCACCGAGTGGGGCGGAGGAGAAGGGGATGAATACCTGGTGCTTGATTCTCCTCTCCCCCTCTCCCAGGGCCCCCAGTCCATTGACAGTTTCTTTAACATATATTCCATCGACTCAAATTTGGCCTCCAACAGTCTTATTCTTTCAGGGGTTTGAGAATCCTCTTTCCCTCCCTCGTCCTGCCTCACAACGATTGGGGACATCGGGTACCACTGCTTCCATGACATCTTGGATGTCCCTGGCAGGGGTCCCCATGATTCATCCCAAGTGATCAGCTCACTGGGTAACTCTTTGATATGCTCAGGGGCTCCTTTTCCTCCAACCTCCTCTTCCTCCGGACTGGAACACGAAATCTCCTGTACCTCAGATAGTTCCCGAGTAGGGACCATCTCCATTCTCCTCACCATGGAGTCAGGTCCCCCATCGCTTGTGTCCTCGCTTTCCCCAGTTTGGGGTTTTGGTTCGGTCATCGCTAGCGCTACTCCCTCACAAGATAAATCCGGAAAGGGGCTAACGGTAAATTTTTAAGATTCTCAGCTTTATGTAATGATTGCCTACCCTAACAAAATCAGACTCACAAGTAGAAGCTTAATGATATCTGATTTATTAAAGAATGGTGTGCAAATACAGAGAAAGCTGAGAATGAGCAAAAGCACGCCAAATACAAATTAAAAACCCTCGGTGCGAACGTAATCCCTCCCCTCACCCAAACTGTCTCAAATTCCCCACCGCAGGTGCTGGTGACAATTTCTGCTAATGTCCTGGGAAGAAAACCTTGAACACACGAAATAACCCAAACACATTCCAATCCAATTGAATACAGATAACATCCCAGGAGACAGAATCCTCCTCCCCTCCCAACCTAAACACGCATCAGCAAAATGACATGCAAAATGTTACGATGTACGTTTAACATTGAAACGGTGAACATGACAATAGGTAAACATAGTTTACCTACTATATCAGTACATTGATGGTAATTTACTGATGTACTGATACACTGTAATTTAAGCTAACTGCTTTCAAGCAATAGTTTATAATCTTAAACATAACTCTGTACCTGTGGTTTTATTTCTAAGGGGAACACAGAGCAGGGAAGATGATGATGATAATAATAATAATAATAATAACAACAACAACAACAATGACAACAACAACAACAGCAACAGAAGAAGAAGGAGAATAAAATGCCAAAAATAATTTTGTTCTCTTTTTATCCAATTTGCTAAATGGGATGAATACTTCTGTGGATTCTCCCTGCATTTTTTACTTTAAAAAAAAAAATCTCATGAGTATCTATGAGGAACACTATCCAAGTTGCTGTATATAACTCACAACTGTTAAAGTGAACAGTTTTTGCAGCATTATAGATAATTAAAAGTATGTTTTATATATGAAGAACCAGATAATCAGTTGGAATAAAAAAATGTTTCACTTGCATAAAGGAGATAGTGAAGTTTATGAGTCCTGTCCAGGAATTAAGTGTGCATGTACTGTATATGTATGCACTTATGTACTGGGTGCAGTGTTAGCATATAATATTTTCAACTGACTGAAGTGAAACCCCACTGCTACTTCCCCCATCATAATTTAACAACTATTGTTGCACCATCCAGGCACTAATTCTTGACTTCATATATCCCCATTCTCCTTGGACCACCTGAAGCAGAACATTTAAACCTAAACCTTCCAAGCTGGAAGTGCTTTCCTCATGTGTAATATCAGACCTCTAGAGAGTGAATCTTTCTATAGTTGAACACCTTGAACCATAAACCAACCAGCTATATTTTATCCTAGAATACTGTATGAACCCATCCAGTACGGTCAGTTTAATTGTTCATGTGTCATATAATCCCTAAAATTGGGTGAAGTAAACCAAATCTCAGGTAGTCATGGATAAGCATGTTGTACATATGCATAGCGATGTGCAAATGTGGTGGTACAGAAATAATGTAAAGACAGAAATACATAAATGCTATGCAAATACTGTAACTGAAACTCAATAAGGACATGGGTGGAGTCTCCCCCACCTGGTCAGTGTTCCCTAACTACTTTTCAGTGTGTGTGAGAATGTGACTGACATGGCCTAGAGAAACTGTGGAAGATTGCTTCCACAGACAATAGGTAAAGGTTTCCCTTGACATTAAGTCCAGTCATGTCTGACTCTAGGGGGCGGTGCTCATCTCCATTTCAAAGCCGAAGAGCTGGCATTTGTCCGTAGACACTTCCGTGGTCAAGTGGCCGGCATGACTAAATGGAACACCGTTACCTGCCCGCCAAAGCAGTACATATTAATCTACTCACATTTGCATGTTTTCGAACTGCTAGGTTGGCAGGAGCTGGGACTAGTAATGGGAGCTCACCCCGTCACACGGATTCGAACCGCCGACCTTCCAATCGGCAAGCTCAGCAGCTCAGCGGTTTAACCCGCAGCGCCACCTTGCCCCTTTCCACAGACAATCCATGGTGAAAAAAAAAAAATGTTGATGTCCTAACAGCCAGGAAACACGCTGAGACAAGGAACTGGTCTCTAATGTTTATTGCTAGTACATAACAGGAATCCTAACAAACTGAAGAAGCGTGGGAAAAACCCAGACATATAAACCCCAAAGGTTAAGGCGGTCCCGATCTGTGTCTCTTTGAATGGCTGACCAATTCCTCAGTGCTACGCATGCGCTTGACAGTCTGGATGGGAGCCCCCTGCTCGCCATCCTTACTCATGACATCACCCTCCCCTCCAGATTCACATTCCATTTCAGCCCCCTCCCCTCCAGAGTCTTGATAAGATGTGCTATCTGCTTGTAAAGTCCCATGGGAACTGGGCAAGGAAGGCAAATCTTCAAAGGACAACTCCTCCAAGGACGAAGCGGTGCTGCCCTCCCAATCCGATAACGCCTCCGGGCCAGGTGGCTGCTGCTGGAAAACATCTAGAGAGTTAGCAGGGTCAGCCCCCCTCCCCCCTGGGAAATGCAAGCCCGAGTTTGAGGGCTGTGGTTCCCCCACCTCCTCTGTAACTGGAGTCGAGGCTTCAGGCGGGGGCGGGGGGAAATACACACTCACAAACTCCTCAGCTTGGGCTTCTTCGGCCTGCTTAGGCGAAAGAGGAATCTCAGGTAAAATGCGAGGCTTGGGTTTGTGAGGGAAAAGCTGATGGAATTGATGAACCAGTGCTGGAGCATGTACATCTCTGGCATTCTCCCACGTGCGCTCCTCCTCAGAGTACCCTTTCCAGTGTATGAAATATTGGATGCCCCTTCCCCTCCTCCTAGAGTCCAGAATTTCCTCCACTTCGTACTCCTCCTCTCCCTCCACAATTACTGGAGGTGGGGGGGGGCAGTTGCGATCTCAAGGCACTTGGGGGAGGGTCTTTGGCTAGCAAGGCTCTGTGAAACACTGGATGGACTTTCATGGATGGTGGGAGCTGTAAACGATAAGCCACTGGATTTATCTGCTGCGCCACAGTGAAAGGGCCCACAAACTTAGAGTCCAACTTCTTGGAGGGTCTGGTAGAGATCAAAAACTTGGTAGAGAGCCACACTTTGTCTCCTACTGCAATCGCTGGCCCTTCCTGTCTGTGAGCATCTGCCGCCCTCTTGTAAGCACTCTTTGCCCTGTTCAGCTACTCCTTTAACAACTCCTGTGGGGCTTGTTGCTCTTTAAGAAAATCAGCCGCGGCTGGAACAGTTCCCTGCTGGGAGGAGCTGGGCAACACCTGAGGGTTAACCCCGTAGAGTGCCTGGAAAGGGGACATCTTGGTAGAGGACTGTACAGAATTATTATATGTAAATTCTGCCATGGGCAGCAGGGCTGGCCAATTGTCTTGCCGATAAGTGGTGTAACACCTGAGATACTGCTGTAACCACTGGTTAATTTTCTCAGCTTGCCCATTACTGGCAGGATGATGCGCTGATGACAGGTGGATCTGGACCCCTAATGACTGGAAAAGGGCCCTCCAGAACCTGGAAGTGAACTGTGGGCCTCTGTCACTCACCAAGTGATTCACCATGCCTCTATACCTAAAAACATGGTCCATGAACAACTGCGCTGTGGCTGGTGCAGATGGGAGGCCCTTGCAAGGAATAAAATGTGCCATCTTTGTGAAAAGGTCCACCACCACCAGTATGGAAGTCAGGCCCTGGACCGGGGGTAAATCAGTGATGAAATTCATGGAGATAGTATCCCAAGGGGTGGGTAGGGGTTGCAAGAGTCCTGTGGGCTTCCCTGGGAGAGGCTTGGCTCATCTGCAGGTGTGACAAGAAGCAACGTAACCCTTTATGTCTGCAACCATCTTAGGCCACAAGTAGTCTCTCAGAGCTCTATGGAGAGTTTTGAAAATGCCTCTGTGGCCTGCCGTTTGGTGGTCATGACACAGTCTCAGTACTTCTTCCCTCAATGAAGGGGGAATATAGAATCGCCCACTATGCCAGAGGATTCCTGCCTCCGCATTGAATGGGGAGGCAGTGTCTTGCAGGGCCCTCTGGAGGTCATCCATCCTGGCCCTGGCATATGGGTCCTGTTGCTGCCGAGCTCTGACTCTTGTAAATAGGTCCTCTGCTTGTCTGCCTGCTGCTAAAATCTCTGTCTGGCTCCCCCTCATAGACTGATCAAAGTTGTGAGGTTGTAATATAGTAGCCTGTACCTCCTGGTGGGTGGTGGGGTTTGCCTGAAAGGATCGAGACAAGGCATCTGCCAAGCAGTTTTGCACCCCGGGCACATAAGAAATAACAAAATTGAAACGGGAGAAAAACTGGCTCCATCTGATTTGGCATGGGGTGAGGGATCTGGTGTTTTGTAGAAGCTGTAAATTCTTGTGATCGGTGCAAACTTTCACAGGAAAGGTCGCCCCTTCTAGCCAGTGCCTCCACTCTTGGAATGCTGCTTTAATTGCCAGCAATTCCTTGTTAAAAACATCATAGTTTCTCTCTGCTGGTGAGAGCAGGCGTGAAAAAAAGGCACAAGGAAGCAATGTATTCTCGGCTTTGTTTATATATTGCAATAACACTGCCCCAATGGCAATATCTGAAGCATCTGAATGCATGATGAATTCCTTCGTGGGATCAGGGTGTCTTAACAGCGGCTGGGATGCAAAGTGCTGCTTAAATTCTTGGAAGGCTGCTTGCTGTCTCTCCCCCCAAATGAATTTTGCTCCTTTCTTCAAAAGCTGTGTGAGGGGTCTAGCGAGATCACTATGGCGCTTTATGAAACGCCTATAAAAATTATAAAATCCTAACAGTCTTTGGACCTCTTTAACATTTTGGGGAGGTGGCCAAGAGAGAATTGCCTGGACCTTAGAAGGATCCATGGATATGCCTTCTGTTGAGACTTTATAGCCCAGGAAATGTAATTCAGTTAAATCAAAGGCATACTTCTCTAGCTTGGCGAACAGCCTGTTCTCTCTCAGTCTTTGCAAGACATTACGTACATGGGTTACATGAGTTGTAGCATCCTCAGAGAAAATTAATATGTCATCTAGATAAATGACCAGATACTTACCTAGTAAATCAGAGAAAACTTGATTCATAAATCTGGAAAATATGGCTCCTGCATTAGACAAGCCAAAGGACATAACAAGGTACTCAAATTTTCCAAACCTGGTGTCGAAAGCAGTCAGGTATTCGTGCCCCTCTTTCACCCGGATCAAATTGTACGCACTCCTGAGATCCAACCTTGTAAAAATGCGTGCCTTCTGTAAGCGATCTAGCAGATCCGAGATTAAGGGCAGAGGATAGGATTCTCTTTTTGTTTGTTTATTTAAAAAACTGAAGTCGTGGACCACTCTCATGGGTGTCTCCTGGGTTGCAGGTGCCAACGGGTCAGGCTTCTTTGGTACAAACAAGGTAGGAGCAGATGCTGGGGAAGTAGATGGTCGGATGAAACCCTTTTGGAGATTGGAGTCCAAGTAATCCTTTAAGGTGCCTAGTTCCTTGGGGGACATGGGATATTGTTTCCTTGCTGGAATCTTGGCTCCTGGTATCAACTCAATGGTGCAGTCACAGTCCCTATTGGGGGGTAGTGCTGTGGCCTCTTGTTCGCTGAAAACGTCTGCA
The DNA here is from genome assembly GCF_035149785.1 of Candoia aspera. Classification (NCBI taxonomy): domain Eukaryota; kingdom Metazoa; phylum Chordata; class Lepidosauria; order Squamata; family Candoiidae; genus Candoia; species Candoia aspera. The sequence continues at coordinate 127,966,862 of NC_086155.1, read as the reverse complement.
AAATCTGCATACTTGGCTGGCAAGTGGACTCCCCCTGCTACTGTGACTGCGTTGGTTGCTGGAGAGCGTGGAGCGGCTTGAATCTTGTGGTGCTGGCATTCCTTAGCTGGGAAGGAGATTGCTCCTGTAGTCCAGTTCAGCAACTGGTTGTGGATCCTCAGCCAAGGCGTGCCTAGGATTACCGGCACATTTAGCGATGCAGTAACATAAAGCTGGATCCACTCAGTGTGGTCTCCCATTGTCAGTTGCACCGGTTCTGTGAGCCTTCTAATCGCCCCTGCCTTGAGGGGCTGGCTGTCAATGGTCTCCACTTCTATGGGGCATGGCAATTCTCTGGTCAGGATGTTGAAGTCCTGTATGGTCTGTACATCAATAAAATTGGTTGAAGCTCCGGAATCCACGATGGCCTCTAGCTTGACCTGGTGCTCTGGGTTGACGTGTATGAGTATGGGTAAGTAGTAAAAGGCTTGCCTGGAATCTTCGGAATGAGCCCTCCTTAATTGATTGATGGTCTCCCTGCTGAGCTCTGTGGAAGGAGACCGCTGGAGTTTCCCTGGTTGGAAACAGAGGCGGAGCTGGTTCCTGTTTCAGCTGCTTGCCTTGGGGCTCTTACTGGAGTTGCTTGGCCTCTTGCTGGGCAAGCTCTCACCATGTGCCCCTGGCTCCACAGTAGAAACACAGGGCTCTCTCTCTCCTTCTCTGCCTCTCAGCCTCGGAAATCAGTCTCCTGCTTGCCCCAATCTGCATTGGCTCCTCTTGTGCTGAGTGAGAGGATGCTACGGAGAGAGCTGGAAATCCTGAAAATGCTCTGAGGGTCCTGTTTCTCCCCGATTGCATCTGCCTGAGCTCTTCTAGCCTGGCATCTATGACCACCGATAACTGATATAAGGCTTCTAGGGTAGCTGGTGTTCCCTGGCGCACTAATTCATTCTTAATTTCCTCATCCAGCCCTTGTTTGAATTGGTCTTTTAATGCACTCTCATTCCAGTCCAGATCTCCTGCTAACAACTTGAAATCAGCAATGTAGATTCCCACCCTCTTGTTACCTTGCTTGAGGTTCCGAATCTCTCGGCTGGCCGTGGCCTCTCTGATCGGGTCGTCAAAGTGTGCTTGGAACCCTGCCAAAAAATTCTGGTAGTCGTTGAGAATCGGGTCGTTGTTCTCCACCATGGGAATAGCCCATTTGGCTGCTGGTCCCTTTAGCAGACCTAGGATGAAGGTGACTCTGGTTCTGTCTGTGGGGAACTCTGCCGGTCTGCTGTCAAAGAACATAGTGCACTGTGTGAGAAAGGTTCTCAGCTGTCCTGCTTCTCTGGTAGACTGCCAAATTTCTCTGGTAGACTGCCCTGGGATCTCAAGACTATTGGTGGAGCTGCTGCTGCTGCTGCTGGCGCCAGTTGTGGGTTAATCGGAACTGGTTGTTGTAACTGCTGTAGCATGGCAGCTTGTAATGTGTTGATTTGGAGATCTACTTGTTGTTAGTGTTGTTGCAGGGCTGCTGCCAATTGTTGAATGGCGAGCCGCATTTCTTGGTTTTCTGAAGACATTTCCAAACGTCTCTCCTTAATTTCTTGTTCCTCCCTCTTTCGATGGGAGTAGGAGTTTGTTAGGATTGATGTCCTAACAGCCAGGAAACACACTGAGACAAGGAACTGGTCTCTAATATTTATTGCTAGTACATAACAGGAATCCTAACAAACTGAAGAAGCGTGGGAAAAACCCAGACATATAAACCCCAAGGGTTAAGGTGGTCCCGATCTGTGTCTCTTTGAATGGCTGATCAATTCCTCAGTGCTACGCATGCGCTTGACAGTCTGGATGGGAGTCCCCTGCTCGCCATCCTTACTCATGACAGTTGGGACAGGCAAAGGAAAGGAGGTATTCTTATGCAGGAATGCCATTTCATAATAGAACATTAAAAGTTATGTGTTTTATTAACTTAATTGATAGGGCATTGCATATGACACTTATGCGAAGAGATCCCATTTTTTTTTTTAAAAAGCCAGTGTCTTCTCCATATTTCACATTGCCATTTCTTTAAAATGCCCTTATATATATATTACATTTATGTTCCTACTTTTATGTTTCCACCTAAAAATGTCTGATTAAAGTGATGAATGATTACTGCCAGGTTCACTTATACGGATTCTGAATATTCTTCCCTTTTTTGATTAAACCTAGTTTGCTTTAAGGACCTATTCCTCCAGACACTGGATAATTTCCCTCAGAAAATACATATTGTATCTGTTATGAAAACAGAGAAAATACAGACTGGGTAAATTAATTGGTATTTGTACATATGGTTTTAGAAGGAATTACCCATACTTCCTCCCGTTTCTATTTGAGATACAGACTGCTGACCTATGATCCTTGAATATGACGGAGATAGATGATAGATGATGGATGGATGGATGGATAGATAGACAGATGATATATTCCTTTAAAATTCCACACTTCACATTTTGCTTGGAGTTAAATATTGGTGGTACTTCTCCAAACCTTTAGTGTGCTTTTATCCTGTCTAAGTCAGCAGGCAAATAAACTGACTTGTCCCCACATCTCTGCTTCACTGCACTTCAGTAATGAGACTGGGCAGTATTAAGGTCCTTACCACCTTTGTTGTTGGACAGTTTCAGGTCAGCAAGTGGTAGATGTCTTACTGTTGGGAAAAGCAACTACCAATCATTCTCCCTGAGTGTATGGTAGGATGGGGTGGATTATTCTGGGCACTTCTTCCCACATGTCTCTTACCCTCCATCAGCAATGAGCCAGAATACTTTTCAGTTATTTAAAATACAAAACAAAACAGGATTATTGATCTCCTTGAAGATTGATATTCCCATGTTAGCCCCCTCCCTACAAGAAAAAAGAAAAGTTCCCCTGGCATGTCTGTCAAGCTCTCTCTGAAGTTCAGCAATCTTGCATGAAGACACAGCTTTTCAGGTTCACAAGTATATTTTATATTTTATTCAATTTTATTATTTATTTTATGGTCCCCACTTTTTTGTTTGCTTCTGGCAATCCATACTTTTATTTTATACTTCAGGTTTTTGGTTTCATAAGGCTTAAGAAATTATTAAAATGTGGAAAATGGCAAGCCTTCCCTCACTAAGCAAGAGTTTCTGATTGCTTAGTGAGGGAATGGAAGATGGGAACAGCAAAAATAATGGAAGAGTTCCTAAAATTAGTGGAATGTTGAATGCCTGGTCCTACTTCCACTCTTACTATTGGCTTTCTCCTCCTCCTCCTCCTCCACTACTACTACTACTTCTTCTTCTTCTTCTTCTTCTTCTTCTTCTTCTTCTTCTTCTTCTTCTTCTTCTTCTTCTTCTTCTTCTTCTTCTTCTTCTTCTTCTTCTTCTTCTTCTTCTTCTTCTTCTTCTTCTTCTTCTTCTTCTTCTTTCATTATTAATTTTCTATTCCATTCTTTTTTCCATCTCCATATCACTTCCCAGTATATATTTTTAATCACACTGTTTGTCTCCCCTCACACATCTCTTGTGTATTTTGTTCAAGAATTTTGAAAAGCTCTAGTGTTCTCCCAAGATTTCCTAGAAACAAATAGTACTAAATGCCTTAAGCAACTAAATCATGTAAGCTTCCTATATAATTAATGTACTGTAAAAAGATTAAACACTTCTTATAAACGGAACTGCTGGTGGATGATGGGGATAGTACTTCAGATCAGAGGTACATGGAACATAAACTGTGTAGCATCATATATGCCACTGGAATTAATTCACTAAGGATACAATTTTATACCCATTTACTGAAGTATAAGGCTCATTAAACATAATGGGGTTACTTCTGAGTAGACATACATAGGATTGTATTAGAAGGCATTTAAAGGGCCAAAAGCCAGTTTAGATATGGGTTTTGGTTAACAGCTTCAAAAGTTTATTAAAATGTCTTCATATTGAGGTAGAGGGGTGAGTGTGTGTGGTTTTATACAATATGTCCCTTTTTCTTCACTATGATCACTTCCTTGATGTTTCTTTATTGTGCCTTGGATATTTCCTGGCTTATGGAAGCCTACTTTTCCTGAAATTTGCTGCAATCCTTTGCCCTCAGTGTGGAGAGTTTTTTCCTAATGTGGAAAATTTGACTTGTGGTATGAAAATGCTAACCTGTGAAACAAACTGAATATCAACCTGCATTAAAGTATTGAGGGCTCATCATCACATCCTCCCAACCTAGCAAGGTCATGGCCTGGTATCTATTTGCATTGTTCTTGCCATGGAATTGGGATGCTATGGTCACATGATGTTACCTTCATCACATTTCTAGCCCACAGCCGAAGATGCTGAAAGTTGTTTTTAGCTCTTTTGGTTTACAGTGATGTTTGTCCTCTTCTCTTGCCACAGTTTTAGCCATTGACTCTTCATGGCCATTTTGGCTTTGGCTGCAGGCGAATATGGACACCTAGCTTTTATAGAGGTATATGCCTGAGTAATGCCTCCACTATGTGTTTTCCAAAGTGCTTGTCAGGTCTTTTGTGGGTCTTTTATAAATACTGGCTTAGTGATTTTTTTTCAGAGAATGCTAGGCCTATGTTTAAAAATAGAGCTAGCATTCTCCAGAGTGCAAGCCCTGTTCTCTATAGAAGATCAGTTTAAACCAGGAAAAACCCATCAGTATTTTGTTGGCTTTGTCATTACTGGGTACATTAGAGGTGTTTCATGCTTCTGCCAACAAGGGGTTTCATGTGTCCATACCTTTTACCCTATTACTTGGAGGGACATTATTGGATTTTTCCTTGTCTCCATGGCTATCAATAATCTACTTCCATATAGACTTATTGTCAACACTTTTATTGTGTTGTAGCACTTTAACTACACTCTGTAGTACTCTGTTGGAGCTTATTTGTTACCATCCACTTCCTTCAGCTTCATTCCACATCCTTCTTCTGGCCACTCAGCCAGGCTATTTTTAGATACAAGTTTAGCACACTTTCAGAAGAGTACTAGGCCATGTTTAAAATGGATGGTGTAAAAATGTAGGAGTTGGATGGTGTAAAAATTCAATTAAATAAATACCTATAAGAAAACACCAGTTGTTGACCCCATTCCTGCAGCAAAATGGGGTTCAGCAGTGGGACAGTACTTTAACAAACTATTTAGCTATGTCCTCAGTGAGTTTAAAGTAGAACTATGAAGCCCACTTGCAGGCAATAATGTTTTGCTTTTATTTAAGCTGGTTTTGCTTTCGTTACTATTTTTAGAGTGCTTCAGCTGGGTCCTGTACTTTTATTTTCACTGTGGCATTTCACATTAGGATGAAATTAATTGGCAACTCTAAGTTGTAGTGGTTTACAGTAGTCACTCAGCACAACTCCAGAAGCTGGATTCCTGATGACTTGAAGGGACAGGTCTGAAAGCTTCATCAAGCACTTGCCTTCTTCAATGTGATAGTCAAAGGCCCAAAAAGGGCTGCTCACTCTGAAGTCTCTGTCTGTCTTAAGAATCTGGGAGGTCAACATAACCTTCACTTTTAGAGAGGGTTCCACTGTCCATTGCACTGGGTCAAATGAATTGCAATGGGGAACTGGTTGCAGTGGTTGCACTATGCAGACCAGCCTAACAGGAAAGAAATGTGATAGTAATTCTGTCCTTGCTATGAAATTACCCATGCATTATTCAGTACACACCAATGAAAGTGGTGTGGGAGAGGTATGCTTACTGCAGCACAAAGTTGCCATCATGAAAGGAGCACATTCCCTGGGGCAATGAGGGAATACAGTCCTTTCCATTTTATCCCATCCAGATAATCCATGGCACATGGAGGTGAATTAAGTAAGTGAATGCAGGAAGGGATGACAACCTACTTGGCTACAATTGCCCTGATAGGTTTACTGAGGGATTCCCCCCTTCTGTTCAGGCCCTGAGGTCAGCCCCTGTTTTGCAATGCTGTTTTGCCTGCTAGGGAAACCAAAGCCCTGCCTTCCGCAACTGTTTTCTTTCAGTTTGGATGATCAGAGGTGTAAGTATACTATTTTTTCACACAGTTACTTGTAAAGTGGAACACTGATCCAGCAGCTGCATCTTCCTTGCCTAAATCTGAACAATTACTAGGTGACACACAACAGGAATATCCTCCTACTCTTTGCTGCCATCTAATGGCACTAAGTCAATGGTTGACAGGTCAATAATCACTTTGAAAAAATATGTGGACATATCTAAGAGCACTCCCACAGTCTCTGTCAAATACCAAACCCCTTTTCTTGAACTCAAAGAAAAGTAGTGGTTACACATTGGTTCCACAAATCTAGACAGCCATGACATTTGCAATTAAGAGAGACAACTCTGTCCTGCCAACTAGTGGTCACCTGGTCAATAGAACAACCATCCTTTGGGGGAAAAAGGGATTGATTGGAGCACCCGGACCAACTGATGACCACTCTGGCATTCTGTAGTGTGACTGATGGCTGCTTTGCCTGCAGTTGGTGATGTTTGAATTTCAGCCAGGGGAAACCACCAATCACTGCATTACAGTGCTGTGTGGGAGAATTGTACAGACAGCTGCAGAGCATGGTCCCATATGAAGGCAGTGTGATTTCGGCTAACATGTTTTCCTCATGGTTTCAGGACAGGAGGAAAGCACAGCAGGGCAGCAGTGTGGATGAGCCCTGTGTGTTCCATCAATTACTAGCATTTGCCCCATCCCAAATCCTTTCCTAGGTGAATGTGGTCCTCTGACTTAAGAAGGATCCACATGCCTAAAGGGTATATGAATAGTTACAGTACTCTGTGTGCAAGGAGAGAAAAATGCTTCATATGGAAGATTCCTTTCTTTCTACAGTACAGTGAATTAGAGTCTTTTCTGACAACTGCAGTGTGTGCCTCTGAAAATCTTCTTTCCACAGCACTTTTATTTTCATATTAGCTTGGGGCCAATAGTTATCAATATCATACTCTTTAAGTCATATTGCCACATCACATCAGAATTTCCTCCTCTAGATAGAAGCCTCTGTGAAAGATGAAAGCCTGAATCCAATAATACTGGCATTTATATTGTGTGGCCTGTGTGAAAGTTTGAACTATGAGGAATGCATAATGTGTAATATACCATTTATGGAATGCAGCCTGGGATTACAACTGCTGTCTGGCTATTTACAAAGGATGGCAATGGATAAAAGGCCATTGTTGATAAAATATATTAAAAACCACAGTATCGGGATTTACAGAAGTATTGAAATCCCAATTAGGTAGGTAGAAAAGAATCAGACCAGAACACATTTTTTGCTCGTATGACAGATGTTGTTTTATTTATTTTTTCTTAAGCAGTGGTTGACTTCTACAAATGATTCCCATCACCCAAACAGAGAAAAATGTGTTATGCAAAAGGTTCTTGCATGTGTTTCATACCTTGATTCTTTGCTTTTCAGCTGGGACTCTATTAATGAGATCATCTAGAAGCATATTTTATATTGGAGCTATTCACAGAACATGCTTTCCTGTATATTCAGTGAAGGGAATTACTTCTAGGAAAAAAGTCCATAATTCCCTTGAGCTTAAATAAAATCCATGCATCCATGACAATTACTTTTCTTAGAATTATTCTTCTGTTTGCCTTCCTTTCTCTCCTATTTGACATCCTGTCTCCAAATCCAACTTGCATTCCCAGTTTTGGACAAAACATTTTTCTCCATAAGTGCCTCTTGCACTTGACAGGTGGGAGAGGAACAAATAAATTTGCTGAAGTACAATTTAACTTCAGGTGATAATTAAAGCAGTAAAGTTAATGATCTTGATTGTGTTCAGAATAAACCATAAAATGAAAAATGAAGCTAACCATAGTATTAACAAGTCAAACAGCAGTATTTCCCAGATCATGAGGAAGCATAGAGAAAGGAAAAGAAATCTGTAATGATTGTAGAATAGCAAATGGTCAATTACACAATTAAATTATTTCTTAATTTGTGGAGGGGGTACAATTAAGATTTTCTTCTTAAAGCATCAAAAGCTTTAGCTACCTCTGAAAGCATGAAATAGACATTTTGGAATATATGTCTCACACACTAAAAAAAAACACACAAACTAGTGTGTGAGACATATACTAAATTAGGGAGTGAGTCATAACACTAACTTTGGATGGTGAGAAATCATCACATGAAGGAAGAAGTTCCTGATATGATAAGTTGGCATACCTAAATCTGGAACTGACTTGAGAAGCCTTTCCCCACTTGTACCTGGTGATGGCACAAATATGCTGTGGCAGCATGTATCTGCCTTGTCCCCACAATGTGCTCAGCCCATGAATGAGACAGCTTAAGCTGCCTTTAGCTGTACTGGTACATTTCCCCCTTATTCCAAAACTGTCTGAGAGCAGACTCAGGTTTCATAAAATCCCTCAGGCTTCCTCACTCATTACTTTGGAGAGAAGTCAGGTGACTCCTGTGACTTAAAACAGAGGGAATAGAGGCAGGGTGGAAATTGGTAATCAAATTATGCATTCCTATAGGTTTCTGCCAAATCAAGGATGGGTGGAGAACATTTCAGCTAAGTACTGGGGAAAGGCAAGGCCTGAAACTATGGAATAATTTGTCATAGAAAATATAGTCACACCTTGTGATCACGTCTTTCAGGAAAGATATTTGCAAAAGTCAAAGCAGATTTCCAAGGCAAATACTATGTTGCTTTGCTAGTTTTTACTCAGTTGACAGTATCTGATAATATGACTTAATGTTAATACTTTAACTGAATTGCCTTATTATAGGTTGTCAGTTGCCTTGAGCACCTGGAAAAATTAGTTATCTATCCCACTGGATTATCTCCATATCATATAATGTGAGCCCTGCTGAATTTCTGCACAGCAAGCTGCATAGCTAGGTACATAACTCACAAATATCACTAGTATAGTCAAGAAAGGATCAGCCAGACCCAGATGTATGTCTTTTGTTATCCTCTTTTCTTTTCTGTTTCCATATTACTTTCCATGTGTGTGATTCTGTCTTGATTTTCAAATATTGGTTGTTCAGAATGTGAGTCATTCTGTATTATCTCATTGATTAACAGAGTTGAATTCTGAAGGAACAACATTGGGCCATAGAAGATGGCTTGGTTGCTAAATAATAAGTAAAGAAACTGATTAAAGCAGCAGCATGGATCACAAATTGTTGCTATGTAGCTGGGATGGGGGGAGAGGTGTATGAGGTAGAGAATAAGAATCCATTTTTATTTTATTTATTTATTTATTTATCATATTTTTATTACTACCCATCTCCCCCCACATGGAGGACCCTTTTAATTGATCCCCTTTAAAAGATGTTCAAGCTTTTTTCACAATTCTTGGGGGGGGGGTTATGGTCATGCTTATGCCACTGACAGCAGTGTTGAAACCCAGCAAGGTGCATGCTACAAGATAATGAAATTGTATTAGGTTTTGAAATACCACTGAACAGAGGCTCGTAAGCTTTGAAATGGCCTTGTAATAAAGAGTGGGAAATACAATCAATAAGAACGACAGATATAGGTATGTGAAAAGAGATCATTCATTGTCTATTTGATTGAGATCTTAGCAAGCATGGACCATGCTTCTCTTTTGTTTTATTTCTCTCTCCAATGTGTTAAAAATCCTCTGGAGTAATTAGACTACCAGGTAATGAATGCCAAGCAGACCATTTTCTCTCTGTAAGAGGCAGAGGCCTGTGAAAAATGGTAGAAGGCAACATTTCTTTCTGGAAATGAGACCTAGATGTATGCGCCACCTGGTGGTTGAAAAATGAATGTGGTCTTGCTAAGTTCTTCAGGCCTGAATTAATGGATGTTGGTACTAATGGAAAATTAATGGATAATTAATTGATGGATAATGGTATTAAGGATACCCCAAATTTACCCATTTTGATTTTTTTGATCAAAAATATTTTGGGGGGCAAGATATTATCATCATTATTATTATTTACAATGTATCAAAACTTGCATTAAGAACTAAACATGTAAACAAAAACTTGTTTTTTAAGAAAAAGCATTGTTTGGGAGTATATTGTGATCTTAACAGAAGAGATACAATATTGTATATATTCATATTTAATTAATATCCATATCCATATTCAATACTTTTGCTTAAATATATTTGTATATATGGAGGTAGCCCTGTTAGGAATTCCTTCATTAATAAACAAAAACAATGAGATTGTGAAAAAAATACTAAAGTAAAAGTATTCTTCAAGATACTTTGCTATCATTTTGTCAGCAAACCATATCCCTCACAAATTTTAAATATTTCTGATACAAAGCAATAAGTGGTTTTTAAAAACATTTTGTTATAGTAAATCTGGCAGCTAATAACAACTGTATATTGTATGTTAAATTTTATAAGTCTTAAGGGAATTAACTATAAAGCTATACTACAATTATTTAACTCTATTGTACATATTTTTTTCTAATTTCCTCAAAACATTCAACCAAATTAGTAATTAAATGGGCATTGCCACTTAGAACAATATAATGCAGTTGAAAAGAGGCTTATCACTAGCTGCTGATTATTTTTATAGTCAAATCCTGATGACTTGCCAAAGTAGATTTTTAGGACATTTTATACCATAAAGAGTTCCAAAGTGACTTATGAAGTTCAAATCCCAAGCTCTTGATCCATATGTTTAAGTCTTATTACAGCACCTATTTTGTTTGTTTGTTTACATAGTTTTGAAGAGGTTCTCTTGATTTCAAATGATGTGGCAATACACCATTCTTCAAAGATTGTTTATGTTTTTGATTGGTAAAAACTCAAGCTAAAAAGAAATGACCATATTGCTCATTTGAAACAATGATGGGACCAATTTGTCTGCAAGAAGAGAGGGAATTGCTTAGAGCTTACCTTAATTACCCTTTTCCAAGCTTTTTTTCTACCATATTTTCCCCTTTCTGCTGAACTATGTGCCTTTTTTCATAGTAAAGTCTTTATTCTCTTTCCCTAGGTTTTTTCAGCCAGTGAGAGATGTTTCCTAAATATTATGCCACAGAACTGTATGGGCAAACAGACCTCATAATATGATAATACAGTAGCATGCGTTATGTAAGAATGAGTGGAAAGCTGGTTGTATACAAGGAATCAATAATTGGCAATCAATCAGCTGACTGGTGGATCTCACTCTGGAGGTGAATTCATATACCCCTTTTCTGCATGATCTCAGAAAGGGAGTTGTGAGGGGAAAGAAGTCATTTCCAAAACCACCATACATATGTGCAAAAAACAGTTTATTTCAACTTCGCTTTTTTCTCCACTTGTATTTTTTTTTAAAAAGCCTTCCAGGAAAACTGCCCCATCTTCCTTCTCCTTCTCGTCCTCTTTGACCTCACATTATTATTTTATATACTATCTAATTATCCCCAGCCAGATCCTCTCTGGCTGAGATCCTGGAAGGACAACAGGAGGACCTGTGGACATGAAAATATATAGAGCAAAGTCCAATAACCTATCATTCAATCAATCTCTAATATAAAATTAATATCCTCTTTCCCATAATGTACACATTGAACTGCTATTGTGTCTATTTATTCCTCACTGTAAGAAAGAGAGGAGAATTACATGCTACCATCAGAGACACTTTAAACTTGTGATTGGTGAGATCTCAAGTTTAAGAATGAGTCTTACATAAAATAGTCAGCTGTGTTGATTTGATACACTGCCCCAATATTTAATTCAACTTGCTTTAGTTCCTGAAAAGGAAACTTTTAATCAAGGGTAGGGATGTTGAGCTCCAAATATCAATTGTGGAAACAGTGGTATAAGAAATTTAATGTAAAATATTTTACTCCTGGATGCTATATGAATATTGTTATATAATGAAGATATTACTTCCACATATATATATTAACCAAATGCATATATTTTTTAATTCCTTTATTTAGATTTTTATCCTTTTTTTTTTGTATAACTCAAGGCAGTGAACATACCTAATACTCCTTCCTCCTCCTATTTTCCCCACAACAACAACCCTGTGAGGTGAGTTGGGCTGAGAGAGAAGGACTAGCCCAAGGTCACCCAGCCACTTTTTCATGCCTAAGGTAGGAATAGAACTCACAGACTCCTGGTTTCTAGGCCACACAAAAGCTATTTTCTAGTAGATGAATGTACTGAGTCTCTACTAACAATACTATAGTCTGGGGTGGTTCACTTGATAAAAGGTTTATTGTATTCTTAAGTATCAACTCAGCCATCAGATCATCCATTTTTCACAGGTCACAGAAACCCCCTGCATTTTGTTGAGCCAGTACATTTTTCTTGTGTGGGTCAGAATACTCCAGAATTCCAGGGTCCCAGTAGGTTTGGCCTTGCCTGAACATAGTACACAGCCTTACTGAACACAGGTCTGATATTCTCAGCTATATCTGTCATAACCTTGTTCTACCTTGAGCTTGCTCTACAAGATGTGACTCTACCCTGCCAGCAGACCTCTTGGTTGCCTTCAGTTTCTTCTGTATCTGTGATGAAACAGAAGTAGATCGTCCCATCACTAAGCCACCAACCTTAGTTGTTACAACCAAGAACAACAATTCTGAATTCCACCCAAAGACAAAATAGGAAGCAGGGCAGCTTTTTACAAACTGGGGTAATACAACCAGATCCCTTAGCAACCTAGAAGCTACATCATGTAGACACTAATGTTTCTGAGAAGTCCAAATTAGAGATTGCCTGGTTGTAAAAGACTGTGGGCTGTTTCTCTATACAGCAATATCAGGGAAAGGCTTGGGAAGTCAGAATAAGCAAGATGCCCCCATGCTGCTTGGTGACTCCTAAATAAGCTTCCAGATAGCTATGAATGGGTTAAACAGTGGTAATTGACTCAGTCAGTGCCAGCTTTTCTCTTAGTCTTCTATATCACCCAACATAAAAAACCAAAGGTTGTATTAGGTACTTTTTACTTCCTTAGAGTATTACTAAGCCAAGGACGGGCAACATGTGACTCTCTCTCCAGCTACTGTTGAATTCCACCAATAGTTGGTATTGCAAAAATTATAGGACTTACATTCTAACAACATTGGGAGGGGCAAACAATGCTCACTCTTTCATTCAGGCCAATGGGGGCATTCAAGTACCTTTTTTCTTCAAGCTGCTTCTGCAAAATTGGATGATAACACTGCCAGGCATATGAAAATGCCATATAAAGGGCTTAAAAAAGAGAACGAGAGCGAGTGAGAGAGAGAGCACTTATTCTACATTCTGCTGAAGCTACCAATATTATCTCCGCTTTCACAAGGGAACAGTCATCCTGAAAATTGTAGGAGGGACTTTGATTCAACCTTAGAAATTGTAATTATTTATTGTGTGTGCATGTATCTCTGTATCTCTGTCTATCTATCTATCTTTTTCTTCTAATGCATTTGAATCAAGGCAGCTTACATTTGTTAATATTAATCAATGATTTGCTTTATTAAGCATATAAAAACATATTTCTAAGAAGTTATAAAGCAGGAAAAGGAAGGAAATTACATTTTAAAAAACGTATATTGTCTGTGAAAAAAAGAAAAAAAAAATCCTTCACCCATTAGCAAAAAGCCAGGAAGGCCGTCAGCTTAGAATCCCTTGACACTAAATTGTCAAATTATTTAAGGAGTCCCTGCAAGCAGTAATGGGCCACGTCTAATGTTTTCAAAAGAGATTAAATGCTGATGACCAAAAAAAAAAAAAAAAAGTTAGCAAGCCTGTCTGCTTCTTTCTTATTTCTCATGGAAAGGGAATCTTTCAGCATATCAAATATATTTGCCACATTGCTTCATAAATAGTGAAGAAAAGGGAGATAAACACTTTGGAAAATCTAAAGGAATAAATTTAAAAGAGGTGAGAACAGAACTAGTAATCAATAATATATAGTTTTGTGTTGTTTTTTTTAAGCCCTTTTGCTTGTCTGCAGTTCCTGGATAAATTAAATGTGCTGCTGCTGCTGCAAGTGACTGCATTTTTTGTTTATTGGACTGGGCATGCACTTCTCAGACATGGGATTCTTTATTATCAGATATTGGTCTTATATAAAGGTCAGAGTAAGGCAGCTAAGAAAAGTTTGTCAGTAACATCCTCAGTGCCAGATACACTGCTGATTTATTTGTCCTGAATGAAGTAAAATAACCAGAATGGATAGGTGGGGGATTGAAACTTTTTATTCACAGCATGGCACATGCTATGCCTCCACTTTCTCTGCTTGAGATGCCAGAATGTTTTCAAATAGGATGTAAAACTGCTTTATAACCTGCACACAGAAGTTATCCTCCTATCTCTGATAAAATAGTAGGGGATAAATGGGAGGAACTGTGAACATTTTCTAATGTTCTGAACTTTTATTGTATGAGTTGAAGATAAAACATACAGTATAATTTTACTGTATGTTTTACATAATCTCGGCTCAGGTAAGAGGCATGGATGTTGTATACTGAGTTTCTTAAACATTAAGTACTTGCCACTTTGATAGCCTACAGAAATGGAGGAAACCAGTTTTCCTCAACATCACTGAATAATCCATGCAATCTTTCTGATAATCTTTAGTCTAGACCAGGGTTTCTCAACTAGGGTTCCATGAGAGGTCACTAGGAGTTCCCTGGGAGATCATGATTTATTAAAAAAAAATATTTCAAATTTGGGCAACTATACATTAAAGAGGTAGGTTTCATTCTTTATTTTTAATTTAACACCATGTTAATGCATGCATATATATATGCCTTCACGTGAAACAAATATACTAATTTTGTAACTTCTGGCCTATGTTTGAGCCTGAATGTGCAGGGGTTCCCCAAGGCCTGAAAATGTTTCAAGGGTTCCTCCAGGGTCAAAAAGTTGAGAAAGGCTAGTCCAGACCATGGAGGCAAGGACTCTAATTCACAGATAGATCCAATCATAATGCCTACTAAACTACCAAGCATGATAAGGTGATCCTAAGGAGTATCTCCCAGGCTTCTTGCTCCATCCTGTTTCCTTCTATCTTCTTGGACATAGATGTCCCCATTTATTTCAAATGTTGGAGCTAATAGAAACCAGGCTAAGCAAGACATATTCAATAGATATTAATAAAAAACAAGATTAACTCCAGACCAAACCTAACTGGAAGGGGATGGTTAACAATTATTTGAGCTAAACAATCTTACCATGAATGTTTTCATACAAACTTTGTTGATACTAATAATGATTGGCAATGAAAATGAATGGGAAGTCTCATTCACAAAAGCTTCCATCCTAATTATTTATTTATGGTTTGGGAAAATGAAGCACTTGCTCATTCCATTCTCCTGTATCCAACAGTGTGGGTGTCAAGAAAACATTGTGAGCCTTGAAAACCAGGAACCCTGACCAAAGTCAATTATTTAGTAGTGCTGTTTACACAGATTTAATCATAAGAAAGCAATGAAATGATTATTGGAGTAGTGAAAGAAGACTGGTAAATCAATTTGATAACTGCTTCAAATTGCAAACATAAGTCTACTTTTCCCACTAACAGTTTTAAATTCGTTTAACTGTCCAGTAAATGGAATCTAATAATTCCATTTCCACAATCAATTTATGAAATGAGCTAATACATTTTTGTCACATAATCACTCACTGACTGAAATACAGGAATTTAAGGTATTAAATTTTATCTTTATTATTTTTGATACTTTCTATAATCTCATGTTTTCCTTTATTATCAGGGTGTGCAAATACAAATTAAATTAAGTGCTACTCTTCTCAAATATTTATGTTACTTTTTAGAGAATATGATAAATCATGATATGTTAAGTTTATACATTTTTTTCAAAAAATAGACATCCATTTAATTTTAAGCTTCATCAATAGTTGTCTTTGAGCAACATTTTACTTCTAATTATTTCAATAGGTTCTTTTTTATTGATGTTTACTGAAATGAGAGCAAGAAATATAATAAAATGTATTTGTACCTTCCATAATCAGTATAGTTAAGTGGCTTAATATGCACATTTCACAAGATTAGCAAAGCTTAGGTGTAAACTACCAGTGCCATTTTTCTTAACATTTTAATTAAAAGAAAAGATTAAAAATGCTTTCTGTTGCTGAAAAATAAAGGATATGATCATTTTCCCCATTTATTAAAATGCTAACCAGCATGGTACTATAAAAAAGACTTAGATCGGTCTCTATTTTTCATTATTTCAATCCTACCTGCCAGAATAAATTGTGAATTGGCCTATTTCTTCACATCCAGCTTAATTTAACTCCATAATAATGTATAATTGGCAATTAATAATCTAGTTAAATTTCTGGTAATATCAACTCTGAATTATGAGAGATAGCAGTGTTCAGGTTTTTTGGGTTTTTTAAGTCTTCTCCTTAGGGGGAACATTAATGGATAATACTTCTGACTCGTGATTAATTAACCTATGGGCCTGAAATATTTACAAATCCTGTAAAATCTGTTTGCATTCATTACTGGCTTGTTTTTCTGATCAAATAAAAAGCAAGCACATTTAGTTTGTGTTCCTTCCTATTATCATTTACTCCCTGAATCAGTACTTTCTATATTAATATGAAAGATGTTAAACAAAAAGAAGAGGGAAACCTTTTCTTATGCACAAATAGATATTAAGTAAATCAGAATTAGCATTATTTATATGCACTCTATGTTGGCAGATTGCTAGGATAGCCTTTGGCCCAGGAGAGATCAGAAAAGTCACACACCAGGCATTTCTATAAAAATAATTTTATTTACAGAAAGCAAAACATATTTAAAAGCTTCTGCATTCTTACAGGCTCTCAGTGAGAGCTGCTAAACTCAACTCTACATGCCTACACAGAAGGGAAACAGAAAGTAAAACAAGTCCAGGCAAGTTCTACTCCCCAGGTGCAAAAATTAACATCCAAAAAGGGGACAATTGAATTCAACCTCTTCACCTGCCAAAATGATTAGTTACCATAGTAACCTTAATCTGTAGTAGAAAACATTAACACTCCCCTTTTTATACTACAGAATAAGATGCAAACCAATTTGCTTTGTTAACTCTTTTGTCTTGGCACAGCAAGAGGTTTGGTTAAAATATCAGCAATCATGTCTTTTGATTCACAATATTTTAACATTATTTCTCCTTTGCTTATCACATCTTTGATATATTGATATCTAATATCGATATGTTTTGTCCGATTTTTGCAGGCTGCAGATTTTGCCATAGCAATGCAAGCTTGATTATCCTCATAAACAGTAATAGGCTGGTTCACTTCCATGCCTATGTCTTTTAACAAATGTTTAAACCATATAACCTCATTACAGGTTTGTGTTAGAGAATAAAACTCTGCTTCTGCAGTGGAAAGAGCAACAAGTGTTTGTTTTCTAGAATGCCAGCCTAAGCTAGATCCAGCAAATTGAATTAAAATCCCAGAAGTGGATTTCCTGTCACTGACATCTTCTCCCCAGTCAGAATCGGCAAAAGCCTGCAATTTCTCGGTTCCAGAGGCATTTAGCTTCAGGCAATAATACTTTGTTCCTTGCAAATACCTCATTAACCTCTTCAATGCTGTTTTTCCAGTAGATGTAGGCTTCTCTACCTGTCTAATTAAAATGACTACAGAATTTGAGATATCTGGGCGAGAATGATTTGCAATGTACAATAAACTTCCAATTGCAGATCTATATTTCTCTGCCTGTTAATTGAGTTTCTCCTATATCTTTCTGAAAATCTATTATCATCGGAGTAGAGACTGGTTTACAGTCTTGCATATTAAAATCCTCTAGGAGCTTTTGAATTTTACTATGTTGGTTTAACAGAAAGCTACCATCCTTCTCCCTGTGTATTTCCAAACCTAGGTAATGTGTTACAATTCCAAGGCTTTTTAATATGAAATGGCTCTTCATGCAGGCTTCAAAATCAAGCCTTTGTTTTTCTGTTGGTGTGAATAGCAGCAAATCATCAACATAAATGCACAGATACATAAAGCCTTGTTTGTCTTTCTTCATATATATACATGGATCTGCTTTTCCTTTTACAAAACCAAAATTCTGCAGTTTTTCATCTATTTTTTGGTTCCAGGATCTAGCAGCTTGTTTTAACCCATACATTGACTTCTGCAGTTCACAGACTAGATTCTCCCCTTTTTTCATAGCCAGGGGGTTGCTGCATGTATAATTTGTGGTCTAAATCACCATAGAGAAATGCAGTTTGAATGTCATAGTGGTTAACTGACATTCCTTTGAGTGCAGCAATTTTTAACAGTAATCTAATTGATTCACCTTTAGTAACTGGTGCAAAAGTCTTGTCAAAGTCTAAATCTTTCCTCTGAGTGAACCCTTTTGCAACTAACCTTGCTTTATATTTTTGGATTTTGCCATCAGCATCGCTTTTCAGTTTTAAAACCCACCTGCAACCTAGACAGCATTCATTGGGAGGTAGATTTACCAGTGTCCATGTTTCATTTTCTTTTCAGGATGCTAACTCCTGTTGCATGGCAGAATGCCAATTTTGTGCAATCTCAGGTGGTGAAGCATTCACTTGTTCTAAAGACTCAGGTTTTGTGAATATGTGAAAAGCCTTTACTGTTTCAGCCTGAAAACGTGATGGAGGAACGCCTTTATTACTTCTCTGAGATGTGCGAGGTAATACAGGGCTTAAATTTTGACTCCTATCACTTTCCTGAGAAGCATCTGTCTCATCAGACAGATCTTCAGTTTGCTTTTCTGGTTTAACGTCCTCATCAGGCAAAATATCACTATCAGCAAGTCCTTGATGTTCTCTTGTGGTGGTCAGATCAACTGGAGAGCTAGAGTTTAGTCTCCCCCAGTTTTGTTCAGCAAAAGAAGCACTTTTGCTAATTATTAATTTCTCTCCCACTATGAACCTGTAGCTCCTTTGGCTTTGTTCATAGGCAACAAAGATGGCTTTCTTTGTTGTGGGGCCTCCTTTCCTTCTCTGTTGTTTTGGAATATGAACCCAAGCAGTGTTACCAAACACTCTAAGATGGTTTACCTCTGGTTTCACACCATAAAACAAATGGAATGGAGTGTCCTGAATCAGAGTTATACAATCTGTTTTGTACATAACAGGCAGTAGATATTGCCTCTCCCCAATACTTAAAAGACAAATGTGAATCCTTAAGCATACATTCTATTGCATTTTGCAAGGTACTGCCCTTTCTTTCAGCAACACCATTTTGCCGAGGGATGTAAGGGTTAGAAATAATTTGTTCTATCCCCTTTTCCACTAGGAACCTTTTGAATTTGTGAGAAAGGTACTCTCCTCCTCTATCACACTGGAGTGCAGATACAGGCCTTGGGAATTTTCCATTTGCCCATGTCACAAAACCTTTAAATTTCTCAAATGCCTCATCTTTATGTTGTAAGATGTAGATAAATGTGTATCTTGAGAAATCATCAATGATGGTCATTGCATACCTTGCTTGTCCAAGACTTGGAGCAAAAGGACCGATAATGTCAGAGTGTACAATTTCTGAAGGTCTAGTTGTAGCTCTGTCACTGTGCTTACTCACAGGAGCTTTTAGTGTTTTGCATTCTTTGCAAACTACATGGTCTAAGTATTTATCACAGGGTTTGGCATTTGTGCTATATACTTGAAATTAGCATGACCAAATCTCCTGTGCATCAGGTGTACACATTGGTCATGATATGGAGTGTTGCCAACTGCAGCCTTGCAGCTTGGCTTCCTTGCATTTTGCACAACGTACAAGGAGTCTTTTAATATACCAGTAGCACACAATTTCCCATTTTTACGTATCTCACAACCATTTTTCTTAAATGTTATGACATACCCTGTTGCAGCCAATTGTGCCACAGATAAAAGGTTTGATTGTAAATTTGGCACATACAACACACCTTTTACAGTTTCTCCCAAGCAGGATAAATACAAGTCACCTTGTCCCATAATTTTGGTCACAGACCCATCAGCCAAAGATACGCTTTGTCTGTTTGTTTTAGGCAGTGACACAAAAGAGCTTTTACAATTACATAAATGACAATTGGCCCCAGGATCTAACACCCATACATCAGAATTACCCTTCTCAGCAACCTGTGCAATTTGGGTTGTCTGAAGAGCCTTCTTCTGTGTTGCCCTTGTGTTCTTCTTCTCTGCCTTTCTACTCTTGAGTCTCAAGGCACAGTCTTTCTGCAAATGTCCAGCTGAACCACAATTGAAGCATCACTGGCTGGCTAGTGCTGTGGCCTCAGCTTCCTTTCCCTTCTTTTCCCTTGTTTTCTGGTATTGCAGTTTTCCAGAAGAGATGGGGGGGGGATCTTTCCTCTCTCTTCTCCCATTCAGCGAGTAAGCGCTGTGTAACATATGATGGGGTGAGGTCTGCTTCAGGCATAGCCTCCAGGGTACAAATCAGTGTGTCCCACATTTCATTCAGTGAGGACAGGAGGATATAGCATTTTGTGAGAGGTGTAAATTCCATTCCTCTCTCCTGCAACTAAACAAACAGCTGCTGAATATAATGCAGGTGCTCAGGAAGGCTATCTCCTTCTGCAAGGTAGGCTTTGTACAGTTTTTTCATCAGGGTAACTTTACTCCCTGCTGTTGCCTTTATATACAAGTGTCTCAAAGCATCTCAAAGTTGCTTTGCAGACTGCATACCTCACACGTGGACTAGCTGATTGTCCTCAACTCCCAGGATAATGGTGGCTCTAGCCCGCTCATCCTGTCTCAGCCATTCAGCACTGGGATTTGGGGGGGTTTGCTCACCAATTGGCAGCCAAATATTCTCTCTGTGAAGATACATCTCCATCTTCAGGGCCCAATTCAAATAGTTTGTCTCTGATAGGCACTCCAGAGGCATCAGTGATGGCTGGGAGGTAGCCATGGCTTCTTCCTTTGTTTTGCAATTCACCTCAGCTGGCTTCTTTGTCCTGTAGACTGGCAGTTGCTGGAAAATCTCCAGGCGGCTCCAAAGAAAATCTTCACAGGTCTTTGCTACCTGCCTTTAAATTGTGCATGAGGTGTGGAGCTGATCTCTCAATTCTCTCTGGGTTTTACTGGGCTGTTTACTGGGACCATAACCTGTTGGCAGATTGCTAGGATAGCCTTTGGCCCAGGAGAGATCAGAAAAGTCACACACCAGGCATTTCTATAAAAATAATTTTATTTACAGAAAGCAGAACATATTTAAAAGCTTCTGCATTCTTACAGGCTCTCAGTGAGAGCTGCTAAACTCAACTCTACATGCCTACACAGAAGGGAAACAGAAAGTAAAACAAGTCCAGGCAAGTTCTACTCCCCAGGTGCAAAAATTAACATCCAAAAAGGGGACAATTGAATTCAACCTCTTCACCTGCCAAAATGATTAGTTACCATAGTAACCTTAATCTGTAGTAGAAAACATTAACACTCTAGCCAAAGAGGAATGGTAAATCCATTTGATAACTGCTTCAGATTGCAAGCCTATTTTTCTTTTTAAATGTTTTAAATAGGCCCAATGTAATTTATCAAATGCTATATAAATACATGGGAAAAAAGCAAGTACAAGATAAAATAATAAAATAAATATTAAAAATATATTTAATAGTGTGTGTGCGCACACACACAAACATACCTACCTATATATCATGTTCTTCTGAACTGTTTTCCCAGTAGTTACAAAATACTGTACAGATGTTTTCCCAGCCATTCCCATTAGATAGCAAAATTGAGTTACATTTCTAGTACTAGTAAAAGTTTTTTTTTCTGCTGTAAACAACTGATCAGATACAGGAACATATTCTGTTATTTTAGTCCAATTCGTGGAGCATCTGCTACAACTTGTGTTAAAACCAAAATGTAATATGTTTCTATGAAGCTATTACAGGCATCTGACTATTATATGAAACTCTTTCTGTAACATTTCTATGCTTTTTAAAATACAAATGTATATAACTACATATATTTTAAAATTTCAGATCCTTTAAAAAAAGTGACCATTTATAGTTCTAGGGTCCCAGGTCAAACCTTTACGTATCACCTATCAATATTTTTCTTTCACGAAAAAAAATCATTTTTGAAGAGTTTTACTGTAAAAGTCCCCTTGAATACAAGTGAGCATGCACATTCCTGAAACTTACACAAGAAGCCTTGTCTTATAACACAGCAAATTCTTCTAGTATGAGATGACCCATAAACTGCATATTGTCAAACCATTTCTCTTTCAAGACATCATACTTCTTGTTTACTCTAGAATTTCTTGGATGAAAGTAACGTGAAGTTTTTTGTTTGTTTGTTTTTTGTTTTATTTTTCAAATAAGAACATATTCTGTATATTTTTATAGTATCACCCAGCCCTCTAACATTGAGAGAAACCCTCAATTTCAGTCATGTATGATCATTATGCAAGGTAAAATATATCCCACATCACAATATACTGCTTTTGTTGTTTTTGTCTTGTACCTTCAAATCAGTCTTGATTCCTGGCAACTACACAGTTATCCAACTGGCCTTGTGCCTAAGGCAGTATCAGAGCTCACACTCTTCCAGTTGTAACACAGTGCATCTAACCACTATACCAGTCTGGTTTTGTAGTTCAGAGTTATGAAACTGACCTATAAATATTAAGTATTCAAAAACCCTTTCCTCTTTTCACACTTCCCTTTAACTGTGCATTACCACACCAAGGGGCCAAAGCTCCCGGTTGTCTAGAGGTAAATACCTGTTGAGGGTTGCAGCAGGTACCAATACCTCTTTTAACCTGTTACTGTAGGTAAATCTGCATAATAATTAATATTCCTGTCCTCTATCCTAACGTATTTTACAGATTTGGAATTTCCAATTCTTAAAAACATGTATGTTTTTATGATTTTCTATAACAAACAAAAGGCAGGCAGGCAGGCAGGCAGGCAGGCAGGCAGGCATCAATGGTTGTCCCTACAGCTCAAAGACATTATTAATAAGTTACACCCTATACCGGATCATAACACTGCACTTTCTCAGGCACAGGGTGGCAGATCCATAATTGTATACAGCCTGAAACAGGTTCTCACAAGCAGCAAGAAACAATAGAACAATGATAATGACATGGGAACTACACCTACAACAAACCCAGATGTCTACTTTGCTCCCATATTTACTCTAATAGCACCATCATGGACCCTAATAAATTCTTATAAATTTCCCTTCCTCTAATGTGATATAGTGTACGCCATCATCTGCCAGCAATACCCCTCTGGATTCTACATGGGAAAAACAGACCAGACTTGGTGCAAAAGAATTAATGGATGTAAATTAGACATCAGGACTCAAAAGAAGGATAAAGTAATGTCAGAGCATTATAACCTCAAAGGACACTACATTATAGATAGCTTTTAAAAAGAAGCTTTTTTGGAACAATGAAATTATACCAGCATAATCAAGGGAGAGACTGTGAAACTCCAGTATATCAAAAAGTTACTGGCTATCTCAGAAGGCCTTAAAAACACAGTGAGTTTAAACACATTACAATTGCTAACTGATATGATACCTGTAATCTGTCTCACGTGTAACCTGCACCTGCATAACCATCCTTTCTTCCCCTACTTGCCTCATCCGAATTTAAATCCTATATAAGTTTAGATACTCTGTACATCTGATGAAGCGAGCTGTAGATCACAAAAGCTTACGACTTTTAATAAAATTTGTTGGTCTAAAACACGGCTACCAGACTCCTGACTTTTTGGCTACCACTGACTAACCTGTCTCTCCTACAAGCATTATATTAGAAGTATAAGAAGTTGAAAATGCTGCTTAACTCATTTATTTTAATTGCTTAAATATGCATTCCAAGTACCTGATTGGCAGACATTTATTTTAAGATTTGAGATTAATAATTATTAGGAGTTTCCATTCCCTTCTAATTTAACCATGCCCCAGTAAGATATACAAAAAAACATGTCTGAGATTACTGAGATATCATGAGCTATTGACCGCTTATTTACATTTTGAACCAAGGTTGGATCTACCATTATTCAATGTCTAGTATATGATTATGCTAGATTTGATCTGTAATTTATTTTGTGGAAGATAAATGATGATCACCTTCTCATGTGCTAAGTTAATATCATTAACCACATGAGGTAAAGATGTATGTATATAGTTATTAAGATTAAAAGACTTGTGATATTTCTCTCTCTCTCTCTTTTTTTTTTTTCAAGTGATCCACCTACTGCACCTTTAACTTTGGCCATATGTGCATGGCAACTAAATAAAAGTATGAGTTCATAAATTTATACAGTGAAAGAATTGTCACTAGCAGAGATGGTTATGACTAATGAATGATATAAGGACTTATTTTTGTCTCTGTTATTCTTCATAATAAAGAAATAAGAGAATTTTGAAATAGATTAAAATTAAACAATTGCTATAAATTTTCTGTTTTTTGTAATGCAACAAAAATACTATTTAGATGCTGTGATATCATGGAAGGTTCTGAGGAACATTCATAACCAGATCCAAGGAATGTCCTAGCCCAATACAAACCATAGGTGCTTCTGAGAAAGAAATGAAAAGTCACAGTTGATGTTTTAATGATAATAATGATACATTACACATTTTGTTCTCACACCAAAAGTTTTTTCATACATGATACACAAGGGACAGGTACTGTTATGGCTACATATCAAGCAGTCATCGACCTTCGGAAATTGCTTAAGGATTTCATTCAGGACCAGCTCCTCTAAAGTCCACTAGCACATGTTTTATTGGTTACTGGCTATTCCCAAAATGGTAATTGAGTATTTGAAGGATTTTAAACTAGCAAAAACAAAGCAGGCACTTCTTTGTGTGTCAACAAGATGTAGAAAATGGTACACTTCTTTAGAATCCTAAAGCAGGCTTTTGTCAAAAGCATTTGGTATTCACTCAAGGAGGGTTTTTCTCCCCCTCCCTCCCTCCCTTCTCCTGCTCTTGGATTATAGTTATTCAAAGTAGAGGGGTTTTTTTTTCTCTCCTTTCTTGGACTTCAGAGCACCCTCTTCAAAGCCAACACCTGCAAACCATGATGGGTCCCAAATCCCAGAATCCCAAGCTGCTCATTCAGAGGCCGTCTGGGAATTCTGGGGTTTGTAGCCAAAACCTATCTAGAGGATGCCAGATTGAGGATGGCTGATTCCTCCAGATAGAAACACAATCAAGCATTATCTTATGGCTTAGAAGAGTTCCCTTGCATTGTCTCTTCAAAATGCAAGAGGAAAAAAGTAAATAATATTATATGTTGCTGTTACATGCTAATAAGCAACCAAATGTGTTTGGCTAGAACCATACAAGAAAAAAATGGCAGTGGTGATTAATGTGATGCTACCTCCTTTAGAAATAATGTTTGAGTTTTTACTTGTTTCCACAATAAATCAGGAGTGCCACCTTCTCTTTTATCTGTTTTATTAATACATGCTTCCCCTGGCTGTTCTTTTCTGCTTTTTAAACTAGAAAATACAAAATGGTTATTTTTCAACTTCCCCATTGGCACTAGAAATATTCCTTTTTGTTTTTCTCTTAAAGCTGTACTTGAAAAGTTTCTTGTCTTTAATCTACACCAGTACATTTCTTGTCTTTAATCTCCTAAAAATAATAATAAA
This sequence comes from Candoia aspera, assembly GCF_035149785.1. Taxonomy (NCBI): domain Eukaryota; kingdom Metazoa; phylum Chordata; class Lepidosauria; order Squamata; family Candoiidae; genus Candoia; species Candoia aspera. The sequence goes on along the minus strand of NC_086155.1, from coordinate 127,941,412 downwards.
ACGAAATTAACAACATAAGCTAATATTTTAGCACTTTATCACTGACTGGGGAGGATCACCAGTCTCTGTGTTCACTCTGTTTTGTGGGACTCCAAATATGAATCTCTGTAATCAGGAACCATTCTATTTAAGAGATTTGTCTTTATATACACTATATACTTAAATAAATATAAAACATTGTATTGAAGATTTTTACATAAGTTAGAAAAAGCAAGCAGGAAAACAAAAACAAAAACAGGAGACTGAAAGTTCTAGTCCCGCCTTCGGCATGAAAGCTGCTGGGTGACCTTGGGCTGGTCACTCTCTCTCAGCCCAACCCACCTCACAGGGTGGTTGTTGTGAGGAAAATAGGTGGAGGAAGGAGCATTAGGTATGTTCACCACTTTGAGTTATTTATAAAAATAATAAAGGTGGGATAAAAAAATCTAAAAAGAAAATGAACTAATGCTTACCTTTGAAAATGCATTCTGATTATAAATCTATGTAAACTTTTTTTTTAATCTGTTCTTTCTTTGATTGAGGTCTCTAAGGATAATTTAATGCCCACTACTTTGCAGGTGTTCCCTTAACTCCAGTCTTTCTGATGACTCTGGAAATGGTGCTCATTTTTATCATAACCAGTTATTCACAAGAGTATTTTCTTCCCCCCTGTTGGGAATTGTGCAGTATAGAAATTTATATGGAGTGCAAAACTGACCTTTATGTTGTTGAGGAGTTGTCTATTTTGTTTTCCAATATTTTCTCTGTGGAATACAAAGAAAATCTTGATTTTTCCTACCTAATGTGATTAGTGCTGATAAAAATCATACTTCAGGAAAAAATAAGGAAAAAGAGAAATGAAATAAACAACTTGCTCAATGTTAACAAGACAGCTTTGAAATGTATTTGGTTTATTATCTTCTTTATTTTTAACAAGTAAAATCTAAAGAAAAGAACTTCAGAAATCTGTGATTTGAGTTGGGAATATTTTCTAGACATTGAGATAGATAATGCTTCATGATTTCATTAGATAGATAGATAGATAGATAGATAGATAGATAGATAGATAGATAGATAGTAAATTTTATTAGGTTTCAAGAAAAGAATAAAAACTACAAAAACCTACAAAGAAAGAGAAAAAAAAACTAAAAAAGTACAGAAACACAAGAGAAAAAGTTTTAAATTTACAAAAAAGCTGTGGCTTCCAACTTTTAACAGCAAGGATATACAAAATTTCCATAATCAATCTCTTACTCTATATTAAACCAAAACACCACATTATCTCTATAGGTCATTCCACTTTAACACATAATAAAAATCACTAAGTACAGTTATTCTTCCCCCCTATATAGAGAAAAAAAATCATATACTCTAAACCTCTTGAACATCTTTCTCCCCTTCAAAAGATAAAACATATTTAATTATTCCCTTCCTACCACTATTCTATACATTTATGTCTACTATAATAAGACACAAATTAAAAAGCATATAAATTGTCTGCTATTATACTTAATAGTATAACATTTTTAATAATCCCAATCTTAATAAACCCAAAAAACAAAGACAATTCAAAAGAGTAATTCCATGTCTTTAAAAGGGAATAATATCAATCAAATCCTTAAACCAAATAAATATTCTTTGACCTTAATACAACAGTTTTAATAATTTTAATCTTAAGAAACCCAAAAAACAAAGGCAGTTCAATACAGTAAAACCAAATATTTAAAGGCAAATAGCATCAATCAAATCCTTAAAGCAAACCAGATGAACTTTCTTTAACCCTTATCCCACTTCAGAATAAACCAGAGCAGTTACAGATCCCCACAATGTACACAGAGCTTTTCTCTTGAAAGAATCAAACAGCCCAACTGCCCCCCTCAAAGATTCCAGGTTCTTTTCATGGCATTCCACCAGGAGATCAATTTTACTTATGGCTTGGAGATCACTCTCTTCCTTAGATTTCTCCAACTCCATTATCCTATCTTCATCCAGCATCTTGATAAAAAACCCAAACTCAGTCTTAAAAAGAACCTTTCTATCACTCTTAAATTCCTCAATTTCATCCACCATATCCCCAACCAGATGGCACATTTTAGTTCTCATATTTTCCACAATGTCCTGAATATCTCACATAAAAGTTTTATAAAAGTCAGAAGAAATCTGTTTAAAATCCTGGAGAAGTTCAGAAAGAATCTGTTTGAAATCCTCCGTGTCTCATGCAGTAGATTATGGCGCTCCCTAGGAACTTAACCAGCAAAAGTAAAAGATATGGAAGAGTTCCAAAGTGTGTTTACATAAAGTGAGAGTGAAATAGCAGACTGTTCTCAAGGGAAAGTGAAAACAGAAAGCCGAAGGTTCAAATCAGCCAATTCAACATGTAGGAAAATGCTAATGTCTTAACATTTCATACATTTCATACATTTACTCTCAATCATTGGAATTTCCTTTGGAAGGCAAACAAAATCCAAAACTTAAAAGAACGTTTTTTTAAAAAAAAGTAACCCCAAAAATAACGTTAAGCACCAAGAGAACCAGCTTCTCCTCACTGTAGAAAGCCTCTCTTGGGGTACATATACTTAAAAAAAAAATACAAATTGGTGATTTAGAAATGGGGTGCCTGGTCTTAGTGTCCCTTTAAGGCTACAGTGTGACTTGGAAATGGTGACATCCCAGCCTTCTGGCTGCTCTTACCAGTCAAATGTGAAATGCTGTTTGCTATCTTCTGGCTGTAAGCAGCCATCCAGAGGACAGATGGGATGATTCCAGGTATTCTCCTTGATAGGGAGAATGTTTCTGGGCTTCAGGAAAACCTGCCTGAGCCCCAAAAAAGTTACTGCATTGTCAGCTCTGCCCGCTGAACCAGTGGGCACAGCCATTCAGTCTGCCATTCTCACCGGAAGCCCCAATGCCTCATGATTTCAGAGTTTCTTAGAAGCAAATGAATACTATGTATGAGAACAAGGGGGGGGGGAGTGAATGTCTGTAATTTAATGTTTACTAGATTATAAAAGTAAGGCACAAAGTCCACACACTTGCTTTCTCAGTGGCACTATTCTCACCAGTTTCACTCACTACATTGAACATATTCAAATAGCTGACTATACTGTGTTAAAGCCCCCTCCATCTTTCTTTTAACCATCCCACCAGCAGATTCCACCATGTCTAGGAATTATCTGCTTAACATGTTAAAACTGTCTGAGTGACTGCATTTCCAGGCAGCTAAACTATTCTCTAACATTTGCACAATGGAACCAGTGGCTTGGAAAATGTTATTCCTGTAATACTGAAGCCAGAATATTCATATCCTGTAGCAGTAAAGATTTCAAAAATGGTAGTTTCAGTGTACCTCTGAATTCCCCACCTGCCCAATTGATCCTGAATATGTGTGTGTGTGTGTGTGTATATATATAAAAATTGTTCCATGGAGAAAAGGAATGCTTGTACCAGATGAACACCATATTCAAGTACTTTGAAGTTGGCCTCCTCAGGACTTGCTGCTTGCCTTTCCTAATGGGGAAGGTGAGAGGTGGATGAAGTCAGTTCAATGGTTCCCTGGTGGTCGACTTCATCCAGCCTTAGGCATTCTTCTACCGAAAGGTCAGGATTGAGTGAAGTGTTTGTTGGAATGGATGCTCCTTAATGACCCAGCTTCATTCCATCTTCTCTTTTTCTGAATGGAAAAGCAAGAAGAATGTGGAATGCTGCTTTAAAGCAAACCCTGCCTTTTCCAGCAAAGGAAGGGGACAGCTCTTTAGTAAGGCTACAGTAGTCCAATGGGGAAACCTATCAAGATGAATTTACACATGGCTGGAGGATCTGTGTACCCACTTTTGACCACAGACCTCTTTTTCTACCTACAGTTAATGGACAATAAAATATGGAGTCCATTATAGTTAATCTGTAGGGAAGAAAATCCATTTTGCTTGTCATATGGAAAAAATGTTACAGAACATGCAAAAAAATCTGAACTGTAACAGAAGAGGCAACCATGCTTTTTTTCCCCAAGATATATCACGGTGATAGATGCCTCTATAAAAATCCTGGAGAAATGAGTAGATTATTGTGCCCATTATTTATTTATATGTGCAGGGCTATTAATGGACATTAAGCACAAAATGCTGCCCCAGTGCAAAGTCCATTGAGATTAATGGAGGCCAGTGCTTGCTGACTGTCTTGAAAGTGCTAAAGGATTGTTCCATGAGAACCTATCAAATAGAATTTGAAATCTAAAATAGCAGAGATGTAATTTGGATGGGTATATAAATTGTGTGCTTAACATTAATAATAATGATGTCAAATAAAGCACAGCCGTTTTCTTTTTTCTTTCTTTATTCCCACAAGAGTCTTTTATGGTGTCGCCTATGTATTATGTACTGGGTAATTCCTGTTACTATATGAAAGCACTTAACCCTGAGAGGGAAAGAGAAGGTATTTTTAGTTCACTCCCCATTTAACATAAGAAACCAGCTTGTGGTCCCTTCTGGCAAAGCCTGCATTGCATCTATAAGCCTCAAAGCGGGACAGCTACAAAATGCTACTTGCAAAGATGTACAAAACATTAAATACATTAAAAGTAAGTATATTATATTATTAACCTGCAAGCAGGAAATAAAATCACTGTGATTTTTTTTTTAAGTAAATAATACATACCATTCATATGTTACCCAGGCTTTGTATGGTGGAGGAATAGAAATACCACTTTTGCTTCACAATTAAATCATTACTATGTGTGAATGGGATGCTACAAAGTCCAGCTCAAACTATTCCTTAGGGCTACCATATTTGGGGTGGAAAACTTTGGATTAGCTCAAGATGGCAGCAAAGAGATACCCAAAACTAATTCTGCCATGTAGTGGCTGTGTGGAATTTTACAGCCCAAATATGGTAGCTGTACTATTTCTTATTCTCCCACATTAAAAAGGGAAAATATTTTTTATGGGTCAGTATTTGTATTCCAGGTTTCTGGAGCTCTTCATATAGGACACCTAAGAAATATTGATTCTCTCTGATCTCTCAGTGGCTGTTGATACCATTCATCATGGTATTCTCCTGTATTCCATGGTCTACTTCTGTGAGTTGGGGGGTGGGGGTGGGGGTTGCAGCTTCTACTCCTTTCAGTGATGATTTCAGAGTATAGTACTGAAAACGGGTACAGCTAATGATTGTGCCTCTACACTCTGGCAGTTATGCTGTGTATGAGTTTCTCCTAAGTGCTGTTGATATTATGCTTCCCAGTTCAGGAGAAGCTGTCCATTCTCTGAACTAGTATCTGGATACACTGTTGGAGTGGATGAGGGCTAACAAACTGAGACTGAACCCTGGCAAAATGGAGACTCTGTGGATGTATGATTCCCAGATCTAAGAATTGGGAAGTTTGCTTGTTCTAAATAGGGTTCCCTCAAAAAGAACAGATATATGATCTGTTCGTGTATCAACAATTAATTAAGAGGAACACACTTTCTGTGTATGAAAGGCAGAATAGTGAATCTATTCTGATTTTCTTTGAGCAATCCAACATCACAAGTCAAACAGTCTTCAGCTACAAATCATGACTATTACCTCCAGTTAAGTCATGATTTGGTGGATTGAAAACAAAAGAAAGAATGTTCTGATATTTTGCTTGTGGGAGCAAGCCCACAGTTGATCATAGAACAAGTCAAATGCTTCAAATATTTAATGATCAAAACTCCTCTGCCGCCCTTGTGGTCCTAAGGATTCTAAGAGACATTTTAAGACAAAGACAATATTTTCTCCCAACCACTGTTAAGCTTTTTGCCACTAAATAGCTGCACAACTTTTATACTGGGTGCAGCTGGGCCCCATATAAGCTATCTTAATTTGGACTCCGAAAAAATACAAATTCACTCTCCTAATTTTATCTCCCTTTTTACCCTCTGATATATCCTATAGTTAGAGGCCAGAATGCCCAGGACTGATACTAGAGCCTGGCAATTAATTTTAACTTTATGTTTTAGGCTTAATCAAGTCCTCACGGAGTTACTGATGTTAAATTTATGACCCAAGTTTAAACAAAATGATGGATGAGCATCACAATTAAACTGAGTTCCCTTGGCATGTCAGCTGATTTTTTGTTACTCTTAGGGCTAGAAAAAGCCAAGGAGGTCATTAGACAGTGGATATTGAAGTCCAAAATGAATTTAACTCAAACTGCAATTAACTGTCACCATTTCAGAGATCTTTTCCCAGCAAAATATTTATATTCAATCAGTCACTTTAAGTATCAATGGGCCTTTTCTTGGGCTCTTTTCCGTGCTCACACCTCAGCAATATTGGAGAAAAAGTTCAATAAAATTTCATTATCTCAGAGGTCATGCTAATGTAGATCAAGAGCAATTGAGTCCATAGAACATATCTTCCCTCAATGTGAATTTTATTTAGATTTGTGTTTTAAGATACTTCAGACTTGTATAATTGTATAAACACCCATGATCTTATTTTATGTTTTTCTTCTCTTATTCTATGTTTATTTCTTTTGTCTGAATAATGGTCTATGACCATAGTAAAGTTGTTATTATTGTTGATGATGGCCTGAACATCCAGTTCTAGGATTATTTCTTTGACCAGGGAGGGAAATGAGGGAGGAAGAAAGACTAGTCTTAGGAGTTAGAAAAGGAATTGTAGAAAAGAGTGGATGAAAAATGGAAATAATAAGAAAGGCAGTTCTACATAGATTAAATATATGCAGCAAAGATAAAAATAATGTATGACAAGAGCTTTAAAATCAAACTGAAATGTAGGTGAAATATTGTCTTTTGAGTATGAAGAGTTTAAATAATTTTATTTAACGAATTTAACAAATATAAATGATATTTGTTTCTTTTCTTTTCCTACTATTCTTTTCTTTTCCTACTATTTATAAAAGTGGTACTACTCTCTGGTTGAAGATTGGCACCAGTTTCTCAAATCAGCCTAAGTCCCTCCTCTGGTCATAAATTTAGTACTACAGTATTTAACTTCTTTCCATTCCTAACTCTTCCTATGAAAGTACCTGCTACTGATTTATATGTACTTACTATATGCTGATATTTCATTGGTATTTGATGAAGAACAATTCAAATGGTCAGAAGACATGATATAGCTACTTGGAAATTTACTATATAGTTGTTTATGAGCATGTGCTATGATCAGAACATATGGATGAGGAACTCCTTATTCAAGGAATGTATAATATATGATGAATTATTTACAGTACAAGGATCTTGATGTTGAAATTTGCAAGATCCAGACTCAGATGATCTGGACCTAACTAATTGGAAAAAAGAATGATGTCCAAGTCTTAGCCTTGATCTACATCAAAAAAGGGATCCTGAAACTCAGACTCAGAACTTCAGAACTTCATTAAAGCTGGGTACATATCTTCCATTCACCTAGCTTGCTGGTATCCTTCATCTCAATCTATTTGGAGAAATGTCTTGTGGAAATATCAAGTTGTTCCCTCTATACCCTCTCCCCACTCCCCCCACCCCGATACCTGCCTTGCATCTTACGAAGAAATGACCACATTCAAACACAGGATAGCCAAGCCCTAGGAAGGCTACAAAACAACCACAGTCTGTTGAATTAATCCTATCTCTGAACATCAATATAGTAAGTGAAGGTGTTTCCTTTGTTCTAAGTAACAGTTGAACTTAAATTCAGTCGAATCTGATATTGAACCTATACCAATAGACACTGATCTTATTCTTTCTTCTCCACTTCTTTTGTTTTCCTCAAAAATATCTCCAAACAGCCATAGAGAATACAAGGCCTATGGACCCCTCCTTCCCCAAATAGAGAACCACCAAGACAACCTTGGAGAAGGAATGTGATGGTTAGCAAAACATGGTTAAAATGTAGGAAAAGAAGAAAACATTAAACTGGCTTTGACTTAACTCTCTTTGGTATTAGAGTGTATAAAAGGATGGGATAGAAAACATTATCAGGCTTTCAAGAACTTGATATAGCTTATATCAATAAAGTAGAGTTCCAGTAATTTTTGTAAAGTCTGCTTCCTGACCTGGCCTACTTCAAAGGGCTGACACTCTTGCAGAGTGCTGGAAAGCATTTGGCCCAGAGAGATTAGAAAAATCACACACCAGGCATTTCTATAAAAATAAATTTATTTACAGAAAGCACAAAAACTTATTTACAGGCTTCTGCATTCACAAACGCTCTCAGAGAGGAGAGAGCTCTCTCAGAGAGCTGCTTACTGGCTGCAAGGCTAAAAGAAAACTAAACAGTCCTGCAAGCTGCCATCCCCTCAGGCAATGCAACTATTAACACCTAAACTGAGGACAATTAAATTCGTCCTCTTCACCCAGCCAGAATGATTTATTACCATAGTAACCTTAATTTCTGTAGCAGAAAACAATATACCAACAGACACTGCCCCTCAAAGTGTACTCTCTTCCAAAGCTATTGGCAGAACAGTGCTCACTTATAGCTGATACAGTGCCTTTGATATATTCTAATTCAATCTCTATTGATAAAAGACTTGACAGATTACTTAATTTTTTGGAACACCCTCCCATCAATCTACATGCTGAAGAGCATAAATCTTGGAATTCAGTGATGACTATTTCATTACCTCCTGGAAAAGTGGATTTGCTCCCCATCTAGAAATTGGAACTCCTCCATGCCCTTCATGACAGGTGTAGTATCTTTATATGTTCTTCAAACAGCCCAAATGATACTTGCTAGTAACACCAATAGATGGCCTTATACATTGGTTACTCTTTCTCTGAGCCAACTCCTACATATATCAATCTCTCAAGTAGATCTTGAAGCAAGAGACTGGCTAAGAGTTTTGCTTAGGTTTAGAACCTGAACCATTCCAGCTATGCTGCTTAAGAGGAAGAATGATCTGGCCTTTTTGGAAATCTATCCCACTTTTTTTTTAAAATCTAAATACCTCCTTTTTAGCTCTAAGTGCAGACATAATGCTTAAACACACAACAGTAAAAGAAGAACAGCCTCCATAACTTCCTCGTTCACTGATAAGAGTTGAAGAACAATAGCCAAGCTCTAGTTAGAGAACATTAACTCTTTTCTCAGAAACTAGAGAAAGGGGAACTTGGGGAACTATTCTACCTGAAAAAAATGTTTGAATGCTTCCTCAAAAATGCCTAAGAATGAGCAGGACACCATCCTCAATAGGCTGAGATATCTCAGACAAGACTTTTCTAGTCTTTAGTACCTACTAAATAGGGTACTATTAGTACCCTAATGAAGACACTGGTTGTCCCCTCTCCCTCCAAGTGATAAAGATACTGTTCCTCATGATTTACAAAAATGAACACCTCATTCAAGGAGTCTTCAAAAGAACTGCAGATTAAGGGACTTTCTGACAAACTTTGAGTTAGAGCCAGTGAAAAGCGGAGGCAGTGCAACAAGCCCTCCATCGTACAACAATGAGCACACCTCAGGCTTTATATCCTAAACCAAAAGGCTCCTACTAATATTAAGACTTTGAGTGGTGGACCCCTGATTTCCATGCAATGACATATAGCCACATGGCAGCCCACATGGTTGTCATTGTGGAACACTGGTGACCAGAATGCTAAATGCATAGATCCTGCCTTCAACTAATTTGGGGACAGTTTGAAATCCCCATTTTGCAGGTCTCAGGAAGTGTGTGTGTGTGTGTGTGTGTGTGACATGATCACAGCTGCCTCCTCATTAGCAACATCTGCTTTGAAGGGCGATCATGCCCATGGAAATAACACCATATTTATTTCCTCCAGATTTTCTATTCCTGCTTCCTCCCTGTTGTTGTTGCTGCTGCTGCTGTCATTTGATTATTCATGTTGGACATGCTAATTGCTGAAAAACTGGTTCCCTGCTATGCAGATTTCAGTATTGCCTTTTGGTGTTATACTGACCATCTTCCTTTAACAGGGTATTTCACCTTCCCCTTGGAGATTGGAAAGCCACTACAAAGCAATGCAACATTTAAGAAACTGCTCCATATCAAATGGCCAGTTGACTCAATAGAATACATGCTCCCAATTCTTAACCACATCCAAAATTTTGCAGCAAAAATGTATATGAGTAATGCAAGGGAGATACAGACAGCAACAGATATGTATCAAAACATCATCAGTTCATTCAAAACTGTTAAAGTCTACTCCTGGGCTAGCTCCAAATGTCCATTATGCCTTTAGAATCTTGGTTTGACAAGGAATGCTACCATGCCAGAGCATTAGTGATCAAAGCACACAAGCTACTGGAGTGAACCATAAACCTTATTCCTGGAAAACATTCTTCTCTCTAAAAAAGAAGTATAAGGCTGTCCTGAAAAAGAAGGTGGCAAGCCAGCTGGCTGAAATAGAACAAGCTGATTTTCTCAGCTGAAGCAAAGATGTGACTCCTTGATATGGTGCAATAGTTTCCTCCTTTTCTTCAGTAAAAGGCTACAGTCTTGGAAAGGGTAATTGAATACCCTTTGGGAATTTGGGATTCACATTTTCATTTCTTATTTTACATGCCAATCAGGAACCATTTCTTCTCCATTCTTTATCTGACTGGCTTCCCATTTCAAAGTAAGAAATACCATCCTTAATTTAAAAAATGGCACATCCATGGGGGAAACATGATTCCACCAGAGATGCTAAAATCAAATTTTGAATGGTGGGCCTCTGTGTTGGCCCCGTTATTTTCCCAGGTCTCTAAAGACTGGAGTAATTCCAATTAATAAGCAAGGGAATAAGACAAACCCAGCTCACTGTTGTCCAATCATCTTGCTCACTAGTAAATTTTATCTATCTATCTATCTATCTATCTATCTATCTATCTATCTATCTATCTATCTATCTATCTATCTATCTAAAATTTATTATAGCTCCCCAACTTTTGAAAGAGATAAGCAAAATATCTCTTTGCAAAGTTTGCTGACTGGATGATCCAAGAAAAAGTTCTAGCCAGGGAACAAGCAGGTTTCCATTCAGGTTTTTCAAGAGTGGATCAATCTGGTACTCTGCACCATTTGTCAACTGTGAGGTTTCAGCCTGCATCTGACTCTGAAAATGAAACTTATCCGGAGTCAGAGGGAGAAATCAAAACTGCTCAGGAGAGGCTTGAAAAAGCAGAACCAGGAAGTGACTCAGCAGAGTGGGAGAGATGGCAAACAGGGATTGGACAAGCTCTGGTGGGGATTTGAACTCTCCAATCAGTGCGCAAGACAGGAGAGCTGAGAAGCACGTGAATCAGAAAGCAGCTCGATTGGCTGCTGGAGAGAAAAGTTATGGAAGGGATCATCATAAAAGGCAGACATGCGAAGAGCAAGCTGCCAGAGACAACTGATCCTTTGAGCTCACAGCCATTGTGGAAGAGTCCTTACCTAAGTCGGATGCCTTGCCTGTAGCCAGAGTGGAACCAGCGCCAGCGTCTTCTACCTCTGTGGAATCACCTTCTGCACAAGCTGCTCCAGAGGATCCTCCTCTTGCTGTCCCTGCTGAGCACAGCCTCATGTCTAGCTCTGGACCTCATTGCCACATCCTAGCACAATCCATGTGTGCACCCAGCCTTGCTCCCAGCTCTCAATCTTGCCTAGGATCTCCAGTCCAGTCCAGTCCAGTCTTGCTTCCCAGCCTTGCCTAGGATCTCCAGTCCAGTCCAGTCTTGCTTCCAAGCCCCAACCTTGCCTAGGATCTCCAATCCAGTCCAGTCTCACTCCAACCCCACAGCCTTGCCTAGAATCTCCTGTCTAGCCCAGTCATGCTTCAAATCCTCAGCCTTGTCCAGGATCTCCAGTCCAGTCTTGCTCCAAGCTCCCAGCCTTGCCTAGGATCTCCAGTCCAGTCCAGTCATGCTTCAAGCACTCAGCCTTGTCCAGGATCTCCAGTCCAGTCCAGTCATGCTTCAAGCACTCAGCCTTGCCTAGGAATTCCAGTCCAGTCCAGTCTTGCTTCAAGCCCGCAGCCTTGCCTCGAGTCTCCAGTCCAGTCTGGCCTGGGTTCCAGCTATCAGCCTTGCCTGGGATCTTCAGTCCAGTGTTGCCTTGCTTCCAGTTCTCAGCCTTGACTAGAATATCCTGCCAAGCCCAGCCTTGCATCCAAAGTCAACCTTGGCCAGTGGTTCCAGTTCAATCTTGCCTAGCCTCCACATGTCAGTCCAGGCCTATCTGTGTGCCAGCTCACAGATCCCTGCCTCCAGCTTCTGCTTTGCCACACACTCTAGCTTCACCAAGTCCGACAACTTCAATCAGAGAGTTAGCTAAATTCTGCCACAGTCTGACCCTGCAGCCTCGCCTGTTCATCCGTCATTGCCTGGGTGGCCTTGATTAGAACTACCTTGCCTTACTATTTCACCAGGACTCTATTACTGTAAATAGTTGTTTTAAAAAAAGAGTTTTGATAATAATTCAGCCTGGCCACCTCATAATGTGAACAGGACATCAACAAAATGAGAACTTTTGCTATGCTTCTTCACTTAATAATCTTACATGAAAACACCACAATACATATCAGCTGCATCAATGGCAGAGAACTGACCATGCCTAGACCCACAGCTAAAGGAATTAAGCAGGACTGTATCTTGACCCCCTTCCTATTTAATGTTTATATCAGTGATGTTGTAAGAATCCTCACTAAACCTGAATTCATATTGTAATCTCCATACTATTATATGTTAATTTCACTTATTCTTTCCATGTCAAAATGGAATTTTGCACAATGGCATAATTTTGTGAAGCTGAAATGTGAAAATCAAGTATTAAGAATCCAAGGTGGTGATATTCACAAGGCCTTGTTCTAATTTGCATTGCACATGGAAAATAAATTATACTTCAATCAAGCTAGTGAAGGCATAGATATATTGGTTTATTTCCAATCTACCACCTCTTGGAAACTACTGTCTTCAAATCTTTTTATAGTAATTTTATTAAAAATTACAATTGCAACAATAAAAACTAATACAAATGAAAAAAGAAAAGAATAAAAAAATAGAAGATGCAGAAAAGAAAAAAAACAGAAAGAAAAATAGAAAAGAAAGAAAAAATAAGAATATAATAAAGAAAATAAATATATAAAGAAACCACTTTCCCCTTCATCACAACATGTATAACCAATTTTAACAACTTACCACCTTCTTTTAAAATACAACAAATGATTTCTTCTTCCCATATCCCCTCTCTTATCTATAGACAAATCCTTAAAAACCTATCATCTCAGTCCTGATCAGCAAAAGTCAATTACCAGAGATAACATATATATTTTAACCTTGATCAAATAAACCAACTTTATATTCCTTAATTTTACTTTTAACAATCTTCATCTTTACTTCCTTCAGATAATGTCCTAGAACTTGATTTCTTTTCATTTTTCTTTGTCCCTTCTCGCAAAATTCTCCAAAGCTCTAACAAGCCTCTTTTGTAAATCCAATATAGGAAAATTATCCAAGTCACTATCTTGGTTTGATATTTATTTATTTATTTGTTTGTTTTTTCAAATTTTGCCATCACCCATCTCCCCCTGGAAGAGGGACTTTGGGTGGTTTACAATAGAACTAACAAGATTAACACAAGATTTCTATATCCCTTTTAATTATTAAGACATCAGCTGGTTTCATTTGTATGTCCAGTGCATTTTTTTTTCCATGTAGCCTGCCATTTTTAAATCCACTTTCATTTAAGTCTCAGTCTTTTCAGGTAAAACTTGTTCCTCTTCATAATATCCTTTAAACAGAGTATATCTATAGAGGCAGACACTTCTTAAAATTAACCCACTGTTCAAAAATATCATTCAATATGTCCAGTGATAAAATATTTTGCTTAATTCTGTATTTTTAAGTCAAATTTAAGTGTTCTTCTCCTTTAATTGTAATATTTAGTTCCTTCTAGTATCCCCTAGTGTTTTACCTTAAAAGTCCCATCCTATCTTTTTTTTTTTTAAGAATTCAAAACAAAAGCAATTTCTCATGAGAAGGATTCTTTAATTCCAAAGTCTTATTTCAAATCCATCTGGACCCGAAGTCCATTTGTAACTTTCCAAAATCAAAGTTCTAATCACCCTTTTGCTATTTATTAAAAAAATATTTTAAGTCGTTAAACTTGTATTTAAAACTTATTTTGCTAAGAATTGAAGGAAACTCGCCCAGTGTTGTAAAACTTGTCAATCCAAAGGTTGCCAATAGCTGAAAAGCAGTTAACAAGCGATTTCCAAAAGTGGTTAGAAAATTGGTTAGTATGCAAACCCAGTGTCCTTTTAAAGGCACCAACTGCAGTTTGAGCAAGATGGCTCTTCCCTTGTTTCCCAGAGCTCTAAAGACTGTTTTGCAGTCTCCTCATAAAAAGCAACTGTCTGGAGGACTTGTGGGCAATCTCCTTGTCCTCCCCTTGTCTGGATAGGAATTACAAAGAGCCAGTCCACTCGCCGGTTCTTCATTCTGCCAAGGTCATCAGCTCTGCTTTTAACAGAGCTGTTTTCAGTTAGCCATTTCTTCCCTGGAAGTCAGAAATTACAGTCTTCAAATCTACAGGCACAAAAAGCTTCCAAAAAGCTTCATTTCTTGATTAGCTATGGAAATAGAAAAGAGAACAACTGTATGCCTGCTGCAGTTACATTATTTAAGGCCAAAGTGTTAAGCCTTCTCCTGCCTTGTGCCAATGTTGTGGTACAAGGACATCTTGTAATCAGAGTCAATAAAATCCACATTCTTGAGATCTACACTGAGTCCCATGCTCAATCGCCAAAGCTGTCCTTCAATGAGCGTTGGCATATAACTCTGTTAAGGTCTGCTTGAGGCTATGCTAGTTAAAATATTGACTCATGAAAAATTCTGGAGGCCCTAGACAGCCACACTTCTCCATTGAAGAACCAAATTTCATGTGACTTGGCTTATTATGGACTTACTCACAAAACTCTATGCTTGCTGGGTCTGGAAAGTGGTTGGAATAGTTCAGTTCGTAATTTATTGCGGTCTTAGACCAGTACAAGGATAATGTTCTGTGAAATATACATAGTCTGTCTTAAAATGATAACAACGTAGGGTAAAATAGGAGAATAAAAATAAAAATTAAATTAAAATACATTTATAGGCTATCTAACTAGACTCTATAAGTGCAATCTAAGATACAGCCTATACTAAATAAGAATATAGACATTAAGAATATATTAAGTATAGTTTGTAAAACATGAGTATCTAAAATTACCACTATTTTATATATATAAAAAGAAATTTTAAACGATTTACTATTACATACAATACATTACAGAAATTAGCCCACCAGGGTCTGATGAATCTTCATTGCTGCAGCACAGAACCTTGCAACCTGCGCTGTGATGATGGAGTTTTCATCTATAAGCAGCAATTGAGTATAGTCAGAATCTGTACGACCAGGGTATTTACTAATCAGGGGTATGATGAGTTTGGTATGAATGTCTCTATAAAATATGCAATGCAGAAGAACGTGGCCTATAGTTTCCACCTCTCCAGATTCACAAGGACAAAGCCTTGAGGCCAGTGGTATTTTTTTATATTTACCGTCCAATACCACAGAGGGAAGAACATGACAATGAGCCAAAGAAAACACTCTCCGATGGCTGGGTATTTCAAGTTGTGTGAGATAACTAGCTGCAGAAGTGATATATTTGTTGTGCACTGGAGACAGGAAGAATAGAGTCTTCCCTATATCTGCTTGCCTCTCTGTATCCTTTATTTCAGCTCTCATTTGGCTCAGTTGGTCTATTTCAAGGACTGTAGATGGGGAGTATCCTAGCTTTAAAAGGTTTGAATCAATGGCCTTGATCCATGTGGATTGAAAATTGTCCTGGAAGATGAGAAGTACAAGGCCCTTGGGATAGAATATGAGCTTTAGCCAAAGGTCTAGAAAGGCTAAACACGCTCTTGACATCATGCCTGTTTCAAGCTGTAGGTGTGCATTTGAAATGCATCGAGGCATCTGGGGTGCTGCTCTAATGAATTTGGCTTGTACTCTTTTGAGAGGTGTAAAACATGAGGATGGAGGGCCTACTAAAGTCCCATAAAGAAGTTGAGCTAACAACTTGGCCTGAAAGAGTTTGAGTGCAGCTGGAAGCACTTCTCGGCCTTTTGGCTAAGATCAAGTGTGAATAAAGAATTGGATTCTTTATTGTATGTCAAGATTTTGACATACAAAGGGGGCAAGCTCCCATTCCATGGAAAGGGGACAAGCTTTTATTTCAATCTCATCTACTCACCTTTCATCATCCATATCTATCCGTCCATCCATCCATCCATCCCAAATTTCTATACCATCACACAGAAAGGTGTTCACTCTGGCAATCTAGATGCCTTTTCCTCAATAAGAGGTATAATCTTGTTCCTTTCCAAGACTGACTGTGTTTCTGATACTGAAACTGAGACAGTTACTCACATATTTCTAGCTTCCCAATTTGTCATCCTTGGAGAGCAGAACTGATAACTCCTCTAACTGTAAAATATTTCAGCTGGCACCAACAGGGAACAGTGTGCTTTTTACTAAATGATCAGTTCAGTGAACTTTCCAAGAAAATTGCTAAATTTTGGGCTGTAGATGTTGCTGTCAGAAGCCACTGCATGTAATTGGAATGTACATACTGTAAAATTTGTACTTTATCTTCTACAGTACTCAACTTTCACCTCCCTCCCTCCCTCCCTCCCTCCCTCCCTCCCTCCCTCCCTCCCTCCCTCCCTTCCTTCCTTCCTTCCTTCCTTCCTTCCTTCCTTCCTTCCTTCCTTCCTTCCTTCCTTCCTTCCTTCCTTCCTTCCTTCCTCTATGTATAATTGTACTGTATTTCTACCTGGACATGTTGTCCCTATACACTATTTTAAATAGCTAGGTTGCCATTTTATTGCAAGGGTTTGTTTTGTTCTGGTACTACAGCACCGTTAACATAGTGGAATTGTGAAACATCTTATGCAACAAGCTTTAGAAATTTATTTGCTTTTTATGGGAAAAAGATAGCTCATAAGCCTGTGCTCCTATGCACACTGAACATTTATCCAGAATTATAAACACACCATTTTATTTCCAAAAATGAAAATCATAACCACTGCTGCTGTGGTCATAATTTAATACTTTGTTGCACTGGGAAATTATAGACACCAATGTTTTCTGCAGCCAGCAGAGAATCATGGTGTTATTTACAAACCTCCAAGAAAACAAAATACATTGTGAGCTGTTGAAGAGCTACTAGTTTTATGCATTTATAAATTTATGAAAATTTAATTCCAATGTAGGCAAGTAATTGACTGAAATTAACACGATTAAGGCTCTCCATTTTCTTTATGAATGACACTCTTAATCATAATAGTGGAGAGCAAGGGTCTAATAATATTGAGCTGTATAACACTGATTTTTTTAAACCATTTTTTTCATAATTTGTGCTCATCAGTCCTCTATCCCTTCATGAAAAAGTTCAAAAATGGTAAATGTTACCAGACAGCAGTGGAGAATCCCTATAAAAGAAGATCCCTTTGATAATCAACATGTGAAACTATTGCTTACACAACATTTTTAAAACATGATTTTTCATAGATGTTTAGGTTTGGAGACAGATTCACAGATTTATGTAAAAAACCTCCTGAAAAACAGAGAAAACATTTATAACATATGTGGTCACAACTGGCACAAGCTCAGGCAAGACTGATATATATATATGTGTGTGTGTGTGTGTGTGTGTGTGTGTGTTGTTTATTGGTTTAGTCATTTCCAACTCTTCGTGATTTCATGGACCAGCCCACGCCAGAGCTTCCTGTCGGTCGTCAACACTCCCAGCTCCCCCAGGAATGAGTCCGTCACCTCTAGAATATCATCCATCCACCTTGCCCTTGGTCGGCCCCTCTTCCTTTTGCCTTCCACTCTCCCTAGCATCAGCATCTTCTCCAGGGTGTCCTGTTTTCTCAATATGTGGCCAAAGTATTTCAGTTTTGCCTTTAATATCATTCCCTCAAGTGAGCAGTCTGGCTTTATTTCCTGGAGGATGGACTGGTTTGATCTTCTTGCAGTCCAAGGCACTCTCAGAATTTTCCTCCAACACCACAGTTCCAAAGCATCGATCTTCCTTTGCTGTGCCTTCCTTATGGTCCAGCTCTCGCAGCCATAGGTTACTACGGGGAACACCATCGCTTTAACTATGCGGACCTTTGTTGTCAGTGTGATGTCTCTGCTCTTAACTATTTTATCGAGATTTGTCATTGCTCTTCTCCCACGGATTAAGCATCTTCTGATTTCCTGACTGCAGTCAGCATCTGCAGTAATCTTCGCACCTAGAAATACAAAGTCTTTCACTGCCTCTACGTTTTCTCCCTCTATTTGCCAGTTACCAATCAAGCTGGTTGCCATAATCTTGGTTTTTTTGAGGTTTAGCTGCAAGCCAGCTTTTGCACTTTCTTCTTTCACCGTTATCATAAGGCTCCTCAGTTCCTCTTCACTTTCAGCCATCAAAGTGGTATCATCTGTAGAACTTAGATTGTTAATGTTTCTTCCAGTGATTTTAACTCCTTCCTATACAGGTCTTCTGTATATACTTGCCATCTTTTCTTGATCTGTTCTTCTTCTGTTAGGTCCTTGCCATCTTTGTTTTTGATCATATCCATTTTGGCCTGGAATTTACCTCCGATATTTCTTATTTTCTGGAAGAGGTCTCTTGTCCTTCCTATTCTATTGTCTTCTTCCACTTCCACACATTGCTTGTTTAAAAATAAGTTCTTATCTCTTCTGTCTAACCTCTGGAATTTTGCATTTAATTGGGCATATCTCCCCCTATCACTGTTGCCTTTTGCTTTCCTTCTTTCTTGGGCTACTTCTAGCGTCTCAGCAGACAGCCACTTTGCCTTCTTGGTTTTCTCTTTCTTTGGGATGTATTTTGTTGCCGCCTCCTGAACAATGTTGCGAACTTCTGTCCAGAGTTCTTCCGGGACCCTATCTACTAAGTCCAGTCCCTGAAATCTATTCTTCACCTCCACTGCATATTCCTTGGGAATATTAGTGAGCTCATATCTAGCTGATCTGTGGGTCTTCCCTAATCTCTTTAGTCTGATCCTAAATTGTGCAACAAGAAGTTCGTGATCTGAACTACAGTCAGCTCCAGGTCTTGTTTTTACCAACTGTATAGATGTCCGCCACCTTTGGCTCCAAAGGATGTAGTCAATCTGATTTCTGTGTTGTCCATCTGGTGAAGTCCATGTATAAAGCTGTCTCTTAGGTTGTTGGAACAGAGTGTTTGTTATGCAGAGTGAGTTGTCTTGGCAAAATTCTATCAGCCTATGTCCTGCTTCGTTTTGTTCTCCCAGGCCATGCTTACCTGTAATTCCAGGTGTCATTTGACTGCCCACCTTAGCATTCCAGTCTCCCGTGATGAAAATAACATCTCTTTTAGGAGTGTTGTCCAGTAGGTGCTGCGGATCCTCATAGAACTGCTCTACTTCAGCTTCTTCAGCATCTGTGGTTGGGGCGTATATTTGGATCACTGTGATGTTAGATGGCTTGCCCTGAATTTGAACTGAGATCATTCTATCATTTTTTTAGATTGTATCCAAGCACTGCTTTAGCCACTTTACTATTAATTATGAAGGCTATTCCATTTCTTCTGTGGTCCTCTTGTCCACAGTAGTAGATTTGGTGGTCATTTGATGTGAAGTGGCCCATTCCAGTCCATTTCAGTTCACTGACGCCCAAAATGTCTATCTTTAATCTTGACATCTCACCAATAACCGCATCCAATTTGCCCTGGCTCATTGATCTTACATTCCAGGTTCCAATGGTGTGTTGATCCTTAGAACATCGGATTCGTTGTTCACCACCAGCACTGTCGGCCACTAGCCATCCTTTCAGCTTTGAGCTAGCTGCGTCATCACATCTGGGGCTAGTTGAACTCATCCTCTGTTCCTCCCCAGTAGCATTTTGACTATCTTCTGACCTGGGAGTCTCATCTTCCGATGGTATACTGACATATCTCTGGTTGTACTGATCCATTTAGTTTTCACGGCAAGAATACTGAGGTGGGTTGCCATTACCTCCCCCAGGGATCACATTTAGTCTGACCTCTCTGTCATGACCTTCCCATCTTGGGTGACCCTTCACGGTTTAGCTCATGGCATCATTGAGGTGCTCAAGCTCCAGCACCACAAGAAGGTAACGGTCCTTTGCTGAAGATAGATAGATAGATAGATACACACACACACACACACACATACATACATGCACGCACACACACACACACACACATACATATACATATACATATACATACACACATACATACATACTTACAGAAGCTTACCAGTTAGATGTAGCCCCATACCACTTCCTTTTTGCTACATTTAAGAATTGGGAGTATAATATTCCCATTTAAACCAGAGCGTAATTGCAGTGTGCATTTCTTAATTCAACCATCAGATAAGAATATTATTTGATCATTCCACTACTTTCAAAGGTATCTAAAGTTGACAAATCACAGGTAGGGAGTCTGAAAATTCCTCTGTTGAATAGAAAGGTCATAGAAAAGACCCCAGTATCAGCTTCAGAAGCATCTAGAAGGCAGATCTACTTGCTGTCCACAGCTGGAAAACATCTGGATTATTCTGGACTGGACTTTTGGAAAGTCATGTGCTCTCCACTTCTGTCTTTGGCATTTTCAGATCGTAAGTCAACTTACTGTTGCCCTTTACCAGAAATGTCTGAGTTTCTTTCCTCTTGCTTTTAAAGGATATGTAATTATTGGAACCTCCAAATCCAAGTTTAAAGTTCTTGATCAAAATCAGCCATGTAAATATTTATGAAATGCAGTATGAAATATCCCCTGATACTGGTTTCCTGGGTCTAGATCAAATTTTTGGGCCAGGCATAGTTTCTTCAAGTCTCTGTGTGCTCCAGTAGTCACATGGAGAACTTTAATAGTTCCCTGATGCTTCCATGATGACAGCTATAACCACAACCATTTCCATCACTGCAGCTGCCCCTTTTCCAAGTCCCAAAAATGTCTGAAGCTATTGCTGAGAAGAGCAGCTGGCTAATTCTTCTCCATGTAGCCATGTACCCATATAGGATACAAACATCACTTTGCATAAAATAGCCTAGACAGTCTTGGGATTCAATGAGTATATATCCTAACTGCATGCATAATGATTAATAAACTTTCTTCTCAGATATTCCTTACTTTCCTAAAAATGAAATTGTGGATTTTTACCTGGTTTTTTTTTTTTAATTGTGTGATGACTGAGAAGAAAGTTTCAAAAAAAGAAGGTAGCTGTAGTTTCTTGCAGGGTAATTTTGTTATACCATCCTTCTTTTGTTGCCATTTTTTGTTACATTCCCATTACTATAGGGAATCCAAATATACTTGGTATGCAATTTAGCTTTAAAACTGCATTTTATTCCATGTTCTGTGTTATACTGCACTTTATTAAACTAAGGGTAAAAAGGTAGGGCACTGCAAAACATTCAGAATGATAATTTGCATCCTATGAGATTCCAGCCAGCCTCTGATTCAGAAAACGAAACTCTTTCTGAGTCAGAGGGGGAAATAGAAACTTACTGGGCTAAAACCAGGAAAGCGAAGCCCAGAGATGAGTCAGCAGTGCAGGAAGAATCACAGACACTGATTGGCCAATCTTTGGAGGAGGATTTGAATCCTCCAATCAGCACGTGCCAATGACGGGCAGAAAAGCACATGAAGGAGAAGGCAGCCTGATTGGCTGCAGAAGGGAATAGGTGCGCAAAGGATCGGCATAAAAGGCAGACGTGCAAAGAGCAAGCGGCTGGAGACAACCAATCCTTTGAGCTTACAGCTCTTACAGAAGAGTCCTTATCCACGTCAGAAACAGTGTCTGTTACTGGAGAGGAATCAGCGCCAGTGTTACCCATCAGAGAGGACTTGGATCCTGCTTTCGCTGCCACCAAGGAACGTCTCCTTGCCAGACCCAGCAACCTCAGTCTTGTGTCCAGCTTCCATCCTCTGCATTCACCTTGTGCGCATTCCAGGAGTGTTTCCAGTATTACTTTGAGTTTCCAGCCATGTCCAGAGTGTTCAGTCTAGTTTTGTCATGCTTCAAGTCCACAGCCTTGCCTCGAGTCTTCAGTTCAGCCTTGCCACGTTTCTAGCTCCCAGCCTTGTCCAAGGTCTCCAGTACAGCTTTGTTGTGCCTTCGATCTCCAGCCTTGCCTTGGAACTTCAGCCCAGTCTTGCCACGCCCAGGTTGCACAACACTGTTCTGGAGTTTCACACCTATCTTGTTGTGAACCAGTTTGCAACCTTGTCTAGAACTGTGGTCCAGTCCTTCCGTATTCCCTTACCTAGCCTAGAACTTCCAGTCCAGTCTTGTCTTGTGCCTAGCTTCCAGCCTCACCAGGAATCTTCAGCCGAGTCCAGCCTTGTTCTGAGTCCTCAGCCTTGCTTTGAGTCTCTAGTCCAGAGTGTCCAGCCCAGCCCAGTGCCTCCAGCCGAGTCTAGTCTTGCTTCAAGTTCTCAGCCTTGTTCTGAGTCTCCAGTTCCAAGTATCCAGTCTAGCCTGAGTGATGTAGTCCAGTCCAGTCCTGTCATTACAACCAAGACTTGTCCAGAGGGCACCGTTCAGCCTCGCCCAGTGTTCCAGTGCCATCCTAGTTTGAGTGCTGTTCCAGTTCATGGTCATCCAATTCCAGTTCCAGTAGTGTCACATGCCCTAGCCTTCCAGCCTCCTTCAGAGAATCCTGCTCCACCATTTTGCTATTGTCTCCCCCTGCAACCTTGCCTGTTTCCTTGTTGTTGCCCAGTTGGTATTGATCAAAACCAGTTTACTTCTTGATTCTAAGGACTTATTTATTGTAAATAGTTATTTAATAAAAAGTATATTTTGATACTAAATCTGCCTGGCCACCTCATAGTCTGATCAGGACACATCCCTTCAAAGCCACTCCTCCTAAGCATCAAGGCCACCTTCCCCAAGGCCAAGTGAAATGGCAGTCATAACAGAAGTGTCTGATGTGCATACACAGAAATGGCCCATTGTGGAATAGTTTAGGAGAAGTGCTTCACTTACAACACTGTCAATAATGGGATGCCCTTACAGATGTTTTGAATAGCTGTAATCATTCAATTCATGTTCTATTTTGGCTCAACATAGGTGGTTGGTCTGAAGTGCTGACTTTGAACTTCCATGCTAGTGTAGAGAGGCTCTGATTCTTCCTCTCCATAAGAGCCCAACATGCTCTCCCAAACTCCAGCCCCTTCCAGAGCCAAGTGCAAAATAATGCCATGGGCTGAAGCTAGAAATTCATCAAAAGTTCCCATATTAACCTCAAGTTGTTTAAGGACAAAACAAGCAGCCAGAGAGCGGCCAACAAAAACATAGAAAAAAAGAAACAACACCCCCAAATCCCCCACAGAATGTTTTCTGTTATTTATAGCAAGTCCTTTTTGTTTCAGCCTTCATTTTGAAAACTAAATACAAGGCTAATTATGTACAACATTTAAAAAAGGGTGGGCAGTTGATTGGGACATTTGCTTTAATATTTTCATGGCTATTTATGTATGACAACCAATTTTGGCTGATCCCCTGAAAACTATGCCAGGTCAGACCTGGTTAGTATTTTGATGGGAAGCCAACCAGAAATCCCCAATAATTCAAACAAAAGTTCCATAAAATGGCAAGTCACTTGAAAATTACTCCCAAGAAAAGTACAGGGATGTGTTTGTGTAGTCACTAAAATCCAAACTCAACTTGAGGTAGATTTACTTTACATACTCTACTTAACATATTCTAGGATATTGGCTATTACATTTATTGCATTTCTTAAAAAATGTAACTATTTGTTACATATCTACTAAAAGGGTCTAAATAAATCTCAGTAAACAAGGTGGCAGATATAGGAATCTGCTCTTATTTTATCCTTAAACAACAACCTGTGGAGTAGGTAGGCTGGCCTGAGAGGTAGTGAATAGCTTAAATGCTTGTCACAAACCACCTAGGAACTCAAAGAGCAGAATGTCCAATTTCCATTTATTTATCTGCATGGATGAATAATGCCAGTCTTTTCTTTCAGTAGGAAGCAATCAAAAGTCTTTCAATGTGCCTCAGCTAGGGAATGTTGCATAGAGAAGCAGAAAAGCTAATGCATTGTCTTTCATTGTAAACAGGATTTCAACTTTGACATATTGAACATGCTAATCATTACTTGGAATGGCATTGTCACAGTAATGCAGCTGGAAAAAGGCTAGAGAAAGAGAGGTCCATCTACCACTAAAGTGGTTATTGACTGAAGGTTAATGTTGTGTGTCTAAGAGATCACTCTGCATCCTTCTGATAATCAAATAAATGCAGAATTGAATGACTGACTAAACTGCCTGGGTGGAGGTCCACTGGAGTTAACAGAGGATATCAGTATTGATTATTTAAAGAAGTATCCACAGAGTCTGAAAGGTTTTGAGCCTTCAACCCTCTGAAAGGCTGCTGGTTGACTGGAAATGATTGTGTATACCAAATATAACATCTAATCTTCACAAAAAGAAGTCCCCCCCCCCAACATGTGCTTCTATTTCTTCACACTGAAACTCAGATTTGCCTAGGCTTTTGCCTTGCAAACAGAGTTGCAATGTAATGTCATTCCATTTCTATCAATCAGTCTGATACTTGGATTAGAACAAAACATGAAACCAAGGGCAGTCAAATTCATCAACATATCTCCCATAGTGACCAGCAAATACCTGGAGCAAGACCCAGAGCATGAGATGAGGACGCTAGTTATCCTCTCTTGCTGGTATTTTGACTTTGATATCAGAGGCCCAGTATATTAGTGTGATATATAAATATATTTCCAAGTTTTAGAATACAGCACATGAATCCTGTTCATCTTACTTAAGTGACTTGTAAAAAACAACAAAAGACTACAGAGATCCTCTCCTCCCCTCTCTCCCAGGGCACTTGTGAAGATGAGATTAGAGATTTGTTTCAATTTTTAATAACTTTAGCTGAACCTGGACAAGCTGTGCTTAATCTTCCTTGAAATAAATCAACTTTAAGCCATGGTTGATAAAGTTGTTTAGTTTTCATAAACTACATTTGTCAAATTTCAAAGACTTCCTGTTGATTATCTCTGAAGAAAATTGAGATTAAAGTTAAAAATTCATGAAAAGTGTTTTGTCATTAACCAATAATTTTCCATTTCTGTTCAGTCTCATAAGTTTTTTTCCACCTTATATAGAGTGAATCATCAAGGGAAAATCTTAATATGCTACTGATTTTTTTTACGTATTTCTTAAATAAGTAGAAAAATCAGATCACTAAAACATATAAATTTACAACCACACTAAAACATTTTACGGCATCAGAGGAATATATTTTAGGGTGTTTTGTTTTTTTTAAATATAACAATATTATATTAATTTAGATATTAAAACTTATTAGGGCAGTGTGCAGTGCTTCAGATTCAGTTTCCAAATTGTTCTTTGGAGCATGGGAAGTCATTTAACAACTGAAGAAGGCAGCTGGGCAATTCTATGAAAAGACACAGGTGCTTCAAAACAGTGCCATATTCATGCCATCAGAAACATGTTCCCCAATTATTGTTTAAGTGATGAACAATCCTAATACTTATTACCTACATGGAGGTGCTGAAGCTGCAGCACATTATGAATGTCTAGTGTACTCCACTTTCTATTCTACCTTTCTACTGTTGGCTCTTGTCTCAACTAACTTTCCTGTCTTGCTTTGTCTAACTCCACCATCATTCACACAGCCTAACAGCAACACTATTCAGTTGGTGATTCCTTACTTTCTTTATTTGGAGAGACAGAAAGCCCATTTAAAAAAAAAAAAATACAAGAATGGATAAGTAGTCTAGACATTTTCATGAGATGAAATACTGGGGAAAAGGACCCTGGTTTGATTAGTAGATTCTTTAGGATGTATAAATGTCATGCCAGTAGCTGAAGAATCATCTTTAACTGAGAAGATAGACCAAGATTGGACTATAAGGGAGTTAGACACAGAGAGTTCTGGACTAACAAATATTAGTAAGGTGGCATTTGAATCTAGTACTTCTCATTATTTTGATTCAAATCTGTAACAGGAAGTTCATGCACCCACACCTTTGGAATTTCTACTCTTTCTGTGTGAAAAAAATGGAAAGCAGAGCAGCATCTGGATGAGGCAAGGATACTTAGGAGCAGGCTAATGCTGCAAAGGAATATTAGCTCTGCTTAGGTGGACATTACAAGCTTCTTTCCTTCCTAAAAGGTCCCACTTGAGTGCAGTCTGGTATTGGAACAGATCTCCCTGAAAGCTCGGCCTGGTATGGTATATGCTTTGTTTTAACCATGGTGCTTGTGATGGAATGTGTCTATGAAGGGGGAGGTGATACGATGGACAACAGTAACACAGCAGGTTTTCAGGAAAGAGGGAGCACATTCCAAGGAGGGAGGCAAGACAAGTGACAACCCAGTCCTGAACTGGATCTTGGGAAGAGGAAGAGATTTAGAATATCCACTCCCTAGAATCTCCCAGGGTATATCTACTAGGTTAGAGCAATATAGGTTTAGTCTGGCAAGATTCTATCTATCTGGTATGAGCAAGTAAAGAACTGGACTTTGGCTGGATTGCTTCTATGTCATTCTTGGGCTGGGCCTGACAGTGCTTGGTTGCTCTAGCTTTGCTGTCAAACTTGCTTGGAAACTATGACCCTCACTTAACTCAGAAGACAAACATACCTTTGTCCATTGGCTACACATTGATATTTTATTCTCTTTAAACTCAGTTGTATTTATGACCATGCTTCTACCTGCTGGATTTATGACTTTGTAATTGCTAGTTAACTGACTCTACCTGAGTAGGTCAGGATACTTGATGTGACAAAGCCAATGATTTAATTTGATCTGACAATAGTTAACATGGCTGGAGTATATCCCATTTGGACTTCTTCTTGATGCTCTGCATTTGGTTACCCTTGAAGACTGTTTGGAAAATCCAACTGGTGCAAAATGCAGTGCCTAGGCTTATTGGTACACATAATGTAATAATTCTATTAGCTCTAATACTGAAAGTTCATATGTGGTTTCCAGTGTTTGTTAAGGATCTAGTCAACCTGAAATGGCTTAGGGCCTGGCTACTTCAGAGGGGGCCTGGTCTTTATGAGTTGCCAGGTAGTAATCTACAGAAGTGGCTATTTTGAGAAGAGCCATCATTAAGCCAACATATAGACCCCTTACCTCATCATGTAGAAAATGACTTTCTGCTAGATTACTTCCAAAATGAGGAAAAATCTTTAAAAACTCAGATTTGTTACCTTTCTTATAATGATATAAAAAAGACTTAATATTTAGTATTTTGCCTTTAAAAATATTTGTGGTTGGATTTGGATGCTGTTTCAATACTGTTTTAATTTTTTAAACACACACTCACACACATAACTTAATCTTTCCCGTGTACATATTTGTTTCATATTTTCTTGGTAACATTTTCAAAAGAAATGCATAAAGTGGTATCACTAAGTTCTAGTATGTTATTTAAAAAAGAGAGAGAAGTGCATCACCTTTTTGATAATCTTTTAAAAATCAATGAATTAAAAAACTTAAAAATAGGCTTAATTTCAACATTTTGTAGGGGGCGGGTATCTGTCCATTGCAATAAATATAAGGAGAATCCACCACAGATTTTCTATAGAACCATATGCCTTACTTCACCAATAGAGACACTGCAATAGTTATATGCAGTAAAGAAAATCTACTAACATCAACAATTTTCATCCCAAAAATTCCATACAAATCAGCATATATATGGGGGCATATGCATATAAAAAGGATATAATGAAGGTGGTTGTGTAAAAGAAAATATAAGATTATGGAACACACAGAACTTGCATTAAAAGCTATATTGCAGTAGTTACATTAAAATATATTAGGACAAAATGTATACAAAGCTGCATTTTTAAAGTCAAGTTACATTCAATAACGTGCAGATGTTCTTTCATTTCTTTTTCTTTTTTTTTCATTGCAGAACATTTCACAGAATGGAATCGTAAGTTAATACATGCATTTCTGAAACAGACTGAACTTAAATTCATCTGTGCATTCCTAGTTATAACACATTACCTGGCCCAGCAAAAGAGAACATGAAGCCTTCTACTCAAGCAATCAGAATCATTCCATACAACCATGATCTCTTTATCTCTTTTTATGATTTTGCTTTCTACAATAGCACATGGTCCACCCATTACAGATCAAAGCAGTTGGTACAGTAGGCAATATGAACTCAGGAGAGAAAGAAAAGATTAAAGAAATATGAGATTTTGTTGTGTATTTTATGTCTGACAGACAAATCAGCAGCTTTTCCACTTCCTTTCAGATTGTGGACCAGATGGAGCTCCGTCTCCTATTGGCTGATTTTTACTAACATGAAATATATTTCCAAGGCATTCAACCTCTGTCATGTAGCTGTCACCCACTAAAAATTATGTATCAAGAATGGCATTTGCCTCTGAATCTAATTCTATTTATCATGGATAATTTAAAATAGTGACTTGTGACCACTTGCTGGGAACAGCCATAAGAGATGATGGACCTTCCCATCGTACCAAGACTCCAATTACTGCATTAGGACACTGGCACTTAATGCCAACCCTAATACACTTTTCATTTAAGCCAAAGGTTGAGAAACTGGTTTTCCCAATGTTGCTGAACTGCAGTTTCCAACATCTCTAACATATTGTGCTTTTTTTGCAGCTACTGGTTTCAGGGAAAGATTGATGGTCATGGGTCATGTATCTTTCACATGTTATATAGCTGATTTATAATCCTGATAAGCTTACAAAGTGTGATGGGATTCCATGGATCATTCATAGTGATTCATGTAAAACTGATCATTTGACTTCAAGCACAGGCTGTCCAGACAACTCTTAAATATGGTAAATGAAACATGGCTGAGAATCCAACATAAACAGTAATGATCAAGCTTTGCAATAATCTATGTACCTGATAAACTTTCTCACTGCTGACACCTGGCAGATTTATGACAAGTGCCTGATCTTTCTGATATGAATATCTTTAGCCTCATATATTTTGATGAGACTAATATTTAGTGTTCTATAAATTACCTTGGCTAACAATCAGCCTGTCTAAAAGAGATAATTTCCATTTTCACACTAATGGAATCCTCTTTAAAAGAGTCCTAAAGACAATCCACAAGTTAATAATACAGTATGTATGACCTGAACATATTCATATCCTATAGAGGAAATATTGTTGCAGGTAAGGCCGAAAGAGCTGGAGGCAGAGCTAAGATGGTGATGGAGCAGCAGCTTCTCTGCTGAGCTCCTTATGATGTTTTATATGTTCTATTCATTTTTATAAAAAGAAGGAGATGTAAACAATCCAACCTAAAGCAGTGAGAAATGGAAAATAACTCAGAAGAAACTTACATTTCTCACTTTGGTAACAAACTAAAAATGAAAGTAATGGATTGATTTACTGATTGATTGACAATTATTTTAGCTTACCATCTCTGAGTATTCCTCTCAGCAGTTCATAATTTCCCTCTTTGACTTTCAAATAGTAATTGCTTATCTTAGTGCATAATATTCATACCACAATTTTGTTTCCTTTCCTGTGATGAGATTAGTTTTTTGTGGTTACTTCATCCACATTTTAAAACATTTATAACCTACTTAGAGCCAAAACAGCATACTAATATGTGAGGCGACACAATGAGAGCTGACATAAAATCATTCATCTCATTTTTGCTGCTTTTTCTAAGCTTTGTATGATTTTCAGAAAACCATTTCTGTAGTGGCTCAGGTTTCTATAATGTTCAGAATGTGCAGTAAATGCAGTATCGCTGTTGATTTGTTGCTGTTCTTCTCACTGCCCCCCCCCTCCTCCTGTCATTGGATTGGTGCACAAATATTAACAATTCCAACTTAGAAATAGAAAAAAAAAAAAAGAGAGAGAGAGAGATACTGAGGATGTAATGTAGTAAGCCTTGATACCATGCAGGTTGATAAACCTCTCTCTTGTTTATACAAGTTTTGTATAAACTCTACTTGTTTATACAAGTAGAATTATTGCAGAGAATTATGGGGGAAAAGTTATCTAATAGCACCCCAGAATCCTGCCCTCTATCTGTGTTAGTTCTCAGGCTTAAATTGTGGGCCCATCCCTCCTTTCTTTTCAAGTTAATAGTGATGTTAGCTGATGCCTTTTTGGCTTGAAGGTTTCTACTATATGTCCCTTGTTTACCAAATGGCTTTCCCTAGGATGAAAAACAGAAATTCCTGCATCACCAGCTTTAACCTTTAAATATCATGGTTGGATAGACCAACCAAAGAAGCTAGGTCATAGGAGTGAAAGTTATAGATAAAGCGGAGGGCTTACTGAGAAAGTGAGGGATGCTCCATATACATAGCTGTGTGTGGTGGTGGGAAATGCGAACACAGAAATCATCTGCACATGTAATTCTTCATCAAGGCAGAAGCCAGTTCTGAGTGAATATGTATGTATGAATGTATACACACACACACACACACACACAGATATATCTATATATCTATATCTATATCTATAACCTGTCATTGCATGTTTAAACACCAGGACTACATTTCCTAGATTTCTTTAAGAAATTTAGGAAATGTAGTTCCGTTAGCTCATGTCTAGCATAACATTTGTGTATATGTATATAATTGCACATGCCACTTATTTAAATGTGGCTGCACAATGGTATATTTGATGCTACACAGTGAAGCATAATCAGGAACCCTGGGCTCTCAGCATAATTTATACAGAATCTTCATGTTTTTACAAATAAATCTTCTACCCGTGAATTTTTAACACAGTGATACAGTGCTCATTTCTCAAGATACTGTACTCTATAATATATCAAGCTAAGGGCCTAGTCATTACTTTGATTCATGAGATTCATTTTACTTGTAGCAAATAATGTGAGTGTTATGATGGTATGGATCAAATCTATAGTTCAGAAAGGAACAAGACTGTAAAAGTCCTGTTCTTTAAAAAATGTTATTCTCTTACATTTTCACTGTGCTTTCAACATTGTTGTTTGTTTGTTTTTTCCCCAAGAGAAAAAAGAAAAAAAATCATTGCCAAGAGTAGATTCCTTTGATTTAGGTCAATCTACATGTTCACTGATAAGCAAAGTTTGGATTATTTCAGTGGCTTTTACTGTACTGTGAAGTGACAGCTGGTTGAGGGGAAATATTATTTCCATGGCACAAAGGTAGCATCATCCACTAATTTTACCCTACAGTTTCTTCTGACCCCAGCATGTAGTTAACATATATAAAATTGGTATGTAAAAAAAAAAATGTTGTGGGTTATTTACAGTATGTGCTTGCGTTTGCTGTAACATATCAAGATGAATTCCAAATGTTTATAGATTACTTTTTACCAGTATGAATTTCATTGCCATAAAAGCACCTTTCTTACATTTCCTAGAGGTTTTGGCCGCAGAAAAGCAATATTTCACAAGAATACAAACACTACATATGTACACAAAACTGAAAAACGTATTTTGTACTGAGAACAAAATAGTTCTAGTCAGTTTTACTCATACTCAAAATGTTCCATCCAATGGAATGAAACTTGACTGAGCTTGGCCATTCTAGCCTTAGGAAGCCATGGGAACCTAGGAATAGTTGCTACACTTTTCTTTTTCATTTTAGGGCATGAAGATTAGGTGGCATGATAGTCTATGCTGAGTGTTACCTACATCCAAGTTACAGAAATTTGGTAAAGGGGATGATGATTTTTAAAACATCATAATTAATCTCCAGAGGAAACAATGGGATTTTAACTCAACTGAAAACCAAATTAGAATCTGTAATACATAAATCTCCCTTCTAAACAGAGCGAACATTAAAAAAATCTACAAATAACCCTTGTGCACCTCTCAACCAATGGATTACAAGACAAAGAAAACAGTTATTCCCTTTAATCTTCCTTCTGATTTTTTTTTTTTTTTAATTTCCTTGGCTAATTTTTCTAAGGTTACTGACTCTTACTGTAGCAAGATCAAGCACCAGATTTTTTATTTTATTTTATTTTTTTGAAGTATTCATGCCAGTCACAAGTTTAGCAAAAAGAACCATTTTGTTTCTTCTGTTGTTGTTTGCTTACATGAAGAGATTATTACTGGTTGCCTAAAAGAGGATGGTGGTGGTGGCTGGTGTTCTTTAGCTGCATCAATAAGATTAGCATCACAATAATAAAAACAAGAGCTTGCACAGAGTATGCACATGATAAACTCAACAAATCAGCCCAAACTAGCATAGAGTCTTTGTATTTTTAAATGCACCCTGAAATTCTATTAGGGCACAAGTACAATACATGTATAGAGTACACATTCACATCAAACATTAGCAAACAAACCAAACATTGTACTAGTAACTGTTACGAATTGAACAAAATCAGCAACATTAGTAATATTTGTATGGAAAGCACAATAATACAGGTGCATATCTTTGTAAGACCAATCTGCAAAATAATGCACAACACAAATACACACCATCTACTCAGCCACATGGACTTTAAGTTCTCCTGGGAGGCATGCAGCTGTGAGCAGTCTTCTTCCTCTACCTAGTTCATTTGTATAATTTCTGTTTTTTCTCAACACTTCATTTCCAAACCCACTACAACTATTTCTGGTTGCATGGTTGGCTATATTAGTTATAACTAATGGAAATTACGGATATTTTGAAAGTCATTGTTTTCTTTGTTCTTGCCTTATGAAAATAGCATTACATTGTGATTCTTGTGGAAGAGATGGATGCTCCAATGGCTATGGTGGAGCAAGCTCAAAATTCTTCTATGTAGTTGCATCCCAAGGATATTCTGTTGGATACAACTTTCCCTTCTGGGGGCGGGGGGGAATGGAATGAGAAAATCTTTACTAGGGATGATGAGACCAAAGCAGGTGTGTGTGTGTGTCTGTGTGTGACATTTAATCCAGCAAATTTTCATACAAACTATACATTATATGCTCAGAAGGTCATATTAGGAGATAAGTAATAAGATTCTATTTTTGAACAATCTCAGTTATGCTATAAGCATACAGACCTTTTAAATTATTAGAAAAAGATAGAAAAAACTCATCCAATTGGTTATCTTGTAAATTTTAGAAAGCCAGTGCAATCCCCATTGGCATCCACCATTTTTTTTTCATTGAAAGATGACTATCAGCTTATCTTTGTATTTCTGATGAAATTATTAATATTCGTATGGTTTTTACCTGCTACCACAGTAAGCATCAAGAGATCAAGAAAAGGTGGCAAGAATATACAGAAAACCTGTATAGGAAGGATAACAATATCGGGGATAGCTTTGACGGTGTGGTCGGTGAGCTAGAGCCAGACATCCTGAAGAGTGAGGTTGAGTGGGCCTTAAGAAGCATTGCTAATAACAAGGCAACAGGAGACGACGGCATCCCAGCTGAACTGTTCAAAATCTTGCAAGATGATGCTGTCAAGGTAATGCATGCTATATGCCAGCAAATTTGGAAAACACAAGAATGGCCATCACACTGGAAAAAATCAACTTATATCCCCATACCAAAAAAGGGAAACACTAAAGAATGTTCAAACTATCGAACAGTGGCACTCATTTCACATGCCAGTAAGGTAATGCTCAAGATCCTGCAAGGTAGACTTCAGCAGTTCATGGAGCGAGAATTGCCAGATGTACAAGCTGGGTTTAGAAAAGGCAGAGGAACTAGAGACCAAATTGCCAATATCCGCTGGATAATGGAAAAAGCCATGGAGTTTCAGAAAAACATCTATTTCTGTTTTATTGACTATTCTAAAGCCTTTGACTGTGTGGACCATAACAAATTGTGGCAAGTTCTTAGTGGTATGGGGATACCAAGTCATCTTGTCTGCCTCCTGAAGAATCTGTATAACGACCAAGTAGCAACAGTAAGAACAGACCACGGAACAACAGACTGGTTTAAGATTGGGAAAGGAGTACGGCAGGGCTGTATACTCTCACCCTACCTATTCAACTTGTATGCAGAACACATCATGCGACAAGCTGGCCTTGAGGAATCCAAGGCTGGAGTTAAAATCTCTGAAAGAAACATTAACAATCTCAGATATGCAGATGATACCACCTTGATGGCTGAAAGTGAAGAGGAACTGAGGAGCCTTATGATGAAGGTGAAAGAAGAAAGTGCAAAAGCTGGCTTGCAGCTCAACCTCAAAAAAACCAAGATTATGGCAACCAGCTTGATTGATAACTGGCAAATAGAGGGAGAAAATGTAGAAGCAGTGAAAGACTTTGTATTCCTAGGTGCAAAGATTACTGCAGATGCTGACTGCAGTCAGGAAATCAGAAGACGCTTAATCCTTGGAAGAAGAGCAATGACAAATCTCGATAAAATAGTTAAGAGCAGAGACATCACACTGACAACAAAGGCCCGCATAGTTAAAGCAATGGTGTTCCCTGTAGTAACATATGGCTGCGAGAGCTGGACCATAAGGAAGGCTGAGCGAAGGAAGATCGATGCTTTTGAACTGTGGTGTTGGAGGAAAATTCTGAGAGTGCCTTGGACTGCAAGAAGATCCAACCAGTCCATCCTCCAGGAAATAAAGCCAGACTGCTCACTTGAGGGAATGATATTAAAGGCAAAACTGAAATACTTTGGCCACATAATGAGAAGACAGGACACCCTGGAGAAGATGCTGATGGTAGGGAGAGTGGAAGGCAAAAGGAAGAGGGGCCGACCAAGGGCAAGATGGATGGATGATATTCTAGAGGTGACGGACTCGTCCCTGGGGGAGCTGGGGGTGTTGACGACCGACAGGAAGCTCTGGCGTGGGCTGGTCCATGAAGTCACGAAGAGTCGGAAGCGACTAAACGAATAAACAACAACAGTAAGCATGCATTCTCATCGCCTCCTCCAAATTTTCCATCTCTATTTTAGGTATCTAACTTGCAGAAAATGGACTTGTTTGCTTGATTTTAATGCCTCATTAAATAATTTATCCAAGTATTACATAACATATTTAAATAATGCAGTACAACACAATTTAATCATGCAAAAATAAATGCAAAATATAAATGGATGAATTTGCCAAGGTATTGTAAAATAATACAACTGCAAAGCTAAAAGCATGGTAAGATACAGTACGGGATTTTGTTTAAAAAAGATCACCATTTCTGCGACTAAAATAATAGAAGTTAAATAGAATAAATAACACGTAATAGAACAGAGCTATCTTAGCTTGCTACTGAAAGATAGCAATGCTCCCTTTTTGATTTCAAAATATGATTATTTTTTTCTTGAATTGCCATTTCTGAGCCTTAAAATTAACAGAGCATTTCAAGAAGATCTTCTGAGATAGATTTGTATCAGAAGAGGCATTCTATTAAGTAAAAAAAATCCTCTCAGTCCTGCCAAAAATATCAGATTATCAGTTTTTGGGTGAATCAAGTAAAATCTAAATCTGCTTTTCAACATTTTCTCTGTCCAATTTTTTTTTTTTTTTACTTAAATAAAAGGAACATAACAAATATATAAAAGAAGGACAGAATAAAAGAAGTGAAAAAGAAAAAAAAGAAAACATGTAGGAAACAATACCATTAAAATAAATGAAAAGGGGAAAAAAAGATAATTAAAGAAGTATCTTCCAGCCTTCATTACAGCAGTTACAATCAAAGCTATTATCCCTCCTCCCTCTTAAATATAACAATAATCCCTTTGCCCCTTATTCAACACATTTTTAATCATCCAGTCTAAAAATCATCATTTTAGCTTCTTCCATTTTCAGCAAAAAGTCCATATAAAGTTCAGTATTCTGCAGAAGTACTTGTTATTTTATCTTTCATTGTAGGTACTTCAATATATCTCCATTTTATACACATATAATAATCTTCCTAACAAATATCTTCTTCTGGAGTAGTCCAACAATCCTCTCTGTCCAAAAGACTTCATTTTCTTCAGTGTCCACTGAATATACTACTGTTTCTGAATATAGCACTATGAAGACAATAGCTATGATATCTGCCAAGAAGAGTCCCAGACTTCCAGATACTTAGAGATTTTCTTGTAATAGAATTTCATTTTTTGCCCCTTATTTAGACCATTTTCTTACTAACTGTATATCCATTTTAACATAATTATTTTTTTCTGAAAGGATTTTTTTTTACTCATCAGAAAGTGGCAGCAAAGCGGTAGGGTTTTTGTCTCTCATAGTTGCCATCTACTGGTCATCCAGATTTGTGTAGCTGAGATGCAGCCACCAGATAATAATTGAAGAGCAAGATTTGAGAAAGAGGTGTATAGGCAGATAGATTGATCTACCATTCAAAATACATCAAAGCAGCTGCTGTTCCAGTCTTTCTCACAGCCAGAGGAAAGCCCTAATCTATATCCCACCACAAATGTGTATAGAAAGCCTTCACAGATAATCTGCTTCACAAAATAGCATGAATATGTGGAGCGTCGATCTCTTGGGAGCCTTAGGCACAGGATCTCTTGATCATAACAAGGACCATTTTTAGGTCAATTGGTTGATCTATATATAAAGAGAGGGAGGGAGAGGGTGAGAGAGAGGCTGCAGAAATGGATTTTGGTCCAAATATCACTGCAGAACAGATACAAAGCCCAGTGGCTGGACACAAGGGGCAGATCCTCAGCAAAACTGCCAGACAAAAGAGAATCAAGCAGATTGCTGACCCCAACCTTATCATCTTAAGCCATCCCCTCCACGTGTTCTAGGTTGTACAAGAAAATCCTGTGCTGGCATAACATGGAAAATATGTCTTTGACACCAGATTACCTTCAAGATGTCTTAGCAGTGGGCCAGTAGAGGTGACCTCATGAGGACATGTCCTCAGAACATGGTAAAGGGATGTCTTCATGCCAGAGCAAGGAGACTGTGTGGATGAGCTCAATATCTAAAATAATACTGTTATGTTCTAATATTAATTTCATTTATGAAGACATCAATATATAGTCTAAAAATATTCTGAAGAAAAAATGTTTACTTTCTCTTCTTTAGTTTTTCTTTCCTAAGATACATAAACATAGTCTCATGAGAGTGGGAAAGTAGATTCCAGAGTGATAGAAAGCTAAATGAAAAGCTCCTCTTTTCCTATGCCAGAAGATTGAATGATAGGTAAGGTAAAGGTAAAGGTTTCCCTTGACGTAAAGTCCAGTCGTGTCCGACTCTAGGGGGCGGTGCTCATCTCCGTTTCTAAGCCTTGGAGCCGGCGTTGTCATAGACACTTCCGGGTCATGTGGCCAGCATGACGACTCGGAACGCCGTTACCTTTCCGCCGAAGCGGTACCTATTGATCTACTCACAGTTGCATGTTTTCGAACTGCTAGGTTGGCAGGAGCTGGGACTAGCAACGGGAGCTCACCCCGCCGCGCGGTTTCGAACCGCCGACCTTCCGATCGACAGCTCAGCGGTTTAACCCGCAGCGCCACCGTGTCCCTACTTATAACCTACTTAGAGATAAGGAAAAGCTCCTCTTTTCCTATGCAAGAAGATTGAATGATAGGAGGGGGTTCTATTATGTTTGTCTTTTTCTTCTCTTTCTTCATTTCCCACCAACCCCCACTGGTTTCAATGACAGAAAAGCAGTAGAAAGTTGGGGTTCGAACTAAAGTTTTGGAAATGGCCTAATCTAATTCAGGTGAGTTTGGAAGTAATTAGACATGACCTTTTGTGTAGATTTTAAAGAAATTTTGGAAAACCAAGCTTTCTTCTCCTATACATTAGCATGGGAAAAGTTTGCAGACTTGGATAAAATCTGCAGACATGCCACAGCCTTTTAAGGAAATGAAACTTTGCAGTCATCCTCTTTTAAAGGTGATGGTTTCTTTTTCAGTGTGTTCAATTATGTTCATATTATTAGACAATATCTCTCCCCATCTGCATCAAAATATCAGCCTCTTAGAGTTTTATGCAAAGGGAAAAGGTGTTGATAAGGAATGAGGACCCCTTTCATTCAGTGAAGCACAACGATCTTAGGAATTGAGACGCAAATATAATATAAATAGCTCACTGGTGCCATCTACTTCTGATGAATGAGATGCTACGAAAAGGGTAGATTCTACCCCCACAGAAGTAAATGAACTAGATGCCAGAGGTAGTGGTGGATTAAAAAGTAGCAATGTGATTAACTGAAATAATTTATATTAGCAATAAAATAGATGGAGTAAGGTCAGCTAGTTGATGCAGCTCAGGAGAAAAAAAAAAACATCTAGCCACTTAGGATAAAAGTTTGATGAGACATGTGGATCAGATAATAAAGCATTTATTCACTCTGAAATATGCTAAAACTGGAGTGACTAATAATTGTCTCATCACTGTCCCCAGTTTCAAGGCACCCTACTCAACTATTGAAATCTAATGTACATCTTTCTTCCCTACCCTATTTCTACCATGACTTTATACATTAAGTACTACTTAAGAGAAACAGAGAGCAGAGTTTCACTGAAGCTTAGACTTGGAAATGATCAACTACCTCACCACAAAAGTTGTTGGCACACCCTCGAAAATAAGGCTGGATATGTGAAGATGAGTTTTTACTTTTATTCCCCTCATAGCTGAGAAAGAAATGGAGATTTCTAGAATTACACAAAGCTGGTATCTCATCTTCCCTAGAGGCTTCCTTCTGGGGAAGAGGAATACACAATTTGTAGCCTTCAAAACCCAAATGTTATAATTCTCCATTTTAACAATATGCATTTAATAATTGATTATTTGTTGGGGGATATGTTGCTGGTATTTAGGATGTTTTATTTAACTACAAAGATAGATTTGATAAATGGAAACAATCTGGAAAAACAGTAAATTTTGATTTAAAAAAATATGATAGTCAAAAACACATTTTTATCAAAGCAATTCTGCCTTACCAAGAAAAACTGGGAATTAACTAATTTTCTAATTAACTAAAAACTGGGAATTAACTAATTAATTTCCTTACCAAGAAAAAACTGGGAATTATGTAATTCCTTTTTTACTTCCTCCTCTAGAGGTCTATAGTTCACCACAGAAAAGCTATCACAAATTCAGGTTGCCTTTCCTCCCAAATAGTCATGAGCACTGATGGTGAGCAGCAGGGGGCCCCTATCCAGGGGGGGAAACGCAGGTGTAGTAGCGAGAATTTGAGCTGTCATTCAAAGAGACACAGAACAGACCCGCCTTGACTTTTGGGGTTTATCTGTATGGGTTTTCTCACGCTTCTTCAGTTTGTTAGGATTTTCTGTCTACTGTAGCAGTAATAAAACACTAGAGACCTATTCCTCATCTCCGTGTGGTTCCTGCTTGTCAGGACATAAATACTTGTAAAATCAGTGTTTATAAAATTTCATATATAGCCATTTTGAATGCCAAGGCACATAATACAGTTTTTATTAATAGCTTCCACTTTGTCATGCTAATAAGTTTCTGACAAAGCTAAAGTATATGGAGAACACTGGTCTCAAATGCCCCAATGCAGCATAAAAGGTGTGGTATTAGCCAGAAGCTTTAAAAAGCTCCCTAGGGGATTTGCAACTTGTAAATTGCCCTCATTTTGTTTCTTACAAGATTGTGAAGGGGAGGATTGGGAGGAAAAAAGAAAAACATGTCATCTGTTTTAATTACAGGTGTGCTTATTTTCATGGAGTCTAAAATAAATCCTAGGCCTCTGGCAAATCAGTGTTTTACCAATGCCTGATACAAACTTTTTTAATACTCCAGAATGAGATATGAATAAATACAGGATGTAAAACCGGTGATCAAAATGATGTTACTTGGGGTATAATTATTCATCCTTTGTTGTGTGGTTTTGCTATGATTCCATCCTTGAAGCTTGAAGAGTGCCCAGTTGTTAAGGACAACGTACTCTTTGCATGTAAAAGAAGGCTGGGATGCAAATTCAGCACTGTTTTTTTTTTTTTTTGCAAAGTAGGATGAAGAATTGTATCTCCCCAAAGATGGCATTAAATATAGAATATGGAATTTTTCTCCACTCAAGGTTAAAAGTGGTATAAGAAGTAAGTCAGACATATGGAATATTTGGTACAACAAGTGATGTATTGCCCACTTGATACAACTGATAGCTTGTTAAGATTGGCTTTTTTTTTTCCTTTTCCAGAGGGGCAAAATAAGATATCAAGCACTAGAGAAGATATAGTATGCTTGTTTGTCAGGACGTCCCTCACATTCTGCAGGCCTGTACAACATTAATAAGAGGCTTCACTTACAGTATTTGTTTAAAAAATATGTATGTAAAGAAATCCTCCATAAGCTATGTGTACAGACTGAATATATCTTAAACTTTAAGGGCTTACCTTTCAAACTACTGTTTCCCTGCTTCTTTTGCCTTAAACACTGCTCTCCATTTGCTCACAGTGCATTCATTTTCTTCTAGACAAGTCCCTGCACTTTGATTGGCTACTTCACAGAGGCAGAAGTAAATGCCACCTCAGCTGAGTTACTGCTTACCACAGTTTCCTAAAGCTTCCTTTAATAATAGTCCTGCAAGAGAGCAGCAATGGTATGAATGCTGGCAGGAACAAATACATAGAGACAAACATCTAGGTGGAAAACTGAAGACAAGAAACTAGGGAGTACAGCAGACTGATTATGAATTCTTCTCAGAGGTACCTTAACCAAGATCCCATCATCCATGACAATCCAATTTGATGGTTTAATTGAATATTCTGAGGGCTGTAATGGTAGGAGGTAGTGAAGCCCTTGAGGTGGCTGGATAAGGCATACCAACCTAGGTTAAGGTAAATTGTGACATTTGAAGTGTGTTCCTACATAGTGCTTTATAAATAAAAAAACAGGAAAATCGATCAATTGTTTGGAATATATTTTCCCTTGATACGTTGGCTCTATGTGTGTATCTCCACCTCCATCTCCATCATCTCGATCTCTATCGAAGGGCCAGTGTGGTATGATGGTTAAGGTCCTGGACTAGAAACAGGGAGACCAAAATTATTGTCCTCCCTTAGATATAGAAGCTAGCTGAGTGACTTTGGGGCAGCCCTAGACTGGGAAGTAAGAAATATCTGTCTGCCAGCTCACACTGGACCAGAATAGTAGGTTAAGTTCATAAGAGTCTAAAATAAAGAGGCTGTTGATTGAAACAGATGAGAATTATATAAGGGGTTGAAGGGATTTCTGGAACAGTTAAGAGTCAGGGGAGATGACAGGTTTGTTAATATCCATTGAAGAGAAGGTCAGAAGTCAGTATATTTCATCAGTTTAGTTTCTTTCTTGCCTTTTTTAATTTTCTTGGACTCCCTTCTTTTTTCTTTCTTTCTCAATAAATATAAATAAATAAAACAAAGAGGCTGTTATCCTACAGTAGATTGATTCAGGCTAATAATAATAACAGCAAGAATAACGTAGTAACTTTATATGAATAAATATTCAGAATGAGAAAATGTCATATATATGTTAGAATGGTACAGTTCAACTGATTATCTGTTTATTAATTCACTATCTTGTTTATGTAGAATCTATTGCACGTATTTTCATGACCTTTACACATGACTCCTGTAACATGGAAACTACATTGCTATGTGTGCTTTGGTGGAGTTTTTAAATGTTAATAAAAGAACTCCAAGTAGCTAACAGCAATCTTGCAGAGTAGAAGTGTGGACCAAAAAAAGAGAACTTGCACGTCAAGCTTAATTATGTTCAGAAATAAGTTCAGTCTTCACACAATAGTTAGTTGAAGAAAAAGATAGAGATAGCTTACTTTATTCAGCAGATCCGGATACAAGTAGCTTCATAGTAGAAAGCACTTATTCATTGCTGATTCTTTGTAGACATTTTCTATGTGGAACAGAAAGTCTGTGTGAAAGCAAAATGTTAGAGGACGGGGCCTGCATTATGCAGCCCACGTGCTTGCATGTCTGCCCATGAGGTAATGGAGACTGTTGAATCTCCCAGGCCAAGAAGAATGATGAAGAGGAAATCAGGTGACCCATGTGACTTCCCACAAGTACAATAGAGACATACCTAACAGATAAGCCCTCTTACTATGCTTATGAGACAATGCTGAGTTGACCCCTGATAATTCCAACATGCTTCACGTTTAAAGCTGTTCATCATGCATTAGGTGAAATACATTGCCAGGTGAGGATACTTATTCTACATATAAGACCCATGTAATGGCCCCATCATATGATTCTTGATTGTAAACTTCTAATCATCTCAACTTAGTAGAAAGCCAGGTTCACAAGTAGTGTTCTGCTCAATGTTTTCTTCTCAAATAATTTTTGAACTCCTTTTGCTTGAAAATAAAAATAACGATTAAGAGAAAGTAAGAAATAAAGGTGGGCAGTCAAATGACACCTGGAATTACAGGTAAGCATGGCCTGGGAGAACAAAATGAAGCAGGACAAAGGCTGATAGGATTTTGCCAAGACAGCTCCCTCTGCATAACAAACACTCTCTTCCAACAACCTAAGACACAGCTTTATACATGGACTTCACCAGATGGACAAGACCGAAATCAGATTGACTACACCCTTTGCAGCCAAAGGTGGCGGACATCTATACAGTCGGTAAA
Organism: Candoia aspera; assembly: GCF_035149785.1. Classification (NCBI taxonomy): domain Eukaryota; kingdom Metazoa; phylum Chordata; class Lepidosauria; order Squamata; family Candoiidae; genus Candoia; species Candoia aspera. The sequence goes on along the minus strand of NC_086155.1, from coordinate 127,898,972 downwards.
AACGAGACCTGGAGCTGACTGTAGTTCAGATCACGAACTTCTTATTGCACAAGTTAGAATCAGGCTAAAGAGATTAGGGAAGACCCACAGATCAGCTAGATATGAGCTCACTAATATTCCTAAGGAATATGCAGTGGAGGTGAAGAATAGATTTGAGGGACTGGACTTAGTAGATAGGGTCCCGGAAGAACTCTGGACAGAAGATCGCAACATTGTTCAGGAGGTGGCAACAAAATACATCCCAGAGAAAGAGAAAACCAAGAAGGCAAAATAGCTGTCTGCTGAGACACTAGAAGTAGCCCAAGAAAGAAGGAAAGCAAAAGGCAACAATGATAGGGGGAGATATGCCCAATTAAATGCAAAATTCCAGAGGTTAGCCAGAAGAGATAAGGAATTATTTTTAAACAAGCAATGCGCGGAAGTGGAAGAAGACAATAGAATAGGAAGGACAAGAGACCTCTTCCAGAAAATTAGAAACATCGGAGGTAAATTCCAGGCAAAAATGGGTATGATCAAAAACAAAGATGGCAAGGACCTAACAGAAGAAGAAGAGATCAAGAAAAGGTGGCAAGAATATACAGAAGCCCTGTATAGGAAGGATAACAATATCGGGGAGAGCTTTGACGGTGTGGTCAGTAAGCTAGAGCCAGACATCCTGAAGAGTGAGGTTGAGTGGCCCTTAAGAAGTATTGCTAACAACAAGGCAATAGGACATGACAGTATCCCAGCTGAACTGTCCAAATCTTGTGAGATGATGCTGTCAAGATAATGCCAGCAAATTTGGAAAACACAAGAATGGCCATCAGATTGGAAAAAAATCAACTTATATCCCCATACCAAAAAAGGGAAACACTAAAGAATGTCCAAACTATCGAACAGTGGCACTCATTTCACATGCCAGTAAGGTAATGCTCAAGATCCTGCAAGGTGGACTTCAGCAATTCCTGGAGCAAGAATTGCCAGATGTACAAGCTGGGTTTAGAGAAGGCAGAGGAACTAGGGACCAAATTGCCAATATCCGATGGATAATGGAAAAAGCCAGGGAGTTTCAGAAAAACATCTATTTCTGTTTTATTGACTATTCTAAAGCCTTTGACTGTGTGGACCATAAAAAATTGTGGCAAGTTCTTAGCAGTATGGGGATACCAAGTCAACTTGTATGGCTCCTGAAGAATCTGTATAACGACCAAGTAGCAACAGTAAGAACAGACCATGGAACAACGATTGGTTTAAGATTGGGAAAGGAGTGCAGCAGGGCTGTATACTCTCACCCTACCTATTCAACTTGTATGCAGAACACATCATGCAACATGCTGGGATTGAGGAATTCAAGGCTGGACTTAAAATCGCTGGAAGAAATGTTAACAATCTCAGATATGCAGATGATACCACTTTGATGGCTGAAAGCGAAGAGGAACTGAGGAGCCTTATGATGAAGGTGAAAGAAGAAAGTGCAAAAGCTGGCTTGCAGCTAAGCCTCAAAAAAACCAAGATCATGGCAACCAGCTTGATTGATAACTGTTAAATAGAGGGAGAAAATGTAGAAGCAGTGAAAGACTTCGTATTTCTAGGCGTGAAGATTACTGCAGATGCTGACTGCAGTCAGGAAATCAGAAGATTCTTAATCCTTGGGAGAAGAGCAATGACAAATCTCGATAAAATAGGTAAGAGCAGAGACATCACACTGACAACAAAGGTCTGCATAGTTAAAGCAATGGTGTTCCTCGTAGTAACATATGGCTGTGAGAGCTGGACCATAAGGAAGGCTGAGAGAAGGAAGATAGATGCTTTTGAACTGTGGTGTTGGAGGAAAATTCTGAGAGTGCCTTGGACTGCAAGAAGATCAAACCAGTCCATCCTCCAGGAAATCAAGCCAGACTGCTCCCTTGAGGGAATGATATTAAAGGCAAAACTGAAATACTTTGGCCACATAATGAGAAGACAGGACACCCTGGAGAAGATGCTGATGCTAGGGAGAGTGGAAGGCAAAAGGAAGAGGGGCCGACCAAGGGCAAGATGGATGGATGATATTCTAGAGGTGACGGACTCGTCCCTGGGGGAGCTGGGGGTGTTGAAGACCAACAGGAAGCTCTGGTGTTGGCTGGTCCATGAAGTCACGAAGAGTCAGAAGCAACTAAATGAATAAATAACAACAAAGAAATAAAAATCTTGCCTCTTTTCATGGATCCTGTTTCTTGTTTTAATGACTCCCCATCTAGATTACTCATAGGACCTGCTAAGAATTAGAGGCATTCTTTCTTCATTCATGTTTAAGTCCAGCAGTTGTAACTCTTTGCATCAGCTTATCATTCAGTAGTTAGTGGTAACTTAAAAAAAGCAAAAGCAAATTCCAGAGTGTTTTAATTTTGAGAACGAAGTTATGTAGAAATTCAACTGAAATTGTAGATTTCATATTGAAAACCAAAAGCAGACCAAAAGTAAGTATCCAGTAAATATTTTAGTATAAGATTTAGATCAATTATTTTTATTCCTTAGGTAAAAACAGTAAAAGTCTCCATACATGCTTCTCTGTGATCTTCATTATCCAAAATGTAGGTCTGGCTGGGTAGGGAATGGTTTGGATGAGCAGGGAGTGAAGAGAGAAATATAACACTAGGTTCTGGTTTCATATTCTAGAGTCCATGATGTATTGAATTCTATTTGCATCCTTTATTAATATATTTTGTGTTGGAAGCTGATTTTCCAGATTTCCTAACTCTTTTCAGGCACTTAGAAGTTTGCAAGCGTATTGCATTTGACCGTCAACAGAACATTAATTACCCTGTATACTTTAACAATGAGCTTTATGACATGTCCTTTCTGGGGTACATATTTCAGCAAATGGTGTAATTACTCTGTAATTTCAAAACATGCAAACATAGTCCCTAATTCAATTTAGCAAGATGCCAGTAGCATCCTCAACATATCCTTAATGTTGACATGTTACATAGTTAAACTAATAAGCTGCTAGATCTTCTAACAGTGCTTGTAAACCATGGTGCCTACCACAAGATAACACCCTTCTATCGCAAGGAAAAGTGATAATGCTTATTGCTCCTTCTAATGAGGGGGAGAGAGAGAGGGAGAACTACTCAGAATCTAGTATAATATAAATTTGTAGCATAAATGTATTTCTTTCTCACCTCCTACCTCTGATATTTTGTATTTGGACTTTCAAAGCACTGTAGCAACTTGTTCCAACCTTCCTGCTCAGCTAGCTGTTCATCACATCTGACAAGTAGTGACTGCATAATCACTTTCCTGTAATTCTGCTCCAATTTCCTGAAGATAGAAATGTGAAAGCCACTTAAAACATTAGAACTCACAAATGCCATCATTGATTTGAGGTTCGCTGACCTCTAAGTAACTACCAATGTGAGTTCTGTTTAAATTACATATATTATACATTACATATATACAATTTCATGTTTTTTTTTAACACCCTATGACCCATGAAAGAATGCTGGATCAACAGGAAAAAGCATCTGAACATACACATTTGGAGCATTAGCTGACACTGCAAAGCCCCATTATTGCCAACTTTACACTGCCTTAGAGTTTGGAGAGTAAGGGGAACACAGAGTTTGAAAGCAGAAACATTTATGTCTTTTATTTTGATTTTCTAGCTTGCTATTTTACTTCCTTCAGATCAATTTGATATCACTGAATTCTATGATTTAAGGCTTGGCTAGAAGCCGTACAGCCAGAAATAAAGATATGCATTGTGAAAGGAAACCAAAACCCACTTGATACAAATCTGGGATTGCCAAGTCATTTTTGTGGGGTGAATGAACCTGATTTACACCATTCATGATATATGCCATCAGGCCATCACAAATATGATCTCACCATTCATGTATCCCCCCCCCCACCCTTCAGGGAAAGGATCAAAAAGTGAATTGTTATATATAAGAATATACAGTAGGCATCAAGCCTTTGAATCTCATGCCACATATCCCAAATCTCTATACTTTCATAACTGTTTGGACTATTGAATACACACACACACATACACACAGACTTCTAGGCAAACTATATGCTGTACATACAGTATATGCACAAAATATTTTTTAAGCCACCAATTTTATTATCAGTCTACCTCTGTAGGGTAGAATATACCAACTTTTGGGAGGATATTCAGCTTATTTTCTTTCAGTCCTTTAATGCCTTTTCATCCAGAATTTTAATAACTTTCTTCAGTATTGTTGTGTTCAGCATGAACACTCTTTGTTGAAAATTACACCGTGCATTGCTGTATTTCCAGGAACTGCATCGTTAAATATCTATTCTCTTAGTTAAATAATAATAATAATAATAATAATAATAATAATAATAATAATTCAAAATTAAAGCACGTTTCATGTATGACTGGCCTTGAAAAATCAAACTGCAAGTTGCATTAATCTTAGATGTCAGCTCTGTTCAGTTTTAAGAGAAAAGTGACTACCTGAAGGGGAAAAAATGCACAGAGGGCAAGAAAAGATTCAGCACTGTGAAGCTGTCACACAACTGGAAATATTAGCATTGAATTAATAATCTGGTATTGCCTGTTATTTAATTAGTTGATGTTATTAGTCTTCCAATGTTTACTGCTTGACATGTGTAGAGTAAAGGAAGAGAACATAAAGCTAATGAAGAGTGCCATTTAGGATAGGTAGATTTTTATATGCCTCTATTTCCAACAGTTGACCTATCTAAAGCAGCGTACAAATGTTTGAATATATATTTAATACTGTTTCACTGTGTACTATTTGCAATTGGCAGTGTTTTAAAGCCAATGTTTTTAATGAGCTTTTATGATTGGTTAGTTAAAACATTGCTAAAAAGGCAATAGATTAGTTTTTTTTTTTCTTCTCCCCTCTAGCTTCCACTGACAGAAGGTACTAATCTCACCAGTGCAGTCTCACAAAATCCAAGGCCTACAAGCCAAACACACTCCCCACTTGTTTAATTTGTGACAGTTACTAATACAATGTTGGTTTGGTTGGTTTGTTAATGTTTGATATGAACATTCACTCTGTGCATGTACTTATCCCCTGATAATATAAAACTTCAGGGTGCATTTAAAAATGCAAGGACTCTATGCTAGTTTGGGCTGATTTATTGAGTTTATCATATGTGCATACTTTATGCATGTTTTTGCTTTTATTATTGTGATGAAGGCCTAAACTCATTTTGAGAATGTGGTTAGCAATTGCAAGCATCCTTTGGAGAATAGAATAATGTTTGTTTGTTTTTTTCCCCAGGGTTCTGAACTTACTTACAGTACTGGCTGCACTTTGTCATATTGTACTAGATGTTTGTTTCTATTTAGTTCAAGACATGAAAAGTAACAGTGCTGTGTCAGAGTTCTGGTCTTTGAAATTCAGTGTAAAAGTTCAGTGTAAAATGGATCCCTCAACAGTTCAAAGAGGGGGGAAAGAGCAATCAATATTTGCTTTCTCACTGTTCTTTGGCTGAGCTTGCTCAGTGTGCTTCTTGGCTTCCTGAAACCATGATTATCCTGGAGCTGGGCATACAGACCAGGGTGGATACCCCTCATTTGTCTGATTCTGGATCTAGCTAATTAGGTGAAGCCAGCAAGGTATTCCAAGCTATAATGCCCAACTCAGTCAAGTCATTTCAAGGACTCAGGACACATCCTTGTACATCTAAGAACAGTGTACTGGAGAGGTTTGGATGAGCTTCTCTAAGGCTCACCTTCTGTAAATTCAACTCAGTGAAAGACTCCAACAGATCTAGCAAGGATGGGCATGCTCCATGTAAAACAGTGTCACCTGATAGTACCCTAGAAATGTGCCTTCTCTTTATGGTGCCTGTCCTATGGAACAGCTTTCCCCAAAAAATAGGGATAGCCCCAAATCTGTTGGATTTTTGCAAACCATGAAAAGCCAGATTTTCCCCCAGGCACTGGGCTCAGGATGTTAGGTGAATGGTGATTTTATTGAGCCTAAATATAGTTTTACTTGTTATTTTAGTTTAATGGATAACCAACTGTTCATTGATGTCAGAGCACAAAACAAACAAGCAGACTTTGAGAACGTCTGCCCTACGTTTTTTATGTGTTGAATTCTAAATGGGTATGTAATGTTTGAATAAGGGTCTTGGCTTCACGGAGTATTACTGGGGAAGGGTTCATACTCACTTGATTTCATTGCTGCTAATGTTCATTCTGCCAACATCCTGCTGAGAGAGAAACACTCAAATTCATATCCAGTAGGATCTGTCATGAAATTCTTGTATACTCCTACTGTCGTGTAGCCTGCCCATTCTCATTACTAAATATATCCATGGACTGCTGATAGTCTGCACTTCAGGTCAAGTTGAGGCAGATGCCTAAATGTCCTTCTGAATTTCTATGGAAAACATTTAATTTAAGATCTCCATTGCTGCAATTGTACACTAAAATATCTGCTTAATATAAGAATCACAGTAGTGTGTCTCAGCTTTGTACTTTCACATATGAGAAGAAGGTTTTCCAGAGAAGGTTAAAACTAGGTTATTGTAAATTAAGGAAATGTCTGTACTTTTTTGGTCTTAATAGATTGTTGTTAATAGATTATTTGCTGTGTTTGCATTGGGCCTTCTTCCTAGGCATCTCAGAGTGCTTGTTGGTGTAATAACTGTGCTAAATTATTGTAAATGGGCCCAAATATTATCACTGCTTAGTGTTTAGTGACTTCATTAGCTTTGCACAACTGCAGTTTGGGTATTGGCATTACTTTTTTGGATGAGTTGAAGTAATTTCTCTTTATAAAGAAATTATTCTTTATAATTTTTTCTGTTTTGTCAAATAATTCTTGTGTGCTCCCAGAATTAAAGCTGTCACTGAAGGAGATGCTCTAGGACATTTTTCTTCTTGAAACAAAGAAGAATGCCCATCACAACTACAGGGCAAGGTGCATAATCTGCTTATGTTAAAAACCAGCAGCACTTGTTTTTCAAAAGTAATGCTGGGCCAGCATTGACATGTTTCTACCCAAAGTGGTGCATCCCTCAAAAAAAAAAAAAAAAAAAAAAGTGGGGGAGGTATATTTCCAGATTTACAAACTCCCTTTTCATGATGTACACTAACATTCACTTGCTGAAACTCAGTTGTAAGCATTAAAGATTAAGTGGATGATATTGTGGAGCTGTTTCCACTAACATTTTTTTTCCCCAACCTGAACATAGCAAAGGCTTCTAAGCAACAACAACAATGTATGCAAATATTCACTCTTTGCTTTACCAATGTGAGGTAAGCATCTTTCTTGGAGACTGTCAGCCATTTTAAATCTTTATTGCTGGTGATTTTGGAAACAGGTGCCTAAAACAGATGGTAATCTGGGGCTGTAGGACAGGAAAGGAAACCAGTCAAGGATTGGTGAATGAAACACAATTTATCCTATTTATTTTTTCCATGACAATTTACAGAAAAAATGAATCCTCTATATTGCTTGCTTAGAACCAGTTCACTGAACAATAACATCTTATTTCTATAACTGTAGTTTTACAAAATCCAGTGCAAATGATTCCTTATAAGAAAATCAATTTTAAAAATCAATTCTCTGTCTGGCAAAATTGGTTCACTTTCCCTAATATGGATATTTGTTTTACTCTATGATAATAGATTTGAAGAAAAAAAAAGTTGCATTAGAAGCATAAAATAGCAACTCTCATATTATGTACTTCAAGGGATTCAACCTTACATGTTTGAGAGTGTGACATACCTGACATATTTCTTCCACTAGAGATAAGAATATTTCTTTTACAGTATACATTTCAAAAGCCTATCATCTGTTGTTACCTTGGTTTTGCCAGGATAATATCACAGTGTTGCCAGATTGCAGAATCTAATTGCCCCTTGCTAGTATGCTAGGAAACTAATTCAGGATCTAGTTTAAGGGGGAGAGTTTAGGGGGCATACCAATCATATTTGATGCCATACATCTATATCTCTCTCTAATGATTTCACATTCAAACTAAAGTGGGAAATGTGTGGGATTGCAGTGTAGTAAACCAGCTTTGATCACATGTAGCCATATGCATATGTACAACTGTTTCCAAATCAATGCAGTAGTGCAGATGGCAGCTACTAGCTTTTCATAGATGAGGTCTATTGTTTTGATGCATTTCAGTTGTACTTCTAGGTGAGCTTAATCTTATCTTGCCACATGATCTACATTGGGAACAACACACTTGCTCTGGTTCAGGGGGCAGAATTCATCCTTCGCTCACCATGGGACCTGCAGCTCAACCCATTAATCCCAGGGAAGTGTCACTGCCCTCTGGACCTGAAAGGTAAATTTCAGAGTAATTTAGTGACTTGAAAGACTCTGGGCTCATCCAGACATATGGCTTGCCCCAGTACAGGGATGGCTGACTAACCTTTTCTCAAGGAGAGGAATACATAGTGTTGTCATCAATTCACCCTCAGCCCACATGAAGGCAACCTCTACCTGTGTTTCCTTGTTCTGCATTAAAAATAGTGTTTTTAAAGGGTGCTGTGTGATCTGCCTACTGTGCTTCATTTTACTCTGGGCCAATGTCTCTAGTGTATTTGGCTTCTATGTCTCTGAGGTAATGCCCTCTCCTTCCAATCACTGGTCACTACCCTCTATAGACATTTCATCCGGAGATTGTAGGCTACCTGCCACATTCTGCAGGGACATTCTCCCCATGGACTAGTAAGACACAGGACTTTTTTGTTTTTTAAACAGGTTCACCAGTAGACCAGTGAGATAAAAACAGTAATGTTTTTTTTTTGTTGTTGTTGTTCAGTCTGCATTGGCTGGTATATTGCCAAGGCAAAGTTTTGGTTTTCTCTTATAAAGCTTTGAGACTGTTGTACTAAATGAGCAGTTTACTCTGACATCAATATGCATATTTACTGAGACCCTCCAAGATTCTTACAGAGCTTTCCTGCAGTCCTTTAATAAAAGCTATTGAGCAAATTCAGCAGTTGTGGGAGAAGAGAAAGGTGCTAACATTGAACTGAAAACTGATTGGAGAACAGGAAAAACAGCTGACATCAACCATTTTCAAATTGGGAAGATATTCAAAGTAGGGTCTCCATGGATTAGTACTTAATTTGTTTATTAATGATCTTGTGTTAGAAATGAACAATGTAAAGTGGACAAGTTTCCAAACAATACCAAAGTATTCAGATGAGTACCGTTGAAAGAGATTCTAAAGAGATGTAAAACACTCTCTCTGAACTGGGTGGCTGAGCTTCCAAATGGCAAAGGATTCAGAGTTTTGTTTTGTTTTTTTGCATTTGTTTTTTTTTGTTGTTGTTTTTGTTCTGCAGAACAAAAAAAACTGCATGCATATTAATTGGTAGTGAGTTGGCGTTGACTGATCAGGAATCCAACTGATGAAAATGTCAACCTAGTGTGCACCTGTTGTTAAAAAAAAAAGTAAAGCTTATTCTTGGAATAATTAGGATAAGTACTAAAAATAAAATAGCCAATTAAGTTATATAAATTTGCAGTGAGACAGAATTTGGAATACAATACACTATTCTGATGACCAGAATTTAAAAAGATATTATAGGGCTAGAAGAGATGTCAAGAAGAGCAATCAAAATGATTAGGGGGGTTGGAGCAGCTTCCTCTAAGGAAAGACTATAATTAAAGGTTTTAAGTTTAGACTGAAAGCAAGTAGGAGGAGACAATATGGGGACAATATGGGAACAATAAGGACAATATGGGAAAAGCAGATAAAGATAATGTTTTCCTCCTTTTTCATAGACATTCATTAAAACTAAATGCTTGGAAATCCAACATAACAGAAAATACTTCTTTACACATCAATTAAACTGTGAAATTGGTTGCTGTCAGATGTGATGATTGCCACCAAAAGTGAAGGTTAGAAGGGAAGTGGACAAATTCATGCACAGTATTGCACAAATTCATGGAGGATCCAGCCTTCAGTGGCTACAGTGTGATGGCTATATGTTGCCAGCTGAATCAAAAATAGCACACCTTAAATACCAGAAACAGTGGAAGACGTCTATCATCCAATTCATATCTGTAAGTTTCTGAAAGCATCTTTTTGGTCAGTAGTCTAGATGGGTCATTGGCCTGATCCAGCACAGCTCTCTCATATTCTTACAAATTGTTCCTTCTCCTACTACCATCTACAAATGGTAGCCTGATTTGGGATTTCTCTCAAGAAGCCAACCTAGCCCTGCCTCCTTACTTTTTCAGAGGTCAACAAAAAGCATCTTACTTAATCAACCTTTGTGATGTGATAGATGTTGCCTCCCTTGTCTTAGGAAACCAAGCTCCTCATTTCTTAAATATTAGATTTTTTTTAAAAAAAGCATTTATCTGGCAAGTTCAAAGATGGGGTGTTTGGGCTTTTTTCTTTTTCTTTTATAATAGCATCCCCTCCTATCCTTAGGTACAATGTGTCTTCTTTTACATGCTTTTATTAGCTGGTGGTGTTATCAGCTGTCAGATGAGAACTACCATTTCCTGAACATGGGTCTTGGCAGGGAAAATAAGTATTTCATCTAGTACTTATTAAATTAACTTTAACAGAACAGGATCTTATCACTGCTGAAAAGGTTGACTGGGATGTCATTCCCTTTCTTAAAATAAAGTTCAAGTGTTAATAATGTCTTCTTCTTGATAAAGTCTGATGGAGGAAGCAAAATCAGGCAAAATTATAGAGCAAGAAAATAAGCAGAACTGAAGGGAAATGGAGAATGAGGAAGACAGAGATTGTGGAATATATGATAAACCTCTACCAGCACTTGCAGTGAACAAGAGCAAGTGTAGTCAAATTAATTTTGGTCTTGGTGAAATACAGTAGCTCTCACTTATCTCAGGAATGAAAATGAAAATGGTCTGCTAAGCTCAGAAATGGGCAAATACCAGGCTAGTGGGATCTTTTTCGACTCCAAGCTCCACCAAGACAGCCAAGTTCAAACTGCATATTTGTTCAGCTAAAGAACTTTGAAGGAAAGGTTTTCAAAGCACTAAATCTGAACAAAGTTCACCATCTTCTTATCCTGCAAAGCCACTCTAGATTACCCCATTTTTCCTCTTTTCAGTTTCAGTTGTATCATTCAGTGGGAAAGGACACTTTTATTGGTGCTATTGTTAAGCAACTGGGCATCCATAATCTTTGCTAATTAATTCAAAATCACCTGGAGTTCCACCAGTACATCAGACCTGTTTTCTGATCTATTTTCTTTTCATCTTCTTGAGCCTAACATGACTTTTTGAACTCAGGATTTTAGGGAATGATATATCCGCTATAGCATAGTTGCTAAGTATATAAAACAATTCTACCATGAGCTGTGATGTTCCTCTACCACTGGAATATGAAGCAAAAATTTCCCAGACAGGAAAAAAAAAATTGCTATACACAAGAAAAATTCCAGCTAAAATATACCCTACAAGAAAGGAATAACATGTTAACAGTTAATTTCTTCACACATTCATTATTAACTTTTAAAATACTCTGTGTACTTGCATGGGATAGGGCTCCTTCACAAAGAAGAGGATCATATCTTCTGAACATATGAGGAGTTAAAGCAGTATGGGCAAACAATCCCCTTCAGAAAGAAAATCCACAGAATGTGAATATGTGGGCATTTAAAAAGTGAATATAGAATGTTTGAGAAACCATTCAGCCACATAATAGGACAACCTTTGTCCAGTCTAGTAATTTTAAAGCCACAAAAAAAAAAAAAATGCTAGTTTAGAAAACTGTCCTACTAATTTAACTGAACTAAATTATCTTAACTAACTTAAAACTTAATTAACTTAATTTAACCAACTAACTTAACTTAACTAACTTAACTTAACCACTGCCCAACTCCAGGTGACTCTGGGTGGCTCTCAGTTGTTGTTTTGTTGTTTATTCGTTTAGTCACTTCCGACTCTTCATGACTTCATGGACCAGCCCATGCCAGAGCTTCCTGTCGGTCGTCAACACCCCCAGCTCCACCAGGAACGAGTCCGTCACCTCTAGAATATCATCCATCCACCTTGCCCTTGGTCGGCCCCTCTTCCTTTTGCCTTCCACTCTCCCCAGCATCAGCATCTTCTCCAGGGTGTCCTGTCTTCTCATTATGTGGCCAAAGTATTTCAGTTTTGCCTTTAATATCATTCCCTCAAGTGAGCAGTCCGGCTTTATTTCCTGGAGGATGGACTGGTTTGATCTTCTGGCAGTCCAAGGCACTCTCCGAATTTTCCTCCAACACCACAGTTCAAAAGCATCGATCTTCCTTCACTCAGCCTTCCTTATGGTCCAGCTCTCACAGCCATATGTTACTATGGGGAACACCATTGCTTTAACTATGCGGACCTTTGTTGTCAGTGTGATGTCTCTGCTCTTAACTACTTTATCGAGATTTGTCATTGCTCTTCTCCCAAGGATTAAGCATCTTCTGATTTCCTGGCTGCAGTCAGCGTTTGCAGTAATCTTTGCACCTAGAAATACAAAGTCTTTCACTGCCTCTACGTTTTCTCCCTCTATTTGCCAGTTATCAATCAAGCTGGTTGCCATAATCTTGGTTTGTTTGAGGTTTAGCTGCAAGCCAGCTTTTGCACTTTCTTCTTTCACCTTCATCATAAGGCTCCTTAGTTCCTCTTCGCTTTCAGCCATCAAAGTGGTATCATCTGCATATCTGAGATTGTTAATGTTTCTTCCAGAGATTTTAACTCCAGCCTTGGATTCCTCAAGCCCAGCACGTTGCATGATGTGTTCTGCATAGAAGTTGAATAGGTAGGGTGAGAGTATACAGCCCTGCCGTACTCCTTTCCCAATCTTAAACCAGTCCGTTGTTCCGTGGTCGTCTTCTTACTGTTGCTACTTGGTCGTTATACAGATTCTTCAGGAGGCATACAAGATGACTTGGTATCCCCATACCACTAAGAACTTGCCACAATTTGTTATGGTCCACACAGTCAAAGGCTTTAGAATAGTCAATAAAACAGAAATAGATGTTTTTCTGAAACTCCCTGGCTTTTTCCATTATCCAGCGGATATTGGCAATTTGGTCCCTAGTTCCTCTGCCTTTTCTAAACCCAGCTTGTACAGCTGGCAATTCTAGCTCCATGAACTGCTGACGTCTACCTTGCAGGATCTTGAGCATTACCTTACTGGCATGTGAAATGAGTGCCACTGTTCGATAGTTTGAACATTCTTTAGTGTTTCCCTTTTTTGGTATGGGGATATAAGTTGATTTTTTTCCAATCTGATGGCCATTCTTGTGTTTTCCAAATTTGCTGGCATATAGCATGCATTACCTTGACAGCATCATCTTGCAAGATTTTGAACAGTTCAGCTGGGATGCTATCATCTCCTGCTGCCTTGTTATTAGCAATGCTTCTTAAGGCCCACTCAACCTCACTCTTCAGGATGTCTGGCTCTAGCTCACTGACCACACCATCAAAGCTATCCCCGATATTGTTATCCTTCCTATACAGGTCTTCTGTATATTCTTGCCACCTTTTCTTGATCTCTTCTTCTTCTGTTAGGTCCTTGCCATCTTTGTTTTTGATCATACCCATTTTTGCCTGGAATTTACCTCCAATGTTTCTAATTTTCTGGAAGAGGTCTCTTGTCCTTCCTATTCTATTGTCTTCTTCCACTTCCGTGCATTGCTTGTTTAAAAATAATTCCTTATCTCTTCTGGCTAACCTCTGGAATTTTGCATTTAATTGGGCATATCTCCCCCTATCACTGTTGCCTTTTGCTTTCCTTCTTTCTTGGGCTACTTCTAGCGTCTCAGCAGACAGCCACTTTGCCTTCTTGGTTTTCTCTTTCTTTGGGATGTATTTTGTTGCTGCCTCCTGAACAATGCTGCCAACTTCTGTCCAGAGTTCTTCTGGGACCCTATCTACTAAGTCCAGTCCCTTAAATCTATTCTTCACCTCCACTGCATATTCCTTAGGAATATTAGTGAGCTCATATCTAGCTGATCTGTGGGTCTTCCCTAATCTCTTTAGTCTGATCCTAAATTGTGCAAGAAGAAGTTCGTGATGAACTACAGTCAGCTCCAGGCCTTGTTTTTACCGACTGTACAGATGTCCGCCACCTTTGGCTGCAAAGGATGTAATCAATCTGATTTCGGTGTTGTCCATCTGGTGAAGTCCATGTATAAAGCCGTCTCTTAGGTTGCTGGAAGACAGTGTTTCTTATGCAGAGTGAGTTGTCTTGGCAAAATTCTTCATTCTGTTCTCCCAGGCCATGCTTACCTGTAATTCCAGGTGTCATTTGACTGCCCACCTTAGCATTCCAGTCTCCCATGATGAAAATAACATCTCTTTTAGGCGTGTCAACCAGTAGGTGCTGCAGATCCTCATAGAACTGCTCTACTTCAGCTTCTTCAGCATTTGTGGTTGGGGCGTATATTTGGATCACTGTGATGTTAGATGGCTTGCCCTGAATTCGAATTGAGATCATTCTGTCATTTTTTGGGTTGTATCCAAGCACTGCTTTAGCCACTTTACTATTAATTATGAAGGCTACTCCATTTCTTCTGTGGTCCTCTTGTCCACAGTAGTAGATCTGGTGGTCATTTTATGTGAAGTGGCCCATTCCAGTCCATTTTAGTTCACTGACGCCCAGAATGTCTATCTTTAATCTTGACATCTCACCAATAACCACATCCAATTTGCCCTGGCTCATAGATCTTACATTCCAGGTTCCAATGGTGTGTTGATCCTTAGAACATCGGATTCGCCGTTCACCACCAGCACCATCGGCCGCTAGCCGTCCTTTCGGCTTTGAGCTAGCTGCGTCATCACGTCTGGGGCTAGTTGAGCTCATCCTCTGTTCCTCCCCAGTAGCATTTTGACCATCTTCCGACCTGGGGGTCTCATCTTCCGATGGTATACCGACATATCTCTGGTTGTACTGATCCATTTAGTTTTCACGGCAAGAATACTGAGGTGGGTTGCCATTACCTTCCCCAGGGATCGCATTTAGTCTGACCTCTCTGTCATGACCTTCCCATCTTGGGTGGCCCTTCACGGTTTAGCTCATGGCATCATTGAGGTGCTCAAGCTCCAGCACCACGACAAGGTAATGATCCTTTGCTGAAGGGCTCTCAGTACTAAATACTAAAATGGCATTAAAGGAAATTATGTTTATGATGACATGTATTCCTGGCTGTAAGGAGAGAAACTCATTGTTTTTTTTTTCCTCCTTTTCATCCCACTTTACATCTTTGGTTTCCTGCTGCTTTATGATGAAGCTTCTCCTCCCGCATAAGTAATTCATATCATAGCCACTGGGAGGGAGGGCATGAGATATCCCACCTCCCAGATACCCTGCATTTTTTCACAGCCCAGGAAGCAATGATTTTGTTAAACAATTCAGGGTTGTGAAGGACAGGATGGGAGAGGACAAGCTCAAATTACACCCCACCAAGATGGAAATGCTATTTGTAGGTGAGTGATCTGGCTTGATTCTGGTTCTAGGACCGGTTCTGGATCCAGATGCATTCCCCTTGAAGGAAGCTTCATGATTTGGGGATCTTCCTCGATGCATGACTCCTTCCTGAGCAAAAGATGGAAACCATGGCCAGAAGAACATTCACCCAATTTCAAATTGTATACCAGTTGCAAGCTTTTTTGACCAGGAGGACCTTAAGGCAGTTACTCAGACCCACATCACTGCACATACATATTACTGAAATGGGCCCCTTTAAAGATAATTCAGAAGGTACAATTGGTGCAAAATGCAGTGGGAAAGCTGCTAATGGGGACAAATAGTTACAGCAGCATTCAACATCTCTGTATCTCTAGGCCTGTCTCTCCCATCCAGATCTAGTCTACCCTGTGCACTTATTCCAAGAAGAGATGCTCATTACTCTACACAAGGAGAAAGAGGTGGAAGCCCCTACATTGTGGAATTTCTTGCTCCCTGAGGTCTGGGGGGCCATCCTTTCAAAAAGTAAATAAGACCATATTGTTCCAGCAGGATTTTAGCACTGATGGTAGTCATGGCTGCCTTTATGATTGCATTTTTTGAAACAAGGTATGATGGCTATTTTATGGCAGCTGTTCTGTTACAAAGTGCTTTTATTTTTTGTGATTTGTTTTATGTAAAGTATTCAGTCTCTGGGGTGAGAAGAATATACTGTATGTATGTATGTATGTAGATGGGTATAAATAAATATGCTGGAAGTAAGCTAGGATAATAGTTTATCCCCATTTTTCCCAGTAACCCATCTGAAATTTTCTGGGAAGGAGGAAATCTAGTTGGACTACTGTCATGTGCTCTACACGGGGCTGCCCTTGAAGAGCATTTAGAAGCTGCAACTGGTCTAGAATACAGCAATACAAACAGTTTTGGACATTTAATGATACTGTCATGTGACACCTCTGTTCCATGGGCTGCACTGACTCCCAATGGACTTCTGTGTGCAACTCAAGGCTCTGGTTTTCATCTATGAAGCACTATGTGGCACAGAGTCAGGTTATTTGTGGCACAATCTGTCTCTGATTGTTTCTGCATGCCCCACCAGAACTGGCAGAGTCGTCATGCTCCAGGTCCCCTAAATTTGATAATGTCATCTTGTAGAACCTAGGTGTTGTGTCTCCCCTACTGCAGCATCTGCCCTATGGAAAGGCATCCAAAATGCTCCAACCCTGCTGGCCTTTCATAAGGCATAAATGACCTGACTGTCCTCCTAGGCTTTGGGGCTGGGAGGTTCAGTGAGCTCTGTACATTGATTGGTTTATTTCTCCTGTTCCAATCTTAATCCTCACACACATGTCCTGGATGTTTATTTTATATTACATTTTGTTTTGTTTTAACCATCTGTTCACTGCCTAGAGTCACTGCAAGTAAGATAGATGGCTGTATAAATTGTATATATAGATCAATAAGTAAATAAAGGAGTTGTGATTTCTCATGTGTGCACATATTTAAGTGTATGCATATATGCAAATATTCCTAATGAGGCATCAGATGCAGAGCTTGCTAGGCTAGTACCATAAGGTAGACATTTTCCAATCTTTTTTTTATCGTTAGAATAGCATAACATAATACTAAATTTACTGTTAAAGTAGTAACATATTATGGATAAGGATGTACTCTCTGTCTCATATTTCCACCTTTCTTGGCACTCCTCTTTCTTTAATCCCAACTAAGAGAAAATCAGCACTGCCATAGGCAAAATCCAAAATCCTCTCAAGCCTGAGATTTCAAACCTTCTTTGCTTGAAGTTGTTGCAAGTTATGATAATAATGATAGGATTGGCACTGCCTGGGCTGACTTTAAGAAGAAAGTATACAAACTTTAAGTAGAAAAATGCATTTGGAAACTGCATTTCAAGGCATTTATTTTGAGGTGGGGACACAGACGTTTTATATACAGGGACCCAAGGCAGACTGGTTAACCCATCCATGCCTTCACATACTTTCAATTTGATGCAGTCCCATGGCATAATTGAGTCACCTCTACTTAGGCAACTTCCCTCATCTTCTATAATTCAAGCCACTGAGAGCCAAGGCAGCCAATATTTGTAGAGATCTCTTCTGGATTATTTCTTCTGATCACAGAAGGCCCATTCAGGTATTCACCTGAAGCTATGCAGGCTCCAGAGTGACAGAGAATGGAGCCCACACTTGTCTTTCTCCAGCCTTGATGTTTTGAGCCACAGTTCCAAAGGGGACCTTCAGTTGTGTTCACTTGATAGCATAACTATCACCATTATCTGGGACCCTGCTTTCTTCAGCCCTGGGATCACATGCTCACTTTCAAATGAGCCCTATGGTGCAGCACATCAGGGAAAAGGCTTCAGACGATGTCCCATTTTCACTTCTATCCACCTGTTCAGGCAAATGCCTGAAAAGGGCTCCTTAGTGTGACAGACGTGTTAGAAATTTACTTTTACAGAGCTGTGAAACTAAATGGTTAGACAGGTAGTTTTGTCTTCATGAAGATATAGCATTATCTGCACAGTTTGTTCTTCCTTTTCTCTTTTGTGTTTTCCTTCCTTGGTGTCCATTATTGTTTTGATTAATACACCATTTTTCATTCATTTACTGTTCCATCTTCCATTTCTGCTTTTTGATGGGGGAGGGTGAATAGAGAGACTATTAAAGGGCTGCTGCTAGAAATTATTACATGGCCTTTAATTGGCAATATATAAACTCTTTTTTTGTTATACCAATACACTCTGTTGCTTTATAATCTCTTCTGTACAGGCAGGAGAAAATACCATTCCAAGAAGATTGAATAGAATCAATAAATACTTATTGTATTGTGCAGATTTCAGGGGCCAAAGCACACTTTGCTAAAGTTTAACCAGTATGGAATAATGCAATAATAAGATGTATTGTGTACAGGAGGCTGAAAATTATGCATGCTAATTCTGTTGTGATGTTCTAAGAGATATTCAACAAATTGCTTGACCTTTCTCTGTCTATGTTTGCCACCTGGTAGAGCCACTATATTGCACTCATAATTTACAAGAATGTTATGGTGTCTGTAAATCACATCAACATCATTAGACACAAATTGGTGAAGAGTTGACACTGCAGTCTTGGGACAAAAATTATAAAGTTTCCCAATTCATCTTTTGGGATGTACAATGCATGTTATACTGTATATCCAAATGGGATGCAAATTATAATGAAATAGCCTGGACTGCCCTTGGCCTCACAGATCTTTGCCTAGTTGTGTTTTGTTGTTATAAATAATAAAAAAAAATGCCTGATTCATGACAATCTGAGGGGACAGCTGTTGGTCTAAACAAGTTGGTCATGAGCTCCATAGTTCATAGATATGAAAGGGGTCATTTAGGCTATTAGATCAATCCCCTGTTTATCCAGGAATCCAAATTAAATTTTCCTAGAGAAATGGATATATTATTTCTGAGTGAAACATCCAATGAGGAAGAGCCCACCACTTATCTAGGTAATTGGTTTCAGAGTTCTGAACAGTTTAGCCTATAAAGTCTGTGGTAGAAATGTGACACGTCAAAAGTGGTGACACTGTGGTCCTTCAAATAACATTAAAGTAAATCTGTCAATTATCTCGAACACTATGGTCAAGAGGAAAGATACTAGGAGTTATATGTAGTTCAAGCAATATCCACTGTAGAGATGGACCAGAATGAGGTAAGGCTGCATGGTATAGGTAGGCCTATGGGAATGCAATATTTTTTAAACAGTATTGCAGGTTGCAGCCAGTCTGAGGGGGGCAAACTAATCACAAACTGCCTCTTGTGTAATTATTATACAAATCATCCCAATCTGTATCACAATGTTCTTCATTTCTCCAAAATAGTGAAATAAGCAGAGAAAAAAGACAAAGAGAAACAGGTGAGCAAAAGAATGGAAACACGGTGAGAAAGAGAGAGCGGGAATACAGCTTAAGGGAACACAGATTACTATTAAAGACACTATCCCAAACGGGGTCAGATTTATGAGCTGGGAATAACAAATGTAGTTACACAGTCAAAGGTGTAATTCCCCCCAAAAAGTTACAGCTGGAGATACATAGAAAGCATTACAATTAACACCAAATTTGTCCAAGTTGAAGTTCCAGAAAACAAAGAAAAAGAATGAAGTTCACAGACCATAGAATGCACCATGAATAGCTAGGGTTCAATACAAAAAGAAAAAGAAAAGAAAGCAATCTCATAAGCAGTAAACATTATTTCCATCAACAAGATTCTCTTAAAAAGAAAGCTTTATACTAGAATATATAATTACCCAGCCTTGCTCAAAAAGTGCTCATTAAGGGTAATCTGGTCACAAGGTCATTGAGGCATGCTGGCCTGCTCTCAAATACATGCCCAATTCTCTCTCTTTTACAAGAGAGCACTTTGGGACCCTCTGCTTTCTGAGACTTAACCTGGAGATATACTCTGTCATGTACTTTGACTAGCTACAGTGGTGGATCAGGATCAAAATCCTGGGTGGATGGTCCCAGGATAATGCAATATTGATTCTGGCTCAGGTCCTGTTTTAAATCCTGGCTCAATATGGACAAAGGGCTTTGTAGGATTACTTGATACATCTTCCTTCTCTGAGGAGTCAATTCCAGATGAGGTCATGATAGACATGCCTATACAGTGAAGGTAGCGGGGACAGATAGATACTGGGATAAAGATAGAGGAGATTTTCTACTTCCAGTGAAGACATGGTAAGCTAGACATCCCTAAAGGAGTGGGGATGGCATTATGGCAGAGATTGGCAGCCAGAGGACAGATCCTGGCTGCCAAAATCTCTCTGGAGAGAGATTGTGGGATTGCCCACATGCACTCCAGACAGCTGCTCCTCATGAGTAGACTGCAGGAACTGAGGTTTTTTTGGTCAGCTGATGAGTGGAGCAGCTGAGAGTCCGAATGACTGAATGATAGGATGGGACTTTGAAGGTTGAGCATTAGAGGGAGCCAAAAGGAAGCAATGATTACAACTAAAGGAGAAAAACAGCTATTTGACTTGTTAACACAGAATGGAGGAAAATACCTTAACATTGGATATACTGAAGTATATTTGTGTACACTGGACTGAAATTATGATATATGGGTTTGAGGACTAATACTATTAGTTGGCAATAGAAAAAATAGATGCTGTAACCTTAGAGTAAGAATTTAATGTAAGTTTTACCAATATCTGTTGTAAAAGAAGTCAGGAGTTATTTCTTTTTCTATTTCTATTTGTGTTCTGTTGTTTTTCTTTTCCTGCACTTCTGTTCCCTTTCTTCTTCTTTATTAGTTTCTGTTAGATTTTATCTCTTGCTTTTAAAATTTAATACATTTAAAATGTACTCAGAAGTTAATTTTAAAAAATGTCTGCCATCTTAGAAAGACTGTCTATGAATGAGGTTATGGAAGAGGAAGAAGTTCTACTGAATAAGATGGAAATAGATGTGAATGTGGATTTAAAAATGACATTCTACAAGAATGATCTGGAAAGAGATGAAATACTGGATATACAAATGAAGCCAGCTGAGGTCTTAATATTTAAAAGGGATGTATGAGGGATGTATGAGGGAGATGGGCAGTGATAAAAAATATGATCGATAAATAAATAAATAAGTACAACTGGCAGATCAGGAGAGTGATCTAGATAATTTTCCTATATTGGATTTTCAAAGGAAACCTGTTCAAGTTTTAAAAGACTTGATGAGAAGGGGCAGAAAGAAAGAAAGAAAGAAAGAAAGAAAGAAAGAAAGAAAGAAAGAAAAAGAAAGAAAGAAAGAAAGAAAGAAAGAAAGAAAGAAAGAAAGAAAGGAAATCAAGTTCTAGGACATTATTTGAAGGGATTAAAGACCAAGATTGTTAAAAGTAAAGGGAAGGAGTATAAAGTTGGTGTATTTGATCAAGGTTAAAATAAATGTTGTTATTTCTGGTAACCTTAATAGACTCTTGCTGACCAGGACTGACTGAAGAGGTTTTAAGGATATATTTATAAAGTAAAGGAAGGGAATATAAAGTTGGTTTAGTTAATTCATGCTAAAATAGATGTTGTTATTTCTGGTAACCCTTAATGAACTTTTGCTGACTAGGACTGAATGATTTGTCTATAGATTTGAGATGCGATATGGGATGAAGATATTTGTCTATAGATAAGAGACGTGATATGAGATGAAAAGATTGTTGTATTTTAAGAGAAAGTGATAAGTTGTTAAATTTGTTTATTCTTGTGATGAAGGGGGAAGTTACTTCTTTATATTTCTTCTCTCTCTCTCTCATATTTTTTTTTATTTTTTCCTTCTCTTTCTTTTATATTTTTCTTTTTTCTTTTTTCCCCTTTTCTGCACTCCCTATCCTCTCTTTCTATTGTTATTCTTTTGTAATTTGTATTAGCTTTTATCTGCATAACTGTAATACTATATATGTATATGTATGTATGTACATACACACACACACGTACACACACACACACACATATATATATATATATATATATATATATATATATATATATATAAATAAATGATGAAAATACAGGAAAAGTTATTTTGTTACACTGCTTGGAGGAAATAGCTCAACTGATATGAACAGAAGGGAAATCCCTATCTTACTCAAAATTGGCTAGAGGGAGTAGAAGCCCACCCTCCATCAAGAGACTAATTAGCCCAGTTTTTTGTTTTGTCTAAGCATGTCCATCCTTACTGGGTTGTCTTAGAAATCTTCTGTCCTCCCTTTAGGATATTGTTTATAAGTGTACTGATTCTTTTTTTTTTTCCCCATTTCTACAAGTCTTTGTGTTGCCAGAAATCTACTGATACCTTCCTCTTGTGTTTTGAGGGGTTGTTGTTGTTACATAAAGTTCTATACTGAAACATAATAGCATTCACTATTAATATTCACAATAGTTTATCAAACTAGCCTCTTCTTTCTCCAGAAGCTCTGAAAAACTTGCATATGTCTTCCATCCAGGGAGTTTGTTCAGCAAGACTTCTTTAGCTACAGCAGTAGAATTGTTACCTGGGAAACCAACAAGTTTCCTAGGGAGAATGAGACAATCCTTTCTGCCAAGTAATTCCTATGAACATTGAAATAGCTGCAGTTGTACTAGAGATGATAGACTGGGATGGGAGGTGTGGTCTACAAAATATGGAAGGCTATTTTTGAGCCTGTGAAATCAGCAAGGCTGAAGACAGCATGACTGTCAAGTGGAACGGCAAAACTCAATATCTCCCTTTGTTAAATCCACAAATTGTTCAAGTGTACATACACTTTGCTTCTATTTGGTGTGCCAGTTCAGCTGACTGGTCAAATATCATTAATTGACTGCATAAGAGTTGAAGAAAAAGCAAACCCTGCCAAATATTCCATTAAACCGATAATAAATGACCGATTTTTAATTTCATGATGGCTGTTTGGATGGGCAGGAATGAAGGAGAAAAATAGGCAAAATAGTGACACTAGTGGGCTTCTGCAAGAGGGTGAGTAACACCATCTGTATTACAATGCCATCCTACAAATGACACACATTCAGTAATTATGCAATTCACCTAATTTTGCACAATGATGTCATGACACATATGACATCATCCTGGCTAGTACCAGATACTTCGCTCTTTTTGTAAATTTCAGTATCTCTAGGGGGGAGCAGAAGATGGTGGTGCTCAAATAGTAGCATTAGATTTATACCAACAATTCTCAGGCAGCAGAATTTATCTTGGGGAAGCTTTTCATCCCAATTTTGTCTATATGCATAAAAAGTCTTTGTATGCAGATATGCTCAGCATTGAGAAAATGCCTCCATGGAGACTAACCCAAAGAGTGCACTATGTTTCTGTGCTGGCCATGGAGGATTACCCTCTCCTTTCTTTGCCTCCTTCTGGCCCTTTAAATGTCGAATTTAAAAAGGTTCAGTTAGAAAAGTTTCATAATAAAGAAAGGAACTTTGTGCTTCTTGAAATACAAAGAAAGATCAGCGTGTTTTAGAAAGAGAAACTAAAAGTGTAGGACAATTCAATGAGTTATTCACATTTATAGAAACCTTACCCAACAGTGTTAAAAGTTATAATAATTAGGGAAGTTCATGAACTCACTTTTTACCTTCACTAGTACTATGGTTTCCATGATCTCAAGGCAGTCATTATTTCATCTATACACTGAAACCACATGACACTTTCATGTAATGATATTCTCTGTACCCATTTTTAAAGAGATCTTTTAATGTGATATTTATCTGACTGTTATGTATAGCATCTTGCTTGTTTAATGTAGAACAAAGGAAGAGATAGAGACAAGTTCAACCATCATATGAAATCTGTACTTGCCTAAGCTCTTCCTCCACTTCATCCAAATACTCTAGTACAGGTAGTCCTCCTATAGCAACCACAATTAGGACCAGCAACTTGGTCGTTAAGTGAAGCAGTTGCTAAGTGAAAAATCATGTGACCGCAACTATGCTTACAATTTTACTTCAGCTTTCCTTTGCTTTACAGCATCAGAAGGATGCGACCCCAAACAGTTGGATGAGTTTCCCAGATTGGGAGAGTGACATTTTGTTTCGCAACTGAGTCAGCAATAACTTTATGCAGAGCTTTATTTTGTTTTGTTTACTTGGTGGATGGAAATAGTGTAACAGTATGATTTGGGATGTCACTGGGAATGCTCCATCCATGTTTCTCTCATCTGTATTCTTCACAGTTACTATAAACAGGCAGCCAGCCAGATTTACCTGTCACAATTCCACATTCCCTCCTCCACCAGCCTGCCTTTTAACTTCCACTGATCCCCACAGGGACTCTACAAGGTGCAACCTCAGTACCATTCTCATCATCGCATCTTGTACATCACTCTGACACCAAACACTGCACAACTTCTTGGAGTGGGGGGCAGGGAGGTCAAGGATATGAAGGGGACAAGAGAAATAAACAACAGCTGTGCTACAAGAAACGGTGGGAGGTAAGATGAAGCCAATTTCTCTGTGAGCTGCTAGACTGAGTATAAAATACTGAGCAAGTCTTCAGAAATTTAGGAGTTAGAGGAGAGGTAGAATCTTGAAATCTCTTGATTTCTTTCCAAGTGCAAAAGATTAACTGAGGGAGT
Source organism: Candoia aspera (assembly GCF_035149785.1). Taxonomy (NCBI): domain Eukaryota; kingdom Metazoa; phylum Chordata; class Lepidosauria; order Squamata; family Candoiidae; genus Candoia; species Candoia aspera. Next base: position 127,874,494 of record NC_086155.1, on the reverse strand, counting down.
AGACCTCTATAGAAAAAGGACAGGAACAAAGGAGTGGGGGGAGAGAGAATAAAGAAAAGAAGCGTACTATCATGTATACAACAGTAGTTAACAAAACTGGATTAATATTCTCATGAATGAGAATTCTCACAGAATGGCCATTTGTATAGCCTAAATATAAGCATGATATGTGTCAATTCGGAATTTGCAAGGCAGGAGCATAGCTATCGCTCCTGGTGAAATATTTATATGATCTGAAGAGATACCTTGCTGCAAACGTACATTACCAAAGCCCTTTTTTATTTTTCTGGATCTTTAAGAATTTGGTCTTTGCAAATTCCTCTATGAAATTATCTGATCTGTGCCTCTCACTGAATGTGCCAAATGGTATTAACTAGCCATAGGCTTTTGCATTTCTTCAAATATTGAAATGCAGTTCTCAATATTTTTGCTGTTTAAGTTCAAATACATATTTTGCAAGAAAGCACACCTTATATTATGTCTGCACGCACGTAGTTCATCTTAATGTGAAAATAGAATGGGTGGGATGTACAAGGGGCAACAGATGGAGGGGTAGATTTACATCTACCAAAAACTGGCACATCTGTTTTTGTCCCTATTTTGCTTTTGGGGGAAGATATTTAGAATATTGTATGGGCACAAGAACTGATAGAAACATTTTGATGTTCTTTAAACAGCACATATTTTTCAGACCTTGAGATGTTACTCACAGCAAAGGTGGTTAACAAACTCTTAAAAAATCAGAATGTAAAAAGTAAAAGAAATAGCAATAAATAAATATTGAAAGGTATGGTGAATAAGAAATAATTGATTATGTGCCATCAAGTCAATGTCAACTCCTAGCAACCACATAAATAGATTTTCTCCATGAGAAACTGGACTTTCAGGGCTTCCAATGGTGAACCCATTGCCACTGTAACTAAGCCCATCCACCTTGCTGCTGGTTGTCCTGTTCGTCTCTTTTCTTCCACCTTTCCCAGCATTAGAGCCTTCTCCAGAGAGCTGGCTCTTTGCATAATGTGTCCAAAGTAGGATAATTTGAGCCTGGGCAGTTGTGACTCAAGTGAGAACTCTGGGTTGATTTGTTTGATGATCCATTGGTTTGTTTTACATTTTTTTGTTTTCTTGGCTGTCCATGGTATTCTCAGGAATCTTCTCCAATACCAACGTTCAAAAGTATCAATACTCTTCCTAACTTGCTTCTTCAAAGTCAAACGTTTGCTTCCATGGGGAATACTATGGCTTGCACGAATCTGATCTTTGTAGGTATAGACACATTACAGCATTTGAATATCTTTTCCAACAGTTAGGGTTTTCAGCTATCAGGCTAGTGTCATTAATATAGCACAGGTTATTGATGATCAGAAGGAATAGGCAACTATAAACTTATTTTTATCTTTACTGATTATCTATTTGTAATTGTTTCTTATAGTGCACTTTTATATTTTGTAATTTTACTATATATTTATTGTTTTACTATTTGGTTGTAAGCTGCCCAGAGTCCCTCTGGTGGGAGATGGGCAGTGACAAATTTGATTAATAATTAAACAAAGAAACAAAGAAACAAACCTTATCAATAGAATTTTCAGGATCACAATTTAAGAGACTGCAATATTTCTGAACCAGTATTTCCCCAAAAGGGGAAAAAAAGTCCTCAGCATCTCAAACAAGTCCTAGGCAGGTACCAAATTATATGTTATGAAGAATTTCAGACATGCCCAGCAGAGGGAGTACAGTATCCATTACCATACAGAAACACCTTAAATTGACCCCCATGTATACCATAATTAAATTAAAGTTAATACTGGATCTGGTTTTTCACTCACACTTTTTTATGAAACATTGCTAAGGGGATGATGAGGGGAACCCAGGATTAGAACGAGGATTGTTTTTGGATGAACAGTTATAATGAGCAAAGTTACCATTTGAATGGCTTGACTAGCATTGGTTTTAGTTTGGAATTGCAATTTGCCATACATATGCATAGGTGCATGTGCACACACACACACACACACACAAATCTGTGGGAAAGAAAAGATGAAAAATCAGGAACAAAGTTCATGCTACCTAATGTCACATATAGTTTGTTAGTTAAGCAACTAACTTCCAGTCTATAATTCTGTATCATTTAATGAGCAGCTTCAGTTGTGTCTATATGAAGTCCATATTTTTATCTTCATATATTTAAAAAGAATAATGACCTTCATCAAATGGTTGATTAGGTAATTACTGTTTTCACCTTGTAGTCATTCTGTGAAGATGGTTATTTGTGGAAGCAAAATTATCAAGGGTGTCACATTTTGAGAGAAGGAGAAGATTGTGCTTGTTTGGTTTCAAGACAAACCTGATGTAAGTTTCAAATTTACACTGTCAAATATTATAGCTGTAAAAGACAACATTAAAGGCTACATCACACTCATCTAAAAGAGCAATGGAATTGCCATGCAAAATAAGCAGTCTGCTGTAGTTATGCTTGTTCTGTTTTTCTATTAGCTCTGGAGATAAAGACATTTTTATTGGTCAAAACCCTGATAAAATGGATCACCTAAGACTTCCTTCTGAGAGAATTCTGTTTGAAGGACACCATCAGAGAGGGAAAGGCCTTGCTCCCTATAGTTTTCAGCCTTATCTTCAGTGACAATTATGTCCTAGCTAAATTACCTTTTAAGGTTTTAATGCAAAGCAGGAAATCTATTCAGAGGCCACACACCCTGATATAGTTGCTAGTGGAAGGTCAGAACCAACCTTCTGAATTCTTTCTCAAAATGAATTAGCAACTAGCTGAGTTCTTCAAACCCCTGTAATGTCTTCCCTGAAACTTATCCCAGCTAACAAGCTGCAATCTGGACCAGAATGAATTGATATAGCCAGCTTAGAAAATTTGGGATGAGATAAACTCATTATCTTTCACACTGTTCCTGTGTCTGCAGTTTGTCTGTTTCCTTGTCAACATGACTTCCAGGGTTGCTGTTCCCCCCACCCCCCAAAAAAAATACTTGGAGATCTGCAGAACCATGAATGGATTCCCTGCCTGTTATTGCCAACCAAATCAGCATTACTTGTCACATATAACCAACTTTCAGGAGATAGCAAAGTGAACTACTCTCCTTGAAAAAGGTAATTCATAAGTGCCATAACGTATGTAACTAAGGAATACGTTATTCAAGCAATAGATGAAGATGATGGCTTACCTAGGCTGTTGTTCCTTGTGCTGAATATAGAAGGAAGAAAACAAGGTGGTTTGAGTTATCAGTTGAATAAGAGGGAGTGAGTTTCCAGCCTTGTTTGTATCTTCTGGTGGTATTTTCTAACATAGCAGCATAGTAAATAGAGATGGGTGTGTTCTTCCCTCCACCCCTAAAGTGAATTTTACTTTCGGTTTTCCTTGAGAATTCTTGATTCTTTCACTTTACTGCATAAATTAATTCAAATTGTCCCAAATTTCAGGCAAAAAGTGATTGTTCAGAGTCTCCTTCTTGATTTTCCTCTAATATTTCTTTAGGAGGTTTATCTGAAAAGGAACACAACGTTTGAATTTTGGAGATAGCAAGTCTTTCACTTCTCTTTCATAATCGGAAAGTCCTTTCTCTCTCTTAGTATACAGAATGATACAACATCTAAAAATTGTGGCATATTTGTAGCTGAGCAATCTGCTCAGTAATGCCATTTTATTGCACTGCATACATTTTTGTGGATTATGAACCTGGGAAGGGAGAATCGAGAAGGGATGAGAGATATGTAAAGGCTGAACACACAGAGGGATAAGATATTCAGAAATCAGACAGAACTAAATCAAGCTGAGAATTAAACAAATTCTAGATTAATGCAGACAGCAGGAAACTACATAGAGTGTCTGCTGAGAATAATAATCAGCAAAGTGAGTACATCAGAAAGGGGAAGTATATTTAGTTGCAGGGACATTACTATGTGCTGTCAAGTATAAATACAGCATTGTGACTTCACAGTCCTTAGTGCTGAGTTGAGTCACCTCCTCTTATGTCCGGCCTCAATGTGAAATAATTTGTAGTCTTCAAAGTGACACAGGAAAGTGCATTAGGAATTAAACTGAACGGTGAAGCAGGACGTTTGAATGGCATGTCCATTATACCCCAGAGAATAGGGGAGGAAATCCCTATTTGGAGGCTCTGTGAAATGATAATTCTAGTATTACAGAGCTGAGATGGAGGTGGAGAAATGAAGAAAGAAATGCTAAGGAAGTGAAAGAATAATGTCTGGATTAATCTCAGACATTTTGAGGAGCTTGTAGAAATAATGTAAATAGTGAGTAAGTCTGATGAACATAGCCAGTTCAACCACTGGTAACCTTTTTACCTTTGTACATACAGTACAAACTATAGTTTTCCTATATGATTAAAGGAACCATATGCCATTTCTGAGAACTTGGACCCCTCCAGAGGATGTTGGATTTCAACTCTGAGTATTCATTGCCCTAGCTATGCCAGGTAGGACTGCTGGGAGTTATAATTCAGCATGACCCATATTGATCCTCAGTCTTTCCCTAATCACATTTAAGAGTGAGGGAAGAATCCTGCTGGATCAGATCAGGGAAGCAAGGCCTGGAAAATAATGAGCAAGTCTGATGCAATGCAACAGGACTTCACCAGGCTGAGTATGCACTATTAAGTCCTTAAAAAAAGGAAAATGTGGACAAATAAGGAGCAAAACGGTATTTGAAAGAAAAACTCATTTGGCCTATAAAGCTTCCTCAAATCAGCCAAATAAGTCTCTGAAGAAGAGGAAGCTGCTTCTTTCTCTTCTTTTCCTCCTCCTTCATCATCATCTTTCTTAAAAAAAGTCTTTTTCCTTTGCTGATAAATCAATAAATCAATCTAGTTGTTAATAAGCATCATGTTTCATTATTTATACAATGGATAGTCTCTCTCTCTGTGTGTGTGTGTGTGTGTGTGTGTGTGTGTACAGGCTGGCTGAAAGAGTAGTGAATGAATATATGCATACTGTACATACATAAATACATACATTACTGGGTTGTGTGAAGGATTTTTATTTTTTTTTAACATGGCCCTTGCTATTTTTTTAGTAAATAAATGAAATTGCATATAAAGAATTGCTTGAATATCTGGGGGCGGGGGCATGTGCAACACTAGCTTTGCACAGCTTACCATCAACTGCCTAGGACTATAACTAAGCTCTCATTTTGACAGCATAAACTGTCTTGGATGAATTACAGAATGACCTTAGCTGCTATAGGACACGGAATTGTATCAACTGAAACTGTAAGAATCAAAGAAACTTTGAACAGATAATTAAAGAGTGCCTCTTAGTGAAAGGCCCGTAATATGAAATCCAATAAAGGGAGATGAAAATATTGCATTGTGCTATACTATTTTACCACTGGAAATTCTTTTTAGTAATTGAATATTACAAAGTATTGAACAACTGAATTTGTATGGCTAATGAATAATGGAACAGAATGTTTCTTATCATTTATTAATATTAATAAAGCAGATAATTACACAGAAAATCATCCACCAAGCGATATTATGGTCCATTGGTATAATCCATTGTGATGGTTTCAGTAAATAACAGTAACACTCCCTCTTCCTTCCCTGTTTAATTTAAGATTGAAAGGAAACAAACCTACAGTAAAAAAAAAATATGCATGAAACCTGTTCCCTAAATGAAGCTGGACAGGAAATCAGAATGTCCTTCAGAGATAACAGTGCATTAATATTTTCTAAAGTAAATCTAAAAAACGTGAAGCTTTCTTTCCAGCACTAAATAAACACATTTCATTATGTTTAAATATCTGTATGCAGATTTAAGAAGCTTGCATGTGATTTTGTAACCATGTAAATGTTATTTAATAGTTGAAGACATGTGCTCAGATATAAGCATATGTTTCTCTACATACAGGTAAAAAAGTCCCAGAAATATGAAAGGGAAAAAAAAAACTGTCTAAAATAGTAGAATGAGTCAGAGATTAAAAGAAGAAAAAAAGAATACTAATTGAATTTTTGGTGGAGTGGATACTTCTGATAAAATGATTTCCCTGCCCCCTTTTGAAAACTTAATTGTCCTTAAATTTGGTATGGATTTTGGAGAAGATCCTATGGCTGAAGAAAATCTACTTACACTGTATATAGTGTTGTAGCCCCACGTATTTATCAATGCCAGACTATATTTTACCTCAATTTCATTGGACTGTATCAGTACTGATAAATAAGTATGACCTTGTTGTATCAATGTGTTGGGGCTAGATTTCACAACTGGCTTGTCAAAAGGAATCTTTGATTACCAAAACCAGCTTGAACTCATAGACCCTCTGGGATATGCATGAGATCCAGAGGCAGGGAAAAAGTACACACCAATACTTTTATGCTTCCTCTTAGATTGCTTCTGAGGAATCTTGTGCAAAACGATCCTTTGTGGCCCCTTCAAAATGAAGAAGGAAGTTAATTATATTTTACTTTTTGCTTGTATTTTAGAAAAAGAGAATATAAAGTCGCCTTTGAGTCACTCCAACACTCCAACATTCTATACCTTCCCTAGTCTTCCTGATCTGAAAAGGTCTTCCCTTGGGAGTTAACTATGGCATGAGAAGCCTGGGAGACTGAAGACTGTTGAAGGCAATATTGTACAAGGAATGATTTTTTTCCCCCTAAATAAATAAATAAGCAATTCCCCCCCTATCAAATGAAAAAAAAAGGGGGGGGGAAGGAGGGGGAGGGAGGGAGGGAGACAGTGAGAGCAAGAGAGCACCAAACTATCTGGTAGAGCATTATTGTTTTGTACTGGCAGTTCTCTATAGACCCAAGTCAAGCTATCAGTTCCAAGATGGGAATATTTCAGTTATCGGTCATTTCTCCTTCTCCCAACAACTCCTCTTCCTCCTTCCTCCTTCCTCCTTCCTCCTTCCTCCTTCCTCCTTCCTCCTTCCTCCTTCCTCCTTCCTCCTTCCTCCTTCCTCTTCTCTTCTCTTTCTTTCTTTCTTTCTTTCTTTCTTAGCACAGCTTCAAAAAAACAAAAAAAAGAAGAAAAGCAAAAAGAAGAAAAGAGATTTGCAAGCTATATAAAATGAGTAAAAATAATCTAATATTAAAGCAATATTAGATTAGCATTGCATATAAAGTGATCAAACCCATTATTAAAATCAAGATTAAATAATGAATGAAAAAGAAGAGAGAAATATAAAGAAGTTACTTCCTCCTTCATCACAACAAGTACAAACAATTTCAGTAACTTATCACCTTCTCTGATACTACAACAAAAAGATTCCTTCTTCTCATATCTCATCTCTTATCTATAAACAAATTCTTAAAACATTGTCATTCAGTCCTAATCAGCAAAAGTCCATTAAGAGTTACCAGAAATAAACCAACTTTATATTCCTTTCTTTTACTATTAATTTAATAACATCACTTTCTATTAAAATACAACAAAAGATCTCTTCTTCTCATAGCTCATCTCTTATCTATAAACAATTTTTTAAAGCCTTGTCATTTGGTCCTGGTCAACAGAAATCCATTAAGAGCTACCAGAAACAACAACATATTTATTTTAACCTCGATCAAATAAACCAACTTTATATTCCTTCCATTTGCTTTTAACAATCTTGATCTTTAATCTCTTTAAGTAGTGTCCCAAAACTTGACTTCTTTTCATTTTCTCTCTGTCTCTTCTCAGAACCTCCTTCAAAACTTTAATACATCTCTTTTGTAAATCCAAGACAAGAAAGTTATCCAGATCACTCTTCAGATTTGTTATTTGTATTTCCCTTTTAATTATTATGCACTTTTTATTCTTTTTATTTTTTTCTTTCTATATTTTTCTTAGTTTGTATTAATTTTTTATTATTAATTTTTTGTATCTGTAAACTTTAGTAAAAGTATTATATAAAAAGATTAAATAATTAACAAAAGTAGCCAGGATAATACAAATCCTAAGTCTAAATAAACAATTAGCAATAGTTTCTAATTAAAAAAAAACAAAACAAAAAAAACAAAAAAAAACCCCTCTCCCTATTAACAAGACAAACAAGAGCTAATATATTAAATGACCTTATGTTAAGAGAAACCCAAACTTCAGATGTAGTATGAGACCATATGTCGAATTATAGTTACTGGTCATTATTTAGCCTCCATCTCTTTCAATGGCAAACGCAATTGAGTTCAGTGATAATTAAGATGTGCACGAGAGGATGCTTGCCTGAAAAAGAATAACATATTTGTTATCTGCCATTGCACAAAAGAAGCTAAAATGGAGGATTAATTCTCTTTCGTTTTCTGCTGTTCCTCTTAATTGAGATAATTGAGAACCCTAATTTTTGGAATATATTGATGCTCAGAATGCACACATACACATAATTTCTCTGAATCAGAACTGCCAGTGATTTGCTGTCTGGGGAATATTGTCTTTTTGATTAAAAATGCTAGTTTTTACCATATGGTGCCATTCTAGTATAATACCAAGTGTTCAAAATCCAACCCTTTAGTATTATTACTTGATATGAAGTGCACAACTCCAGTTTTTGGGTTCAAGATGCTTATCATTTTAGCTACCTATGCACATCATGAAAGAGAGAGCCTTTTGTTGGATACATGTTTTTATGGGAGTTAATTAGCACATTACAAAAATGCTTAGGAAGAGGTGCTTCAGACCTGCTAGCACAAAAACAAAAAGAAAATGGCAGGATAGAAGGGGAAGGAAGTGTTTAGCTTTGTGGTTTGACAGCTGTTGCTTTCATTCACACAAGTGATTGATTTCAGTAGGATACTCCATTCATAATGCTTTAGGGAAAAGAAGCTGTAGTACTCTAACACAACACTATTCTAGAATTTGCAGGATTTTTCTAGTTATCACTCCCAGGAGAAGAAATATTGAGAAAAGGTTTTCTGGGAAAAGAGAAATTGTACCACTGGGCATTTACTTGCAGAATGCTAGACGCTCAAGTCCTTTTCCTCCGCCACTGTATACTTCTCAACATCCATCATGAACCCTAATCTTCTTGCTCTTTGACTGACCCTTTGATAATACTCAAAGGCAAGAATACATACCCCAAACTCTATGGTGTTTTTCATTCATCCTATTTTTTTTTTCCTTTTGGGGGGGTTATCATAAAGAGACATCTTAAGGTATAACCCATTTTGATATAAATCCCCTCACCTACCCCTTAGAAATCCCAAAGGGAATAAATGACATGCTCCCCAAATTGAAATCACTATTGATATTACTCATAATTTTTTTTTTCAGAAGTTATCAGAATGGTATATACAGCCCACCTTCACAAGCTGAGAGATATGGATATTATATTCCATCTTCTTCCTATATATGAGGTTGAATTCCAACCCCTCTCTTGGAGGGAGAGGAAACTTCTATTTTTACACAGTGGTATCTCCTGTGTGTATTCTCAGTTACATTAACCACCAAGAGGCATTATTTGACTGGTTTTGTCCTTATTGGGACTCTTCATAGAAAATGTCTGGGAACCCATATCTGAGGAGTCTTAGTGAAGATAAAATGAGTCACACAGTGCCTCCTGGGGGTCAGTGTAACTATAAATTCATCAGGTTTGTTATTCTGGTGGAGGAATACTACTTTTTGAACATCTTCCCAAAATAGAAGTGTCATCCCTTCAAGGTAAACCAGACTAGGAAACCAAGTTACGAATGCTAATACTACTTTTATTATAAGGCTACAGTAACAGAATCTTGCAAGTCTGAATGTGCCCCACTTCTCCCTGACTTTATCTTCAAGAGAACCAGGGAGAATCAAGTGTAAGACATTTTCTCAAATTATGTAACTGCTTTGGACTCAAATTTCTTTTATCTGACAGTTTTCTTGGTTGCAGCTCTTCCTCCTGTTCCTCAAGGTTATTCTTATAGTCCATTATAACAAGTGTTGGTATTTCATAATACTTCTTAAACTTAGGTATGAGTCCTTCAAAAATATCAGTGGATGTTTGGGTTCTTTTGGCAAATTTTATCAGATATCTATTGGATGAAAAAAAAATCTAGATTATCTCAAAAGTAATGATAAAAATATGAGCAATACTTTAAAAAAAAAAGAATACATCACACAAATATCTAAGGACATCTAAAACCAAACCCTCTGGATGTATTTATCTGAACATTGTCATACTATACCTCTTAACTTCTGAATAATCCAGCCAATTATGACTAGCAGGCAAAAAAAAAGGCTTTCCTTTATTTTTTTTTATTGTAATCAATAATTTTTTTTGCATTTGAAACCTAGTCAAATTGAGGTATTGAGGTGTCTGATCTGTCAATCAGTCTTAAGTGAAGCAGGAATTTTTAAAAATTCATTAACCAAACCAAATTTTGTAGCCTGTACATGCAATTTAAACAATTATAGTAACAACCAGAGTCTGCTGCCTTTTCATGAACTCAGAAATCTAAAACTTGGGCTGGTCACTTTGCTCAGTGGTAAGGTCAGTCCTGCACAACTATGAATATTGTTTTGAGGCCTGGAAGAGTAAGTTGGCTTAGAATAGTTCTACCACTGTCTCCCTCTTATCTCTTGTACTCTTCCATTTCTTGCCTTCTACTCTTTCCCCATGTTATTTTGGAACTTCACTAGCATTGGCAGAAGGAATTGTTTTGTTGATCAAAGGGTCTTCTGCCTACAATGGATATATGAGAGCTGCTGGCTAGAAGAGAGTATCCCTTAACATCCTTAAAATTAACTTAGGATGTAAAAATGATGTTGAATAGGTTTTCTATCCACAACAGCCTTCTGTTCCCAACCAACACTGCTAAGGGAAATTCCTTGATTGTCTTGAGTGACTACTGGGGAGAGGGTTCCCTTGTGAGGGAAGGGATCACTGGTAGCTGAAGGAAAACATATGGACAGGAAGCTTTTTTTAGGGTTTTGATCCTGTATTTACTTCAAATTGGGATCTGATACTAAGTGGACATATATAGGATAGCACAGTAAGTTTCAATTCACTTAAGATCCAGGCCTACATGTCTCTCCATCTACAGTGGCAGAATCATTCTCAAAAATTGGTAAGCTCAAAAAGTAAGATAGCCATCAGTTATCAAGGTTGACTCAATTTCCAATTGGTTACAATGGGCTTTGCTTACCACTTACAAAACAGAAGAGAATGATAAATTATGCAATGATCCCTGTAAAGTTATATCCTTGCTTTCTCTTCCTTCCTTCCTTTATTTTATTCTACTTCATCTAATGATTGGAAGTAAGTGTAGGGGTGAATCCAGCCAGGCACCTAAAGTGCTGAACTATTTAAATGTGAAATCTATTTAATGTGGAGGCTTAATGCACCACTGTGTATCTGCTGTTTCCTGGTGTAATACACACATCATGAATGTAATAAATCATTATACTGTTGCTGATGGGTTACAAATGTTCACTATGCTATGGCAAACAATTGTTTCTTGCATGGAACTGATGGCTGCTATTACCTGACAGATTACCTCAGGGTTTGTTAAATGAGAATCCAAGGATCAAATATCATAAAGAAGTGTCTGTGCTGAAGTGATTGATAAGTTTTTAATTATAAATCAAATTTTAATTCAGTTGCTTGGTGCACTCAAGCAGAACTTATGAAATTTAATATATAAAATATTCATATATGTAATAATTGAGTTTGTAATGTTGGCAAGTCCCATCACTCAGTAATGCAAAAAGAGTTTCCTCATTCATAATTTAAAGTTTTGTAACCTGCACCAATATTAGTAACTAGAGCAGCCTTCCCCAACTTGAGGCTTCTCAAATATGTTGGGGAATTAACTCTCAGAATTCCCAGAAAGCATGTTCAAAGATTTCCCCCCCCACACACAAAATTTCATCACATCCTTGTATCCCAACTGATAGGGAGTTGAGTGTCTTCATCCTCTTGGTCAAATCCTACTGTCCATTACTGCAGGTTTCCTCAACTTTGGCAATTCTAAGCTGTGCGGACTTCAACTCCCAGAATTCCCCAGCCAGCTTTGCTGGTTAGAGAAGTCTGGGAGTTGAAGTCTGCACAGCTTAGAGTTGCCAAGGTTGAGGAAACCTGCATTACTGTATGTTATATAACTACATGGGTATGTATATTGGTATGGAGATGGATGCCATAGGAGGAGCTTAGGTTCAACAGCTTCACTATTTAGCAAGTGAAGCTGTTGAGTCTAATGTCATCATAGATACTGACTATTCTTTCTCCCTCATGTTCTGGCAGCAAATCAAGGGCATGAGGCTTTGGAGCACCCAATAAATGGAAATTAGACCAGCTTTCTCCAATATGGCCTGCTCCAGGTTCATATGACTGCAGTACCCAGAATTCTCTCTGAAGCCTGGTATTTCTGAGAATTGCATTCCCAACATATCTGGAGGACACCATATTCCTGCATTTTCATCTAACTAATCCATTTCTATATTTACATTTCTTATTCCCTCCCCCTTAGGTTGCTGTAGAATTTCTATGTTCTTCACATTTTTTCCCCATAGACAACATAGACAACATAGAATTTCTATGTTCTTCCCTTCCCAGTGCCATTTCACTTGCTCTGCAGGTTTTGTGTGGGAAAATAGAATGAAAAAGCTAAGAAAGAAAAGTAGTGATGATACTAACTTACTAACTATGGTAAATATTTTCTGAAGTCTCAACATACATGTTGACATTGTTATAATGCTTTACAGATATTGCTAACTGTAGTCTGATTCAACACACACACACACTCACACACACCAGCACTGCAAATTAATTAAGAATGTTTGATATAGACTGATGTTGACCTGGAAGTTTATATGACTGGAGATATGATTTTGCAACTTGCATAATGAAAACTCAGATATCTACTCTGTGATTTCAAAAACACAGTCACACAGTTTCTAAGTGGTTCATCAAATAGAATCCCATTTAAGATCAACTGGAACTGAATCCAGTCCTCATGCTAACCTGCATTTCAATTCTGTAACTGCTCTGTTGAAAGTAATAGACAAATAGAACTTTTTTAGCAAGGAGATTATAGATTCTGTAATCTGCAATCAATTTAGATTTTCTCAAATGAATAGGGTTTCCTCCCCTATAAAGGATGGGGAACAGTGGCCCTCCAGATATTTCTGAAGTACAATTTCCAGTACAATTTCCATTGATCTTGCTGGCTATGGTTGCAGTACTCTTTAGGTCAGTGAATGGTTAATCTCCCACTTTGGATTGAGCGAGGTCGGGTGGGGGGTTAGCCAGTAGAAATTTCTTTACACAATTTGTATCCTGTTCAACTCCAAAGACTTGAGTAACATTAAAATTATAAGTATCCTAAAAAGAATCAATGTAGAATGATAGATCAATGACTTTAGCCTAGAGAGAAAATGGAGCTTCCTTATTTTCTAGCACCTGTGTCAAGCTGTCGTCATTGACATCTATAGGATCTGGTCTGTCCTTTCCAAATGCCATAGCCTTTCCATCAGTCAATCTGCTCTTCAAATTTCTTTCAGATCCTGCTTACTCCTGCTGGGTCCTCAGCTGCAGATTTGTCTTCCAGCTGGGTCTTGATTCACACAACACATACACAGCCCTAGGAATATCATACAACCATCACCAATCTCCTCTACTGCCTAACAGAGCTGCCTTTTATATATACTTTCATCTGTTCCCAGGTGTCTAAATTAGGCACAAAGCTTCTTGATGACTACATGGTGCATGGTGCTGGCAAATAGGGAAAAAAAATCTTGAAACCATTTTACAATTTTGTCCCGATAAGGATATCTCACCCTGCCATGCATTACTAATTGGATTATCCCTTCTTGCTTACAACCCAAAATATGCCAATGGCTTCCATTCCTGCCTGCTTCAGATTGAGAATGCCTGGGCTGATATGTTGCTCTATTTACATTATCTTCTGTAACTGTGGCTTCTCAAACTTTCCTCCCTTCCCTTCCCTCTTGGCTCAGGGAAGCAGATTCACAAAGTTTATAAACTTCTGAGTTAAAAGAATACCATCACTAACATCTTCCCACTGAGAAACCCTTTATGAAGAAACTTCCACTCGGGAATACTGGCAAGATTCAAGCATCTTTGTCATTGTCACTATTCATACCTTTCCCAATTTGCTTGATATTCCCAATAACACTACTGGATTTCTTGTAAATAAAGCCAAGCATTATATAATTACTTCTGTCTGTAGTGGAGGTGCTGGGGAAAGCTTAACAGGATTTATTCATTGGTTTGCTTTTTTTGGCTGGCAGCTTATTTCTTAGTATTAATTCAGTAACAGGGGTATGCTGTACCTTCCTGTTGTGATTGTTGAAAATAGAGGAAATGCCTCATCAACCAGACTGTTTCTAATTCTATTCTTAGAGAGAATTGAAGACTGGTTCACTCCGAATGGACATTTACATCTGGAATTCTTTTGAGTGAATAATAAGCAGAAAAATGCAGCAGAGATGCATGCTCACAAAGAAGCAGATTATAAGTGTACACCTATGTATAGAAGCTCCTAAGAGCTAAACAAGAAATGCAGGCAACTGGCTGTAAAGATGCTGGATGATTAAGGCAAAGCAAGTATTCTTGTTTATGTTAATGGATATCAGCTTCCCTGTGTATTAAAATAATGGCTTACTGAATACACTGTAGTCTGGAAGGGCTCTTTAGGTTCTTACATGTATTTTCATTTTGGATATGCAAGTTATCTACTAATGACATTTTTCTTCCTTAAAGTAGAATTAGAGTACTATGCCCAGTGTACCACAACCTGATAGATTTAAGATATAATTGATCTATTGGTCAGGCTGGCTAAAAAATTATTGGACTGTAGTACACAAAATACATCAGGTTGGGCTCGTTTTTTCCAGAATCAATGGGCAAAGTGTTACTTTTGTAAGCTTCCCTTAAAAAACAAAACAAAATCTCTATTTTATTTCTGTACAAAAACAGAAATGGATCAATAATGGCATCAATCTAAAAAAGGAGATATGAAAAGACAAAACTGGATATAGCTGATCGTACAGTAAGACTCTTAGCTGCCTCAGTGTTGGACCCTACAATAGGATAAGTGTAAAACCAAGTGTAGGACATATGATCACTTAACCCTGCCATATTCCCTTGTGGTGCTGTGTATCATTTGGTACGCATGTGTAGGGAAAAGGCCACATTCATCTGATAATGGAACTGTCTTTTTGGGTGGCAAATGTAGAAATGGACATCAAAATTCCTACAAAACAGGAATGGCCAACAGGAAGTCTTCCAGATGAGCTAGAGTCTACATGGGATGATAAGAATTGCCATTTAACATCTTGAAGGCAGGTATTTAAAGCTGCACTCTAAAACACATTCTGTTCCTTTTCTTTTGAATAAAGGCAACCTACTATTTATCTAATTTAAGATGATTTCTTACCCCATGTGGAAGATTACTCAGAGAATACCTATCACATTTGAATGTTACTTTAAAAGTGAATTATTTCAGATAAATATAGTAAGTAATATTTAAGGCCAAGCTAGACAAATTTCTGCTCAGCTAGTGATAGCACCTACCTGACCTTGGCTGATCTCAGAAAGCAGGGATAGATCTGGTTATGTTTGGATGGGACACCTGTATGCAACACTGGAAAATCAAAAGAGCATCCTCGAAGACTGGCCACTCCAAGAAAATTGAATGTAGATTTCCATGAATTCACTAAGAGTTGAGCTTGACTTGAGCAAGAGTTTACCTTAGACAAAACTGCTCTTTGTGTATGTTTTTGTGTAGGGTGTGCATGTGTGTGTGTGTGTTTCAATGTGTGGGATAGGTACTTTTGCATTGCCCTTTATAGACTCCTATCTCAGATAAATAGATGAAAGATGGATGGATAGGTGGAGGTAATATCCAGTAATAATATGGATATAGAAATTTTCAAGGAAGAAGGGTTATATGTAAGGGCTTGGCACTTTACATTTGCTGTGAAAATAACTGCTTTGTTTCTTAATTATACAAATAAAGGGCTTTCAAGGACTTTTCAATTTTGTATCTAAAAACAAAGAAACATGGAGATAAAAATGCAGCTTCTAGAAAAGCTAAACCCTTTGAGGGTGTGATAGTAATGGACAAAAATATTCATTTCTGTTATATTGTTTTACTTGCCTTGATTTCCATAAATACTGATCACTATTTGCAAGAAGGTCTGTTTTGAGGGAAAGCTTGGTATAAACATATCAAGGACAACTCAAGAGAATATGTCTCAGGGGAAACATCACAACAAAGAAATAGATTGATTAAAGGCAGAGGTATATTTGGAAGCATCTGTTGAGAGATTGTAAGTGAGACACAGGATAAAAGGCCAGAAGATAAAAAAAAAATTTTTGAGATCTCCACCTCCATCCCCTTTTAGATGGTATTGTTTCTTCATTCAACATTAAAAAAAAAAAGTCTCTCCAGTATGCATATGCACTTCCATATAAAGCTTTGTCTAAAATATTTCTCTTTACCTTTCTGAAACATTCATAGACAGTTTCACATGCTGAATTAACTGGGTGCTGTTTATTTTATTCTTATATATATATATATATATATATATATATATATATATATATATATATATATTAAAAAAAACTTAATATAAAGATGTAAGTCTCCCTTTCCTTTTCTGGTACAGAGAAATTGACAACTTTTGCATAATTAAAGTAATTTTAAAATTGCTTGTAGAATTTCAGACTGTTGGTCTATCTGTGAGAGCTTTGCCTGTATTGACAACAGAACCCCAAGTTTTCAGATAGAAATCGTTGGGGGGGGGTACTTGGCAATGGTGGGGATTGAACATGGCATTCTCTGCACTCATAGCATATGCTCTATCATTGAACTACAATGCTTCCCAAGGAAAAATTGCAGTGCATGTGAAATTTATAGAAAAGAACTGGGGGAAAACAGTAAGTCAGAAATCCAGGTTCAACCCTCTCTCCATGTGTCCAGATAAGGCTTTGTGCTTGGGACTCTTAACTAAGTTAATATCTCAAAGGAGAGGAAGGAGAGGTCTTCTTCGTTGAAAGTTGCATTATCTTCACATTCTGTACACTCCCTAGCCATGCAACCTTACTAGCAGTAGCATGAGGCTCCCCATCTTGCTGTGTCTTCCTTCTTGTTTGGACAATAATTGATCAATGCCATGTGGTTGTATCATCACGGTATGTTCAGATTACAACTGCTGAAACAGAAGAAACAGCCATTTCTCCTGCCATCTGAACATTCAGAATGAAACTAATTTGTTTTGCTTTTGTTTTTGCTTTTGTTTGTTTTTGTTTTGTTTTTTCCTATTACTTCCCTTTAATGTCCTTCCAACCTCCCTAAATGGGGCAAATTCAAAGGGAGTATACATTTCAGCATATCATTTCTCAGAATCCAGAGCTAAAAGAACTTCTGGAGAATTTCTCTATCACCCTGAAAATGAGACAGAAAAACAAAATTCCCTTTTGTAGGGGAACAAAAGTTTCAGAAATAAATAAAGGAAGATTGATTGTCTTTACTGTTTTGTATATGATTTCCATGTTCTGATAATACAGAAGCAACAAGGTTGTGCTTTAAAAATATATCATGCTTTTATACATGGTCTTCTCATTTATATCTAAAATTCTGGCTCTTGTGTTGCATGCTAACACAAGTAGCACAGGACTGTTTTTTTTTTTTTTAACACAACTTGTTTACTGCTTGCTAAGCCTTCACTTTATGAAAATATTTTCAGTTGGAATCCCTTGGATTTGTCCTTGATAGCACTTGTTTTTCAAAATCCAACTACAGGTATGGACATCCTTAATTAAAATAGTACTGTACTTTAAACCACAGTGAAGAAAATATATCTAACCATACGCAGGATAAAAACAAAAACAAAACAAAACAAAAAACAAAAAATCAAAACAAGCCCTACTCCAATAGAATATAAAAAAGTATCTAATTGCAAAAATCACAAACATATAAGGGATTTATTTAATTACTAGGAATGGGTACTGTAGCTACAAAAGGCACATTAGAATTCTCCCAAGATTTAGGCAGGAAATATAATACAATATTTATGCAGTCCAGTCATTGATCTGCTTATTCATATCTTAAACATATCACTTTTTCCATACTTACTTACAATCAGCTAGTCATCTATATTCTTTTTGCCCTTCTACAGGCTGTCGCAGTACATCAGGAGAACATAAGACAAATGAAAACCAGAGTTTTCATTTTTTTTTTCCCCAGCATGATACTATTGTAGTAGCTTTGTGTAATAGCCTGTCATTATGTTCCAAG
Organism: Candoia aspera; assembly: GCF_035149785.1. Taxonomy (NCBI): domain Eukaryota; kingdom Metazoa; phylum Chordata; class Lepidosauria; order Squamata; family Candoiidae; genus Candoia; species Candoia aspera. Next base: position 127,856,291 of record NC_086155.1, on the reverse strand, counting down.
TCTCTTCTACTAGTTGCCACCAAGAATGTGGAACAGGAGCCGCATAAGGTGATGGTAAAGTTTAATACGGGTAGCTGAAATCTCTAGCTAGTGGCGGGGTGGGGGGCTGATGAAGGTAGTGTACCATACTGTAGATACTTTAATACAGTGTATTTCAAACTTGGCAACTTTAAGATGTGTGAACTTCAACTCCCAGAATTTCCCAGCCAGCATGCTGGCTGGGGAAGTTTGGGAGTTGAAGTCCACACAACTTAAAGTTGCCAAGTTTGAAATATATTGTTTTAATGCATGCTCCAGACTTGAAGGAAAGGAATTCTCAGGAGCCATTATGATACAAGAGTTCATTAATTCCTTTCCTTTTTCTGTTTTCTGTACTGGTCTGCATCAACCCAGAGAAACATACACGAGATTTTGCATAGAACTAAAATGGCATTGACAGGCCATTTGGAATGGCAGACTTGTAATGTCAAAAATGGCAACCATGATGGCTCAAGAATGGTATCAATTTTATTTGGGAACAATACAATGAAAATCATGTTATTAGGAAAGGCGGTGGAGGATAAAATAGGAATCATTAGGGAAATAGCATTCAGTGGGGAAATAGCATATGTGAAAATAAGCAGTGTTGTTGGAATAGAAATAAAAACACAAAAAAGTTCACAAAGCATTCCATGAAGTCCAGTAGCATCTATATTAAGCAATGAAAGTGTCAAAATGAACCATGCATCATCATGTCATCAATGCAGATGACTGGTTTATGTAGTGATGTAATTAAGTCTGGCAAAGTATGATGACATTTGTGTGATGACATAGTCACACACAATGTCATTTGCCCCCATTGTTCCCCACATGGGTATCCAAGTAACCGTCCATGGGAAATGTCAGGGAAAGAGAAGGTAGAAATCACTGGAAAGGAATATTCAGTAATGAAATACCGTTTATTAGAACTAAGAGAACAGCTAAGAACAATATAAGAAAATATACAGCATCATTTTATGGAACAGAACAAAGCCAATATATGCTCTGCAGAAGCTCTTTTCTTTGCCTTAAAAAGAGAAAAAGTTGGGCAGGGAATGAGATGGTTACTGGTACATATGCTTTATCTTTAAGAATCAGAAGTGGGAGAGAGAAGGACTGAAAATCCAGCCTGTGTGTAATAAATAAATCAGCTCCTTAAGGGAGGGTGGTGAGGTGGAGAGTAGTAGTTTTTAGGTAAGAGAGGACTCTGACATAAAAACATTTGTCAGCCTCTGAAGACAACAAGCCTTGTATTGGAAATTTGGAAGGGCAGAAGCCTGAAATTTAAACTAGAGTCTAGAAACATAACTCTCAGACACATCTACACTGCAGTAGGCAATCAAATGTTTTTTTTGGGACTTTATTCTTGTCTGCAGTAAAGATTCTAGTGGAGTTCAGCTGTGTTATGAAATCTGCCAAATCCAGCTAAGAGCTAATTGTTGGGTTTGTTAGTTGTGGAAGAAAGAATAAGGAAGAATATGAGAAAGGGGCTGAGAAGCCAGCCTTTATGTGAAGGCAGATAATAGGTCAAGGGAAAGAGGAAAACTGGTATGTGGTGTACCTTTCAGTCACATGGTCTTGTTCTTAAGGAATGGAGTTAGAGCCTCCAGAAATTCACAGAAGAAAAGTAGATGACCTCTATCCATAGCTTTTCATCACTGCTTTATGGCTATGTCAGCTCAATGCATTCCTAGAGTCTGAAATGAAATTCAGACCACTTCACAGGGTGGACATTGCTATTACACCTTTTTTTCCTCGATTGGTCCTAGCTGATCAGGAAAAGCTGACTGTCTTAGTAAAACCCAACTCAGTGCAGGTTGCTCCATGGTCTCAGGAAGACTGTGTTTCTAGGGTCCAAGGAGGCAAACTACTGGAGGGGCTATATGCAGCTCATGGATGATTCAGCATCCCTTGGGCTGTAATTACAAGTCCAGCTAGGTTGAGGACCCTAAGAAGCCTCTACCCACTGTGAGATCACTCTTACCAAGGACAAATCTAGTCCATCAAGATCTGGCATTAGGTGGTTAAAAAGATTACCTGAGTAAGCAAAAGTTCTAGGAAGAGGAAGGCTTAGAGCTAACTGCAGCTTTCTTTTGAGCAAATTCAGCTGGAAATAGACCAAAGAGCTGAAAATATTTATTTCCTTCTCATTCTAGCTGGCCAAAATTTAGTTTTTAATATTGGTTCTTCCCAATGTGGTTACTCAGAGGGGTTCCTGAATTATCCCTTTACCCAGGGGTAATATTATCAAAGCCTTCCCAGATCTGATGGTCTTACATTCAAGGGGATCATTGCCAATGAACAGAAAGGTTTATTACAGTCAAGGGATCCAAGAACAAATATGGTAACAAAGAAAGAAAACAGCATACATTTTGACATTTCATGGGAAAGAAGTCATTCAGAAAATAGTTTCTTCCTGCATTTCATTGTTAATGAGATTTATAACTCAGACATCCTTTCAACTGGAGGTCTAACTGCTTGCTTCATCCCTCCACAAAGGAAGTAACTTCTGGGGTTACAGGCAATATTGGCGTTAAACGTAGGCAAAAGGTCATATTTGCAAATGAAGAGAGATTAAGGAAAGGAGGATTCTTCATAGGTAGGGAGGTACAACCCAAAGTATGTCTTGCAGGATGTGTGATCGTATACTCTGCACCTGCCAGCACCTCCTTAAAGAAGCTGTCTTATCCTAAGTTAGAACAGTAGCTGTTTTCCCAGGAAAGTAGGTATTTCAGATAAAGGAGATCCTGACAGGTTGTGGCAAAACGTTTTAGAGAAGCTCTTGGTGCCTCTCACTCAAACATATATTTTCATGGGATCTCATGGCTACAATGTGAGCCCAGGAAAATATCAGTTTCTTTACAGGGGAAGCATATACATACATGCCCTCTCCAAAGCAGTGTGTCTGCTTTGTATTTTTTTTTCCATATTCCCACTTAAAACACTGCTCTAAAGTAACTCTATGTCTGCCCTAGCACCTGCCATGTTCTGAAGGCTTATCCTCCCTTACAAACCTAAAATGGTATTGTCTTGGGATTTCAGGTATGAGATCTCTCAGGACAATCTGAAGGGGAGTGGATTTCAGCTGCCATATTATACTTCCAAGCTACATTCTTGGCTATAAATGTGTTTTATGTAAACAGCTATATAGTACATTTGGGTCCTATGATGCTGATAACAGAAAACAACAACAATATAGGGATGGAAAGAAAAAAGTGGGTCCTTTAGCTCAACATTTGAAGGCCAGATTTAAGTCATTTCCAGCATGTAATTGTTCTTTTTTATAGATTTTTTCTCTTCTTAACCCCCACCAAGATCTTATTTTCAGAAAACCTTTCAGGAAAGCAAGCACACATATCAACCACCATGTCAGAACCAGACCCTCTCCCTCCCTCCTTCCCTCCTTCCTTTCAACATACCTTCTGTCTCTCAAATCCTAAAAAAGATCCAACCATATGAACCATTAGTAACTGGGGATGTAATGGTATTTGACTTTGCAGGAGCATTCTTCCCCTTAGAGCAAACCAATGTGGTTAATAAGATGTCTGGCTTTTGTTCATCTGTATGCATACTTCACAGCTGGAAACAGTCTGCCTACTAGTTTACTGAAACTGTTATTCTCAGCAAATGCAAATGTGTACAGCAGTTTTGTTTTGTTTTGTTTTGTTTAACCAAATGCACTTTCATAACATTTTTGCTTGGATTTCTGTTTCAGCACAGGAAGTTGTTGAACATAGAATATAATATTTTGGATACAAAAAGAGCTTGATTTCAGCACTTAAGCAACTGTTGCAAATAAAATACTGTTCTTAATAAGCAAGACACTTGACTGGATCAGTCTTGGGAAATTAAACTGTACTAGACACCAAAAGCCACTGAAACATCCAAACCCCAAAATGTATCATTCCTGCTGTCCAGCAATGTCCAATATTCACGAGAGTCACTTCCATCCCAAGGATTCCATGCAGAATTCTATGACATGGGAGTTCTTTATCATATCCTTAATCTCAACTAGTACAGGGCATCCAACTAGTGGGAAAGTGCTGTCTCCCGTACATTGCCAATCTTCTGTGCCACTAACCAAGTACACCAGTACAGTTTCTTTCTCTACCAAATCCAGATTTCCAATGGGCTGTGATATTCCCTTCCAAAATGGGATTTCCATGTAGAACTGCTGCTGTTTTAACTCTGTATACTTTTTCATATTTGACATATTTATTTTGACTCCATATTATGAACTCACTATGAAGACAGTAAATTGTGATTTTCTTTGGATGACTTTGAGGTTTATTTGTTTGTTGGCTTGCTTGAAAAAAAAAGAATCTTGAAAAGCTTTCAGGATATCCATATCTGATTGTGTTCAGTTTGAAACTGAAGATAAAAGGAGAAAAAAAAAAAACATTAAAACATGACAAACATGAAACTGAATATAGAAAAACATATACGTTTGATGGAAAATACTATGATTTTTCCCAGGCAGAATTTAGGTGGCTTATATTGACTTTTTAAACATCATGGGGGGAAAAAAACAGTTATATTGTATTTCTAGTTTGAAATTATTTGTAGATAGGAAAAAAAGGCCGGTGAATCAAGTGAATGTAAAAGTGATTGAGCATCTGAAGCAATTCTATGCATCAGAACAACATTTTAACTAGTCAAGCCAGTAAAGAGAAGGTGGAATCTGGTGGACATACTATCTTATTGAAAGGAAAGCTATATATTATTTTGGCAAGAAGTTTTTCCCCATAATCAAGAGATGGAAGAAGTAAATATCTGCAGCAAAAGCTTCTCTAAATTTAGTACTCATATTTTTTTATTGATTAGAACTGTGTGTGTGTATATAAAAAAGCAGGTAGGACAGGAAGGAAAATAGGTATGAAAAGTAATAGTCAATTATCGTTTACATAGCCATTTTTTAAAATCCATTCAATTGTGTCTGATTCTCAGAGACTGCCTGGAGAAGTAGCTGCAGTTTTCTTGGCAAGGTTTTCCAGAAGTGGTTTGCCATTGCTTCCTTTTTAGGGCTGAGAGAAAGCGACTGGTCCAAACTCATCTGGCTGGACTACAATTCACAGTCCCCTGGTTTCTAGCCTTAACCACTAGACCAAACTGGCTCTCTTACACAGGCATGAATAGGTTTAAAATAAGATATGTTTAAAATTTCTACGGCCTTTTCAGGGGAAAGGTGAATAAACAGAGGGAGATTTAATTTGATAGCATGGTATAGTCATTGCTCCAGTGGTCTTCAGCCTTTCTGGATTTTTATGCTTTAATTAAATCCTAAATGGAGATACAGGGACGCGGTGGCGCTGCGGGTTAAACCGCTGAGCTGCCGATCGGAAGGTCGGCGGTTCGAAACCGCGCAGCGGGGTGAGCTCCCATGGCTCGTCCCAGCTCCTGCTCACCTAGCAGTTCGAAAATATGCAAATGTGAGTAGATCAATAGGTACCGCTTCGGTGGGAAGGTAACGGCGTTCCGAGTCGTCATGCTGGCCACATGACCCGGAAGTGTCCTATGGACAACGCCGGCTCCAAGGCTTAGAAATGGAGATGAGCACCGCCCCCTAGAGTCAGACACGACTGGACTTTACGTCAAGGGAAACCTTTACCTTTACTAAATGGAGATACAAATCAGCTCCTCCCATAAGCTGCATTTTGTTTAGGAAGTTTGGGCAGCCAGATAAGATACTGAGCAATGAAGAAAAATGTATTGCAAGAACAAAACAAAACAAGGACCTTCACAATTCTATCCCCTAAAGAAATTCTGAAGTAGTCCAAAAACACTGTGATAATGATTTAGAAAAAGAAAAACCACTGATAGATTGTTCTCTGTACCCTGAGTACCTGCCCCTTTGCTCCCTCCTTTCATCATTCACCCACCACAAACAGGAACCTCCAAGCCATGAAAGACTTTGGGTGGCTTTGAGTTGGATCAGAGCAAAGTAGATCCACTTACAAGCCATTCAATTCTATGTGAAAAAATAGTTACGATCAGCTGAAGTCTCATTATTATCAATGGAAGATAGTTGCTGGTCCTCCAGATGCTACAGAACTGCAACTCCCAGCCTCCTCCATCATTGGCCGTGTTGACTAAAGTCTGTTTGGAATTGTAGTCCAACATCTGAAGAGAAGGCAAAGTTTAAAAAGAAGTAGAACAAGTGCTAGATGCACTAAATCCTTGCTATGAAATTTTGTTAGCTTTACATAGTTTTTCCCTCTGCTACTTTTTTTCCGGTGGGGGGTGGAATAGGCAGAAATCTCAACAGCTGTAGTTGTTCCATTAGGGTAGAATGATACCCTGCAGAAACTCTGTGAGGCTATCAATTCCATGATACACTTTTGCACAATATCGCTGTGCAAATTTGCTGTCAGCGCTTCAAGGTAGTCCATAAAATAAGCACCAACCATGATTACTAACACTACCTTTACTATAAGGTTACAGTAACACAATCTTGCAAGTCTGAAAGTACGTCTCTCCCCACCTCACCTTTACAGTCCAAGAAACTAGGGAGGGTCCCTTCTGAGATTTCGCCATGCTCCCATTCCTTCTGCAGGCTAAGCTTCCTCTTATCTGACCATTGCCTAGTCTGTGACTGCTGCTGCTGCTCCTCCTCCTCCTGTCTCTCAAGGACATTCTCACAGACCTTTACACTTGCACAATATCCATGTGCAAAGCTGTTCACGTGTAGGTGAACTAATGTGTTGATATCAACATACAGGATTTTAGCCAGCAACCCCAAGAGAAATATGGGAGGGAGAGATGTCACAGAAAAAAAAATGGGGAAAGTGGAAAGGGCCTTTCTATAGCTTTCTGTTAAAACCAGTCCTGATTCTGGACATGTCTCTCCTGTTTCTTGGTTCATATAAATATTTAATTCATATATAAAATTCAAATTTAAGTTGCTGTACAAGAATGCTCTGTGAGAGGAGGAAGTAGCTGCTTTCCAGCCAGAAGTTCTATCTTCCTGGGTACATGTCTGCTTTTCGTTACCTGTTAAGATTTGCTTTGTTTATACATTCTGTTGCAAATAGGGGCTATTGTGCTATGTTGTATTTAACCAGGAACAATGAATGCCTATAACACCTACACTACTTTGACAATTCCTGCAACTGTAGTATACCCACTTACTTGGGAGTAAACCTCCATGGATGATGATGTTTCTAAACAGGCTTCTAAATAGACATCTCAAGAATAACTGTTAAGTTCCCTTTGAGAAGAAGCAAAGAAATAATGATAAAACTACCCACACATTAGGAATTACCACTGAAATTTATCTGTAATCGACACCAGTAAGCTCATTAATCCACTTTGTTCCTTGTCTTCTAGCTCAAAGAGCAATAAAGTTGGTAAGACAGAAAAAATCATTGATGCAGTGTTTGTATTAAAATATATAACTTCTTTAATAATGTCATTTGTTTTTGGACCTTAAGAAATTGCCTCTACGTGACTTAATTAGGGTCACCAAATTTGGGTTGCAAAAATCCAAAGAATCAGTAGATAGCAGCAAATAAATATGGAAATACATCTTTGCTGCCATCTAGTTCAGAGGTTTGCAGCCTAGATCTGGTACTCTTACTCTTAATTAACTTGGTTCTATCTACCTACCTACCTACCTACCTACCTATGTTTGGCTAAATATAGATCCTAAATAGAGAATAAATGGGAGTCAACCCAGGTTACTTCATTTTAGCTATACAGTTTTCTACCATTAACAAAGACCTAAATAACCCATGTAAAATAAGAATGGTAAGCCTCTCATAGGAAAACAAACTCAAAATAATAAGGAAAAAGGAGGAGTTAAAATGTTCACCTTATTCCTCCAGGTAAGTTATGCTATCATAACCACAATACCCCTAAATGTTTTGGTTTTTTTTAAAGGGACAGGTCCTAATTAAAAAAAAAAAAAGAATCCACACTTCATAATTCTATTCTGTACTGTTGTATGAATGATTCAGATTTAATATTTGTAATATTAGAACTTCAACATGATCATTACTTAATTGATAAGGTTGTTCATCTCAGCAGAGGATGGAAATGAGCTAGTCTGAAATGAAGTAAGCCAGGTAAAGTTGTTTGAAATCGCACTTTTGTTCACTTAACTGTACACTGTTTTATTTTATTTTATTTGCCTTTTTTATGTTGTATCTATGAAACATAAACATTATGGGTGAATTCTGAGTTGAGTGTGTGTGTGTGTGTGTGTGTGTGTGTGTAAGATTGGAAGGTGCCTACCCTTTTGACTGATGGGCTATTTACAAAGTAATCTCATGGATTGTTCCTCCCTTTGAAATGCTTAGCATTTCTATAGTTGTGGTTTTAAGATTTTAGTGTTATATATTGTCTGTGTTATATATTTATAAAGTGTTTTCCTAGATATTTTTTTTTGATGAAGAGTTTCACTACAGTTACAGTATTTTCTGTGGTTTTGATGAATTCCCCATAGCTGTTTTTGAAGTTTGTATCATTTTTTGATAGAATCTGCACTCATGCTTTATTGTTTTACATGCATTACCAGACATTCTACCCAATTTTTAAAAGACTCTTGGCTGTACTATCTTTATACCAATAACACATTTCCTACACAGAAACAATTCTGCCTACCACACATATTACATCTATTTTTTTCTGAACATGCTCAGAGTGACAAACATAGATCTGTAATGAATATGCTAGTGGAGATACTTTTTGCATCCTCTGTATCATACAGTACTTATCCTCTTCAAGGGAAATGATGGATGGATGGATGGATGGATGGATGGATGGAAGGGAGGGAAGGAGGGAGGGAGGGAGGGAGGGAGGGAGGGGGGAGATCAAAATTAAAATATTCTAGTATGCCAAGGTATACATCTGAAAATATAAATTAATGGGGGGAGGGGCAAGAGTATACTTGGATTTTAAGGGACATGTCTAGAGGCTGAAAGCCAGAAAATGGTCATGGCCGGGTCTAAAACAAAATTAGATTTTATTCAACTTTATTAAAATAAGACTAAATTCAACTAATTTGGTTACTGGCTCTCTGCCCAGGACTTTGGTAAAATGACTGATGCCCCTTTCTTTGTTAAACTTTACCTAAGAATGGGACAAAGTTATTTGACCTAATCCTCTCTTGCCAGGTTCCTACATGGGCTGCAGGGGTAATAGTTCAGACTGGAATGTTTTCCAGATTGTGAAATCTGGTTCTATGCTCATCATTTATATATATTATTTGAGGAGGGGGTACCTCCAAGCTGATGTTAACTCCTGGTGACTGCCTGGACAAGTCCCTGCAGCTTGGCAAGGTTTTTCAGAAGTGGTTTGCCCTTGCCTGCTTCCTAAGGCTGAGAGAGAGGGACTGGCCCAAGGTCACCCAGCTGGCTTTGTGCCTCAGGCAGGACTAGAATTCACAGTCTCCACATTTCTAGCCTGTTGCCTTAACCACTACACCAGACTGGCTCTGGTATATAGGGACAGTGTATGCCTAAAGTTATGTTTGGCAAAAATATTTCATTTCTAAATGACAACAACTACCTCAAGATGGCTATATGGGAAGCAATATTAAATATGTATTAATCAAATAATGAATTACATGGAATTGGTTTATGATTAAATAGAGATGACAGTGACTTGGGCAGTAAAAGATTGATTTGTCCATTGCTAAAATCTACAGAGTGCTGAATATTGCCATAGTGAATATGAAGGTAATTTCATTCTGAATTTAGGTATGCTTCTAGACAAGATTGATCCTGTCAGGTCTCATTTTATGTGCTTTATTTGTCTCCCCACTCTCTATCAACATTATTTTGATAGAGCTGCTGCAAACATGGAACATATGAGGATCAGTTGCCCATAATGACCCTGGTCTTAACCTAAGAATGTGATGCTAGTCTTTTTAAAATGACATTCCTGATTGTAAAGAAAAATAGAGGCAGAATTTGCCAATACAAATTTGAATTTGATCTGTGTTACATCTTACATTCCTGCTGTTTTGTCTCTTTTCTGAAATACATGATGCTGATTTGTGGTTCAGCTTTGTTTATATCTACCTCCATCATTCACTTTAAGATAAGTTATTTGGATCCAGGATTTAAAAAGGGGAAAATGTTTGAGGAATAAGCAAAGATGATGTCAGCCCCATGTTGATGTAGACCAGACCAAGAAACAAACTCTGTGGAAGTCTAAAACTAGTTTTATTAAGATGGACTACAGTAACAGGTTGACTCAGCCATCCATCCTTCTGAAGGTCAGTAAAATGAGTACCCAGCTTGCTGGGGAAGGTGACGATTGGGGAAGGCAATGGCAAACCACCCCACTATAAAAAGTTGCGAAAGTGGCATCCCCACAAAGGGTCAGACATGACTTGGTGCTTGCACAGGGGACATTTCACCTTCACCACAGTAACAGAATCTTGCAAGTCTGGTTATCCTTTACCTCCTCCCTTTCTTATATTCATGTGAATGAAGGGGGTGTCCCTCTAAGATGTTTACACATACCTCCTTCTTGTTTGAGGCTCAAGCCATATTCTTCTCCTTGTTTGATAATGGATCCTTCTCTCTGTCAAGGTCATCCTTTTTACTCTCTACATCTAAATACAAATTGCAAATAATAATAATAATAATAATAAAACTTACCAAGCAGTAACTTAGAGATTCATGTCAGACTGCTCATTCCTATTCCACTGAGGGAACAGGACGTGCCATGGTGGCTTTTACTCACATAAGTGCTGAAGCTCTAGAAACTGGAGCAACATTACCCTTCACAGATCTTGTACACTCCTTGAGTGAGTTCTAGTTCTTTTTAGAATCAGAATATAAGTAAGCTCTGGGTTTGTAAACAGAGAGTCAGAAAACAGAGTGTACTGGTGGTATTGGGAGGGGAGTAAGCCCTGGATCTCTGGCTCATATTTAATCTCTTCATTTAGCTACCTGGCACACATAGATCCTTTTTCAGTACAAACAGGGTAGTGTCTACACAATGCAAACCTACTATACTTGAGTAAACTGCCAAGATTTCTAGGGTTGGGGATATATACAACTGAAATGCTCAATACAGTCTTTCAAGTGCTTCATAAGACTTCCCACTTCTAGCTGTGGATGAGTTATGAACACATTTATCCTAATCTTAGCTGGGCAAATGGGGATATTGGGACTGGTGCCTATGTGCCTATCATAATTCCCACACCTTTTTGAATTCTCATGTGTAGAGTTAAATCTATTGCTTGGGGGAGTATCTGTTATCATGTGGTCTAGAGTTACTCATGCTACACCAGAAGTATAGAAGAAGATGCTCTAGACCCTCTACCATTTTACTATAATATCAGAGACCTGTGAGCAAAAATTATTGGTAAGAACCGCAAACTCTGGACCTGTTGAACGTAACATAAATCTGTAGAAAATTATCATTATGCTGTGAAGTGTTTTGGATTTAAGGAAAAAAAAATGCTTCAGACTGCATGAGGGTATGAACATTACACCTGTTTGCAACTCTTTAAACGGAACTTTTTTTTTCCCCCTGAGATCACCTAGGCAGTCATATGGTCTCAGGAAAAGCTTCTTCCTGAATTGAATTGATCATTTATGAAGAATGATTGAGAGTATTGAGGAAGAATTGAAGGGTAATGAGAAGTTCTGACTGTGGAACCATTATTTGTCATATCCAAAGTAGTTTTTGAGGGGGAAAATTGACATGGAAGAACAAGAGAGAAGTGGAAAGGGGGAAAAAAAAAAAACTAAAATGAAGGCAAAAACAGTTTTAGTAAAAAATGTGTGCATGTCTTGTACGGCGAGAAATTTAGAAGATAAATTCATCTTCCAGCAAAAACCATAAAAGTACACCTAAAATGAAGGCTGCAGAGTTAAAAGGACTGCATTACAGAACAGCATGAAAGCTGGTGGAGTTGTGCTAATGGGAAGTATGAAAAATAATGGTTGGTGAAATTATGAAGTAAAAGAGGTTGTGGATGGGAAAAATAGAAATATCAGAGAATAAGTAGTTCCAAAAATGATGAGAGAAATATATTGTATAATGTATCTGCAGAGAAACAGATAAGCATTCAATGACAGATATGCAAAGATTGAAAAAATCTGAAAGGGGACAGATATTTTTCACATAATGGTTTATGGTTTTATTATTTTTATGTATCTTATTTGAAATTATTTAAAATTAGTTCAAGCTAACATGTTTCATGCTGATTTTTTTAAAGCAGGAACAGCTTTTATGCATTGCCTGTTCCCAATTCTAAGTGTGATAACCATGAAAGTGAAATCTCACACTGAGATAATTTTGCATGTATTGAAGTGATGGCATGAGTGGATATCAGAGATGTTGTGCTGTTCATAGTCTTCTCCTCTAGGAGGTAGGTAAATTCTATCCTCCCTCCCTCCAGGTCTGCTTTGAGGTTGGAGATTTGTGTTGGCTTAAGCAACTTGTCTCCCATGCTGTTCCTAGCTTTTTTCTTAAGCCAGCTTCAGAAATTTCAGTTCAGATTGCAGGGGGTTGGCAAAGGGGCTGGGCTGGTGCTCAGTGTGGATTATAGCCACTCCAATACCTGATCGGTTATTCCCCTGCTTCTTTCCATTTGTGCAGGGAAATCAAGACTTGCTGGCTGGCTCCTGAGTGGTCTGGTCTACTAGAAACTGCTTTTTTCCTTTTAGGGATTGTTCTGTTCTCACTTTCCATTACTTTCCCAGATGTTTGCTAACATGGATGCCTTTACTTGTCTTTCCCACTTTTTCTCCTTTGATATTAAAATAGATCTTTCCTTTTTTCCAATGCTCTTGTGCTATGGTAATCAAAGAAATAGGGAAAATACTATTCTTCCATTCCATGCAGGGCCATGGAAATTCTGTAGAGAGGAAAAACTGATAGTTTAACTTCACAGAAACAAGCTAGCAATGTTCCACATTTTTTTAACGGTGGGGGGAGTTTTGCAGTACTGTGAGCATGGGGTGGGCAAGCAAGGGAAGCATGTCTTACCCAGCTTGGGCAGAAACCACTGGGAAATCTAAGGGCTGAATGGAACCTGAGCTTCTGGGCTAAGGGTAGTTCACTGACTTAACAGGGCCATTACTGGATTAACCACAAGATTAGAAAGAAAAAGAAAAAAAAAAAAACAACTGCAAATCAGCAAAGAACAGCAGCCTAGCATCCTAGGACAAAATGGCTGCAAAGGGTAGAAAACAGCCACTGGAAAGGAGGGGATATGCCAGGCACTGCAGACAACCAGAGCTGGGCCTTCAACTCGAATGGAATGAAGTACTGAAGATCTTCCACTCTGAAGGGCTTAAGATGGCTTGAGATGGAAAGCAGTAGATTTGAATCGAAGCTGGAAAACACAAGGCATGGGGTACATTTGTAATGGGCTGGGAGAGGAACCTGATCTTCTGGGGAAGTGGTCAGTGGGCTGTACTGGTGATGGGCCAAGCAGAATGGTCCAAGTAGAATGGTGATGGGTCAAGCAGGATCTGCCTTTATTTTCAAACTGGTATTAGTGTAGTAATAACTAAAAAAAAGAGCTGCCTTAATAGAAATGCAATTTAAATGTCTAGCTTTTTAAAAAAAAACTTGGACAGTGACTTGGAGGATAACTGTGTTCATTTTCCATGCCTCTTATGGATGCCAAGGTCCCCTCCTCCCACTATTTTTTTTCAACATAGCAAAAGAGCCTTGGAAGGGTTAAGGGAGGTTTGGGGTACTCTGGTTCCTCCTGCAGTCCTGATTATGACATAAATATGAAATTCACTAATGAGGATCTAACCTCCACTTGCAGCTATGCACATGGTATTTGGGTATCCTATGAGTCTGCCTTATTTGACATGTTTTTTATCATTATTGTCAAACATTTCTCCTCCTCCTTAAATACTATTTTTCATATTCAAATCCCAGAGTTCTAAAGCAGCCAAATTCCAGGTCTGTAAAATGCTTGAAAGTTCTGCAAATTCTGTTCAAGTGAACGAACTGCTAGAACAGCTTAAATTCAACCAAAAGTTACGAACAATGTCAGAAGGAAAGGATCACAATAAAATTGTCGAAGAACTTAGTTCAGTACACATTTTTAAACAAATTGTAGAATTCCCATTTCCTGAATTACTATATGGATAGCGACAGTGTTATCCCCGAATTCCATAGTTTTCTGGATATTACAATAGGTTTTCTTACTTTTTAAAGTTAACAGATTAAGAAAAAGATTTAGTAACATGAATTCATGATTGAATACATATAAAGCTAGGTTTGATACAGAATGATCTGTAGATCCCTAGATCAGGCAGATTAATAGCATATTGTTACAAAGGAAAAGGTTAGGCTTGCTTAAGCAAAAAAATGAATGCAGTGGAACATTTTGTCCTAGTGAGTTCTTATGTGATACTCTAGCCATAATATAATGACCTTTGCAATGGCTGTCGCCTGTGTAATATGGATCAAATTCTCCCTGCTTTTTAGACAATATTATAGCACCTAAGTTATGCTACAATTTGATTTAAAGGCACTATAATCAAGGTATTATGTACTGTTTTTAAATTAACCTTTAAATGTTTAGCTTCAGATATACTTTGTATATACTAACTTAAAAGAAATTAAGGAAGGATTCAAAGTATGCTGTGTACTGTGTTTGAACTCCATAGAGGCAAAGCAGGATTTTAAATCTCTCCCTCCCTCCCTCCCTCCCTCCCTCCCTCCCTCCCTCTCTTTCTCTCTCTCTCTCTCCCAACTCCATGCCAACTCTGGGTGGCTTGCAACAATAAAAACAATCCAAAACCATAGGAAGTGATGGAGCATAAAATAATTCTAGGCCTTCTGTCAGTATACCTAGCGATACTTAAAACATTTTTTTTATTCTCATATTTAATGTAAATGTATCTAAAGCACACTTCCTGAATATTAGCACAGGGCCTCAAGACCTCACAATCCTTGGGCACTGTTTTTGTATATTTGCAATCCTAGGTAGTCTTTCATTCTTTTCCCACTTCCATTTGATCAGTCATGGGAGGTAGGAAATGATGACTGCTGAGATGTTCTTATTAAGGGCTAACAATACTACTTTGGATTGCTGGTTGGTGTGTCAACCTTCTTGTAATGATGGTGAAGCCAAGATACATGATCTCAGTAGGGATCACTGGAGACAAGAGACTTTAACTCCTTGCTGCTTCCTCTCCCAACAGTTTTCCATTGTCATCGCCATCATACTTGCCTCAGCCTCCCAGGCAACTGTTCATTTGGCAGGAGGGAGCAGAGTAACTTTTCTCAGCTGCAATAAATAGGGGTTTGCTTTTTTATAGTTCACAACACAGAGAGAGCAATAACGCTGCCTCAGTCTTGTTTTGCATGAGCTAATATGCAGTCAACCTTTAAAATGTTATATAGCATAAAACTGCTCACAAATTTGAAAATAATGTACTCGGTGCTTGCACAGGGGACCTTTCACCATTCATACAGTACACATGTGCACTCCATTAGGGAAATCTGCTTGCAAAACTATGCCTATTGAATTATGGACAATTATATGTATAAAAATGAATGTATCAGTGGACAAAAAGTGTGGACCAAATTGTGTATATGGAAAAATGCATGCACACACACCAAGGCATAGAGAGATAGATGATAGATAGATATTTTATATATTTGTTGGCACACTGAATTCACCCAGAATAATCATCAGGGTCATCCTTGCTTTGCTATCCATATGGAAAAATAATACATTTTCCCTATGAAGGTTGTAGTTGTACAAAATGCATTCTATTGGTATGATTTAATCTGTTGACATAGCACTATATCACAATGCTCCCCTCATTTTAACAATCATTTTCACACAGCAACTGTCCCCACCTTTCCCTCCTTGAGTTGCCTGCCACTTTCTCCAGCTAGCCCATGAGACAGTGCTAGAACTAGGACCCAACTAGCATTCTACTTGTGGCAGCTGCTTTGCCCTGAATGAAGAAACTGAATGAACTAGCAATTGTTTGTCTGGGAAATTAAGGGGAGGAAGAAAAGCTCCATGGGACCGTTGTTTCTGGAGGGATGGGAATCTGAAAATGAATCTGACACAGGTTTGTATAGACCTTACCTTTTTTTTTTTTAAGACTGAAAATGGCAGACTCAGTTGGTTTAGAATAGGGTAAAGTAAAATTGACTTGAGCCATGACCTTCTATGTAGTGTTAAAGACCTGAACAATTTTATGAAAGGTTGAGTTATAAACCTCTTGAGAGCAGATTTTATTGCAAAAGTGCTGATGCAATCTTAACCATAAGTGTGGGTGACTCATACAGCTATAATTTTATTAAACAGCAAATATATGTGTCTCTGCCTGTGAACAACTAATATATCTTTAATGGTAAGTGCCCAACGTATCTTGAATGGTAAATGCTAAACAGGAGAGATGGAGGCAAAATGATGTGATGAGTAAGTAAGCAATGCTAAGAGCCCATAGCACAGCATGAAGTCAACACTGAGGGGAAAATAGATTGTTATCAATTGTTAAATCAATTTGTTGGGGAGTGCATGTAGCATTATTTACATGGGTGGCAAGGACATGGCTGAATGTTGGAGCGGTTGCTATGGTATACAATGCCATTTGCCCGTATCTATTAAGAATGGATCTAGCACACAGTACTGGATTTTAATACCATTTACCTCTAATCTAATTTATAATGACATTTTAATACTGTTTTAATGTGGGTATCATGGAGAATGATTTGGTACATTCCTGCATATGTAAGGTTAGAACATTTTTTGTTTATTATTTCTGTTTCTTTGTGACAAAAAGCTGGAGAGAGAAAAAAAAGCTTGCTTTCAATCTCTTATCTATCTTCAGGATTAAAGTAGTAAATTATTTTCTAACTGGTCCCATTACTAGTTCAATACCTGGGGGAAAAAAAAACATTTAAGAAAAGCCTTTTTTTATCAAAAGGATGAGATGTGACTCACTGTTGACTAAACATAGTTTTAATGAATGGGGTAATAGTGAGGGAGAATAAAATCAATCTCAGATGATATAGGTATTGGAAAGTATTACAGCTTCTTCTGAGTTTCTCAGTCTCAACCTGTATTTACAAGCAGTTAGTGATGACTCATATTTGCTGTTGTTGTTTATGCTGCTTAGAAATCCCAGGAAGATCAATCTGTTTCATACAGCTATATAGGAGTATCATTTTACTGTATTTGGGGAAATAATCCCAGGAGTTCAGACACTGGTCCCTTGTGACCATCAACTGAAACCAATCTTTCAGGGAGGAGTGGAACCACTGTAAAATGGTGACCTTAACTCTTGCAGGTGGGCCAGAGAGATACTATGGTTGATGGTATCAAATGATGCAAGATGTGTAATAGGACCAAGAAAGGCACATTCTCCCCATTCAGGTCTCAACAAAAGTAATCCACCAGAACAACTGGTGCAGTTTCAGTCCCATTTCCAGTTGAATCCAGATGATCTGTATCTTCTATGATT
This sequence comes from Candoia aspera, assembly GCF_035149785.1. NCBI lineage: Eukaryota > Metazoa > Chordata > Lepidosauria > Squamata > Candoiidae > Candoia > Candoia aspera. The sequence goes on along the minus strand of NC_086155.1, from coordinate 127,838,856 downwards.
GTCTGTAGTTGTCAGAGGCTTGTCCCAGAAGCCATACAATGGTTCTGGTTCCTCTTCTCCATCATGGAATGTACAGGAGGGAGGGGGAAGGATTGATTGCTGCCTGGGAACAGAGACATCACCAGCAGACACAGTGGCAATTTGACTGAATTGTTGTGGTGATATGCTTATCTCTAACTGACACCATCCCAAGGAATGCAGCCTGGGAACTGGGTTGTAAACTGAGAAGAGTTGTAAAGATTCAATTTCAAATGGAAGGCAGGAAAATAGGATGAGTTTAAGGAGGGGACTAGGGGATTCTGATTCACTTGAGTCTTTGCAGGGCAATGGACTGTATCGTAATAAAATATATTTCCTAAAAGATAAATGGTTTATAGCAAGGTGTATTCCTATTAAGAAATCTGACCCCACAATCCTCACAGTAGTTAATTTGCTACCTCTTTTACAACAAGCTCCCCCAAAGAAGTTTGAGACTAATGAAGGTTGTCAAACATGGACAAATTGATGGACAGTTCATTTGGAGTTTCTACAGTAGAGGGCACACTACCACCACTTCAGGGTCAAATCAACCTCTCATGTCCTGCCTGGCAGTGTACAGAAGCCAGGAGGAGCATGGGTGCTAACCTACAAGTAGCAGCATTTAAACTACAGGGAGCCTTTACACTTGCTCAGGTTCTAGAAGCTCAAAAGTATTCTAGTTAACATCATAAAACACCACTTTGTTCATCACAATGGACTCTGTCCAACTGGTGTCCAATCCTGAGTAGGTACAAGCAACCTTATCTACTAAGAAACCCACAAAACCATCATGACTGTGGGTGCTTTATCCTACTTTTTGCATTTTCAAACTAGTATTCTGACTCTTACAATGCTCATAGGGATTTCCTGGAGAAAGTACAGAGGACAGCCAAACAGTTTTTTCCAACTACCTGTCTTTATGTCAATACAACACAGAAAGGAAGATACTTACATAATTGAAGTTTGTCTTTTACAACTTGTACTAAGTTGATTACTCAGTGTAACAAAATATAAGTTGAAGCTTCCCTTGATTTGGGACCTAGCCCAGTATCCTGACTTTTAACGTATGGCTGCCAAGGAAGGACATTTAAGTTAAGGACAGGAGGAACAAGAAATACTAAGCTGGAATTCTTTTGAATTTCTAATTCTTAATGGTAAATGACATTGTGTGCAAATTATCTAACAAAGCTATTTTTAAAATGACAACCTGCCTCAGATGCTTGTTATCTTGAATGGAAGAAGGGTAATAGAGGAGGGGGAACAGTGCTTATAGAGATGGGAGGAAGAAATAGTATGCAATCCACATTTTAGGCTTACTGACCTCATTTATACTTCCTGGAGTAATATATAGATTGGAACACAGCTATCATTTGGCTTATGTACATTTCTGAATTTGGCAAAACAGTTCTCAGCTCAACTCTTGCATAAAAATGTACATACTGTATAAATGAAAGATTAATATAAGAAAGCATATATTAGAAAATACTTTGTATAAAAATAAATGCTGACTGATGTTGAAAATTAAATGGAATGGATTTTCAAGTAAATCCATGAAGAATTGGCATGGACTTGAAACAGTTACTCATCTTCTGTTATGGCATTATTCTTCAGAGCTCTAAATGCTTGCATATTCATATAAACATGTATCTGGAATCCCTCTAGAAGAAAAGTTGCTGATCTTGGGATGTGTAATTTTTGAGTGAAAAAAAAATGTTTTGAGTGGCAAGTGTTAAGCACTTCCACATCACTAATCTATTCACAATCAGTTTCTTATGGCATCTGCTTCTTTTTCTTGAAAAACACTAAAGACTTGGTCCTTTCTTCAGGCATTGGGACCAGGTGATTGGAATTCCCCCCTGGAAGGGTGAAGATAAATTTCAGTTCCTGATTGTTTATCATTTTCTGTTGTTTTAACCTTGCTTGTCATTATTTTGTTTATTATTTGCTACCCAGAGTCACAGTTCTTTGAATTGGGTAGCCGTATAAATTTATTAAACAAATGGATTATTAAAATCTGATGGAGTCCACTATATACATTTATTCATAGTGTGATTTCTTTTATTAGTTTCAAGAAACATACAGTACATACATAGCTAGTGTGCTCAGTTCAGATTGAATGACTCTTATATTTTTTAAGTGTGCTTCAAAGCAAATAGAGCTCCTTGATCTAACCTATTTATACAGATAAATTGCCTCTGTTGTAATCTTAAACTCTTTATCCTTTTTAGGTCTTAAAACCTTTGAAGCAAGTATTTTTTTGTAAATATAGATTGGGAGAGATACCTGCAACAGGTTGGATTGTTGGCCTCGCAGGACAAACCAGATAGGAATTACAACCAGATGAGATAATTCTACTTTACTGTAAAGCTACACTGACAGAATATTGCAAGTATGAAAATACAATTCTCCACACTGTCTCCTTTGCAACCCAAGAAACTAGGGATGGTTTCTTCTGAGCCTTTTGCCCTGCCCACTGTCTAGCTTCAGGCTATGCTGTCTCTTATCTGACCATTCCCTTGGCAGCATCTCTTTGCCCACTCTCTTTTTTTTTTTTTTTAATAAAGACTTTATTAGAGTTTCAAAATACAGATAAAATACAAAGTATAGAAAGATTGAGGAAACAGCTAAAAGAAAAAAAGAATAACTAAAAAAGTACAGAAATAACTAAAAAGAAATACAAAGAAAGTGATTTCCAACCTTCCCCAACACAGTTATCAATACAAATATTGATACTTCGATCTCTAAATCTGAACTAAACCTTAATAAGCATTATTTCTATCAAAAATAACAATTTAATCATCAAAACCCAAAATCAAGACTTCATTTTTTTCAGTTACAAGCAAATAGTCCTGAAGCAGTTTCCATGTAGAAACAAATCCAGTCACAGTATTTTCTCTTATCAATGCCACCAATTTTGCCATATCTGCCAACTCCAAGAATTTCACCATCCATTCTTCCAATGTGGGAATTTTTGCATCTTTCCATCTTTGCACATACAAAAGTCTTGCTGCTGTTATCATATACAAAAACAGAGTCCCAAATTTTCTTTCAAGTTGTTGGTCCATCAAACCCAAAAGAAAAAGTTCTGGTTTCAATTGTATATTCACTTTAAGAATCTTTTGAATTGTAGTACATATTTGCTCCCAGTATTTCTTGGCTTTCCCACAAGTCCACCAAAGGTGATAAAAAGTACCTTCTCCCTGGGAACATTTCCAAAACACTGTTGATACTCCTTTGTACATCTTTGACAACTTATCAAGTATTAAATACCAACAATATATCATTTTGTAAATCTTCACCCACTCTCCCAAGATCTTTCCCATATACTAGTACATGAATAGAGTGGTCCAAACTGAAAGGATGTTGCTCTTTGGACTGTTAATCCTTCAATTCAAACTGACATGAAAGGATAATGATTCCATGTTCCTCATATAATCCAGTGATCCAATAATCACAGTAGAATGAACTAATCATATTTTCATGTGCTCCTAGAATGTGGAAGATCAGAGGGTGTTCCAGCAATACCGTCTGAATCCTTTGCTTTTCCATTTTACAAATCCCATGACAGCCACTTTGGTACAAAGATTAAGGTGTAGGAATAGGATTCTGGAGATCAAAGTTCAAATCCACCCATAGTCATGGAAGCCCAATGACATTATCAGCTCAACCTACCTCACATGGTTGCTATAGTAAGTATAAAATGGGGGGAAAAATGCAATATAAATCTAAGTGGTTAAGGTGCTGGGTTAGACACCAGGAGTCTGTGAGTTCTAGTACCACCTTAGGCATGAAAGCCAGCTGGGTGACCTTGCGCCAGTCACTCTCTGTCAGCCCAACTCACCTCACAGGGTTGTTGTTGTGGGGAAAATAGGAGGAGGAAGAAGTATTAGGTATGTTCGCCACCTTGAATTATTTATAAAAATAATAAAGATGGGATAAAAATATGAATGAATGAATGAATGAATGAATGAATGAATGAATGAATGAAGATTCCCACTCAGTCATCTTGGCCTTTTTGTGGGAAGGTAAATATAAAACTAACTACTGTTATTGCTATTCTATATAATGACTAGTAGTACCTCAGTTGTTTTATACTCATGTAGATCATATTGAACACATATTGATTTGTTTGTTTCTTAACTCTGAAGCAGTAGAAGGCAGTTTCAAGAGGCACTATTTTCATTTAAATGTTACTTTATAGCTTAATCAGTCTCAGAATTCATGCTGGAGGCAGTTTGCAATGTTCTGCCACCTCAGCAGGACATGACTTGGCTGGCCCTTTAGCACAACTTTAATGAAGAATTAATAGTAGAAAGACTACAAGCACCAAAGGCTTTTCTCATCCCATTTGACTTTACCAAAATCTGAACATCGGGGGCCACATTTCAACACAGCTAGATTTTTCCCCCCGCTTTAACCTATTGGAATAATTCTGCTTAAGAATGCATGATTACAAACAGTGCTGTGATACAAATGTTTTATTATATACAAACATACAAGAACAGAAAATGTGGAGTTATTACTTACTGGGTTTATACCCATCTTTACACACAAACAGAGTAAACAATAGAAAAAGGCAAAATGATGATAAAATGACAAATCGGCCTCTAAAAGCAGGGCATCTTTGGAAAGGCTTCTCCTGAAAACATTAAGTCCTGCCTTGATTCATAACAAGATAGGTTCAGAGTCAGTCTTTAATCCAGAGTTTTTAAAACTGTGTTAGTAGGACCCACGGGTTCTGCAAGAACCTGATGGGGCTCTGTGAGTGACCAAGAGCAAAACCAACCAACAAACAAAAAAATCACTTGAACGCAACCAATATTCTATCACAAGAGCTTTTCCTCTTGATTAGGAGTTCCATCTTGGTCATTTTCTTTTTTTAAACTAACAGGTTCCATGGCCTGAAAAAGAAGTGGAAAACCCTTGCTCTAAGCCACTTAAGACCAACATTTTCTATTGAGCCCAGGAATCTACTGGCTACCCAGTAGCGATCTTTACATATGGATTATATCATGATATCAAGCATGAGTTCGCAAGTGAGCAGCTAAACCTCTGGGCACAATTTAAGACTAGCCCTATCTAGTCATGATGTAATTAAAGCACAAGTAAATGCTAACTAGCTCAGGAACAGCTGCAGCTGACACACAAAGCATAACAACGCAAATGTGCTTATTTCACAGCTACCATCTGGGAGTCCAAGGAAAAAGCAGAATCAAAGAGTGCTACCAGGTTATGAGTCAGATCATTTGGGAGGAATTAAATTTATTTTATTTATCAAATTTCTATGACCGCCCATTTCACAAGAAGGGACTGTGGGTGACGTACAACAATTTATTTCTGAAACAAATTTCTTTCAGAACAGGCTGAATCCCAATTCCTGAGACTGATTTTGCCCATTTAATTATTTTATTTTATTTTATTTTCTATCCTGCTTGTATTATTTTTATAAATAATTCAAGGCAGCAAACATACTTAATACTCCTTCCCTCTATTTTCCCCACAACAACAACCCTGTGAGGTGAGTTGGGCTGAGAGAGAGTGACTGGCCCAAGGTCACCCAGCTGGCTTTCATGCTGAAGGCGGGGCTAGAACTCTCAGTCTCCCGGTTTCTAGCCCATTGCCTTAACCACTAGACCAAACTGGCTCTCTTAATCTTAGCTTCATCATGCTTATCTAGTCCATTTCTGAACACAGATGTGAGAGATCATTAACAGACCATTTTCAAGACTACTGTTGTTTCATTTGTTTTAGGTGAAAGTGATAAACCTGAGACAACTCTTGACATAAATTTAATTGACATTATATAAACTTAAAAAAAAAAAAAAAACTTGGTTCCTAAAGTGTATGATGAACAGATAAGTAGAGGTATATATTGGATTCCAGAACATAAGAGACTATGCAGTTGTCCTTGTGCTCATTCTTTTCATCATTTTATCAGTGGTGATAAATCATGTAATCCTGTGTTTTTTCTTGTTTGGATCACTTACCTTTGCATGGTTTTATTTCATGATATACCAGCTGAATGGGGATTCATGGAATGAGTTGAGGTGTCTTTCTTCTCTGCCAGGCTAAGGGATCTTTAGCAGCTATCCCAACCTGCTTGCCACTCCCTCTTAGATCATGAGGGTGCTAGCTTGATGCAGACCACATATATATCTTTTTTGGTTTGACCAGGGTGGTGAGGCTATGCAAACACCGCTAAATTGATATATTTGTTTGTGCATGTGCACACATGGTATAGAGGGTGGTAGCAAATCAAGTAACACTTTGTATTATTGTTGTTGTTGCTGTTAACCACATCAACCAGCACAATCATCCAATAATAGTTATTCAGTGAGAAAATAACCTACATAAAGTCAGGTAATACCTCTATGACAAAAAGCCTACAGCTTAGGGAAAAAACCTAGAAGTATCTATTCAGATTTGATTCATCTGAATAGTTTACCTGCTGGACTAGCAAAAGCTGCTATGACTTCAGTCCTACCAAATGGACGTGTCCTTGAGCTACTTTGAAGGCATAAATCTTGTCTGCCTCATAAGGAAAGACCCCTTTCCACAAAATTAATCCAATCAAAATGCACTTGAATTTGCATATTCACCAGTATAAGAAAAAAAACTTTTCAATCAAACTTTCTTTGAGTTCTTATGAAAACGCCCAGTTGGCTTTATCCAGGGAATCTGGCAGCTTCAGGGTACCATTAAATGTGTTGACAGAGAGTTTAACAAAGTATTTGTTTTCTGCAGAAACTCACGACGTCACACCAATTTCTGCTACAGCAGTCATACAACTTAGCACTGGTTAGCAAGAAGCTATTTTTTGCTGGGAAAGGCTGCCAGCACACATACTTGGCATTATCCCCATAGCATATCTTTTCCTTTCCTTTCAATTTAAAAACCATATCCTTTCTACAACCCCAGACAAGGATGAGTATGTTTACTTTAATTTAGCAGTTCCTGTCAATCCATTTCATGAGCTTTCAGCTGATGGAATGAGTTAATGTTTGCAACAATAATTCCTGTTGTGTAGCATGGCAATGTGTATGGAAACCAAAACCATAGCTAAGTCACTGCTGTAGCAACATTGGGACAAGGTTTGAATCTGATTACATTACTGGATTTGGAAGTGTAGCAGGTGCATTCTTTAGACATTAGAATTAATCACATATCAGTGTTATGCATAGTCCAGTTACATAGAGTGTGGCAGTGGAAACTCATTTTCCTTAGTATAAGAGGTGGAGTAAGGTAAAGGTAAAGGTTTCCCTTGACATAAAGTCCAGTCGTGTCCGACTCTAGGGGGCGGTGCTCATCTCCGTTTCTAAGCCTTAGAGCCGGTGTTGTCCGTGGACACTTCCGGGTCATGTGGCCAGCATGACGACACGGAACACCGTTACCTTCCCGACGAAGCGGTACCTATTGATCTACTCACATTTGCATGTTTTCGAACTGCTAGGTGAGCAGGAGCTGGGACTAGCAACGGGAGCTCACCCCGCCGCGCGGTTTCGAACCGCCGACCTTCCGATCGGCAGCTCAGCGGTTTAACCCGCAGCACCACCGTGTCCCATAAGAGGTGGAGAACAGAGGAAATATGATTGCTCTGTCTTCTAAATGGCCACAAATTCAGGAGCTATATGCAGACCACCCAAGTTGCATAAATGAAATGCATAGTTTTTCTGGCCATATCTTAGAAAACAGAAATTAAAGGCTTCATAAAAGCCACCTTCTAACATTTGTTAGTACATGTTACATGTACCATGCAAAAAAAAACAACAGCTGTTTGGCTTTCATTGATTCCTTGTTTTAACATTGTCCTTTTCTAATGATCAATTAAGCTAAATCAATATTCTACTCATACTTTAAGATATAGCTGTCAAATAAATAACTAAACAAGAATTAACGTTGGGTCATACCAATACTTAGCTAGGTTCTATCTCCCCTTCATTTATTTCTTTAAAGCTGCCTCTTCTTTTGTTGTATACTTTTAAAACTGTTTCTTGATTCCCACTTTTTCTTTATGTTTTGAAATTACAGTGCTGAAAGCTGCCAGCGAAACAGAACCTTGTAGATTTATTCAACTTCATAATCCTTCTAGCTTGAAGACCTGGCCATTTAAGATCATCATTACATGTTAATAAGCTTTTTATTGCTACATTTTTTCCAGATAAGCAATACTTCAAAACAGGAAATAAAATGTGAGTAGAAAACATGGTTCATCTGCAAACACCATCTGCAGATCACTGCAGTCATGTGCTGATATCCACTGCTCTTCTGCAGAGGCAGCGGATTAGACACCATCTAATTAGCTTCCATATTTTGGTAATATTGCCAGTATAGTTGCAGGCAAAACTTTAGGCACCCGTGGTCAAATTGTATGTTTTAGTAAATCTCTAAGTGAACTGAAATTGATGGAATTCTACACTGTACAAAATTAAACACAGCATCTTTCTGCAAATTTGTATGCATACTTACTCATCTGCATGCAATTGCCTACAGATTCAAAATAAAACAGTGAATATGGAAGGCGCAGACATTTAGACACGTTTCTGTCAGTACTTTATGACATTCCGTTGGCAGAAATAACAGCCTGTATTTTCTGTAGCTAATTAAGAGTCTTTTTCTTCTTGCTTTTGGAATCCACCTCCTCTCTTCCTTGCAGACCTCTTCCAGCTTAGAAATATTATTAGGTCCCCTTGCATGCATCGTGTATCTGAGACCTCCCCCAGATTTTCAATAATATGCAAGTCTGGGGACTGTGAAGATCATTCCAGAACCTTTATTTTTCTTTTCTGTAAGTTCTTCATGGTTCATTTCGAGGTATGTTTTGAATGTTTGTCTTGCTGAATTAGCCAATCTCTTTTCAGCTTCAGTTTCTTCACCAAATGTGGGACATTAGCTTTTTAAATATGTTGACATTTAATCAAATCTATTCTTCCTTCTACCAGGAAAGTATTTCCTGTTCCTCTTCCTTTGGCAACTCCAAAGCTAGCCTATGTTTGGTTAGCGAAGAGGTTTTTCCTTCAAGTGCTTCTCCCCTTTTTCTTAAATGTATTTTGTGTAGTTGGGTCTGACCAGTTTTTTTTTGTTTTAAATTTATTTCATCAGTTCAAAACAGTGATTACAAAACATTTCAGGATTATTAATGTTTTCTTTGGCATAGTTTAGTTACTGCTTTTTATGATGAAGTTAGAAAAAATATTTCTTTTGAGTAATTCTCCCAATTTTTTCATGATATCATCATAAAAGCTAGTTACTAAACTGTGCCAAAGATTTCTATATAACCAAAGTTATGGAGAACTACTCCAGTGTTAGCAAAGCTCTTCTGTGGGTAGTTTGGAGTTTTCTGTGGGTTCTATTTTGAAAATTTGACCAGTTGCCAGGCAGGTCTACCTGATATTAGTCCTGGTCTTTCAGATCTTGCCTTCACTTCAATAGTTCCATTTCTTAATGTTTCTCATAGTGGAAATTGCTAGCTGGAAGCATCTGGATTTTTAAAAGATCTCCCCCTGCTTTTAAAGAATAAATTATCTTCATTTTCAAATGTTCATAGAGCTGTTTAGAAGAAGTCCTGGTTGCTGAAAGTAGACAGAACAAAAAATACAACCTGAGAGGTTAGAAGAATCAAAGTACTTGTTCACCTATGAAATTGTCTGGCAAATGAATGTCTAATGAGTCAATTGTCTTCTTTTTTTAGTTTAAAAAAATAGCAGTAAATCAAGTGGATGCCCAAACTTCTGTACCTGCATATTTACCATTTTCCTATTTTGAATCTGTAAGCAATTGCATATAAATAATTATGATTTAAAGGAAGTTAAATACTTTGACTCTATGACTATGTTGGTCTACTGTCTGAATGGGGCAACCAAATAAAGAAGTTCATGTTAAGAAATACATCACGTGAGATTTCCATTGTGGAATGTTACAATGTGTATGCACGTAAAGATTTTTAAATATTTTCTATTATCCTCCTGATAGCTTAATTTTTGCTACTGTCCTGCAGTCTTCCAAAATTCCTTAAATGTCTTACAAGATTTAAGTAGGCAAATAACAAGATTCTATTAGACATGACATCCCCAAAGATGGTTTGCAAGGACTGAAAGCTATGGAAAGGCATAGTGTATGGTGTAGGTGCAAACTGGATTTAAATATGTACTATGATGAGAATCAGACATGATTGAACAGATTTTAAAAAAGGAGGTATAATTAATAGAAGAGTGTTAAGACCCTCAGACACTGAGGCATTATGGCAGGTGAGCCCAGCATTTGTTAGCTTGTGTTTTGAGAGCTTACTGTTAAGGCACTGATGGTGTGTTAGTCTTAATCTTGTGTTTTTTATTATTTGTAAGTTTGTCAGCTGCCTAGGGTTATTTTTATATAATATAGGTAGCCATTTTTAAAAAAAATAAATAAAACAATGTCCCATTGTATATTCATTGTTCTCTCATTTTAGTTATGATCTAAATGAGAAGATAGAGAATGATTAGCTTGGAATAAATAATTAATTCCACCCATGTGGTACCTGATTTTCAAAACTTGTAGCATGAAACAAACCAGTCCATGCTGTTGTGGGAAAGCAGCTTCTGTCCCACATAAAGGGCAAAGCCAGTGCATTGTTTCTTTCTAAGTAAGATAATGGAGCAGAAAGGAAAAGTAACAAAGGATGTAAATTCATTTGCAGGAGACAATGCATTGGAAAATTAACATTGTTCTAGTGTAAAGAAAGTCCATGAATAAAACATGACAATGCAAGTGTTGATTCAAAATGCATCAGCATCAGAAAGAAAGTCTGAAAGCAACAGACCAAAGTGCATTGCACTGAGCAGATCACTTCACAGTTTCCCCCCCGCCCCAAAACTGCTATTATGTTTTTGATTTAGCTTGCACAATTTTATTTGTTTTTATTTTAGTTTGTTTAACACCATCAGTGATACAACATTTATCATTATTAAGCAATTCATGGTCTCTAAACATATTTCTGATTGAGAAGAGTCTACAAGGATAATAGAAAGCCTTTACAAGCCTATGTGCAGAATTATAGAGCTGGAAGGTGGCATTTCAGCCATCAAGTCCAACCCCCTGCTTAGGTAGGGATTCAGTGTTAAGCATCTATGACAAGCATCCTATGTCTAGCCTCCTCTTAAACACATCCAATGAATAGGAGCCCACATCTTTGGGCAATTGGTTTCAGTTGGTTCTTCTGCTGAACTGTTCTTACTGTTCAAAAGTTAAAAAAAAAAAATCAGCAGGAATCTGCCTTCCTTTAACTTACATCCATTATTTTATGTCTGACATTCTGGAATGATAGAGAACAGGTCCTGACCTCCTTTTGTGTGATCTCATTTCAGAGGACAGAGCTAAAATAGGAGTTAAGTAGTTCTGCCTTTTCTTTGTCTCCAGTTAGCATTTTGCTGCCTTCACTGAGCACCTGATTTACTGATCCTTTTCCCTTTCTTTTATTTTGAACACATCTAAAGAAACCCTTTTTACTATACTTAGTCTCTTTGCCAACTTCAGCTCATCATGAGTTTTAGTTTTCTTGATTTTCTCTGTACAATTCCAGGTAACTCAGTGTATTGTTTTTGGTGAGCCATCATTCTCCCAATCCCGCAGTATATATTCCTGATCTCCATGAACATTTTTATGTCATCACACTGACTTCTGCTGTCTTCCATTTATTCCTCATTGCAATTGTTTTAATTATCTATTTAGTATCTCGCCTATTAGGAATTCCTGCCTATCCTGAACTTCTTCTCCTATTAGCTTCTCAAGCTATAGAATCTTTCTTCACATTTCTTATTTAAATTTTATTGAAGTGTGATTTTTGAAGTGCAAGGTATATGTTTAATTTCAATCAGCTTTCAAAAAGTCAAAAATTTCCTTAAGTCAAGCTTGGTTTCTGGTGACTACATAAATACAGCTTTCTTGGCAGTGTTATGGAAATGATTCACACTGACTACTTCTGGGATTCTTTTGAAATATCTAGTCTATCTTTCAGCCTCGGAATATCCAGGCAGTTTCCCCATCCAAGTACCAAGCAGCTTTGGTTTCCTTTAGCTCCTTAGGATTGCAGTGGGATATAAGGGTGCTAAATACATAAGTAAAAGAGCTGCAGAATTACATGATCACTTTCTCCCAGCAGTCCTGCTATTTCTACTTACTCAAGTAAGTCCTCTCTTTTGATTAGTATCAAGTGAAGGGTAGCTTAATTTGTGCTCTCCACCACTCTTTATAAATGGAACTGTCAGCAAGATGAGGCAGGAATTTCTTGGAAGTACCATACCTGGCCGAGTCTGTCCTCCAATAGGTATCAGGGTAATAAAAGTCCCCAATCACTATTATTTTGTTCCTCTTTGAAAGATCTGCAAGTTAGTTTTGGAAGGCATTATATTGTATTTTCCTTTGTTGACTGGATGATAGCAGACATTAATGATAGTATTGCTTGTATTCATTCCTCTTACTTTTTTGAAACCCAGATGCCATTTAGATGATCACCAAATTTAGTCTCTAGGATTCCTGAGAAGACGTGGACACTTTTAGTATGCAGTGCAACACCTTCGTTTTCTTTTAAACATATTGGATCCTACAATTTCTATATTTCATGGTCCTTTGATCTGATAAATCTTTACCTTTTTTTATCAGCTGTAGTGTGGCCATTTGTTGCTCTAATCCCCTGGCTTGCTTCAACTTTTCTCTTGCTGTAAATTTGTGAACTAGTATTGTAGGTGCAAAGTCCTTTTTATCCGTTTTCACTTTTATTTCTTAAAACATGATTAATAGAAAACATTCATTTCTTTTTATTTCACTCTCAAGCAGTCAGGTTAGCCAAAGACTGTTTACATTTGTTATCTATTTTGCCTTAAACATCCTTGTCCAACTCCACTGACAAACTTCTGTTCTTGATATTAGTTACCTTGCTCCCTGGAACCTGTGTGTGTGTGTGTGTGTGTGTGCATGTGCACACGCCTTCCAGTCAATGTTGATTCCTGGCAACTACCTAGACAAGCCTTGCAGTTTTCTTGGCAAGATTTCAGAAGTGGTTTGCCATTGCCTCCTTCCTAGGGCTGAGAGAGAGGGACTGGCCCAAGGTCACCCAGTTGTTTTTTGTGCCTCAGGCAGGACTAGAACTCAGAGCCTCTCAGTTTCCAGCCTGATGCCTTAACCACTACCCCAAACTGGCTCTTTACCTGGAACCTAGCTGCCTAAAATTCCTTCTAGAAACTCTGTTTATCCAGCAGGAAGTAATCAATCAGAATGGAAAATCAGCAGTATTGGTTATTGCTGATATATCTGTGTACACATAAATGGTATTTTTTTTCACATTACAAAAGCTTCTTGGTTAAATATCACCTAGCCCTTATTGATGTTCACCCTTAGTCTGAAAATTAGAAACTGGTTCAGTATGTGGATATCTGTCAGGCCCAGCCCAAGAATGACCAAGAATCAGTCCAGCCAATTTTGGTTCTTTATTTGCTAATGCCATATTGACAGAATCTTGCCAGACTAAATCTACTCTACCTAAGCTAAGGGGAAGTAACCTGGGAAAGGTCTAGGTTGGGACTATTCTGAATCTCTTGGTTTTCCCACAACTGCCCCCTGGACTATGTCTCCTCTTATCTCTTTCACCTTCTTGGAATATGCTCCTTCCTTCCTGAGAACCAGCAGCACTGCTCAAATCCACCACATCACCAGTTCATTAATAATGATAAGCTAGAAAAAAAGGTGCCCAAGTATCTGTTGATTTAGAAAGGAAGGAAGAAAAAGCCTAGGATTTACAAACTGAGGCATATGCCTGTATGTAGGTTTTGAGAACTGTGGACTGCTGTACACAGAACTTCTGTGTGCACATGGCTTCATTCCTGTCTGCAGTAATGGGACTAATCTAGCTGTTTCATGGTTGTGAGCCTGCTTCTGAGTAAGCCAGTTCCTGGATAAGGGGTATTGTCTGAGATTTTTAGCCATGCCTGTGAGAAGCCTGACACCTGATAAATTTCCAAGACATATTGAATCTGCTTGTGTTGACCTTTCTATTGTATTTGCACACATCTGGATACAGGAGGTCTTAAAAGATGACTTGTACTAGATGCACTCTTTTTCTGGGTCCTGTTCTGTTACAGTTCTGGGTCCTGTTCTGTTACGGTTATAAAGGAAGGCTATCCAAGATGGGACTTTACAGTTGTAGCACTAAGGTTACAGAACTTCTGTCTAAGGAAAGTTCACATTTGTTGATCTTTGGGCAGTAGTTTGGGGCAGGCAGGCAGAGTTTTCAGGATAGTAGGAAACTGAGGAAAGTGACCCACCACATTTATTCTAGGCCCTCTCTGAATTTTAACTTTCTTCATTAGAAAAAAAAAAGAAAAGAAATGATGCTAACAGAACAGGGGGAAGAAAGAAAACCTACAAACTACATGTGGCCCTTTCTTACTGAACACTCATTCAGTGACTGTTCAAAATTACAGTGGCACTGAAAAAGAAGACTTAAGGCTGGTCCTTGAAGTTGTGGCTGTCACAGTGTCCCTGCAGGCACATGATTGCAATTTGGGCACTTGGCAGCCAGTTTGTATTTATGATGGTCACAGCATCCCGTGGTCATGTGATTGCCATTTGTGACCTTCACAGCTGGCTTGCAACAAGCAAAGTCAATGGGCAAGCCGGCAGGAAGTTGCAAGTCGCGGTCACGTGACATCAGACGTAATGACTGTGTGTGATTCGCTTAATGATTGCAGCTGGAACTGGCAAACTCACATCATAAGTTGGGCACAGTCACATGAAGTTTTATTTTATGACTGTGCTGCTTAGTGATGGAGTTGCTGGTCCCAGTTGTGGTCGGTAAGTAAGGACGACCTGTCTTGGTTTTGTTTAATATACCACTCTTCAAAGCAAAGTTTTTCCAGGATGGTTTACTATAGTCTAAAATATAAACTTCCCTGTTTTCATTTAAGAAAGATAATATAGCAACCCAAAACTCTTCACTCCATTGGAACAATTTGTGTCTCATGGCACCTAATGACTGAAGTATATAATCATACTATGTATACACTCAATAAATCATCATCATCATCATCATCATCATCTCATACAGTTAAATATATTTTAATTATATCAGCTGTGTTTTGTTTTGTTTTGTTTTTTTGGCAGGAGGCTGGGATTCCTTTAACTGTTTTCATGAAGCGTAATGAACGGTACAGAAGGCAAGCTGCAAATAAAGAGTTCCCACTCAAACCGAACTTTAAAAACTACGTTCCCTTAGTTAGTCCCCTTTCCCACGAAACTATGTCACCCCTCCCCCCATCCAGGTGGTGTTCCTGGTCTCAACCCCATGTCCTTGATGTCCGCCATAGCCATAATAAATCACTTCACACTCCAACTTCATACCCCCTCCCATCTGGTGACATGGAGTCTATTCCTTGGAGAAGGAAATGATGGTAGATGCTCCGATAAGCAGTTTTGTAAAACCTTTGATCGGGAGGATCTGACACTTGCCTAATTGGTTCTAGTCCTACCTATTGTGTGAAGTCTGACAGAAAGCTCCTCAGTGAATAATTATAGTTTGGGCATCTGCTACATTGTCATCTACTAACAATCGCTGCTAGACTTGAACAAGATCCAGTTTGGCAAAAACGCTTCCCCCAGCTAGTGTGTCAAGTAGTTAGGTTGTAACAGCCACTGAATGTGGATCTTGCTTTAATGCTTTATTTACAGTGCATTTATAATCCCTACAAATGCAGACACTACCATCAGACTTCATGATAGGGATAACAGGTGTTGCCTAACTAGTGTGCATGACTGGTTCAATAATTCCTTGTGCAAGGATATATGATCCAATTCTGTATTGATCTCTGGGTGCAAAGCAAAAATGTGATTCAAACCCATAGGCATGGGCACTATATGGGTATCCAGCTGGAATGTCATGGGTTATCTTATACTCAAGCTTTCTTGAAAATCTGGAAATTTAGCAACACATCTTTTGGCACTACAAAACTGAACCACACTGAACATTTAAAAGACACTATTAATCTGTTTATCACAAAGCCTATAATTTGGTTTTGGGTGGTGGAATCATTGGGAAAATGTTATTTTGCCAGAATCTGAGTCAATTTACTTTATGCATTCCTGACCATATATATATATTTACAAACACCAATGTCTCTGACTCTGGATCTTCTGAAAAATATTTGTCAGTGAAAGTTCCTCCAGGAAATTCATGGCAGAAGAATGGTTTGAGCTGTGGGATACCTGGATACCTGGTTCAAGCACTTAGCAAGAAAGAGTCTGTAACATTTTGGCATTAGAAGTATAAAAACAATTTGGTAGTGAAATATGTTGCTCTAAATGATACTGGGCCTGATCAGCTCAATTTGTAGAGCATTTGACTACTAAGTTGATCATATAGGATAGGAGCTGAGGGCCAGATATTGCTGTATTATAACCTGCATTATAGCTAATGGTGAGGGATGCTGTGAGTTTAGTTCAGCAACACAATAGGCTATTGGTTTCTCACCACTGATTACAACTGGAGTTTCCTTTGAGGCCACCTAAATCCATCAAATGAAAGGATGAGTCCTACATATAGTCTTAACATAATACCCTTTCCAAAATGTAGCAGTTGAAAGCTACATTGAAAGTTCTGTATTCATTTTCAATTATAAATACATTTTATGCTTCCCTGTCTGGTAATGAATAGAAAATATGTTATATATGCTGTGTTGAGAATCAATTGTGGTGTCATATTTTATAGATCTAGCACAAGTCATATCTATTTAATGGGATTGGCAACAACTATGTTTATGAATGTGATGTGCTTGCTTCAGAGAATGACAGCTGAAAGATTGCTCTTTAATGAAAGCTAACCCTGTGAGCCTTACCACAGTCGAGCTGGGCTTACTGTAGTATTATTTACACTTGGCAGGTCTACAACTTGCTGTCCAAATTTAGTTTGCTAATGTTCTTCTTGAGACCCACATGGAGTTTGCATAGTTTTCTGATTGTGTCTTTCAAATTCCATACAGTATTCACAAATACAAAGGTCTTTGAAAGTGTCAATTGTTCATCTAATCCAGCTCTCTGGAGTTCATCTAATCTAATCCAAGTTCATCTTCATCTAATCCAGCTCTCTGGAAATTGCTTAGGCAGAGTCTGCTTAGGCAATTAATGCAACATTCACCTGAGAAAAGGTTGGAAGCCAAGCAATGATCTATATTGTTGTCATTACGTTTATTACTGTTGGGACAACAGTATTTATATTTTAAGTCTATGATTGGCATTGAAGGAAGGGAGAGAAAAAACACTATCCTTTTGGATCAAGAAAGAGCCTTGAGTCACTAAAATATAGTTAAATACCAAGTACTTTTGGGCTGAAACAAAGTATAATAAAGTTTTATTAACACGCCATGTCTTTCCTAGAAGATGCTCTATATTTAAGTGTGTGTATTTGTATGGGATGTAATTTGCAAAATTCCCCAGTGTAGGACACGATGCATCCTGTCAGTGGAGGCAGGAAAGGAGCAAGGAAGGCTGCTGGATACGATGCCACTCAAGCAATTAGCAGCTTTCTGAGTCACTTTCAAAAGTAGGGCACTTCCCCCATCTATTCCAAAACTCTATTCTTTTGCCCCTTATGACTACTATTTGCATTAGATTAAATGCTTTCTGTACAAATAGCAGGGATGATAGGGATTAATACCCTATTCCCCACATTTTTTTAAGGGCAATCATGCAATTGCTCACTGCCTGAATGGTATCTCATCTAGTTTGGCTCATTCAGGAGCATCCGGTTATTGGTAAAGAATGGATCTGGTATATTGTAGTAACTATTGCGCTGTATTATAGTATAACAGAAAGGGAGGGATTGGTTAATTTGTTTAACCATGGTTTACTGTTCAAATATTTATGGTTATGATTTTTAAGCAATTGTTGTAAACCGCCCAGAGTCCCCTGATGGGAGGAGATGGGTGGGGATAAATTAGATAGACAAATAAATAAATAAATCACAAGTTGCATGATATGTTACAGCTTAGCATAAACAGAATAGGCAGTTCCAATCATACAGTATACCAAAGTAATATTACTGGAATATGGTAGCAAAGGTTTGACATCTTCATCAAGATGTTCCTCTTTTTTAAAATTCAATTTATAGCCTAACCCAGAACTTTGAATGACTCTCCAAGATCTCAAGAGAATTTGACACCAGTCACTACTGTTGAATATATGTATTGCTTCTTGATTTGTTCAATTTATATCCTGCCTTTTCTCCAGAAGCTCAAAGTGGCACACATGGGGATTGTTATTATCCCTTTAATTGCAATCCCTATAATTTTGAGAAATTTGAGGCTGGAAAAGGCTTACTGGACCTGTGAGTTTCTATAGGCAAGGGCAACTTAGGTCTTCCAATGTAATGGTATGTGGGAAAGACCTTGGGAGACGGGATGAAGTGATTCTGCCTAGGGAATGGTCAGGTAAGAGACAGCATAGCTGCAGCTGCATAGGGGGTGGAGCAAGAAGCTCAGAAGGGACCCTCCCTTAGGCTGTAGAGGTGAAGGCAGAAGAATTGTTCTTTCCAACTTGCAAGATTCTGTTAATGTAGCTTTACAATTAAGTAGAATTGGTTTATCTGGTCGTGTTTCCTGTCTGGTCTGCCTAGTAAGGCTAAGACCCAAATCCTATTTCAAAACCTCCGTCTATACCATACTGACATTCAGATTTTCCTAATAAATGAATACCACTGCATGAGGAAAACAGTGGGTCCAGCCTTCCCATTCTTCTCCCACCATCCCCTGTGGCCAAAAACAGGGGACTCTCTGCTTCAGGCCTTCTATAAGGAATAAAGGAGAGGTCATGGGGACATGATCAAGTGGGGCCATCAGTGGCAATTATATATGCATGTATGGGGAAGTGAATGCTTGTTTTAAGATATGTTATGCCAACAGCGATACCCTTCATGGCATGGCTACTTGAGGGACCACCTGTCTCCATGGTGGGGTGAGCTAAAGTGGGCACACTCTGGGTCCCATTGATTAACCAATGCTCCTGCCCTTTTGAATGTTTTTCTCCTGGACATCCATAGTTCCCCCTTGTTATTATTTTGCAAATTGTTAAAAGTCTGGTTGGTCTCCCAGGCCTTGGGTTAGGATGGTGGTCAAGCCTGTTTGGTTTGGGATATTTGTTGGTCCTTTTATGTTATGGCGTTGGTCTACCAGTTGGTTTCTTTGATATATGTTGTTTCTTTTCAATTATATTTAACTGTAAGCTTCCCAGAGTTGTTGTGGAATCAGGAGACCTCAAATTTGAAATATTAAATTAAATTAATACCCAATAGAGTAATTGACTCTATTGTAAATTTTTGCAAGTTTTTCCAACAATTTATTTTTCTGTTTCTCTCTAGTATGAATTTTAGGTTCTACACTGACACATTGTATTTAGCCTTCAAAGCATGGTATTGCATATTGTCATCATCATCATTATCATCACATTAACATCATTTTTTAAACAAAGATGACATCACTGTGATCCTTCAAAGCAAACTGCAGTCTACCAGCACACATTGTCATCAGCTCTGTCCTTTTCAATCCTCTTGTCTGTGCAATCCTAGGCAAGCTGCAAAGGATTATTTAAAAGTTTATTGTGCTTGACTGATCAGTTTTGTTTTGTTTTGTTTTGTTTTTTTATATTGCAGGGCTGTGGTTACTTGTTAGTTCCACAGGACTGCAGTATGGAATGGTATAGAAGGGAAAATTAATCCTCTTGGCTTAAAACCCTTTTTCTTTCTTTTCTTATTGTTCTCCATTGCCTGACTCTAAGCAGAAAGATCTATGAAACTCCTGGGACATACTGGCTGTATTCAGAGAGAAAGAGAGACAGAAAGAGAGATGGAGAGACAGACAGACAGAACATGCAAAAGAGCAAGAAAAAGAGTTTTTTGCATGATGGGAAACTGAGTCAAAACTCTGGTTCTGATACACAAACACACAATGAGGAAGGAATTATGCTTTATATTAAATAGGCACCTCCTGCATTCAGGTTTTCTGCTATGTAATATCAGCAACTGGCTGACCACATCTGTATTCAAAGCTAAACAGAATCCAGCCTGTTTAGTACTTAAGCCTTGTGTAGGCCAAGTTAGGTAGGAAATAAAAAGTCAAATTTCCTGAAAGAAGCCACATCCCTATTATTGTCAAGAAAACTTTATGAATATGTCGATTAAGTCATTAGGAATTGAACCCAACTTGAAGAAGTCTTTAATGCCTATTTTCATAAAAAATATGGTGAGGTTGTGTGACCCCAATTTTTAGATCTTGATAGTAAGTGGCAGGAAAGTTTATCAAGCTATGAGGTCAAGACAGAGATAAATTGTCCTAGCTCTTGTAGGCAAGAAGTTGGAGTTAAATATATACTTTCTGCCTTTAGGTCCAACTGTTCATTTAATGTAATAGTTTGTATTAGGCTGAGTCAGTCCAATAATTTTAATGCTGATTTGTTGTGGTTCTCTAGAGTCATAACTGAATTATCTTTCCTAGGGATGTGCTGATCACTGTATATCTGGTCTGCGGCAATGTACTCACATGTACTAAGTTATTATTTTGTTTTATAAAATGACAGAAAGTCCACATTTGCTCCACAACTTTTCACTGTATTTTTCCACAATATACAGTATATTATGGATATAATTTAAATAATAATTCCAATTAGCATTTATTCTGTAAAACTTCTAATATGTATATTTCTATGTATTTCTGCAAAATGTACACTTTATTTAAACACAATGAGCCCTAATGTAATTTCCCAATAATGTGCTGATTTCTATGAACCTGTGAGAATCAAGCCTGCCTCTGACTCAGAAAATGAAACTCCTTCTGAGTCAGAGGAGGAAATAGAAACTTACCTGGTTGAAACTGGGAAAGCAAAACATGAAGATGAGTCAGCAGCATGGAAAGAGTCTAAGGCACTGGTTAGCCAAGATTTGGGGGAGGATTTGAATCCTCCAATCAGTGCGTGCCAACAACAGGCAGAAAAGCACGTGAAAGAGAAGGCAGCCCAATTGGCTGCAGAAGGGTCCAGGCACGAGATGGATTGGCATTAAAGGCAGACATGCAAAGAGCAAGCTGCCGGAGACAACTGATCCTATAAACCTGCAGCTTCAGCAGAAGAGTCCCTACCAATGTCGGAGACAGTGTCTGTTACCGAAGAGGAATCAGCACCATTGCTCTCCACTGAAAAGGACTTGAATCCTGCTTCTGCTGCCATCAAGTATCCTTTTATTGCTGAGCCCAGCAATCTCAATCTTGCATCCAGGCTTGGCTCTCCACAGTCATCTTGTGTGCATTACAGGCGTGTTTCTCGCCCTGTTTCGAGATTCCAGCCAAGTCCAGCATCCTCAGTCCAGCCTTGTCGTGCCTCCAGTCTGCAGTTTCACCCCAAGTTTTTGGTGCAGCCTTGTTAGCTCCAGGTCTCCCATGCAGCTTCAATGTGCCTTTGACCTCCAGTCTTGCAGTGAATCTTCAGCCCAGTCTAACAGCACTTTGAGTGCTCAACCTTGTTCAGGAGTTTCACACCTATCTTGTTGTGAAACCACATCATTGCTCAGTCCAGGGTTTCCAGCCAAGTCAATCCTTGCTCCAAGTCTCCAGCCTTGCTCCGAGTTCCTAGTCCAGAGAATCCAGCCTAATCCAGGGCTTCCAGCCAAGTCTAGCTTTGCTCCGAGTTCCCAGTCTTGGTCTGAGTTCCTAGCCCAGAGGGTCCAGTCTAGTCCAGAGCTTCTAGCCAAGTCCAGCCTTCTTCCAAGTTCTCAGCCTTGCTTTGAGTCTCCAGTTTCCAACATTCAGCCCAGCCCAGGTCATGGAGTCCAGTCCAGTCCAGTCCTTAGTCCTCAGAAGAGTCCAGGGGGCTCTGGTCAGCCCCATTCAGTGTTCCAGCACCAGCTTAATTTGAGTATTGTTCCAGTTCAAGACCTGTTGTCTTCAGCTTCAGTAGCAACTTGTACTCCAGTCTCTTCCATCCTTCCAGTCTCCATTGGAGAGTCCTGTTCCACTGCCTTTTTGCCATCTCCTCCTGCAATCTTGCCAGTCACCTTGCCACTGCCCAGTTGGACTTGATCAAATCCAGCTCTTGGTCTTAATTATTGTAAATAGTTATTTAATAAATAATATTTTTAATATTAATCTGCCTGGATGACTTTAGTCTGAACAGGACAGAACCTTTCTTAAATACCTCTTGCTTCACACAACTATTTCTATCTACAGATGACATAGGCTAATTAATTCATTTGTTGCTTCCATGTGTATCATGGTGGAGTTTCCTTTGGCAGATTATGGTATTTTCTGTATAAAGAATCTGCCCCGCTATAGTATTTCTTGGGTCTCTCCACCATTTTCTTCCTCTGTCTCTTTTTCTCTTTCCTACTACAGTCTCTCAGAAAAGCTCTATACAGTCTGTTAGCAAAAACTGCTATCAAACAACTTATTTAACATATTTGTATGGTAATCAAAAATGAATCTTGGCAGTGCACATAAAAAATACAACAAACCCCATATAAAAAATAAAAATACAGCAACACTACACAAATAGAAAGAGAATAAAAGATGGCAAAAACTCCTCAAACCAGGGAAAGACTCTCCAAAAAAGCTCAGTCTTCAGTAGCTTGTGGGAAACCAACAAAGATTTCCACAGGGAGGCCATGCCACAATATCAGTGCTATAACAGAAAGTAGGGTCTTCTTGACTCAGCCCTCAAACGTCCCAAAAGTTTGGGATTTGCAGCAGTTTCCCCCTGCTAGATATAATTGGACAGGGCAAAGTTACATGTTTCTTTTTTAAACAAAAACAATGTTGCATGTTGGTTTTCTGTTTTTTGTTTTAAACCCTGGTATTTGAAAAAAGTCATTAAACTCCCTGATGGAATGGGATGCTGCTGTACTAACACAGACACTAAAACTGAAGAGATTATTTATTTGTTGAATTAATTTATATGGCTGCCCACTCGCCATGTCATTGTGATACTAGTTCAATACCTGACCCTTATCTTAGAGATAATTTACTTAGACTGAGGCCTGAGAAAGGTTTCATAGATCAAAAGTGGATGGACAGTGATTGGATGGGATAGTGATGAAATCCTTAAAGCCAAAAACCAATCTAGCAGATTTATAGGAGAAATAAAGTGTTGGTTTCATTGCAACTGGCTTATGTCAACTTCTTTCTTGTACTTTTACATAACTAACAGCTAAGAATTTCTAAAGATATTTAAAATTTTATTTTATTTTTTTAAGTAATTAATATTGTCTCTGAGACCTGCTAGTGATATTAAAATTAAATTCCCTTGAAGAGATTAGGAACCTGATATATGATCTACAGGGAAATTTAAATATAACAGACAGACATAAATTGAGAAATTAAATTCTTAATATATTTAAAAACCTCAAAAGAGACTCCTATCATATATCTGTGAAATATGAAAACATGTAGAACTAAAGCCCATAGGATGAAACAGGAAATTCACCAACTCCAGAATGGGCATGGATGGAATTTCATTTGAAGAGAAGGGCATCAAATGATAAATTTTCAAATGATATCACACACATGGACCAAGATGAAGAATGCACATGCAATTTTTTTATTATTATTATTATTATTATTTTTATAGGCATTAGGGTAACATTTATGGGACACATTATGAATATATGTTAAGTATGAAGTATAAAAGCACCCGGGAAGAACTTAACCAAAAAGGCAAAGATATTATTGATATTATTAATCCAGTTAAAAACATCCAGCTGAAGAGAAAGCTCTTAACTCCTTTCCTAAAGGTAGAAAGAATGGAGGTTAAGCACAATTCCCAAGGAGTGCATTCCCACATTTGGGAATGAAGCAGGAAGAAATGATGTTCCACCTCTATCGCTCTGTAGCAGTTGGGCCTGTAGCAACTGGGCTTTAAAAACAACAGCACTTCATAAAGCATCCAATGATTCTTGTTAAAATTATTGAATGGCTAATTGCTACATACAGAGATGGTGCACTGCTGAGGAACTGTAGAGCTAACCCTTCTTTCCCTATGTACTGCACGAGCAATTTAAATTGGCCTCTCAGCAGCAATTAGGTTTTCAGAGAGCTTCCGTAGGTGCTGATGTGGGAGTATGCATGTGTGTGGGTGTATTTAAAGCTGAGGGTGGCAGATAATAATATACAAAGGGGTGGGGTAGGGGTTGACATAATGGATAATGTGGAGAAGGGGAAGCAAGGATCATGGGTAAGGAGAGAGAAAAATCACTCCAACTGTATTATTTTATTACATCTCTGTTCAACAAATACACTTTTAAAAAAGGACCTTTAAAATTATTATTATTATCATTATTAAAGACCTACATAAGGAAAGCTGGGGAGGGAAAGAGAAGGGGCTTTGTTCCACTCATTTCTTTCTCTGGTGGTGCCTGCCAATGACACATAGCTTTGGAAACATTCTTATGAGGAAACCTGGCCACTAGGCACCCCTCCCAACAACCCCCCAAACTTTTCACACCTCTGAGCTGTGGATTGCAGCACTCTCCTACATGTTTAACACAGAAATAAGGCATGCTGTACAGCATTTCTCATGGCTTTATTTCCAAGCAAATAGATTCCTGTGTGTAAAAAGTCCTTTTTCCTCATCTGTGAAAGGTGACCGTTGCTTTAAGATGCTACAGACCGGTGCTGTTTGTGCTCTCACACATTCCAAAACACTTCCTGGAGACTGAATCCTTACAACTTTATGAGTATCTGTAAAACAGTTAAGAAAAATAAAAGAGAATAATTGTTAATTGTTATATCAAATACTTTCCAACTCTGATTTTTGTTTAGATTAGATGTTAGATTAATTGTTGGAGGTCCATTGAACTTCACTGCAGTTGAAAAAGGATACTATAAAAATACAAAACAGATTTTAAAGCAATATTGGCAGGAGGGGATAGTTCATTAAGAACACTGTCTAGGTACAGCAAAAGCATCTTCTATTTTGCTTTTGAAAATGCTTGCATATTTTTTTTTAGCATAAAGTTTGTTCATTTAGAACTTTTTAATGGAAATTTGTATCATTTGTACTTGTATTTTGATATGCACAAATATTTGTCTGTGATTTTTCCTAATATACGGATATGTCAAACTTTCAATCTTACTTTCTGTAAGAAACAGAAAATATGCAGAACACCGTTTCTGGAATTCTTTCCAACCCTTTCATCAGTGGCATGGCTACAGAAAGTATCTGCATTTTCTTCTAGGTGATCAGTGATTATGTTACACCTGTGTGTATGTGTGAGTCTGTGTCCGTGCATGCATGGTTTTGTGAAGTCCTACTCTGCATACAGTCCCTGTGGTTGAATGAGTGTGTGAAGTCCTAACCAGGTTGGCTGTATATGTGTTGCATCTCTTTATGTGTATGTTTCTACTTTTCCCTCATGTTGCAATTATGGGTGTTTGCATATGTGCACTGGGAAGCACAGAATAAGCTGCAAATGCTCTGCTATATAATTATGTACCACGAAGCATGCTGGCTGGAGAATTCTGGGAGTTGAAGTCTGCACATCTTAAAGTTGCCCAGGGTGAGAAATACTGGCCAATAGGGATGCTTTGGGGGATGGGGGGGATTTTTTTCTCCAAGGCCTCTGATGGATCTGGCCCATTTTCAATCTTCATTTTGTTGGTGTCTTCTCCTTCAGAAGCTGACCCTATTCTGTTCATCTCTCAGAGCACTGAAAATAGACAGGCAGACAGATAGACAATGTCCCAGTTCCCTTTGCATAATTTCTTTCCAACATGCCTTTGGGTTGAAAAGAATAAATATATTTGTGTGCTATACCTGAAAACCGCAACTAGTTACATACTTATTTGGAAGTACTGTAATCTCTTCTGAACTGGTTTGCACCAGGTTATAAATAAACATGTTCTGAATTGGGCTGTATGTTTCTTAGAAAGTTTATGGGCAGAGTTATCTGGAGACAAAGAACTTTTACACTGACAATCTGAGGATGGGTGAAATAGATGCAGAACATCTACATTAATTTCTCCAAACCAAAAAATGAGGTGTCGATATATTTTTTTTTCCCCCTTCAGGGAAAACTGGCAATTTTGTTCGTGTCCTTGAAAAAGAAGTTGGTTTAAAAAGTCCAGACCTGGAATCCAAAAGAGAAATTGAATTTTGTTTTGATAATGATAGACTGGAAGGGATGGTAGAACTCTGTTTATACATTTCATGAATTAGTAGGAAAAAAAGATCTTTATACTAGTTTTGTTATATATTCCTCCCATAGTCAAAGTGTCAGTCATTTCTGCCAAAGGATGTTTTTTGTATTATTATCATTATTAATCAGGTTTAGTTTTCAGATTTTTTTCTAATTCATGACTATAATGAGTATTGGAAAAATGTTCATTTTATTTATCTTTTGAACTCATGCTTATCTTCCAAAATGTTTGTCAGATTATTTTATATTTTGGAGGTCACAGCATACTGTATGAAAGTACTTTAAAAAAAGAGAAAGAAATGCTTTAGTTGTTGATAATAACAATAATCTTTCTGGGATTACATTTTCAGAGCTGAAAGATCATATATAAATATCTTATAGCTAATTCTGAGAATTGATAACCGTAAGTTCCTACTAATATTGAGCACTGTTGGATTTGCTAGGTGAAAATTATAACACACAACCACAATATTTCCTCACTGAAATTAATCAGATTTAAGTGACTGAGCTGACTTTTCTATCTGTTTTTCAGAAGACATTAAGACTGCATGTACCTTTATCTTTCACTCTCACCCACTCTAAATATATATAAATGCTCACTTTCATATATATAACAAATGACAGATGTTACTATGGAGTCCAATGTCATTTCAATGATATTTCAGGGTGGTACTGAGTTGAATCATGATATGAATGGCATACAGCATATGTATATATGTATGTAAGTGGATGTATAGTTATTCATCTTTTTAATTGATCCATTTAGCCCTTGCAAATTATGAAATTGATCAGTCCATCCCATTACAAAGGATTGTTACCACAATTTTGTGTACTGGATCACACACTTATTATGTGTTCTCCTTTCTGTGTGTGTGTGTGTGTGTTCAAGAAATAACTGATGGGATCTTTATGATGCTGTGCTGTGATTGAATGGATGTTCCTGGGAAAGGGACTGAAGAACAGTTCAAGGAATCAGTTTAGGATTCAATGATTTTAAGGTCTGAACTTAGTCTTTGAATGGTATGCTAGCAGCCATTTGCCAAAAAAATGAGTGGGTCAGGAAAAAGTGAGTGGAACCAGGATAAAAAATTAGATAAATACATACATTATGATTAATGTGAACAATCCCCCCAATTTAATTTTTGACACTTTAAAGCTTACAATTGAGCTGCAGATCCTGGAGAGGCTTAGAGATTTCACTTAAGACTTTGGAGATTGCACATGGCTGTGGCCTCAGATTATTGGCTGAGTGTAGAGATAGCCAGACAGTATATGTGTTGAATGTGTAATGATTCATCATGATATGAGAGCAAGTCCTGTTCAAATGTGGATTTTCATAAAAAGTTCTGAAATTGTCCCTAATCACTTCATTGGCATTTTCAAGTGCATTCTGAAAATGGTCCAGAATCCTCTTTGAAAAGACTGTCTTTTAGAATTCAACCAAAAGTTTCAGTCCACTTTTCCAATGATTTCTCTTTTCCTATCCCAATTTTTTTTTAATCCTTTCAATCATGTCAAATTCTCAGAGACTTACTGGACAAGTCCCTGCAGTTTTCTTAGCAACATTTTTCAGAAATGATTTGCCATTGCCTCCTTCCTAGAACTGAGATAAAGTGACAAGCCCAAGGTCACCCAGCTGGCTGTGTGCCTAAGGCAGGACTAGAGCTCTCAGTCTCCCAATTTCTAGCTTGATGACTTAACCACTACTCGCTGTCTTATCCCAGATTAGATGGGAGGAAAGTGTGAGGTAAGAGAGAGGTCAGTACCAAAGTCTGTGAATTCTGTGGGGGAGATGCCCTGCATCGCCTTCCAGATGATTTCACCCAGCCCTGGCCAGAAATGAAGCTAAAAGGAGGGCCTGGTGCCTGAGAGGCTGGAGAAATATGGGGCTGCCCTGCCTTCCACCCCCTAATTTCATGTGAGTGAATGGACCTTAAAAAAATAATATAGTCAAAGAATAGAACCATAATATTCTATAACTTCCCTGAGTGACACTTTGCTATAACAACATCCCAGTCAGGATAAAGAAGGGAGGGAGGGAGGGAGGGAGAGACAAGAAAGCAAAAGGTGGGAAATACTTTGAAGGGGAAGAGAGGTGTAGTAGTTAAGGTTGGACTAGCCTGGGGTGACCCAGGCTTGAGTCCACCCTCAGCCGTGGAGGCTCATTGGGTGACTTGAAGTCCAATCTACCTCAAAGAATAGTTTATGGTCATGAAATGAAGAGAGGTCTCCATGTAAGCCCCCTTACCTTCCTAGAGAAAAAGGGGGAATTAACTAGCAATAGATATTAAAAGTGGCTTTCCCTTGCAAGGAAGTCTATTCCATCTTGTTTTCTGTCTCTTTCCTCCCAATCCCACCATGCCACTGCTTGGTGCCATGGTGTCAGCTGCTGGAAAGCTGGTTTGTTGTGGCCTGTTTGTGCCAGTTATCAGGCAAAGAGCAGTGGAGCCACAACCTTATAATAGAGGTTCCCAGGACTCAAACCTAGATTGGATATAATTCTGGTTGGTGCTGCCCTGATAATCTTTTTTTCTTTTTGATAAGGATTAAGCTACTAAAAGCATCTAACTAAGTCTGTGACCTTATTCAGAAGTAAAACAAAACAAAAACACTAGTTTCAGCACTTGCAACAAATATAGACATGCTCCCCCGCTTTCTTTTTTGGCACACTCATCTTCCTTTCTTTACATACCTGTTTCACCTTATTTAATGGCTGTGGCAGGCAGCCGGGATGATTTTGTCAAAGCCATGACACTGCATCTGGTGTGATGTGAACAGAATCACCCAGGTTGCCAATTAGAGTTAACTGAAAGGTGGGTAAATTAAGTAGAGGATAATAAGGGCAAAAAAGAAGAAAATGGTGTCATGCAGCAACAGACAGCATACCTAGTGAATGCTGGACAGCAATGATACATTGCAAACATTTAGCGAAGTAAGAAGAGGCTTTTCTACCCCATTATCATTTTGGCTTAATCAATTGAATTGAATGGCAATGTTGCCAAAACTCCTAAGTAGCCTGCCTATATGTTGAATCTGGTAAGCATATAATTTGCAATTTGGTCCAAAACTGTTTGTTACATCAGTAATCCAAACAAAAAATAATATTAAGTTAATTATTATTTTTGATGGCTGCTCGATCTGCAATCTGCAATGTGGGGTGCCTTGGGGCTTGGGTCTCTCACCCCTCATATTAATCTACAGTATATGAGGCCACTGGGAGAGGTCATTCGGCCATACAGAGTGTAGTATCAGCAATATTCTGATGATATTCAGCTATATAACTCCACTCCGGCTGGCCAAGCAATGTTGACCCAGTGTTGGTCAGCGCCTGGAGGCTGTAAAGGTCTGAATGAGGAGGAACTGGCTTTGACTCAACCTTAGCAAGATGGAGTGGCTCTGGATTTTTGGTCCCCCTGGGTCTAATGATTTTTTTTTTCTTTATGGGATAGAACGCCCCCAGAAAGAATTGTTGCAGAATTTGGGAATCCTCCTGGACTTGCAGTTCCTACTCAAAGAGCAAGTGGCAGCCATGGCTTGGCAGCCTTTGCACAGATCCACCTTTTGTGCCAATTATGCCCATTCCTGGACTGCCTTGCTCACAGTCATGCCTTAGTCGCTTCCCAGTTGGATTACTGTAATGGAGCTGTCCTACATGGAGCTGTCCTTGAAGATCATCTAGAAATGACAACTGGTCAATAATGTGGTAGCATGCGCAGTTCTGGGTGCCCCATGATTTGCCTATATTACACTACTGCTGCACAAGCTTCATGGGATTTCTGTCCTAACAGTCAGGAACCACATTGAGACAAGGAATAGGTCTCTAGTGCTTTATTACTGCTACATTAGACAGAAAATCCTAACAAACTGAAGAAGCGTGGGAAAAACCCAGACAGATAAACCCCAAGGTTAAGGCGGGTCTGATCTGTGTCTCCTTGAATGGCTGCTTAACTCCTCAGTACGACGCATGCGTTTTCCCCCCTGGATAGAGGCCCCCTCCTGCTCACCATCAGTACTCATGACAGTTTCATTTTTTTCTGGGTAGAGTGTAAGGTTCTGTTTATTTCCTCTAAAGGCCTAAATGGCACAGAACCAGGTCACTTGCAGGACCACCCTTCCCTGAGGGTAGCTGCCTATCCCTCCAGATCAAATAGGGAGGGGTGCTCCAGGTCCCTTCCCTTAAATTCAGTCATCCAGTGGAACCTAGGAAGTGTTCGTTCTTTGTAGCTACCCCTGCCCTTTGGAACACCCTTCCCCAGAGATCCAGCAGAGGGTTCCAGAGGGTTCTTTGCCTTCCAGAAGACCTTGAAGAGCAAGCTCCTCCAACAAGCATCGTGGTAGGATGAGGCTGGAGCCCAGTAAACCTATGTGTTGATATGATGAAGAGTGTTGCCTCAGGGCATCATGAGTTTTTATTGTGTTTGCTTGGAGTGCTCCCCCCCCCCATTTTTATTGTCTTGTGAGCTGCCCGGGATTAAGGTTACAATATGGGTGACTATGTAAGTTAAGTAATAAATACATATATGCACACATACATTTTGATGACTAACTCTAACCCAATCTAAACATCTTCAGATGCTGTAATTCTTTAGTTACTAGGGAAAGTAAGCACCATTTATAATTGTCATGAATTGAAACATTTTGTTTTAGCCTTTTAGTTACTCTTCGTCAAAAGAACCAATTGGTTAAGAAGTTTGGAACTGAAACTATATAGCCATTCATATGTGGTGTTTGTATAAGGAATATGTCATCTTGGTATACTGTAAACAATGTGTCTTGTTATTGAGCAAGATAAATCTGTTAGGCAAAGAACTGGAAAATTGCTAATGCAATGCCAATTTAAAATCAACTAGAGGAAATACAGGAAGTTATGTGCCAGTTGGCCTCCAAATAAATTGATGAAGAACATTATTAAATGTTATTATTAAATATAAATAAACAGGCAAAAACAGGGCAGATCTTACTGCAGAAAAAATGGTCACCTTTTAGAGTATCCCCAAATATATGGATAGAATTGATCTAAAAGATATGGTTTCCTTGAGTACATTGATAAAAATCCCTCACCAAAGACTCCTGGTTGAAATATACCTAGCAGACATGGGATAACAGAAGATATCCTTGTGGAAGGTAAACCTTTCAGTGGCCAGCATGAACTCTGCAAGCTGCACTAATTACCTATTGGCTTCTGGGTGCAATTCAAAGTGCTGGTTATCACTTCTAAGTTCTTCAAGGTTTAGGGTTATATGAGGGACCACCTGTCTCAGGTTATTTCTGACCATCTGGTATGGCTGGGAAGAGTAGGTATGCTCTGGGTCCCATCAATTAAGCAGTATCATCTTGTAGGACCTGGGAAGCATGCCTTCTTTGTCATGGCTTCTGTCCTTTGGAATGGCATCCCACCCTCCCCAGGGATCCAGATGGTTCTCAGCTTGATGATGTTCAGGAAGCTATTAAAGACCTGATAATTCTTCCAGGCTCTGGGAATTTTTTGGTTATATGTTATTTTGGAGGTCATTCATGATTAATTTTTGTGTAATACATTTAACTGTAAGCCTCCCAGAGTCATTGGAAGTAGGTGGCCTAAACATTGTATGAATAATAAATACAACCTGTAATGCTATGTTTTCATAACTAATATGGAGTTAAGAATGAACAGTGAGAGTTAAAAGTTGCTGATTATTTTGAGAATTAAAAATAAATTTCTCCAACATTAGGGAATAACATTCAAATTGCAAATGAAATTAAATGCAAAAAATGTAAGGTGGTACATACCGGGACAAAATATCCTAAGATTATGTAAAGAATATGTGGAATAAAAATCCACTTAGTTCTATAACCTGTTTTGACAGGGAAGCTTTCCATCAACCATAACCGAACTAAAATCCAAATATATTTTTTTAAAAAATCAGATTGGGGATGGGGGATGGGAGATTTGGTAAGGTGTCTCTTTTGGCTTTTGAATCCTCAATGCATTTTTAACACTGCTGGTTATTTGCTGAGAGGTTTTGTCCCTTCCCTGGCACTTTGTGGAATGACCATGTGACAGTACAGTGCCAAGCTTCTAGAAGGTTAAAGCTGGAAGACACCTTATAATTGAAAAAAAGAAGTACAATATCTCTTCAGAGGAGAAGAATAAATGATAGCCAGACTAGCTAGTGTTCACCCCTGTATTGATTTGCTCCTTGGGGGGAACTTAGTTGTTCATGTTGAGAATATTAACATAGCATTAAAATAAAAACCAACAAACCTTACTACAGCTTAATGCAGTGTGCGAATACAGCTGCTATAGAGCTGGAAGAAGTGCAGAAAACAAAACAAAAAAAAAACAAATTAGAAAGAAACAAGAACATTATTTTGAAATGTTGTATCTTTTAATTAGGGAAAAAAGGGAAGGGCTTGAGGAAAATATATAGAAGTATTTGTGGTATATTGATAGTAGAAAATAAAATAAATTTTATTTTATCTCTCATAATGTTAGAGCTTCAGCAAAGGATCATTACCTTGTCATGGTGCTGGAGCTTGAGCACCTCAATGATGCCATGAGCTAAACCATGAAGGGCCACCCAAGTCGGGAAGGTCATGACAGAGAGGTCAGACTAAATGCGATCCCTGGGGAAGGTAATGGCAACCCACCGCAGTATCCTTGCCATGAAAACTAAATGGATAAGTACAACCAGAGATATGTCGGTATACCATCAGAAGATGAGACTCCCAGGTCGGAAGATGGTCAAAATTCTACTGGGGAGGAACAGAGGATGAGTTCAACTAGCTCCAGATGTGATGATGCAGCTAGCTCAAAGCCGAAAGGATGGCTAGCAGTGAACTGAAATGGACCGGAATGGGCCATGTCACATCAGATGACCACCAGATCTACTACTGTGGGCAAGAGGACCACAGAAGAAATGGAGTAGCCTTCATAATTAATAGTAAAGTGGCTAAAGCAGTGCTCGGATACAATCCAAAAAGTGATAGAATGACCTCGATTCAAATTCAGGGCAAGCCATCTAACGTCACAGTGATCCAAATATATGCCCCAAACACAGATGCTGAAGAAGCTGAAGTAGAGCAGTTCTATGAGGATCTGCAGCACCTGCTGGACAATATGCCTAAAAGAGACATTGTTCTCATCACAAGAGACTGGAATGCTATGGTGGGCAGTCAAATGACACCTGGAATTACAGGTAAGCATGGCCTGGGAGAACAAAATGAAGCAGGACATAGACTGATAGAATTTTGCCAAGACAACTCACTCTGCATAACAAACACTCTCTTCCAACAATGTAAGAGACAGCTTTATACATGCACTTCACAAGATGGACAACACTGAAATCAGATTGACTATATCCTTTGCAGCCAAAGGTGGTGGACATCTATACTGTCGGCAAAAACAAGACCTGGAGCTGACTGTAGTTCAGATCACGAACTTCTTATTGCACAATTTAGGATCAGACTAAAGAGATTAGGGAAGACCCACAGTTCAGTTAGATATGACCTCACTAATATTCCTAAGGAATATGCAGTGGAGGTGAAGGATAGATTTAAGGGACTAGATTTAGTAGACAGAGTCCCTGAAGAACTATGGACAGAAGTTTGCAACATTGTTCAGGAGGCGGCAACAGAATACTTCCCAAAGAAAGAGAAAAGCAAGAAGGCAAAATGGCTGTCTGCTGAGTCACTAGAAGTGGCCCAAGAAAGAAGGAAAGCAAAAAACAACAGTGATAGGGGGAGATATGCCCAATTAAATGCAAAATTCCAGAGGTTAGCCAGAAGAGATAAGGAATTATTTTTAAACAAGCAATGCACGGAAGTGGAAGAAGACAATAGAATAGGAAGGACAAGAGACCTCTTCCAGAAAATTAGAAACATTGGAGGTAAATTCCAGGCAAAAATGGGTATGATCAAAAACAAAAATGGCAAGGACCTAACAGAAGAAGAGGAGATCAAGAGAAGGTGGCAAGAATATATGGAAGATCTGTATAGGAAGGATAATCATATCGGGGATAGCTTTGATGGTGCGGTCACTGAGTTAGAGCTAGACATCCGGAACAGTGAGGTTGAGTGGGCTTTAAGAAGCATTGCTAATAACAAGGCAACAGGAGACAATGGTATCCCAGCTGAACTGTTCAAAATCTTGCGAGATGATGCTGTCAAGGTGATGCATGCCATATGCCAGCAAATTTGGAAAACACAAGAATGGCCATCAGATTGGAAAAAAATCAACTTATACCTCATACCAAAAAAGGGAAACACTAAAGAATGTTCAAACTATCGAACAGTGGCACTCATTTCACATGCCAGTAAGGTAATGCTCAAGATCCTGCAAGGTAGACTTCAGCAATTCCTGGAGCGAGAATTGCGAGATGTACAAGCTGGGTTTAGAAAAGGCAGAGGAACTAGGGACCAAATTGCCAATATCCGCTGGATAATGGAAAAAGCCAGGGAGTTTCAGAAAAACATCTATTTCTGTTTTATTGACTATTCTAAAGCCTTTGACTGTGTGGAACATAACAAATCGTGGCAAGTTCTTGGTGGTATGGGGATACCAACTCATCTTGTCTGCCACCTGAGGAATCTGTGTAACAACGAAGTGGCAACAGTAAGAACAGACCACAGAACAACAGACTGGTTTAAGATTGGGAAAGGAGTACGGCAGGGCTGTATACTCTCACCCTACCTATTCAACTTGTACACAGAACACATCATGCAATGTGCTGGGCTTGATGAATCCAAGGCTGGGGTTAGCAAGAAGATCAAACCAGTCCATACTCCAGGAAATAAAGCCAGACTGCTCACTTGAGGGAATGATATTAAATGCAAAGCTGAAGTACTTTGGCCACATAATGAGAAGACAGGACACCCTGGAGAAGATGCTGATGCTAGGGAGAGTGGAAGGCAAAAGGAAGAGGGGCCAACCAAGGACAAGATGGATAGATGCTATTCTAGAGGTGATGGACTTGTCCCTGGGGGAGCTGGGGGTGGTGACAACCGACAGGAGGCTGTGGCATGGGCTGATCCATGAAGTCACGAAGAGTCGGAAGCGACTGAACAAATAAACCACAAACAACAAGCCCTGGGTTTATGTCTTTATTGTAGTACTTCAGTACATTTTGCACTTTGACCTTGATTTGTTGTTTATTCATTCAGTCGCTTCTGACTCTTTGTGACTTCATGGACCAGGCCATTGCAGAGCTTACCTTGATGGAAATATGCAAGAACATTTACCTAGACAAAGGTGACTGAAACACTTTTTAAGTCCTAGAAAACAAGATAATATTCAGAAGTGGCTCAGGCAGACCTCTCCCTGTTATAATAAGTGAAGGGAAGTACAACACAATCAGACTTGCAAGGTTCTGTTATTATACCCAATATGTAAATGTACTTTTGGTCTTCCTATGGAGTTGATTCCTGGTCTGGTTTACCTGATTTGTGTCATTTGCATTATGACTTTACATGTGTGACACCTTATGCTCCCTTTGTCCCTTCTGCCCATGAATGTGCATAGTTAGCAAAGTTGTAGCCTTCTTTATGCATAGTTAGCTATAGTGGTGAAAAAAATCTAATTGCTGTTTCAAGAAATGAGGCAGGGAGAGAGTAATATATGAATTATTACAATTGTTGGATTTGGCTTAACATACTGTATGGATTTTGACACTTATGGATTATTCAAGAAATCATGTTTAAGCTCAATGAGATGTGCGAATAAATTAGGATAAACTGCCACTGACCTGAGGATCCATGAGATGCCTGATAATGGATTTATTATTTTTTTTCAAATTATTAATAATGAATAAGCGTTTAAGCAGTGCTTTGTTTGATACATGATTAGAGAGGTGAAGCACTGTAGTTAAAAATAAGGAAAATAAACATGTTTCCCTGCTCCCTTTCAAATCAAAACACAAAACAAAATAAAAACAAGCACAAAATCTACCATATGGTGGGGGGAAAATACCATAAGACGGGAATGATCTTTTAACAGTGTGGCATTGTGCAATGAATTCTAATCATTGGCGTGAAAGTTTTATTTTTGCATGTACAGAATTATAATGTGTAGGCAGGCGTTTATCACAAGCTTTTGTAGCTCCTTTTTTTCCTGTATGTAAATATTGCACATTGCAATTTTTATATCTCCTGTGAGGCCTTATAACAATTTGAACTATCTTTTAAAATTAAATGTAATAGGCATTATACCATATTGTGATTCTGCAATAGGGAATCATTAAATGAAAGAATCATTTAAATTGGAAAGGCTACTGGCCTGAACCTAGTTACTCTGAAGTAGTGCTATCAAAGGCATAATAACTATTACAGAATTAAAACTGTGACATTAAGCAAAAGAAAGAAAACGAGCCTCTTCATACTATTTAGGTTCCATTATGAACTCTGCTGTCAAGCACCACCCAAATTTACTTCTGCAACACCACTGTCCAAAGAATATTTCCTGTTTTTCCGTGCCTGTCTCGTTCTCTCCAAGGTACTTACTTGAACAGGCTAGGAAATTAGATATAATCATTAGATGTAATTATTAGCATAAGATGGCTCCTTCCCTATTGTTAATTTATCCATAGCAAGTGTATGAATGCATTTAATTTAGTCTGAAAATGAGAAGATTGCATTTGGGAATGGCGAGGAGATTAAAATCTTTGCATTGTAATGGAATAGGTTGTGTTTGCACAATTTCCCATTATCATTACAGTGTGAGTGGGTTCATGTTGATCCATATTCTTACCTCATTACAAGTCTCATCACAGGAATATAGCATTTTTCCCCCTAACTTGGTCCCTTTTCCTGGTGGGGGAGACAAATATGCTAATCTGTCCATTACTATACAGCAAGATGGCCCTCCCTGCTATTAACTTTTAAACTGGTTTAAAAATAAATCAGGGTCATTCCCATTACAGTGCATATCTTAGGAAAGAAGCCAATGTAGGCAATTACTCTTTTAATTTTGTTATCTTTCTTTTACATATCATATTTTCAGTTTCTAAGTTGTTAAAGTATATCTTTTAACAATGATGTCATGAATGGGACGAATATAAAAATGGTGTAGCAGTAAAATTTGAAGTGTAAAAGCCCAGCATGACAGTCCCACAGTTGTGTCTGAAAGAGAGTTAAGCTTGTGTCCTTTTTTTTTTTTTTTTGATTTTCCAGAAAGCAAAAAATAGCATTAATATGGTGCTAAAGCATAAATTGGTTTGTTTGGTTTTGTGTTAGTGTGTTATAGGAGCTGCTGTTGGGTTGTAACCCATGAAATATGGTTTAGTGCCTTCTGTGAATTCAGCTAGTTGTAGTAGATTAAACAATGAATAAGCATGACAAATGACCAGTCAAATATGGATTTAACAAACTAACAAAGGGATTGTGTAGAAAGCCCAATCTATCTTCTAAAAACACTTCTGCACTCTTACAAAATCTTCTGTTGCTGGCAAATACCATCACTTCTTCCTTGAGAAAAGTATTTGTAGTCCTAGTAGTGTTTTCCAAATACATTTTCTGCTACATGACTATATACAGTACAGGTATGTGAAATAAAAAGAGACATTAAGTTGCATTGCCTGTACATGAAGTTTATTTATTTTATTTCGTATGGCATAGCAGAATGCAGCATTGTTGCATAAAAATCACAGAAACAATATATAAAAGTGTATAAAATGAAGGACATTGGGACAATAAATTATTCTGAAAACATGAAATACAAATGATGAATAAAATTATGAATAAATTAAGTTATGTATGAGCAGTTACTAAAGTATCTACGCCTATGGCCAGTTATCTAGACAGCAGTACCCTCAAGTTGATATAGTTCTTGCAGGGAGCCAGGAAATCTTCTGAGGGGACATTCCATCATGATGTAATGTAAAGTTTGTGGGATGTTCTCACAGTCACAGTTAGGATTTAAGCTATACTTCCAGCTGGTTTGACCATCTAAATGTACTTAACCACTAGACCAAACTGGCTCTCCAGTTATAAATTATAAAATATGCATATAAAAATAGGAGAGCCAGTTTGGTCTAGTGGTTAAGGCAACGGGCTAGAAACCAGGAGGCTGTGAGTTCTAGGTCCACCTTAGGCATGAAAGCCAGCTTGGGCCAGTCACTCTCTCTCAGCCCAACTCACCTCACAGGGTTGTTGTGGTGGGGAAAATAGCAACAGGAAGAAGTATTAGGTATGTTTGCCGCCTTGAGTTATTTATAAAGCTAATAAAGGCAGGATAAAAATTAAATAAATCAATAAATCAATAAGCATACTAAAAACTCTAAAATATAAATGTAAAATCTAAAACCCAAGATGGTGACATCGCAGTCTTGATAAAATTTCCTGGGCCACATCAAGGTGCCAGCCATCCCCATGACAAACTATCCCCCCTCTCAACTCAAGCGAGGTGGCACAACCACATCTTGGACCTCTTTCAGAAGGCCTGGAGAGTGGGGGCCTGCCTTATCTCTGGAGGTAGCTTATTCCAAAGGGCAGGGGCTATGGCAGAGAAAGCCCTCCTCCTGGACCCTGCCAATAGACAGTCTCTTGTGGACAGGGTCCATAACATGCCCTCTCTGCCTGACCGGGTGGAATGGGTCAATGTGATGGGGATGAGGCGGTCCCTTAGATAACCTGGACCCGTGCCATGTAGGGTTTTAAAGGTGATAACCAACATCTTGAATTGATTTCATTGTATGTTTTTTAACGATCACTCAGAAAGGAATTTAACAGGGAAAATATTCCTTGCATTTTCATGCAACAGTGTACTACGTGAATCTCTCTCTCTCTCTCTCTCTCTCTCTCTCTCTCTCTCTCTCTCTCTCTCTCTTTAAAAAAAAAAAACTTGTTAGGGATGTTGCTGCCTGACCAACTTGATGAGGAAAAAGAAAGCATGTGTTCTCATCAATTGTTCAGGCAAACCATCAACAAAAAAACAAAAGGAAAATGCAAAATAAGTATGCTTTGGACTGGTTTGTGAGATGTTTCAAGTTTTATTGCTAGAATGTTAGGCTATCCATCTGTAGAAATGTCAAGATTTGTTTAAAATAGTGTGAAACCAAGAGCAAACAACAAACAACAGTGAGAAAGAAAACAAAGCAAACAAACAAACAGTCTTAGCATTGAAACCTAGCGTACCTTTATCCCAGGGCTCCTGTCAAGCTATTTGCAGACCCAGATGAAAGCTAAAGAGAGAACTTGGGCATGTGCACAAGCCAATCTCTGTCTTCTAATACTTTTCAATTCTGATTTTATTAGTATTTATAACTTTAAACTGCATTTGAGATTGACCTTGACTTGTGATGTATTTAACTGGTTTTCCTTGTGATTTATTTTGTATGATGTATGTTGCCCTGAAAACTTTTGCTACAAGAGT
Source organism: Candoia aspera (assembly GCF_035149785.1). NCBI lineage: Eukaryota > Metazoa > Chordata > Lepidosauria > Squamata > Candoiidae > Candoia > Candoia aspera. Next base: position 127,799,305 of record NC_086155.1, on the reverse strand, counting down.
GACTCATAAGTTAACTAAATAAATGTAATATCTTCCATCCATTTAGCCCCAGTGTAATCTATTGACCCTCCTCTACTGTTCTTTCCAGATGATATGAACAAACAAGATGCTAAAAGGCTAAATATACTACATAACTTGAATTATTTTCAAGGTTCCAGTGAGCTTGTTATTTGTTATTTTAATTATAAATCAATACTATTAAAATATAAGGGCACGTTAAGAATGCTTCAGAAATTCAATATTTGTGGATTCTCTGTGAGTTAACTACATCTTCTGAATCAATATACAGATCAAATCAGAGTTATGTATCAGCATTCATATTTGACTTATATTTTGATATAGTTTTGTGCTTCAGCAAGTATCTAAATATATATACCTCAGTGTTTGATACTAGAGAATAACAGTGGAAGAGGGCTTTCTCCATTGTGTTATGTTTTATCTGATAGATGATATGCAATACTGGAATAGATAGGCTTTCGGTGAGATCACTAGGAACTTCAAAGTGCAAATGCTGATTATTTATATAGAATTTGTAGAAATGTGTGCTTAAAGAGTCCTTGTATGTGTCCTGTTCAGACTACGAGACAGCCAGGCAGGATTACTTAAAACTCTTTTATTTCAATCAACTACAGTATTTACAATAATGAAGTCCTCAATAAGTAAGAACACAATCGATCAGGTCCACCCAGGCAGAGGAGGAAAACTAGGCAAGGCTGCAGGATCAGGATCCGATGAAGACTGAGGCAACACATCTAGGCAGAACTCAGCTAGACCCCACAATAAAGCAGCAAGACCTGGGGAGGCAAATGCACGTGGCAAGGAGGAGACTGGAGATGCTGGGCTTGATCTTGGCATGGAGGCTGGGCATGGCTTGACTGGATCTGCAAGGCAGGACTTGGTTCTGGAGGTGATATGGGACTCAACCAAAGCAGCAAGGCAAGAAGTGGAACTCGGACTGGAGCAGCGAGGCAAGAGGTGGAACTCGGAGTGCTACTAGGCTGGACTGGAGCAGTGAGGCAAGGCTTGGATCCAAAAACAAGGCAGGACTTGGCTGGAATGGAAGAACAAGGCAAGGAACTGGACTTGGAGCTAGGCTAGACTGGAACAGCAAGACTGGACTTGGAAGCAGAGGTAAGACTGGATGTGACTAAGGCGGCAAGACTAGCCTGGGAACTGGAAGCAAGGCTGGGCTGGACTGGAGTTGAAAGACAAGACCTAGAGCTGGAACTCTGGCTGGACTTAACTGGATCTGCACAATGAGGCTTGATGCTGAAGGCAGGACTGCACATGGCTGAAGCAGTGAGGCAAGGCTGGGAACTGAAAGCTAGGCTGAGATCCAATGAACTGTCAAGGCTAGACTCTGCTGGAGCGACTTGTGAAGGAGGCAGTCCCACAAGGTTAGAAGAAGCTGGCTCTTATTCCACAAAGGCTATAGACAAGGCTTCTGACTCCGGTAAGGACTCATCTGCTGAAACAAGCTCAAAGGATTGGTTGTCTCTGGCAGCTTGCTCAACATGCGCTTGCCTTTTAACACATTCCTTTCTGTGACTTTTCTCTTCTGCAGCCAATCAGATTGCCTTCTGATTTGTGCACTTCTCAGCTCTCTGCTCTCGCACACTGATTGGAGGCTTCAAATCCTCCTCCAGATTTTGCCCAATCAGTGCTTGCACTTTCTCCCACTCTGCTTAGTGGGTATTTGTTTCCCCAATTCCTACCAGATAAGTTTTGTTTTCTTCAGACTGTTCAAGATAAGTTTCGTTTTTGGAGTCTGACTCAGACTCAAACCTCACAGTACGCGAGATGGGTGGCAGAGAAATTTGATAAATAAATATGAATTTCAGTACAGAATACATATATTCAAACTTCGCTCTCTATACACACACCCACAGAGAGAGAGAGAGAGAGAAAATGGACTGAATGGATTTATTCAACATGACAAGCAAAAAGGCCAAGACTAGAAATGTAGATTAATCTGTCCCTAGGCATGTTCCAAGAAGAGTTAAATATTTACAAGTGGGAGACTTTGAAGCTACTATTTTCTCATTGGGTTCAATGGAAAAGTACCTTAGTCTTGGCTGCTTAATACAAATTAAAAGAATTTAATGCATTGGCAAGTTTCAAGATTAATAAACAGAAGAAAAAGATGTTAACAAAAAATATGAAAACAGAAGATCAGACAGAAATTATGAATAAAACGGGATTTAATATTGAGAAGGTAAAATATCTGGGTATCACTATGACAAATATGAACTGTATGTTATTTCAAAATAGCTATATTAAGACATGGAATAAAATTTAAAAAGGCATGTTAAGATGGGAGATACTGCAACTGTCATTGCTGGGGATAATTTCTGTGATAAAAAATTCTTGCCTAGAATGATGTTTTTGTTTCAGATCATACCTGTTTTGACAACTGATACACCATTTAAACAATGGCAGAAGGATATATCTAAATTTGTGTGGGAGGGGAAAAAGCCACAAGTTGAATATAAGGTGTTACATGATGCAAAGGAAATAGGAGGACTGGGTTTACCTGATTTGAAATTGTATTTTGCAGCTTGGTTTGGATGAAAGAGTGGGTGCTGCTGAGAGACTGAAGGCTCTTGGAGTTAGAAGGACACAACCTGAGGTTTGGGTGGCATGGATATTTGTGATATGACAAAGTCAAGGTCAATATATATATATATAATATTATATTATATTATATTTATATATTATATAATATAGTATATATATATAGTAGCTTGCCCTGCCAGTCTTAATATACAATTGAGACCAGAAGTTTTTCTTTTGGAATTGATGGACAAACAGTTGGAAAAACATCATGGACCATTGTTTTTATACATGATAACTGGAGCAAGATTATTGTATGCACAGTAATGGAAAGATTATTATATGCACAAAGATGGAACTTGCTGAAATGGCTAAATTGACTTCTTTGATCAGAGAAAAGACAGTATCTATGCTTATTGCTGACTGAAAACCCCTTATTGATTTTTTATGTAAAACAGAAAAAAACAAACTTAAATGATTTGTGGTTTTGATGATTAGATAGGATAGGTTATAGAAAGAGTTATCTTGTAACAATAGAGTGAGTTGTAATTTTATAATTGTACTTACAACTGCTGTAAAAAAGATCAGTAGCTACTTCTTTGTATCTTTTTTCTTTCTTTTCTATTTTTTCTTTTCTTTTTTCCTTTTTTCCTTTTTTGCATTTTTAACTTTCTCTTTGATTTCTTTCTCTTTTCTTTTTCTTACTTTATATTAGTTTGTATTGGCTTTTATCTTCCTTTTAAAAATGTTTAACTAAATTATATAAAGTTTTGGATGCTTGATGACCTTGGAGATAAACATATGGTGATGTATGGTAGCTTTAGAGTGAGAAAATGTCTCTAGGCAAACACTGAGAAGAATGTCTGGAAATAACATTCAAAATGTAATCCAGGATGAGCTGTAGTAATATAGAAAGTTTAATTGTTTTTTAAACTATTTTAGTGAAATTTCATTCTGGCCATGAAGAGGCCAAGCATATGATTTATTTATGCTCTGTTTTTCTTGCAAGGATTAATATTTCATACTTAAATTTAATCATAAATAAGTAACTTTGTATATTTTATAACATTAATGACATGGGAAAGTTTTCATCCAGGTGATTGCTGTGCAAATAGCATCCTTATGTGATGGTTTATTTTCCACATTTTATATAAGAATATGGGCAAATGTGTATATAGATTTAAGTAAGCATAAATAACATTTTTAATAAGTATGTATATTGTATTGTGGAAGAAGTCTGCAAATGGAAATATATGGAAACATGACTGATGATGAGAATGACACTTTTATGTTGAGAGCTCAAAATAAACTTGCATTATTTGAAACAGTGGCATCAGCAACATTCTGATTGTATTAACAAACTTCAATTACAAAATGTGCTGATGCAGGGCTTTTATTTCAGGTGCCAGAATCTCAGAACCAGTGAGCAGTTTATTGACAGCACGGTATTGAGCTATAGATAAATAGCTCTGTAATAGTGTGACTCACACACCCTTTTAGGCTAGGGTTGCAGCTGTGTTGGATTTGCATATCAGATAATTATGCATTTTATTTCCATTTTTGTTACTTGGATCTTCTGTTGGCATCTTCTCACCTAAGTTGTCTAACCTGCCTTTTCCTGCTCAATTTCACTTCCACTAACATTAAAACAGTCCTATTCTCTTCAGAGATATCCAATATCTTCTCTTTGAAGATATCCAAATTAGGTTTTTATTTATTTATTTTCTATCCTGCCTTACTTTTGTGAATAACATAAGGCGGCAAGCATACCAAATCCTCCTTCCTCCTCCTATTTTCCCCACAACAACCGCCCTGTGAGGTGGGTTTGGCTGAGAGAGAGTGACTGGCCCAAGGTCATCCAGACAGCTTTCATGCCTAAGGCAGGACTAGAACTCACTAACTCCTGGTTTCTAGCCCAGCACCTTAACCACTAGACCAAACTGGCTCTCCAATTTGTACCCTTTTCTCACAAAGACAAGATGTAGAATTTATGGGACATAGATAACTTATGCATCTGAATCCCCGTTTCTGCTGTGGTATAGTAGTTACTATAGGTTACCACTTATAGAACAGCCATTTAGGTAAAAACTCTTTTCAGACAAGTTGAAATACCAACATCTGGAACAAGGTGAGCAACTAGAACTTTGAATGAGGTAGGCAAATCAATCCTCTTTTTGCAGCTTTCTCTAACTACAATTGCCAGATAATCAGTAGCAATTCCTGATTTTTTAATACACACACGTTTGCTTGCAGACCATTCATTACCCACCTAGGTAACATCATAAGTACTAGTGAATGTGGGTTTGCTCTCTGTTTATCTCTAGTTGCTTGCCCTGCCAGTGTTGGTGGGGGTGTGGTTTTCTCTCCTTGGTAGTTTCTTGATCAGGGTATCATTTTCTGCCTGATTGTTCAACTGGTGTTAATCCCTGCTTATCTGCATGTAGGCTGCTGGAGAGGTTGTATTCTGGTCTTTTCATTTTCTTCTTAGCTTTTTTATTGTCTCTTGAATGGTGTGTAAATATGGTTTATGTATCTATTGATGGCTGATTTGTCTGAATGCCAAGCTTCCAGGAACTCCCTAGCATTTCTGGATTTAGCTTGGTTGAGGATGCTCACAGTTTTCCAGTTGCAACTATAGTTGAGTCTGTTCATATGTTGTGAGATTAAGGAGTTTTCAGCATGTCTTCTGACTGCTGGTTGGTGTTCATGGATGCACTGTTAGTCTTTGCCAGATATGGAACTGAATGTGACCTGTTAGTCTTAGCCAGATACAGAATTGAATATGCAACTGCTGCCTCAAAAAGGTCTCCAATGTTCTGAGAAGTTATTACAGGTAAAGTTTTAAAAAGCTATTACACATAAAGAGTATTACAGGTAAACCCTCTCCAAAAGAGTCCCTGTTGTCCATGTCAGGGCTATCAAATGACTAGGTAATATCCTAAAGTATTCCAGCTTGTGTTCCAGTGATAACTTGCAGAATCCAATGGACCTAAATTATTCTTAAATTAATTAGAGTAGTTCATTGAGCCTTGAGAGAAAGTAAATAAGTAGTACAGTATGTATAAGTGCATTTACACTGAATGTTCTGGTTAATTTTTATTTAGTCCCACTTTGTTTTGGTCTTTTTTTTTTTTTTTAATCTGTTAAATTGTGTCCGATTCTTGGAGACTGCCTGGACAAGTCCCTGCAGTTTTCTTGACAAGATTTTCAGAAGTAGTTTGACATTGCCTTCTTCCTAGGGCTGAGAGAGAGCGATTGGCCCAAGGTCACCCAGCTGTCTTTGTGCCTAAGGCCAAATGGTCCTATAGCTACTACCCCAAAGTCAAGAGACATGTGATTGTGTTAATAGGGTTTGCTGGCAATCTATTTTATAGGACTGAGTGGGCCTTAACTGTTTCCCTAAGCTAGGTTAAAAATAGTGCTGGCCAGCATGACTTCAATTTCCAGAAAATGGTAAGCAATAGTATCTCCTTTTTAAGAAATATAAACGGAGGCACTGTGCTAAGTCCTGAAATAAATGCCAAAATCATCTTGGTTGGGTACTATAATAAACACTGCCCAGAAAATAATATTGAAGAAGGTGATTGTATTTTTGGCAAGAAGAGGTAGACTATTTTCTGTTTAACCATTGGTATTTTTGTCACTTTTTAAAAATGCCCTCTGCTTAAAAATAGTTACAATGACAAGTATATTTAAATTTCTGCTATGTGTATGCATATACATTGCAGGTTGGTGCTCTATTTTGTATTGCTTATAAGAACAGCAGAAATCAATAATTAAGCCACGTGCAACAACAGAGTCACTAAGATAGAGGCATTATATTTACTAGCTCAATTTCTACATTAGGAACCAGCTACTGCTGTTTCCTTTTTATTAAATTTCAGTCATAAATGCCTTCTTTATAATCCATAACCTTTCTTTTATAAACAGTGAAGTTAACTTTTCTAGGAGCTAAAAAACAGTATTTCTGGGACCTGCAACAGAAGCCTGATCATCAGGGTTGCTTTCCACATTTGGAAGTCTCTGCATTGCAAACCATTCCTATTCCATGCCTTCAATTACTGTAGCTGTTACACTGTGGTTGGTATGCATGCATTCATCACCCTGCTATCTCTTTATCTATTATGACTGCTGAATAGGGAAGAAAAGTGGACTTGTCATATGTACCATTTTAAGGCATTCATCACAGTCTCATTAGACGAAAGCAGGAAGCCATCAAATAATGCTGTGAAAATTCTGCCATTGCAGCTCACTGTCACATCATTCTTACAATTAAGAAATGCTCAAGTAAAGGCAATCAGATTGACTAATGAAGGTATCTATCACATTTGAATTACCTCACAGATTCACATCTGATCTGTTGAAACTTCACTCATTTGACTGACAAGAAACATAAAAAAACATTGGCCTCTTTAGGCTGCTTAACTCAAATCTGGGCCAAATTCTAGCTCTAAATCTAATGATATAGATCAAAGGCAAATATTTGTATTTATGGATGAGGTTGGCAGTTTATTGGCAAAGATTTAAGCTGGTGCAACAGTGATTTGAACCTAGATCTAAGTTTGTGCACTAGCTCACTTTAATATTCTTATTTCTTTATGAATCTTATTTCTCCCAGAAACCTATGCTATCATAGACCATCAGTCCCCAGCTCTATTTTGAGAGGAGGATCAGGAGAAATAGTTGAAGATGTGCCTCATTTTTTTTTTCCGATATGTATTGAGGTCTGAACAAAAAATATCTATTTATAGAAAGCAAAATCAGGGAGGACAATACAGGTAGTCCTTGTTTAGTAACTGCAATTGGTTGTGGTGAAATGGTTGCTAAATGATAGTGTCACTAAGTGAACCACATGACTGAGAGAAAGATGCTGCGAAGATCTCTGGTTGCTGCCATCTCATTGAGATAAAATTCTCTCTTACAGTGTCCTGTGCCTGACCTATTTTCCCCCTTTTTTGCCTCTTTGCAAGGTGGAGAGATTGCTTGAAGAAGCTCTCTCTTCCTGAGCTGCTTTTCTCCCCATTGCAGCACTTCCCTAAAAAGTGCTGAACCCAAGTTAACAAGTTCAGCTCTGTGACATTAATTAGCTTGATTAGAACCTTCCCCCCAGCTTGCAGTGCTCACTGAAACCTTTCTTGGATTCTATATTTATTTACTGTATTTTATAATAATTCCTTTTATGAGATTTTAATGTTTATATTTGGAGCCTGATTTTATTGTAAACTACCCAGAGTCCCTCTTTTGCGGGAGATGGGCAGTGGCTAAATTTGAATAATAAATAAACAAACAAACAAACAAACAATCAAACAAACAAACAAACAAACAAATAAAGGGTCCTTGGTCCTCTACTTTTTCAATAATTTTCATTAAATATTTACATGAAGACCTGGAGGAAGTATTGATCAAATGTATAGATGACACAAATCTGGGTAGGATAACTTATTCCTTAGAAGATAGAAATATCTTGATCTGTTAGATAAATGGGTTTAATGTGACCAAATGAACGTTAGCCCAGATAAGTGCAAAATCCTTCACATAGGAATCGAAAAATCAAATGCACAGGACATAGTCATCTCAGTAATAATACTTGTGGAAAAACAAATGTTGGAATGGTAGCTGGTTGCCAACTGAATAGGAGTCAGCAATGTAATTGGACTGTAAAAAAAGCCAAATACAATTTTAGGCTGCATCAGAAGTATACTTTCCAAATCAAGTATTGTGTCCAGTTCTGGGCATCTGTCGAAACCGCACGGCGGGGTGAGCTCCCGTTGCTAGTCCCAGCTCCTGCCAACCTAGCAGTTCGAAAACGTGCAAATGTGAGTAGATCAATAGGTACCGCTTCGGCGGGAAGGTAACAGTGTTCCGTGTCGTCATGCTGGCCACATGACCCGGAAGTGTCTATGGACAACGCCGGCTCCAAGGCTTAGAAACGGAGATGAGCACCGCACCCTAGAGTCGGACACGACTGGACTTTACGTCAAGGGAAACCTTTACCTTTACTATAGAAAGGCAGATTCCAACAGAATACTAAGAAAACAAAACAAAACTTACTACAGTAAGAGCAGTTTGATAGTGGAAGCAACTCTCAGATATACCATGGGCTTCCTTTCACTGTATATCTTTAAGCAGAGGCTACACAGGTATCTATATGAGATGCTTTAATTTGGATTCCTGCACTGAGCAGGGAATTGGTTTCACTGGCCTAAGTGCCTCATTGTAACTTAGCGAGTCTATCCTCCTAACATATCCTGCTTTGGGAAAAAATAGAGAATCACAGCAAACTCTCTCCCATATCATCATGCCTCTGATACTCAAAGTCGCCTTCGAAGGTTGTCAATGAATTAATTAGATTTGATTTGCTTATATTTTGGTCATAGAGCAGCATAAAACAAATAACACAATAATCATTCCAAAGTAAAATTAGGAGGAGTACAATATCATATTAATAAAGGAAAAGGAAAAGAAAAGCACGGAATTACAAAATATAGAATATAATCCCAGGGGGGAAAACCCTATAAAATTACGATCTATAGTCTAAATGCTATAAATAGTTAAGCTAAATAACTATAGATAAATACATAAGGAATACTAAAAACTATAAGATTTTATAACAAATTTAAACTATCCTGACTTCTGAGCCTAATACTTGCTGCAGCCCTACTAGGATATGATTGGGATTATTGCAGTTATAATCCAACCAACTAGAAGAGAGATAATAGCAGGATAAAGCATAATGAAACTGGAGTGATATATGTTTATTTAAGGAAGAAACAAATGAAAGGAAATGAAGGATTGTGAGATATATTGAGTTAAGGCAATCTAGACAGGGCTCTACATCACCTTACTTGTAGGAGTTGTTTGTTGTTCAACCATAGCCTAGATACAGAACTGGGCTATGCTGTCTGAAATCCCCACCTCTTGGTCAGCTAGCAAATGCCTAAGGTAATCAGCCTCTGTTCTGCCTGAGTATTGTGTTATGAATGGTGAAATATAAATATGTCAGAAATCTCTATAGAAGAGGCAGCATAGCATAAGGTTGTTAATGTGCACAAAAATTGATGGCAATAATCACAGATTATATGTACAGTGGCATCAGTGGGAGGAGAGGTCAAAGGGAGCAGAAAGACAAAAGTAGCATTGCACCATCACAATGCAAGCCCAGCCCTTTTATGCATGTGTTCTGACACTGCATACAAAGAAGAAAGGGGCAGAGTTTGTAACATAATGGCACAATGCTGTTGTTGTTTTTGGCAAAAGCAGCAAAATCTGTGTAATTGCATATTTTACGAATGTGCCTTATTGCTTATACAATAGTTCATTGCCGAGAACACATTTAAGACTTATTATTTCAGTATCCACTGTGTTCTCCCCTAAATTCAAGGAAGTGTAGACAATCGCCTCATTTTATTCTCACAAACAGAATAATGTTAAGTACCTAAATCATTCAGAGGGAATGCTTAAATGGAAGTCTTCTCTGTCCAACACTGTAGTACATTAGAGACATCAATGGGAGAAATACTATGAAAGATCGTAGATTAAAGCTATCTTCCACATAAATTGGGACTACAAATCCAAGCCACAAATTCTGTGAACTGTAGTTCCAATTGATCTAAAGAACAATAATTAGGAGATGGGGTGGATTTAGGGAATACCAAACAAGATGTACCTCAATGTACCAATGGTCTTATTAGGGCCCTCTCCAAGTATAACATCTGTACAATGCCCAGATCACCTCTATACCTGTGAGATCCCATACCTTTGTTTCCACAGGGTAGCTCAACCGACCTACTTCTGTCCTAGTTGTGATATTTCACAAATTGCAATAGAACCAGTTTAAAGACAGATTTTCCTACTAGTAAGAGTTCCTGCCTCACCCTGCCTAATAGCTTTTGGGCTTTCTACCTACTATCAGCCCTCTAAAGTAGACCAGACTAGGAAATCAACGTTATTTATTTATTATTTATTTTAATTTCTATAGCCGCACATCTCAACAAATAACTCTAATACTACAAGCTAATACTACTTTTATTATAAGGTTATAGTAACAGGATCTTGCAAGTCTGATCTTGCTTCTCCGCTTCCTCCCTTTATCTTCATGTGAACTAGGGAGCCACTGAGGGGGAACTGGGGAGCAACTAGGGAGAACTGAGACATTTACAGGCATTTACTCAGGTTACAGTTCTGACCCAGACTCAAATTTATTTTACCTGACTATTGTCTTGATTGCAGGTCAACCTATTCTTCAAGACTATTCCATCTACTGGATCTTCATACTAGTGCCTCTCTGTTGTTTTTAAATTAATTAAACAGCAACTTGGCAGCTTCCCCTGATTATGAATGCTCCCCGTTACCCACGTGTATAAAAATCTTGCCACCCTCACAAGAACAAGGATAAGATCCTGGCACTAGATGGCATTTTTGTATTTTTCTATTGACCAGTTGATAATTCATGATAATGCCATGTTATGTTCTGAGCATTTTGAAATTGGCAGTGGCTCAGGTTGAAAGTTTCTGAAGATCTGAAAGTAAAAATGATGGTAATGGGGAAGTGCCCTCGAGATAAGGAAGGTGTCTGTGTTTCTTATGTTCACCATGATTTAATTTCTCTTAAACTTGCTTGAACTTGAAAAGGGAGGGCTGAAGAGAAAAAAAAAAAGACATATTACAAGAGAGAACTATAAGCAGACTGAACGATTATGAAGGTACTGCAGCATATAATGATGCACTTCTGGCAAACAATTTAACAGAAACATTGTAAAACAGGTACTGTCAGTAGAGCATTCACCCCCCAAAAATGATCATGCAAAAACTATTGTATTGATTTTGTTTAAAGTACATTTTTGCAATATTTTAGCAGCTGTCATGGTCCTTAGACAGTCCCAATCTTTAAACCCACAACAAGATTATGAGAACAAATCAGGAAATGCCAGGAAGCTTGACATTTTCTTGTAATGTACACAACTCCCTGAGCCGTCCCAAAAGGATACCATGGTCGATGGTATTGAAAGCCGCTGAGAGGTCAAGGAGAGCAGCAGCTGGAGACCAGGGTCCTCAAGGAACTGCTGTCCAGGGCCTGGGTCTGAACTCGGAGGGCTGGAACACGCCACTGGTAGCAGACACTACCCTTGTGGCATTCCAGTCCATAATTTTCTTCAGCTTCATGAACAATCAACGATTATGATTTTCAAGACAACTAAGTCTCTACTATGTCATTTCATACAGCCCACACTTACCTAAATTACTACTAGGTATGTCATAAGGCACTTTCTCATATGCTTTGTTGAACTCAAGATATAATATGTGTACTTCATTTTCACACTCTATTTCCAAGGAAAAGAAAAGAAAAGAAAAGAAAAGAAAAGAAAAGAAAAGATACTTTGGAAACGTTCTTGACAAATCCATGCTGACGTCTAGTAATTACTGCATTGTTTTCAAGGTTTTGTTCACAAGGTCTTTGTGATTTGCTCTGAAATCTTTTCAGGTATCACTTTAGAATTATTTTCCTTTTTCTCTTTTTGAATATAGAAAAGACATTTGCTCTCCCCAGTCATCTGGCAGTTCTTCAGGGTTATTAAGGATAATGTATAGGGATTTACTCTTCAGGGTTTCTTAAGGATAATATATAGAGGTTCACCCAGACCATCAACTACAGTAGTTCCTTCAGTACCCTCAGATGCATTTCATATAGTCATGGATATTTTATCGCATTCAAAATAGATATTTCCTGACCATGTTTCCACTATTTTCAAGCTTCTGTCCTGCCCCTTTAGCTTGTTCTTCATAGTTTTCTGCTGAAACACTTTTGTTGTTTTTTGTTGAAGACCAAAATGAAAATAGGAATTTATTTTGTCTTTTCTTTGTTATTTGTCAGCATTTTGCTATCATCAGTTAATCAATGCTTCTTTTCTTTCCCTTTTATTTTGAACCTACTGAAAGAAGCCCTTTTTCTTATGTTGACCACCCTTCACTAATTTCATCTTATTCTGTGGATTCACTTTGCTGATACCATCTCTACAGTTTTGACTTATCTGTCTGTATTCATCTTTTGTGAACTATCCCTCTTTGTTTCCTATATTTTCTCTGTTTTGTTTTCAGATCTTACTAAGCTTTTAATGTAGCTAGTTTGGCTTTGTCTACCGTCCTCTATATTTCCTCCTTACTGGAATTATTTGCAATTGAGCTTTCTTATCTCCTTTTTTAGGAGTTCCTACTCATCTTGAACTCCTTTACCCATTAGCTTCTCCTTCCATAGAATCCTACTTATATTAAAAAAAAATCACTTTTTTGAAGTCTAGTATATATTTGCCTATGTGCTGTTTTAGCTTCCCTTAACATGAGGAGCTTCAGCACTGCATGAACACTTCCCCTGCTACTTCAATTTTCTCTACATTTTCCCTATTGACTAATATCAAGTCAAGAATACCTGACCTGTTGTGCTCTTCTCTAATCTCTGAAGCAGAAAGACAGCAAGACAAATCAGGAATTTCCATAAAAGATTTTAATTGGGAGAATTTGTCTCCCAACAGATGTTGGCATTATTAAAATCTCCTGTCAGTTCAGTTTCATGCTTCTTGGAAAGATCTTCAATTTGCTACTAGAAGGCACAACCACATATTTTCCTTGGTTGGATGATTGAAAATAGACACTAACAACAGTATTGCCTTTATTTGTTCATCCACTTATTTTAATCCAGATGCTTTCTATAACACTGTTAAGTTCATTCATTTGGATTTCTGAGCATGAATGAATATTTTTAACATACAGTACAACTTTACCTCCCTATGCATTGCTGCTTCTCCATTTAAACAAACTGTATCATTCAGCTGATTATATTCCAGTCATGGGAGCCAAGGGGTGAGGAATGGGGAGAGTATGCTTTGTTCTTGCAAACTATTTTGCAAGTTTTAGTAGGATTAGAAAAAACAAAACAAAAAACAATATAACCAATATAACTGAACAAGAGACAACCGCTATGAGGCTGAGACAAAACTCTCAGAAAATCTCTCAGATCCCCTCTGTTAAATAATAATAATAATAATATCAACAACAACATTAATAATATAAAACTTGTATGCCCACCAATTCTCAACAACTCTGAGCAGCTCACAACAATCAAAGAAATTACAGTAAATGTCATCTTATGGGACTAAGGAAGAATGCCTTCTCTGTTGCGGCCTCACCCTCTGGAACAGCCCCTCCCGAGAGATAAGGACAGTGCATTATTGTATTTTAGGGGGGCCTGTTTTGTTTGATTTATGCTGCATTTAAGATTATTTTAATCCAGACTGTCAGTGTGGTTTTATGTTTTATCTGCTGTTATGGATCTTTTTGGTTTTCTACGCCACCGAGAGTTCATTGGAGCTAGATGGCTATAACAAACTTGAATAAGTAAAAAAATATTTTTTTTAAAAAAATAGGCTTTTTATTCTGTTCCAGAATATTTGAAATGGCAGTTTGGGACTTGGATCATTCCAAGTTCAGAGTGTTTTGCACATTTCTATCTGAGATTATTTTATGAAACATCATTGTGAAGTGTGAATGAGAAGGCAATGTGTATAATTTTGCTTTCTTTCTGTTTGTCCTTCAGTCCATGGTTCAGTGCCGATAATTCTATTTGTAAAATCAAGTCTTTTACTAACAAGAAGCCAGATCAGTTTCTGTGTCTAAATTCTTAGTGACATAATGCAGGCCTGAGAAACCTCAGTCAGGAAAGAAGGGAACTGTACAACTGGGCAATGTGCCATGTCTTTCTGTATCTTTCCCATGATTCATACTTAACAGCTCAAATGTATCACTAAGAACTTTTCTAAAATAATGGAACTAAGCTATTCTTTCACTTATTGACTGGGTTAGGTTTAGCTTGATAGTTGTGTGGATGATTATACAATTGAATCATTTGCACCATATCAAGATACATGTAATCATTGTGGCTCATTCTGGACACCAATGGTTGTGATAAGCCATAATGTATTCTTTCCTTTGTTTGCTTTTCATATGATATATGACCGCAACCATTACAACATTGTCTATGAACTCATCCCTACATCTTCTTCAGCAAGCTAAAAGCAAATTATGGCTTAGCATGATTCATGAACCCAATAATTATACAGAATGCACTTTGCAGGAAATAGCAAATTCTGCGAGAATTGAATCTGGCAAGTGGTTTGTGCCCATATTGCATTCACTTTTCAAGTATTTATCTCTATATTGGCATAAGCTGAAACCATGGGCTGTGTGCAGAGATTCTTAAGTAATATAGTACTTTGAATGTTAAAAGCAGTACTTCAGTTTTGCCCAGAGGGTAAAAGGAAGAAATTGCGAACCTTGGAGCAAAAGTCTCATGTGCTTCTGACACAGCGTACCAACACAGTGGAAACTTTAGTACTTTGAATTCCCAAGGCAGCAGAAATAGTTCAAACATGCAGGGAAGCCTTTTAGGAGTTAAAGAATGGTTATCAGTACTGGCAGATGTTGTAAAACATGAACTCTTGATTATGTAGTCCACTTTAGGCCTGTGTTGCATAAAAATATTATATTAAGTGAACTAGGTTTTTCCCCTTGTTTTTCACTGATATTAAATATTTTAATCCTATTCATATGAAATATTCTAAACCTAACCAGAGGTGAATTTCTGGATCATTTTTAGTAACCTCGAGAGGGTACTTATGGGCTACAAGCCTCTTTGATACTGAAGGTATGCCCATTGGAATCCATGGACATTAACTTGATCATTACTGAATTGTCCATTGATTTCTGTGTGTCATCTGTAAGTATGACCAAATCTGTATAAAGAATGAATAGAGAAACCTGTTTCTGATCCTTACCAGTTTTACATGTTCATGTTTTGATTTGTCACATTCTGTAAGAACTAAGATGCATGTAATATCTATTTGTTTCCCTTAATGTACAATTATTGGAAAACATTATGCTATTTATTTATCTATTTAACATGATTTTTGGTAAAATACACATTTGTGTATGCATTTTTTTAAATCTGATAAATGCAGTGTAAAGTTTAGAGAACCATGAAGGTTAAAGAGTGGGCGTATTTTGATCTGGGAAAATTCAAATTATGCCAGTTTGCTAAACAAATTATCTTCAATTCCTAGTCAGGATCCTAGTTTATAATGGGTAAGTATTTTAAAAGACTTAATTAAAGATTGTTTCATAAGCATTTTAAATCAAAATATTTTGACTAATCAGAATTAGTTTGAACAACTGGCTTTAAAAAGACTTTTAATGCTCACTAGTGCACAGCAACTGTTTTTAAAAAGATTTTAAGTCTGAACTTTTTGTTGTTTTTATAAAGCAGGTGCTTTAGACCATATGTGCACAATGAACTTTCCCCCCACCAAAGAATCCTACAATGGGATCTTATATATTTTAGATCCCAGGAATTGGAGTGTGGACAACCTCTTTTCATGTTAAAAATTATACTGTGGCAGAAGCAGATAAAAATCTATAATAGATCCTAATCAGAAAAAAAAAAAGATGAAAGAGGAGAAAAGCAGTGCTTGTTCTTTTTGTTCCTTTTCAAATCCCAAATTGCATGTCATTAACATTTGGTAATATTAGAGATGAAATTGCACAGGAAAATAATAGTAGGAAAGTGATAGTAATGAATATGTAATAAAAATAAACTAGATTTGTTTATTTTATAGGGAACAATTTTTAGACATCAAGTGAGAACTAAATTTTTTGATTAGTCAAAAATATTGTGATTTAAAAGTCTATAAAAAATCTGTAATCAAGTCTTGCTCTTCTTTTAAAAGAAAAAAAATCTCAATAATGCCCTATTTGGTTTTAATTTGGCTTATTTCTGGACTACCTGTGTCAGGTCTTCCTTCACAGAAACTACAACTCGAGTTTATCTTGAGTTTCTTGGTTTAGCTGAAAAATGTGCTATTTCTCAGAACTTAGTTTATTTATTTCAGGGTAGATTTAGGAATATTGAATTGCATATGTTTCTTCATATTAGAAAAATGCTAGTAGAGTCATTGTGAACCCACTCCTGACCTTCTCCATTCCTTTTTCACTGGTTTCTGTTTCACTCTAAAAACATGACTGACTATTAGAATAAATGTACATCTTCTGTGGTGGTGGTGATGATGATGATGATGATGATGATGATGATGAGGAGGAGGAGGAGGAGGAGGAGGAGGAGGAGGAGGAGGAGGAGGATGGTGATGATTCAAAATGAAGTGAATGTTTGGTACTGTTTTTCCTCCCATCCAAAAAAATGGTTACAGTTTGAACAACAAGAGGGGTCATTTTATCATGCTTGGTGGACCAGCAAAAAAGGCTAGAAAAAAATGGGTTCAAATGCATACAGTGATTCAGAGGATTTTAAAGATTAATATTCAACTGAAACCAGAACTTTTCCTCTTGGAACCGATGGATAAACAGTTGAAAAAAACCTCATGGAACTTTGTTTTTATATATGACAACTGCAGTGAAATTATTGTATGTGCAAAGATGGAAAGATTTGGCAATACCTACAACAGAGGAATGGTTGGTGAAGATGACCAACTTGCTGAAATGGCCAAATTGTCTTATTTGATTAGAGAGAAGACAATATCTTCGTTTACTGGTGACTGGAAACCCCTTATGGACTTTTTGCATAAAAAAGAAAAAAAAAAACTGAACTTATGATTTATGGTTTTGATGATTAGATAGGATAGTATAGAAAGAAGTGAGTCACAATGTAACTTTAGAGAGAGAGGTCAATTTCTAATTGTACTTATAACTGTTGTAAAGAAGGGAAGCCACTTTATATCTTTTTTCTTTCTTTTCTATTTTTCTGCCACTCTTTTTCTTTTTGCACCTTTAGTTTTTTTTTCTTTTTCTTTTTTCTTGATCACTCTATTTTAGTTCGTATTAATCTTATTCTTGCATTTAATTTTTTCAATAAAATTATATATAAAACACAAAAACAAAGGAAGGTTACAGCTTGTCTGTGTACACTGTTTTATGGGGAACTGTGTGTTATATGGCACTTCTGTATTTAGAGAACAATTGTTGATCTTTGTATTACATATTTTTACCCTGCCTCCTCCAGACATTTGGCAAATTTACTAAGTGACCTAAACTCACAGTCAAGTTACTCATTTAAATAATTGGTTTATTAACTACATTCAGAGAAGAGCATACCAATGAATCACAGTGTTTGAAGAATTTCCTGAAATTCTAATATGGAATGGCTTTAGTTTAAAAGGGCAATTGTTCAATTACAGGTAGTCCTCACTTAATGACCATTCATTTAGTGATGGTTCAGACTTACAAAGGTGCTGAAAAAACCAACTTATAACTGGTGCTCACACTTACGACTCTCACAGCATCCTTGTGGTCACGTGATCACAATTAAGGCGCTTGGCAACTGATTCACATTTATGACCGTCACAGCATCCTGTGGTCATGTGATCACCATTTTTGACCTTCCCAGCCAGCTTCTGGCAAGATAAATCAATGGGGAACTGTGTGATTCACTTAATGACCACATGGTTCACTTAATGGCCATGGTGATTTGCTTAATGATAGCTGCAAAAAAATATCATAAAATTGGGTCAGATTCACTTAATGACTACCTTGTTTAACAACCAAAATTCTGATCTCAATTGTACAGCAAGTAGCATCCTGCTTGAGGGCACTGCAGTCACAGTTGCAAAAAGAACAGGGAAGCCACGTGAAGAGAGGAAAAATCAGACACCTCCAGGACAAACTGCCTACATCAACATCTGTAAGATAGTTCAGTGAGTGTCTTGACTGACAGGGCAGGGAAACACTTAACAGAAAGGTTACAACTGTTCAAATAATAAAAGAAGAAAATGATAAGAGAAGGACACAGAAAGAGGATGGGTTGTCAGTGATACTTCTCCCGGGGTCTGTTGGGCTGCAGTTGTAAAATTAAGAAACATTGGAGTTGGAAAAAGGAGGAAGTTCCACAGGGGTACTGGTATGACACAATGGACCTTCTCTTGTAGTTTCTCTTTTAATCTTTTAGGATCAAGGATACTGCAATTGGTTCAAAGTTTAGACTAACGTTTCCCCAGGCATTGCTGTTTGCATGGGATACTCACCCTCAAATATTCTGCTTGATGGTCCAGGATACATTTGGCAAACCTGAATATTGGGCAGCAATTAGGAGTTGGCAATCACAAATGCTATAGGACAATGGCAACACATCACAGAGCAACAGTTTGCAAGGGTTTTCTCATGGAGGAGCACCTGGAACATAGTCGGAGCATAGATATTCTTAATCAGGACAGAAGAGAGATTAAAGATGAACCTAGTCCATAATATATGGGGCTAAAAATTCAGAAAAACAGAATTCTTTAATCAGATTTTATCTTGACTAGATTCTAGTTCTCCCTGGAATGTGATAATTAAGCCAAATCCAGGGAAATTGTTCCTGTTATTATTAGCATATCTTCACTATGCATCTTCCTGTATCTGCCAAAGGGCAGCTGGTTAATCTACAGTTTGAATGTATGCCTTTCTCAATTCCCAAGTTATGTATTGTGGCTCTATATACCTGTTCAAGTTCAAGCTGAGGGAACTTGCACATTTTTATTACATTACTACAGGTCAGCATTGAAGGATGTAGAAAAGAGATATTATGAGTGTCTCCTTCAGGAATTTAGGAATAGAAACTAGGTATGGCAAACATTCTAACACACACACTCACATACATGCATATCTGCAAACATGCACACCTGCACACATGCATGTGCATACATTTAAGCAGACATATTCTGAGGCATTGGTAAAGCCTGGGGACAGAGTCTAGATCTGACCAGTGGTAAAGCTCAGAGGCCAAGCTCTGGGATTTTCAGAATGTATGTGGAAAAAGACATTTGGGTTTGATTCAGGGATGAAAAAATGAAAAATTGGGAATTTTGCTGGGAATAAGATTTTTCATGGTGTCCAATTTTAACATCCAGAGGTCTGTTAACTATAATTTCCCACCATCCCTGCAATGTTACAAATTTGGAAAGTATAAAATCGGCCAACTACCACATCTCTACTAAAGATGGAGTCATCTATTAATTTATCTTTTTCATTTTTTTTCCCCAGTCTTAATTCTACGTTATGATGTTTCTGCATGAATTTGTTATTTTTTAAAAAGATCTACAGGAAAATATATATTGATTTTACTGCATATTTGTAATATATAAATTTTACAATTGATTTTATTTGGTTGAATGCACTTTTTTGCATATCATTTTCATTCCTATTTGCTTATATTTCTTTCCGTACGTGCACACACAGTGCAACTGAGAAACTGCATCACATAATTATGACTTATCTTTAGAAGTGTAAAATCAAATAGCTATGTTCTAATTTGCATATTGTTAAAAATGTAAATGAGGTTAAGTTTGTATTAAAATACAAACCAGACAAATTTCTCTCATCTAATCTTTGCTATTCACCATCCAGTGTAAAAGAATTCAGGGGACTTTCCCAAATATTGTTTCAGACTCTGCCAGGTACCCACTAAATTTGGTGAATGAATCAACATTTTAAATCTGTGATGCCATTTAAATTTGAGATGGTGAACTCATAGGAAATCACAGTAAAACATTAATTTAATAGATTAATTGAGGTGATGGAGTGTCTGTTATTGTCAATCCATTAAATACAAAAACATGTACTTTATGTCCATTCACATCATTTAGGTAATGATGGACTTAACCATTTTTTCAGGGGGATATCTAGACATACATTTTTGTTCAGTTGCATTGGATGTCCACTAAATGGGGATCTGTTAAATCAAGAGTTTACTGTACTTGTATGTTCAAAGCATTCATGAGGAATGCTTCCATAAAGAAGTCATACTTGAGATATACATACCTTGTAGTGCAACTTCACATAGTTGCCCTAAGAGTTCTGGATTTGTAAATCTCCAGATCCTAACAACTGCTCTAGACTGGTCTCTGGCCCTGTCTTTTATTCTGGATTCTTCTTTGTCTATTGGGACACTTTCTTTAATGTTTGCTTTTGGACTCAGACTGTGACATTTCATATTTTGTATATATTATCTGTGTGAATATGGCTTGCATTCTTATCCTGTCTGTGACTGACATTGCTGCCTTGTATCTTCTTTAACTTTGCCAATAAACAGACTTTTTGACTACATTTTTGCATTTAGTCAGTATGTGAATCAAGGACCTTGGAGGCCCAGCTTTAAAACTTAGTTGGTAATTTTCCACCAAGTAACAACTTCCAGCCTAATCTACTTTGCACAGTTGTTGTAGGGATGATAAATGTATATATGATGATGGGAAAATGATTTATGCCAATGACCTGTAAGAAGAATGGGCTAAACGTGCAGTCAATCAGTAAAACATAGGTAGGTAGGTAGACATGCCAAAGTAACATGAACACTTTATTTTTAATATTGTAACAACAGTGCTTGATTCAATTTTCCTAAACACATTTGTGGTTTTATATATGGAAGCAAACCATTCATTTCAAGTGCTGTGTGTATTTGTGCATTGTCATGTAAGTTAGATAATAGTCAACTAACCAGTCAGATTGGCAGATGGCTGCTTTCAAATATTGTGAAATAGTCTGTGAATTCAATAATGGCCTAGATACTTAATATGTTATAGCTTTCCCCTTTTGTTGTATCATGTTGTCATCCAATATTTATGGTAAGAATCATTGCCTTTTGCTTTTCAGTCCTGCAAGATTCAGACAATGCACACATACCATTTCTTCATTTAGGAGTAGGGACACTTTCTCTACAGCAACCATTTCTGATAAATTTCTGCCCTCTAGTCTCTCAAACAAGCTGCATACAGTACTTCTATTCTTGTTGGTCATAGCTTCAGGAATCTATGGGCAACAAATAGGGGCTTCAGGTGGAAGTATAAACCAGTTACCTAGTATCAATGCAGTAGTATAAGTTGCAAGAACTCAGACATCAGGAATGTAAGAGACATCAAAATATTGATCCTTGAGACAAAATATCTAAATGATATTCTTGTCTTGCCCCTCCTATACCAATAGTAGATAATTTATTGAGCAATTTATGTTTCATTATCATTCAATGGCACCCTAGATTCTGCAGTCAAAGATCAACTACTGTATCCAGTGAAGCTGATCATAAATCAATTTCATGTGTTCTGCAGGGTACACTCACCTAGGTATGTAGGATATGCCCTTTCATAAAATTGGACCGTTGATCTAACTAGGCTCAAGATTGCAAACATGTGTCTTTCTTAGGAATGAACCTGGGAGCTTCTCTAATGCAAAGTATGTGTTCCACTATTTATTTAGAGCCCTTTCCTATGGTGCAGTTCTCCAGTTGTTACTGTTTCTTGAGCACTGTTTGATGGAAAGCTGAGATGCAGATGTAAACAAAAGCAAATAGGCTAATAAATACCTTAAATACTGGACTGATATTTGATCCATCTATTGACCAATGTTTTTATAATTGGGTGAGTATCAGATGCATAACATGCTTTGTTTTTCTTTGTCATTCTTTTTTTAAAAAATCAGGAAACTCAATTGTGCATTTCTAAAATTTTCTGCCAATTTGGTAACCTTGTTTGAAGGGAGTATTTCTCTTCTGGAAATATAACTTTGCATATGTAATGGCTTACTCCCACTGACAAATGTACCATGCAAAACCTACTCCCCTCCTACCCAACAATAGTAAATTGCCATCTGGGATATTTGCCCACCAAAATCATTTTGTTTCTGTTAAGCTGAAATCTGAGTCCCATCTCACCCTTCCACTCCCAGTGTTTTGTATGTGCTGAGCACCCTATCATGAAACAAGCTCCAACCATCTGTTTTAATTAATCAGTCATAACCTGTTTGGAATGCTGACGCACCTTAGAAAAAGGAGCATTGCAGAAACACATTTCCTTTTGAAATCATTAAATTGCTTTGCACTGTGCATTACCCACCTTGCAAATTACAACCTCAGCTGGAGCAGCACATCTATTAATCTGCATGAGATGACATTCCCGAGTGGCCCTGGTGTCTTTTGCGACTCCCTGGCGGCCCACGAATCCTCCCAGTGCTTTCTCTATATGTAGGGAGTGTGCAGTGTGTTAATCAGGTCAGCGATCATCCTTCGGCTCAAGGGACATGATAAAAACCTCTTGCAGCAGCCACAGGATTCTTCAGACCCAAGATGTTTTGTCAAACATCCTCCTTTTAAGCCTCAGAGCTTTTGTACTCTCACTTACTCAGGATCTCTCCCGAGGATTCCAGCTGATCTTTCCTTCTCTCCCCTTTTTTATAGACAGTGAAGAGTTCAACGTCAACAGCAAACGACAGCCCAGGATGCATCTCAACCTGAAGGGTGCTGATTGAAAACTTAGATTGCCCTCCAAATAACGGCTGAACTTGAATTGGTTCACTTTGTCAAAAGAAAGGATTTTCAATTAAGGTAAGTGCTGCGTTATCTGGTTGACTGCATCACTCTGAATTTTCTGCATTGAAAGTTCTAAATGAGTAAACTGACATTCTGCAGTGCAGCAGCTCAGTCCATTTGTTGTATAAGGAGAGAGAGCAGGAGGAACAGAGGAATTGAGTTTAGGAAGAAGTATTCCAGAATAGAACTATTGTCTCAAGAGAATGTCTGTTTCATTGTTTTTAACCTGTAAAAAGGCAAACTCTTAGAGAAGAGAAACATTTCCTGACCTGAAATCTTCAGCATCCCACTGAACTGTTTGGATCCTCTATGGAGCTCTATACAGATACATGAATGAAGCATGCAAAAAGCATATTACTGTTGCTGTTTATTATTATAAAGCATGGCTAGACCAATACAAATGTTATAATCACAGTCTTACAAAAAAGGCAAGCAGTGATGATTAAAGTTGATATGGGAATATTTGTTCAGTATTTCAGGTTAGAAATGAGTATGTGTGTGTGTGTGTGTATATATGAACTAATCTTAAATCTCATTTATAGACACATACATACACACAGGGATATATACGGGGATGCTTAAACATAAAACATTGCATGTAATGGTTGCCTCTTGCAAGATTACAGCTGAATATCAGTGGAGGTGTGGGGGAATGAATTGCTTGTGATGTGTTAGGGAAATGAAATCTGTAGCTGTCAGCAGTAATAAAGTGTGACATGAATAGTCATTTTGATTAAAAGGTCAGGAACTGGTAGAACAAAGAGAGAATAGTAGCATGTTAAGAGAGAGAACAAAACTGATGGTTGAGGTGTTTTATTGGCGAAGGATACAAAGTAGATGAAAGCAGTGCAACTTAAAAGACTATCAATCTTTTAAGTAAAAGTCTTCAGATGCTGCCATTTAAAACTAGTCTTGGGTAGCTAGTCTAATCATGGCAATAGTGTCAGATTCCCCAAAGGGTTCAGTCTAGTTTTGTTGGTCTAGGTCACTCTAAAAGTTTACAAAAACATAAGCTGGAAAAGTGAAGGCTGTTTAAGAAGTTTGTGAAAACAGGAGGGAGTATGTATGTAGGGGCTATTCTATCTTCCAGTTTCTTTAAAATAACATACAAAGTGTGTTTGGAAAGTGATCTGAAATATAATAAAAGAAGTTGGAATAATAATATAATACTACATTGTATTTTTAAGGGAGATCTTTTACAAGGTTAATTAAAAAATCATTAACTGGAACAACGATTCACAGCATTTGTATATTGCACATACTGTATCTCCAAAGTGTTTCCCATACTTGTCATCTTTATAACTGTCCTGAAGAGCATGCCAGCATATTATCATCCTCGTGCTGTAGGGAGAAAAGGGTTTGGTAGTTAAAGCAAAAGAATAAATTTCTTTTTTTCGAAAAGCAAAGAAAGAAGAAAACAAACTTTGTGAGTTTGTAGCTGAGATAGGATTTAAATCAGAGACTTCACAGTTAACAACTTACAGTCTTAACCCATATGCTACACCAAGTATTTATACTCTGTACAATTCACAGTGCTACTACTGCTACATAAGTAGTACATATAACTTGAAATAGGTAAGTATCTCTTACATCAATAATTAACCATCTTTCTTTAGAGATTTCCCTTAAAAAAAAGAAAAGATGGAAGCAGGTGCCTGAAATCTCATTATTTTCCAACATGTATGGCTTGTGTGCAGATCATGATTTCTCTCTCTCTCTCTCTTAAGTACTGACATAAAAGCATTATACCACCTTGATAAATGGCCATATGGATACCCTGTCAATCTGCTGTATTTTGAGGCATCATTCTGTTCTTCTAAGATACAGAAATATTGTAAATTTCTTAAGAATGAAAAATCTATACCAGGTGAGAAAATCATGTAGCCCAGCTTTGTCCGCTTGAATTGGCAGCAGTCTAACAACTTCTTGGGCAGAAGTTTTCCCATCACCTGCTACCTCATCTTTTAACTTGGACTTTCC
Organism: Candoia aspera; assembly: GCF_035149785.1. Taxonomy (NCBI): domain Eukaryota; kingdom Metazoa; phylum Chordata; class Lepidosauria; order Squamata; family Candoiidae; genus Candoia; species Candoia aspera. The sequence goes on along the minus strand of NC_086155.1, from coordinate 127,774,383 downwards.
AAGACTTTGACCTTGACCCTTGTGTATGCAAGACATGTGCCCTACAGTTGAGCAACCATTTATCTTCTAACACATCTATTTGTATTGGAATTTACTGGAAGAAAATTGCATTACATGTGTTGGATCTAGACCTACTGTATGGATCTTTAGATTCATCCATATCATTTCTGCACACTGGATAATAGTACTCTGAGTAGTTCGCTGATACTGTATTTATTTGGGGAGGGGTCATTTTTTTCTCTCTCTCTCTTTATTTTTAATGTACTTTCCCCAGTATACACATTTTTACATTTCCCTGATAAGTATGTTTTTTTTTTTTCCCTTCATGGCTCCCATTATATATATAGTTTTTTACTGTATTTTCCATAGTGTATACATTTTTTCAATCTTTTATAGATTTGAAAGCAATATTGGGAAGTCGAGAATAGCATGGGTTCCAGCATATGTTTTATTTTCATATATGTAGTATCAATTGAGGAAGTTCACATCAAAATGTTCTAACTTGTCCCTAGTAATAATGAACAATTTGAACTGAACTGAGATACATCCTGATAAACAGTGCAATTAATAAGTAATAAATATGCAATTAGCAATGAAACCATAGCATCTTGTTATTATTACTATTAACTTATACCGATCATATTTCACGTTTGAAACATTTCATATAAATAATTTCAATAGTCCTTAAAAGCCTGCCATAGATTAGTGTTAGCCTCATGATTAGAAACTTAGTAGTTAAAGCTATGAAAATATTGGGTTTCCAAAGAATATGGTTTATTCATAGCTAAAGAAGAATGTTATACATTACAAAAATGCAAGGTTGCTGCATAGCATCTTCTGCCAATAATGAGTACTTCAATTTAATTTATGTCATGACACTAAGAACCAAAGTCATGATGGGTATCTATTATTTTCAGCACTGGAGTGCTGTTGTGCTCATATATTGCTTGTAGGCTCCCTACAAGCAATATGTCTAGATGGTCAATATAGGAAATACAATGCTAACCTAATGAAGTCTTTGCAATCTAAAATAAGGGCTCTTCATTCTTACGTAATATATCTTTCTTCTGATATTAGCATTCTACTGAAACACATCACGTGCTTCAGTAAAGGGTCTGTTATAGCTTTCAGAGATTCTTCAGAAACAACTTGGTAATCCATTCAGAAGTATCCTAAAACAGAGGTGAGAATACCTAGCTCAGATTAGTGAAATGTAACTTAAACTCATCCTGAAATATCAGTTCAGTCATGAAGCTCAACGGAGGACACTGACTAGTCTTAAAATTGTTCTAAAAATGAAAAATGAGGGACATATATAATGTCATGAGTTTTCTCAAGGGAAGTCAGGATAAACATATAATAGCACACAAACACTAAGATGATAAGATAAGGCAAGATATGATAATCAGTGAGATACTGATAACTTTGGTTACCCAAAAATGTCATTATTTTTATAGTTTGCTCAGAAAAATAACAATCAGAAGCTTTAACTTTCTTTCTCAACTCCAAAATATCATAGTTCATATTTTGCCAAGGCATCTTAAATAATCTAGTCTGATTTATGTGCCTATGCTGAATCAATTTTTATAAATAATCAATACTTTTCCTACACAATTAGCCCATATTAATATGCATGATCAAAGCATTCAGCTGATAGAGTTAACCCCACCTTCCCCCCAAAAAATCTTTGAGAAAAAGAGGGGAAAAACTTTATTGCCTTTTACAGAACATATTAGTCATACAGAGGTACAAGAATTATGTTATTTGTGTTACTTACATACCAATTATATTAAGCCTCTCATTAATATCCCCTTCATTTTTCATGGTAGTTGAATTACAGAATTAAGTGGATAAGAAGCGTCACACTTGAGGTTCCAAATAATTTGATATAGTGAAAAAGTCTGTTTATATATGCGTGGAAACAAGGTCCAAACTGCACACACTATTAAGTTTATTACTTGGAATCGTATAATATGTTCTCTTTCTCCCACCAGAACTAGGTGCATCTTTTCTGTTTCTCCTACCAGAATTAGGTGCACAGATTGGAATATCATTAGAATCTCAACATGCAAGGAGAGAGGTTCTCCCATTCCATTCCCTACTACAAGTAGAACAGACCAACAACACATTGATCCTTTCTTCCTGTATTATTGTTATAATATTTTTTTTTACTATTGTAAAAAAATAGTTCCCATTGGTCCTGGTGAGAGCTTTTATTGAATCATAATGATGGGATGACAGCAGGTGATTTTTTTCTTCTTCTGTTGCAGTTGTGATAGAGGAAACAAGGTTTAAGTCCTTTATTTATTTATTTATTTACTTACTTACTTACTTACTTATTTATCAGATTTCTAACACCGCCCATCTCCCCCCGAATAGGGGGACTCTGGGTGGTTTACAATAAAATCAACAATTAAAACCATAAAAATATAAATTACAATATAAAAAGCCAATAAATACTAATAAATAAATACAAAATCCAAGGAGTGAGGATCTCATTCATTGGGGAGGGATCTATGGTACCAGCAACACCCAGGAAGAACTATTGCTCCTCCTACCCCAGGCGAGGCGGCAGAACCAGGTCTTCAAGTTCCTCCAGAAGGCCAGGAGCGAAGGGGCCTGCCTCACCTCCAGGGGCAGAATGTTCCAGAGGGCGGGCACCACTGCAGAAAAGTCACATACTATTAACTGTATTAATAGTTGATATGGAGATGAGATGGTCCCTCAGGTAACCTGGCCCCATGCCATGTAGGGCTTTAAAGGTCATAACCAACACCTTGAATTGGACCCAGAAGAAAACTGGGACCCAGTGCAGCTTGCGCGGCAGTGGTGTCACATGTGCCAATCTTGGGGCACCAATAACTGCCTGTGTGGCTGCATTCTGGACCAGCTGAAGCTTCCGGATAGTCTTCAAGGGTAGCCCCATATAAAGCACATTGCAGTAGTCTATATGGGAGATGACAGGACATGAGTGACTGTTCGGAGGGCCTCTCAATCCAGGAAAGGGCATAACTGGCACACAACACAAAGTTGTGCAAAGGTCCTGCTGGCCACAACTGCCACCTGCTGGCCATGACTGCCACCTGCTCTTTGAGCAGGAGTCATGAGTCCAGAAGGACCCGCGGGTTACACACTGGGTCTGAATGGGGCAGTGCAACCCCATCCAGAACTAAGGATGATAACTTCCTGGATACAGAGGATCTGTCAATCCACAGCCTTACCAGGGTTCAGCTGAAGCCTGTTGTTCCCCATCCAGACCCCCACACCCCCAGGCACTGAGACAGGGCAGCCACCAGATCACTTATCTCACCCGGGATGGAGATTTATAACTGAGTATCATCAGCATAGAAGTCCTTCCTTCTTGCTTACTGGGGGCCAAATGGATTCCTATCTATGTTTATAATTTGTTATTCATGCTGTTAGGCCTTGAGCTAATGTCCCAAGCATAAAGAACTGTTTGCCTCAACTAACTAGGAATATAGAATGCCTGCCTGAAATGCTGGAGGATATACAACCCTCTAGTGTGTATATAAGGAAGGATATGGCACTGGATAGCTCTAGATATTTCTTTTGAAGAAGCATGTGTTATGTGTATAGGATGTATTTGTACAGTGTGTTATTTGCTTTTGTCTTTGTATGTTGAATGAAGTCAGCCATTTTGGTTTCTAAACTATGGTTTAACACTTAAGATATTGTGTTAATGCACCCAACTGCATTTTATTGAATAAATAATGGTTAAGCAAGTATGATGTGAAACCTACCACATCGCCCTTTGTACTCACAGATAAAAAAGTGGATGCATTATATCCCCAGTCAGAAAATTAAATATGAACAAGGTAGCATAGCGTAGTGTCCATGTGAACCACTATCTTGCATGGTAGTCAACAAATTTAAAATTTGGATTCCTTAAGGATTCTGATCTTTCATACATACATAGCTAGAATATGATAGAGACAATAGAATACAATGGAAACAGTATAGTTTATAAATAAATATGCCCTAAGCATTCTAAGGTATCTGCTCTATTTTAGCTGAATGCTTGTTTCTTTGAATTAGGCTGGAATTAGTACTTCTGCTTCAAGGCAACTAATGGAAAACTTTTTTTTTTTTCAGTTTAACACATCCTGCCTATGCTCAGCTACATATTATTCTGTAATATTCTTCCATAACTGATGTTTTGCAGAAGCAAGATTATAATTAGAGCAATGCAGTTGTCTTGCAAGGTTGTATTACCTTTGCAAAGATGTGATTATCACAAGTCAGAATGTGGCTAAATGAGGCCTGAATAATAGAAAGTTAAGGATCTTGCTTCTTATGTGGCAAAGCCCCTTACAGCATGTATTTTATGTCAGTACCAGAACCATTGAAGAAGCACCACTATGTTTCTGGTCATGAGAAACCTTATATTTTCATGAAAAAATCTGAAACAAAAGTCAAGCCTGTTAACACCCAGAAGCATGAAACAAAATAAGAAGTCACATTTTAAATCTTCCCAGGATTTTGAAGCTATAAATGTTCCAGAGGAGTTTAAAGTTGTTAGTCTGAGAGAATGAGAGAAAGAGAGAGAGGGAGAGACAAAAAAAGAAAGATGCCTAAGCCAATTAATTGTCTCATATGTAATGTGCATCAACTGTAAGTTATTAATGATAGAAACAGGTCTGGGTTAATTGTTATGCTGAGAAAGCCACAGAATAGGGACCTGATTTCCCTAGAGTACCACCACAGTTTAATTGTCAGAGACTATCTCTTATTTTCCACTTTGGGTTCTTTTAGAGATTTCATATTAGAATATCACATCACAGTATCTAATAATCTAGTGTGATTTGGCCTCTAATATGAAATCTCTAAAAGAATCTCTTCCTATTCAGGTTTTATAAAGTCAAGAAAACTCATAATGTGACAATTCCTAATAATCCCTTCTCACAAGCAACAGTGCTCATATAACCTCAGTCTGCAGAAGGACACTCTTCATACATGCAGCTGTACACTTTGGTTTCCTGACCAGCTGGGGCCCTGATAATATACTGCATGCAGATTGAACATGATCTTGCTTGTGTGGGTCAGATATATTAGTACCATGTTGTGTGGCCTTTGATATTATTATTTAAGGTAGATTGTTAACCAGTTTGTATTGGTTAGTTGTATACTCTTACTTTTAACTCATCTGTCACCTTAAAACAGGTTTACCTACTAATGTGCAAAACTGATTGCAAGTGATACCACTTTTCTGATCTTTCAGCAGCGTATTTCCATATAATGTATATTGCCACATTAGAGATTCCTCCAGTTCCATGGGCTTGTTCTGCCAAGTGTCCAAGCAGTGATCAGGTGTCCAGACAATTGGTTCTTTTAGATTCAGAGACAATAAGCACACCAGTGGATAAAGAGAGTTTAAGCTTTATTGTTAACTTAAGGAAACAGAGTTAAACAGAAACACAATTTAGATAGATTAAACAGAAGCATAACAAGCATAATATAAGGAAAGAAAAATTGTTACATACCAAGCAAGTTGATGCCCAATCTCTCATAGGCTGTCAGAAGCCCCTTAATAAAGACAGCGGAGATACCCCAGGGCAGCTCAATTTCCATGGCACCCAGAACTCAGGCCTTCGCAGAAGCTCCCAAACTCAAAAGGCAATCCTAAGGTTTTTATCAAAGTCTGGCCATAAAACCTTGTGACCCTGTTCCCATGGTACTGAGGCTGCATGACCCGACCTTGACTAGGACAGTTCCCAGGGTCTGGAACACCTGTTTCCAAGAGCCTGGGAAGCTATACAGATAAGCTAGGGCTTAACAAAAATAATCTTGGAGTTTTCTCTTCTCTCCCTGCCCCCCATTTCAAACAGAAAAAGAACAGGCCAATTAAACATTAGTATAACTCAAAATAAACTGTAAGCTTCTTCATGTGAAGGACAAAAATCAAAATATGTCACTTAAACTCCTTGAAATAACAGTGGTCTTCCACATTGTCACTACAGGGCTGTTCTTATTTTTATTAAGTTAAAAGAAGCAAATAAAGGGAATATATATATATATATATATATATATATATATATATATATATATATTGTTTAATCTACCCCACAGATATCCGTGCAGAGCAAAGGAGAACACAGAAGGCCATGCATTTTGTCTTAAAGTTATATAACCAATCAATCTTGCATGTGTGTACTTCTGGCTCATTATGTCCAATAGCACAGAATTGATTTGGGGAGTACATAAATTTTGGTGCAAAATAAGTTGTTAGTGAATCAGTGAGATTATAAAAGTTAATTTGATATGGAAGAAATAAAATACTGTAAGAGTATCGAAATTGCAAGCACACAAAATCTCTCTCACAGAGCCATTTGAAATCCAGCGTGTAGATGAACGAGCAGTGTATTCAACAAAAGCAAGCAAAGCAGCTTATTTCTATTAAACGTGCCTATACTGTAATTTCATCGCTTGTACCCTTATACAAAATTGTGAACTTCAACAGAAATTTAAAGAATATTGGCAGCCATTAAATTTTAACCAACTGGCTCACTATTCATGTGAGTAACTCTATTATCCCTTCCTTGAATAGCCTAGTCATATGTAATTACTATATATACTATTACTATATATTACTATATATACTATTTCTCATGTATCCTGCCCCCATATGTGTGAGAATGTTTTGTACTATGACTACTACTAGTACTGCTACAAGTAAGAGTGTACATTCAAATATAGGAAGTATTACATGTATGTTATTTCAGTAAGCATTTGTAAATCAGACAGTAATATATTTGTAGTGTAGAAAGATATAGAAGGTTAGTGATTCAGGCTGGGGGAAAATAGTTATGTATATATGTATGTATGCATGTATATATATCCCACTGCATTGCTCCACAGGAGTACTATGGTCTTTTGTTAGATAGACATCATCCAGAGAACAGAATATCCCCTGCAGATGGTAGCGGGCCTGTGGGGTAGGATGTCAGGGGTTATTGATGGCAAGAAACAGCTAGTCTATTCATTGCTATTATCAGAGGTGTCTCCCTCCCTGTAACATATTATTTATTTTATCCTGTAACTCTCCTGATGTTATGAGACTGAGGGCCAAAGTAGATGTGGTTATGAAATTCATGTTTCAGATGCTTGCATATTTTTGCCTGTGTGATTTTCCCCCTCCCCCATTGGCTTAACGATACATAATCCAGTCTTTCCCACCAGCCAAATCTAGAGACATTTCATACAACTGAAATGTCCACTTCACCTTTGGCTTAATCATGATACCTATCAGCACTATCTAATCACTTCTGATTGCAGAACCTAGAGATTTTTTTAAAAAAAACTACACAGTAAAGAATAAGGATTTGATTTTCTTCATTGACATAGCAAATTATTTGGTATGTCACAATCATGTTGGCCAAAATGCCCCCTTTTTAATGTAGAAAACCCAAGTGTGCCATATATGCTTGAGATGTATCAATCCATTAAGGAAGTAATCTAAGCTATTTGAAAAACAGATATAACATGGACATCCATGTATGCAGTTTTAATAGGCCAATTTGAAATAATCAAAGAAAAGAGAATTCAAAATACATTGTAAAGAGAGTATATCTGAAAGGTATAATCTCTTTGGATGAAAGACTTTTTTTTTCAGTGCTTGTTATTTAACTCATCATTTCAAGTGTCCTGAAATATCTGCAGGCATTATCTTCTGACAATGTGTTTCCGCATCTCTTTTTTAAAAGAACAAATGCTAAGTAAAGTCACCTATTTTAATCAACTCCCTCATCTTTGTAAAACTAGATGTAAAACTAGATGGCATCTTTGACCTATTTCTAACCAATCAACATGTAAATTTAAATCAGAAAGTTACACACCTGAGTGTTTTGTTTTACTTGTTTTGTTTGTTTGTTTTGAAGATCACCTTTACATAACACAACTGTTTTCAAATTATGGCCTAATTTAGAGAAGATACAAACTTCCCCTGATTTCTAATTTCTGTTGAACTAATTTTTGGACATTAACATTTCCTGCAAGTCAATAAATACAGTATCATCCAAATAGGTAATTCTTCATTTTATAATCATGTATTTTGTGATGCAAGTATAGATAAATATAATTGTATAACTACATACATATATTTTTACATACTATTACATACATTCTCAAATGCTGTTAGGGATAAGCCGTGTTATGCAGAGCAGAAAAAAGGGATTAACAAATAGTAATAAAATAAATTAAAGGCATGATATAAGAAAAGAGAAAACTAATTTATATCAAGACTATACCACTTCATATCTTTCTATCCTTCAAAACCATCCTCACTTCCATACACCACTTCATACATTATCTTTTCTTCTTTAAACTTACCTTTTCCTTTTTATGTCACATTCTTTTGAACTTCAGAAAATGTTACAAACAACATTTCTTAATATCCTCTCTTTTTGAACATTTTATTGATTCTGTCTTTGTTTAATTTTTGTATATGGCAATGTCACCTTAAGGTTTTTATACTGGACATTCACTTTGATATTAAATCCAAATCCCTTGCCTCACCTCGCCTTGCCTTGCCTTGAAGAGTAGGGAGATGCCCTGAAGAATGTATTCAACAGAAGTTATGTAAAAACCAGGTTACCCCTGGAAGGGAGAATGGAGTGTGAAAGAAACTCAAGATTGCCCTGTATTTTTTTTTTTTTTTAATCATATGGCATAGTAGTTCAGTGTTCATCCTGCATTTTGTTGCTGGGAAGTCCTTGCGAGGTCCAGCAGCCAGATGTGTAGACTATGTAGCCATGACAAGTCATGTTGCCTGAGATACACCATGAGGAGGCTAGTCTACATTGCACTGAGTTGGGCTGAGAGAAAGTGACTGGCCTGAGGTCACCCAGCTGGCTTTCATGCCTAAGGCAGGACTAGAACTCACAGACTCCTGGTTTCTAGCCCAGAACCTTAACCACTAGACCAAACTGGCTTTCACCCTGTATTGATTCTCTTTGATATAAGAGGGAAGAGAGAGAATGTCAGATTTTCAAGATTCTGTTAATATATTCTTAGGCTGACCATATGTCCCATTTTGACTGGGACAGTCCCGTTTTTTTAACATTTCCTGACCATTGGATCATTTTAATATAAGTGTCAATTTTGTCCTGTTTTTTAAAAACGTTGGAGCAGTTATTGGGAAAAGTGGGGAAAAATTGAAATTGAAATTGAAAAGGAGGCTGACTTGGCAGTAGTTCTCAATCTGGTGGGAAACCTCAAGTGGAACAGCAGGAACAGCTGATTGGCGGTGAGCAAGAGGAAGAGTCGCTGCCGCCAATCAGTGCAGTGGAAGACGGTTGGAAAAGCACGCCCAGCAGAAAAGAAGCCAATTGGCTCTCAGGCCAAAACAGCTGGAAGAAAATAAAATAAAAGGGTGTGCCAGAGAGGAACAGGTTGTCAGGGACAACCATTCACTAGACTCCTCCGTTCCTGTATTGCCCCAGCTCGCTGCTGTCCTCAGCCCACTGCTGCCCTCAGCCCTCCGCTTCTCCAGCCTCCTGCCACCTCGTTCCTGTCCTCCCATCCCAGCTCGCCACTGCCCTCAGCCCACTGCTGCCCTCAGCCCTCTGCTTCTCCAGCCTCCTGCCACCTCGTTCCTGTCCTCCCATCCCAGCTCGCCACTGCCCTCAGCCCACTGCTGCCCTCAGCCTGCCGCCATCCCCAGCCCTCCTGCAACCTCTCCACCCAATGCCACCCCTGCACCAGCCTCTCTGGACCCAACCATTGCCACACCTTCCCCTTCTGCACCTTTCCAGCTTACGGTTACAAACATTTTTTATTGTCTTTTCTGTGAATATGGAATATTACATAAGTTTAATCACATCCCATTTTGCCATCCCAATGTCCCATTTTTGTCTCAAGGAAACATGGTCAGCCTATATATTCTGCAACAATAGAGTTTCAGCAGTCTTTGTAGAATTTGTTTCCTGACCTGAACTACAGCAAAGAGCTGATCCATTCCCTGCCCTGCCCTGCCCTGCCCTGCCCTGCCCTGCCCTTCAAAATAGCAAGAAACAGGTAAGTAATTTTCAGCAACTAGCAGAAAGGGATCTAAGGACTGGAAAAAAGCGTGAGCCCTAGGGCATTCTCTTGCCCATTCCTTGTATGTGTGAATGGAACTGCATATAGGATAAAACTGGGGGTGAGAGAGGTGGCATATCATAATACATATTTTGCTTTCCTATGGGCAAACTTAAACAAATGTGTAACAGATTTCTGCAAACTTTGTTTCAAGAATAAATGTGAATTAAGTTAAACAGTAGCTCATGCGGTACATGGAGAAGATACCAGATATGTCAGTGTACCTAGTTAATGAAATTCTTCCATTAGGATATGGAATCTCTTCTGCTTTTGATACCATGGAAAATGGTGCTCTGAGGCAGAAAAGACAATATGGGGCTAATTTACTATAGCTCATCATTGAGCAGCATTATATGTTGAATTACTGTGTGCATATTTATGTTTTTCTGATCACTTGATTGGAAAGATCGAAGCTGTTCTTTTCCTTCATGTGCTCTGAAGCATAGTATGATATCATGTATCTCCTCCTGGAATACTTCTTATCATTGGAGAATGTGATTGAGTTTTTTTCCTCACTGTTGAGTCATTCAGTCACTTCTGATTCTTCGTGCTCTGATGGACAGTGATTCACCAAAACTGTCAGTAACTGTAACTTCATGCTTGTGAAATTAATGATAGTATCCAGCCATCTTGACTTCTGCCAGTTGCTTTTTCTATAGCTTTTCATTTATGCAAGTACTAGAGTCTTATCCAAACTATTTAAGCTTTAGCTTCATTATTAGCACTTCCAATGAATGGTGTGTTTTACTTCATTTAGTATTAAACAGTTTGTTTTTTCTTGCTGTCCAAGGCACTCTCGACAATTTTCTCTAGCACCTCACAGTTCAAAAGCATTGACTGTTCATCATTAATTCTCTCCGATGGTCCTTTCATAGCCATATATTATAACTGGGAAGACCATGGCCTTGACAATATGTACTTTTTATGGCAATGTGTTGTTTCTACATTTTAATTTTTTCCCCCTAGATTTAAAAGTCTTTCTTGCAGGAAACAACAGTTTCTTTATTTCATGACTACAGCCATCATTCCTGTGAAGTTTTGGAGCCATCATTCCTGGAAGTCTATTACTGCTTCATCTAGTTGCACTGAATTGGTAGCACTGGATGAAACAGAATTAGACTGGGTTTCTCATGTTTCTCTTTCACCGTCAGCAAGAGATTCCTTAATTCTTCTCCATTTCCAGCCACCAGAGTCATCTGAGTTTATTAGTGTTTCTTCCAGCAATTTTAATTCCAGCTTCTGTTTTTTTCTGATCCATCATTCCTATATGTTTGGCATTTAAATCAAATATACTGGTTAAATAACATGGCACACTCCTTTGCTAATGTTGAACCATTTACTTACTCAATATTCATTAAGAAATTTGTTACCTTTTCTTATGCACACAGTTCTCATTTGTATGGTTGCTTGACTACTATTTGTAATACTTCTCATAGACCAAGGTAAAGAACCTTTTTGTAGCCAAAAGCCATACTTTACATTTTGGGGGAGGCTGAAGGTCACCATGTGGGGAAGATACATCATGCAAGTTTGTTTGTTTGTTTGTTTTTTTAAGACAGTTTGAGGATATTCTTGTTTGTTTGTTTTTAATGATGTGGCTAGTGTAGGGCATATACTATGTTTCTTGTGTTTCCATTTCAAGTGGCACAACATTCTATTAGTTTTCAATAACTATGATTGGAGGGTTCTAGTGGTCTAATTAGATACTGAGATGTTCCTTAGATATTTCAGATAATGATTAACCTCTCTTTATGTACGTATATGTGGACAGATTGCATAAAGGACGGAGTTTTCTATAGAAGGCATACGGGATTTTCCTGCAGTTAATCATTTGCTCTATTGATCTGCACCTACTATAATACTTGATTAGGGCTGAGCAAAACTCACAATTCCAGGACAGACTATTAAAATTCTCTATGTTTCTTCTCATATGTTCCAAACAGGCCAATCAAGGGTGGTTTGGTAAATGTGCAAACAGGAAGTGGTTCATGGAGTTCTGGAGTTACTGGACTGGGGAATTGGGTGGAAAGGAAGAAAAGGGAAGGACTATGCAGATTCCCAATAGGTTCAGTTCCTGGAATATCCTGGTAAAAGGATAAGTAGCAAATTATTATTATTATTATTATTATTATTATTATTATTATTATTTTAGGAGAGTCTGCCAACAAGACACAGTAATTATTGGCAATATGGCCAAATAGTTTGACATGATGTAATGCAGATTCCTTTACTTCTAGAGTGTTCAGTAAGGACAGTGTCCATGCTTATGGCTCTACACTGAGGGTAGGAAACATGTGGCCCTGCAAATGTTGTTGAACTGCAAGCCCCATCATCACCCAGCATTGGATCCATGCTTCTGCCTGAAATGCAGAACTGTTAAGAACTGTTAGCCTCAAGATTCCTTTTATATCAGCAGGGTGAAGGTTAGTTTAGAGATGGATGAAACCTTATAATCCCTTATATAATCAGGGGTGTTGATACCAAAAGCATTAGGAGATGGTGCTTCAAAACAGACATTTTTTTTTTCTTCAGTCTGATGTAGTCAATATATTAGCTAAGGAAGTAAGTGAATAAAATTGAGATGCAAATTACTTTATTAAGGAAGGCTGTGCTTGTGGCAGTTGAAGATAGAGAATATACTGTAGAATAAAATAAAATGATTCATGGACACTAGAAAAAAAGTGATGTTTAAAATAGTGGGCTGCATGCGTGCTGCTCTATATGTGTATCTTTCTGTACTTCTAATCAAGCAGTAACTACTGCTTCTGTAAATGACTACCTGTCGTATTTAGCAAGGAGAAAGACTGGTTCAATGGCTTTTCTTTTTCTTGTCTCATTCCACCTACTAGAATTATACATTCAGTGCAGAGTCTGGTTGCTATTCAACCATGGTAGACAATCACGCAACACCTTGTGTCCACTGTTGGCTACTCAGGCAAGGAATACTTGCTATAGTCAGTTTCTATGCACACGTATTTGCTTGCATTGTGATTACATATTAAATGATTTTTAAAGAAAGCATAGACAACTATTGCTAAATCTGCCCAGAATAGAAAGGGTTGCCAAAGCACTAGCCAAAATTGTGCAAATCCATTCTTTACTACATCCATTCTTTGTAAATCCAGTGACAGCTGAGACTCAAGGAGCACTCCAAAATAACAGACCTACTTTTTCTGAGGAGTATGACCTCATCCATATCAAGCTTCATCTCAATTTAAACTTCATTTTCTTTTTCACCAACAGTACCTCTAACTCGCCTAGATTTAGTTTTAGCTTGTTTCCTCTCATTCCCACTACTGAAGTTAGGCAACTTTCCAGAGTATTCCCTGCTTTCTCAATGTTGGAAATTAAGGAGCAGTAGAGTTGGGTGTCATCAGCATACTGATAACATCCAATTCTGAAAACTCCAGACAATCTTCCCCAACTGTTTCACAGAGATGTTTCATGGAGAAATATCTCAATGAATGTTGCAGAGGTATTGCTCCCAAAGCCCAATCCCACCAGGCAGTTCATAAGGTACTACTGTTGATGGTATCAAACAGCTACTGAGAGATCCAGAAGAACTAGGAGGCCTGTTCTCCTGCATTTTGTTTCTGATGCAGAAAGGGGACCAAGTGCACATCCTGAATGTAACCCCCGCTGAAATAGATCCAGAAATTCAGTTTTATCCAGTTGTATTTGGAACCATGAGACCAGCACTTTCCCAGTTGCCTTGCCCATGAATTGAATATTCGAGACTAGCCTATAATTAGAAGGGTAATCTGGAGATACTTCTTTTCCATAAAAGTTTTATAGCTATCTTCTTTAGGCAAGCAGAGCTGCTTTCTGGGCTTAAGGAAACATTTGTCACCTCCCTTAACAATGAGGTAAGTCCCAGCCTGATTGATTTAACCAAGATTACTCTGGTGTTAAGGGGCGTGGTGGCACTGCGGGTTAAACCGCTGAGCTGCTGAGCTTGCTGATCGGAAGGTTGGCGGTTCGAATCTGCAGGACAGGGTGAGCTCCCGTTGCTAGTCCCAGCTCCTGCCAACCTAGCAGTTCAAAAACATGCAAATGTGAGTAGATTAATAGGTACCGCTTCGGGGGGCAGGTAACGGCGTTCCATTTAGTCATGCCGGCCACATGACCGCAGAAGTGTCTACGGACAAACACCGGCTCTTCGGCTTTGAAACGGAGATGAGCACCGCCCCCTAGAGTCAGACACGACTGGACTTAATGTCAAGGGAAACATTTACCTTTACTATTCTGAAGTTGCTTTTAGGAATTAGTACTTTTGTACTGAACAATCTGCTACAACCTAGATGAATTAAGTATCCGTTATGTTATCTAGCCTGCAATTTTGATCTTTTCAACTGTTGTTCTTTGCTGTGTACACACTGGTGAAAATTATCTGAAATCCACATAATTAAGCTGTCCTTTTTTCTAACTTTTATGTTATCTTTAAGTTGATCAGTATTCATCAATACTAAATAACAGCTGCTTATGTTAGGGAGGAAAAAAACACACTTGCCCTCACACAGATAACAGCAGCTGTCTCATTTCAAAATGTAATGTTTTAAATGGTCTGTAAAGGGAAAAGGGGGTGATTTTAATGCAGATCCACAGAATATATCTTTTCCTACCTTCAGAGCCCCTCAGGGCAAACATTTTTAAAGGCATAGCACCAAGATAAATGTTGCCAGTATGATCTGGGGATAAATATAATTCAAGGATAATAAAGATAAATGTCTTTTCAGAAATAGGAAAAAAATGAATACGTTATTGTTCACCTAGTCTGTCTCCTTTCGGGAAGCTAATTATATAAAATATTTTGCTTGCAAATGAGACATCTGTGAAAATATTTTGAAGTTGCATTGTTGTTCCTGTTTTAAAAGGTCAAATTATTCAGTTATTAATAACACCCAATATTTTGGATATTAAAATCCAATATTTTGGATGTTAAAATACATGCTACTAAATGAATATATGCCTTCCTTTGACAAAAAAAGAGTGTTCTAAGCCATGTATGGTGAAAAGAATATATATAACCAGAACAGTGTAACTAATACACAACCTTTTTTGTCTACTATATGCTACACATTGGAGATGTTTTGGGGAAAGGTTCTAGGGTACTGAAGTAATGACTGAGGATATTGCTACCCCCTCCCTGACTTTTACATGCAAAATTGTCTGGTACATCCCAAATAGGACCAGGAATAATTCCTATTTAAACCTAGACCAAAGTAATCAACCTGGTGGCCTTTTGAACTACATGTCATACGATGTATTTCCATAAGCCACACTAGCTATGGCTGATGGGATCTGGATGTTTGGCAGGCACTAACTGCCTACCCTTAGCTGGAGGATTGGTCTGACTTAGGATAAGACTGGTTGGTATACTTCATGATGGCTCATTGGTTGTTAGAGTTCACTACAAATACTGTGAATGATTCCAAAATGTACTAGCCCAGACATTCATGTGCTTTCTTTATATAGCATTCTCATTTTATGGGACTTGAACAAGAACATCAAATGTTCTTTTCTTCTTATATTACAGCTCTGGCTCTCTCATCAAAAAAGTTCTGAAAACCTCAAATGTGTTGGAGGTATCAGCAAATCAGCATGCCTCATTAGCATGTGGATGAGTTCATTTTAGGATGCAAATTCTCCATGTGCTTCTGGAGGAAGCTGTTTGTGGCCGCTCCCACATTCCTCACTTCCTCTTCCTCCTTCTTCTACCTTCTGGGGAGAAGCATGCTTTTGCAGCTCTCTCCATCTCTGGGTGCCATGCAGTGGGCCTAGAATTCAGGAGGTTTTTCCCCTTTCTGCACACAGCCTTTAGCCATAATGAGGACTAAGGATCAATTCAGTTTAGGGACAGAAGAAGAACAAGAATCATCATTTTTTCTCCTGAAAGATGTAACTGGGCCAAATAAATGAGTAAGATATTCTTTTTTACTTACTTTTGAACCTACTTTGTCTAAGTATGTAATTCCTTATACTTGGGCGGGCTAAGTGTGTAAGATCAATAACGTATATTTCTCTAACATGTTCGTTAATGCTATTTTAGATAATATTTGTTTTCTGTGCACATCTTCCACTGTGTTAAGCTGTGCTCCATTCAGTGGTCCTAGCTGTCCACTAATGGCTTCAAAATGGCCACCAGTGGTCATAATAGAACATTAATGGCTGTAATAAGATTACTGTTATCCTGATGAAAATAGGCCAGGGAACATCCATTTGTTCTATCAAATCTTAGCCTGTCAGACTATACAAACCATTGGGTAAATTTAGTTTGCAAATCATATTCATCTTAGATGCAGTGATGGTAACATGCTTCTTCTGGTGTAGATATAACTTGTACCATTGTGAAATATACTGTATCATATTCATGGATTCCAGTTTACAAATTGAGTAATGTAAGAACATGGCTATATGTTTGAATGTAGTTACTAATGTACAAACATAGAAATATTTATTTCAGCAAATCTTACTTTTGTTAATTTTATTAGGTTGAATACTAGTTCTGCAAGGCCAGTGATAGACAGACAGACAGACAGATAGTCAGACAATGCCATAATATGACATATTTGCATTAATGTCTTCGCTTGGGCAAATAGAAATAGTAAGTTGTTAGGAGCACTTTAGATCATCCAGTCATTGCTACTGCTGCAAGAATGCTCAGCGATACACAGAATATGGAATGTTAATAATAATTTTGAACAACACAATAAACCATTTCCTTTAAAGCAACTGACAGGCATAGGTGAAATCACATTCCTTGAAGCCTGGTGAAAGGGATGAAAAATAGTATTTTGGCTGTTTGATTTTCTGATCACATACTGTTAACACAGATATTTGGCCTTCTTCCAACAAATTTGGAGTACTGTATTAAGGGAATATATAGTGCAGCAGTTTAGGTTAAAAGGAATTGAGAGTGAATTTGATTTAGCCAAGGCTACCCCACAACCCCACTGAACTTTGTATGTGGACAGGGTTTCAATCCAAGCCTTGATCAAAGTCCAAAGTCCATACTTGCTTGTGTTCTCCCACCCATCACAAAGGTAATCACTGAAAAAGAGATGAATTGGTATAAATGACTAGATTGGATGCTAGTTTCAATGGATTTCAAAGAGATAAGATAAAACTTTTCTCCAATTATTTTATCAATAGTTGAATGATTATTTTTGCTCATTATGAGGGAGAGAACTATTTGAAATTACAAGAATTACAAGAATATTGGAGGTTGCAGGGAATATAATGGCCATAGTTGATTTGCAAGGTATTAGGCAGGTGAGGGACAAAAACATATAGAGCATAACCTTGGGGATGATAATCTTCATAAATTTGACCCTTTGGGAAACTTTAGGAAGAAGAATTAGAGATCACTGTGGAAAAATTAGCTGAAAGGGACTGATTGGTAGGAAACCAAAGATAGGTAATGGTGAATAAAATGAATTCTCATTATATTAGCAGAATTTATTTTCCACAAAAATGGAAATAGGAAGCAGGAATCTCACAATAAAGATACTCATTATGGATGGACTTTATATATGTTCATTGACTATATGTGTTTTAAAAATCTGTGGTAGTCAATATTTATTTATTTAAAAGAATTATATACCTCCTTGAACTTTCTCTCCCTCCCTCTCCCTCTCTCTCATTCTTTCTCACACAGAGACACACATAGAAGGTCATGTTTCTTTTGAATTTGCTTTCTTTTTCTTTTTTACATGCACATTTTCAGTAGTATTGTTCAGGTAAAATGGGATTTAATATTTTTCTTCCTCTAGGGAAGTTTCCTGACAATTGCAACCACAAAGCTCTTTCTAAGCACATTTACTCACAAATTAATCCCAAATTTTGCACATGCTCAGTGAAACTGCAAAAGGTGTACAGATTTAAGTGTATTTATAAAGTGCTCCTTTCAACAATATGCAAAGAAATATATACACAGTGTGTGATTAGTTATGGAAGGAGCAGCTCATGAACACTTTGAACATTTATCTTTTCCCCATTCACATTCAAAACAAACAAACAAACAAACAAACCTGGAATTGCTGATGGCTAAAATCCTAACTTAAAGTTGTGGGTTCTAGTGCCAGCCTCTTTGTTAAAATATATTAATTATAAAGCTAGGTTCCTGGATAACTGACGGGAGGGTGATGTAGCCATAGTTGTAACTTTCTATTTAAGAAGGTGACAAAAATAACCCAGCCAACTATAGACCAATTATCCTTTTAAGTATAATTAGTATGTTAATATGCAAGGTACATACATAAAATTGAATACCTGGCCTATTGAGAAGGACATTATTGACCCTGAACAAACAGGCTTTCAGGCAGGTAGATCAACAATTGGTCACTGACTGGTGATATAATTCCTTGCTGAAAAATACATCAAACAGCCACATTCTAAATTATATGCTGTGTTTATTGATCTTTGAGCAGCATTCAACTTGATCTGAAGGAGCAGGCATTGGCAAGTTTAAGTAAATCCTTGATGGCCTCCTGCTTCTGATATATAAGCTATATATAATCTACATGAGAAGACTGATTTAAGAGTAAGTTACAATCACCAGGGAAATCTAACTATATTGAGACTTCCAGAGGGGTGAAGCAAGGTTGTATTATAGCATCTCTGCCTTTTAATACTTAAAAAGTATAGTGGTACTCTGTGGAGATTCATGCCCCAAAATTATTAGGAAGAATACCAATTCTTCTATATGCAAATGATGTGGTAATGCTTTTACAAGTACAGGTTGGCATGAAACTTTGTCATCTTTTTGAACATATGAATATTTGATCTTAAATTATGAAAAAAAAAGTATTTTCCTACAGCAGACAAAGGCACAAATGAACAATTAACAGCCATACTATTGGACAGGTTACTCAGTGTAAAGTATCTAGGGGTTGCTTTTCAAAGCAATAGGAAATTAAAGGCTCAAATTACCTATGCCTCTTTGTAGGCACAGAGGAGTGCCATAGACATTCTAAAATTTTATAGAAAACAAGGAGGGAAATTCGCTTTGGCAGCAATTAAGCTATTTCAGGCGAAATCAATAGTGCAAATTATATATGGAATACAATTTGAGTCCAACTTCACATTTTACAACCTATAAATGGATTCAGTCAGCTTTGCTTAGGGCCATAATAAGTGTTCCCAAATGCATATCTAATGTAATCCTGAGGCTGGAAGCAGGCTTGGCAAGTGAAGAAACTTAGGCCTGGTCCAGAATACTAACAACTTGGGTCAGAGTTACTTTAAACCCCAGTGGATTACATCTCCTCTTGTTAATGGATAAATATAAAGACAGCAGGAAAAACCTCATTACCTGTGGCTACTCAACTGAACATCTAAGCCAGCTGGGATGTCAGGATGCCATGAGGTTACTTAATACTAGAAGGAGCTGGCCCAAGCCCCATACTTCTGTTGCTTCTTGGTGGAAGATACAAATGGTGCCCTAACTAATTATTTACAATATATATATATATATATATAATGTAAATAGACCTTTTCAAGGACACACATTAATGCTTTCCCCTCTGCAGTATGGGAGGGCAAATATAAGAAGAAGCCATATCTAAAAGAGAGAGCCAATTTGGTCTAGTGGTTGAGGCAATGGGCTAGAAACCAGGAGACTGTGAGTTCTAGTTCCGCCTTAGGCATAAAAGCTGGCTGGGTGACCTTGGGCCAGTCGCTCTCTCTCAGCCCAACCCACCTCACAGGATTGTTGTTATTGTAGGGAAATAGGAGGAGTATTAGGTAGGTTTGCTGCCTCGAGTTATTTATAAAAAATAATAAAGGTGGGATAGAAAATAAATAATTAATATATATATATATATCTGCCAATGGTGGCTAACATTCTTCTAAGCTGCTATTTCTTTGAATAAGCAAGATATCAAAGTGTTTAGAAGGTGGTCCACAGAATTCAGCCCATCAGCACAAGTTGTAAGATTTTGCTGTTATTTATCCATAAAGCTTAAATGTCTTATGGATAAAAACTGTCAGCAGGTTTAGCAAGGCAAATTTCTGTATTTTGGCATACACTTTAATATTGTATGCCATAAAGTTATTTATTTCCTACATTTCATTTTTTCTTACTTATTCTTATGCACACCCAACAAAGGATTGTAAAGTAACAAATAAAGTACATACGTTTTATAGGTTTAGTTAACTAGATCAGCTCATCAGGTTTTATAGGTTTTATGTCTATAATTTTTTATGCTATCTGAATTTACCTACTTATTTATTTACACACACACACACATGGATATTTTGCTGTTCTGTCTCTCTCTATCTCTCACTTTCACTCTCATTCTCTCTTTCTCCCCACTGGTCACTGACCATAATAAAATTTATTCTGATGGTTAAAATCCCCTAATACAAAACCTGTTTACCCAGAAACATAGATTCTGAGAAGGATTGAGTCCAATGGGACTTTCTTTCCCAGGTAAAAGATGAAGACTCTGAATTACTACAACCATTTGCCTTATTTTTCTTGTTCTTTTTTAATGAATGTTCTGGCTGGAGACAATGGATAGTTCATCTCTAATTATAGTGCTGTTCTTGTGTTCCACAAAATTTATGCTATAAAACATTTGTTATCTTTTTTTATTTGTCACAAAACCTCTTTCTGTTTTTATAATAACAGAAATTGGTGCTGCTAAAACAATAAGCTAGATGTGTTCAGCTCAAAGAGAAAGTGGGTTTTTTTTTGCCCATATAGCATTGTATATTAGAGAAAATATGTGAGCATTCCCTGATATCTTGTTTTCCAAGTTTCCAGCCTCTGCCTGCTCAGTTATCCTTGTTTGTTTTTTGGCCTGGTAAGCATACTTCCAAAAAACATACTGGATTGGAGCCATCCAACATCTTAATTTTGGAAGAATACAGGATTTATATGTGACCTGAAGATATTTACTTAAATAGAAATGATGGTAGAAGCATCAGCTTCCCATTGATTGATTGATTGATTGATTGATTGAATGTTAAATAAGCAGAACAACAATTAGAGGGGGAGGGTGCTTATCAATGCCAATGAAGGTGCCTTCTTTAAACCTGGCTACTAGATCTGGGCTGCAAAAATCTTCATGACTACTAGATAATACTACAGAGAGTATTTTTTAAAAACCTCTTTCCTACCATCTAGTGGTCATCTGGATTTTTGCAACTCAGATATGGTAACCTTGCTTTAAGGGCATCCCTCTGTGAAGAACAGGTATCCATCCCCAGGTACCCCTCTTATGGATGCTGATTAATATTTCCAGTGGTTAGAATGGCAAATGGTAATGGACATATAAAACAATTTCCAGAAAGATAACTATTAGTCTTTTGTAGAGGACAAGTGAGATTTGTGGCATCTTAAAGACAAACATATGTATTAATTCATAAGCTTTTTTGATCATAGTCTACTTCCTCAGATTTTAGGCATCTGATGAAGTGTACAAACTATGAAAACTTAAAGAATAATACATGTGATATTATTGTATATTGTATAGCAAGACTATTTATTCTATACAATAGTGCTGTTAAATGAGAAAAATAGCGTGTACTAGCCCTGTAACTGGCAGACAACTTGTATCCTTAGCAAGAGAATGAGTGCTACAGATAGGATGAATCAATAGGAAAGTTGACAGTAGCAATCCTGAAGTCCCAAGCCAGCTGGAACAGTTCACAAGGGAAAGACTCTTTCTCAAGTCCACTTCATCCTACGAACCAACCTGCCCAACCAGCACCCTTACAGTTGGATGGCAAAGCACTTGAACAAGCCACTAATGTCAAGAACAAGACCATTTGGTTCCCTGTTCTCCCGAAAACATCCCCCCCCCCCACAGAAAAAGGAAGCCTGGGCTTCCCCAAATCATTTTGCAGTAATTTTGTGATACTACTATGAGTTTATTTTTAATGGGTGTTCATGATAACTACTTTGGTAAGTATGCCAGGACATGGAGGTCATGGCCAAATGTAGCCTTTTCAACAGTGATCCATCAGAACATTAACTACTTCATCCACTACCTAATTTATATATACTGTAAATACATATCTAAATACAAACATATGTAGTGAGTTCAAAATATGTATCTTGTGTCTTAACAGTTCATATGAAACATAGCCCTTGAAGCATATATGACTTGGAAAAGATTACTTTTCATTCTTAATGACATATTTGTTTGGGTCTGGATTGGTTTATTGCATATTTTTATTAGATCCTTCTATAACACTTTGGCTGATTGTCTTTTTTTGCTTTGCCTGTTAACCGTTAATTATTTAACATGGGATTTGCTAGGTAAGTGTAATGAAATTATTTTCACTTTCCTCATTCTTCATCCTTATATCCTTAAAAATTTCATTACAAGTTTTCTGCCTTTTAATGAAATTATTGAGAAGAAACGAAGAAAGAGATTTGTTTGTGTGTGTTTTTCCACAACAAACTCACTCTATAATGTCTTTTTCATTACAAAATCAATGCACTCTAACCCATTTCCTTAAATAGCATAGCATTTAGAGATTATACAGTGTTTATCATCCTACCATCTAAAAGGGTGATAGAGGCTCTTAGGTGTACGGAAAAAAACAAAACCCTATCCCTATCTTCCATACCTAATCTAGCCCCAAAAAAGTTCATGATTCAATATGAGGATTAATTGTGAAAATGATCATGTTAGTTTTCCAATAATTCAAATCTTAATTATAACTATGTTAGGCCAATTAGTTTGGAACACAAGGCTAATGTTAGGGTTGGATGGCTACTTGGCATCTGTGCACAAGTGAGCGACATCTGTTGCCAGGCACTGGAGTGATGGAAAGTGTCAGCTCACCAGCTGTGAAGTCAGGAAAGCTCTTTTAAAAACAAATTTCAGCCAACATAATGATTTAGCACACTTGTGGAGCTATAATGCTTATTGTGCTTGTATAACTAGTATGCACCACAGCATAGTATTGAAAGACAATGTAGTGGATTCTGGTAAGCTTTTGATCTTATTTCAAGCACAGTTTTACCTGTTGAATATCTCTGATGAAAAACTTGGTCTAAGATGTGTTGTTAATTCTTATTATTACAGCCCTGAAGCCAAACTGTTAAAACCCTTACCCTGAACTGAGCTTTGAAAAATGAATGAATGGAATTTTTAAACATGGAATATTTCTGAAAATCAAAGCAGACAAAAATGTCCTAAAACCAGTATGCAATTGAATGCCAACTTACTAGTATTTAACCCAAACATTATAATAATAAGATAACATTTTAATATTATTTTAAAATATTTAAAATGTTTGTCCTAAATCTCCTAGCATCTTTCTCCTACCTCTTTCTGGTTTCACAGTTGCAATGCTGCCAGCGTGAAAGCCCTGCTGTTTCTATTTCTTAGTTTGACCTCTGGAAGGCCATGGGACAAGAGGGCTTCTTTGCCCATTTATATTTGAAACTAGCATCTTGAATTAGGTTCAGAAACAAATGGGCAATTCCATTTTTCTGGCCAGTAATAATGTGCTGCCTGTTGCTAGATTTATACAGAAGCTAGGCTGTACAGTCTATGTTTTTTCCAACTCATCTTTAAAAGCAATAACACCCTGAAATACTTTTATCATCTAAAAGAAAAGGTAGTAAATAATGAATGACAAAAGCCATAATTAGTTTTTCCTAACCTGGTTACTCCCAGATGATGAGGACAATGAATTTTGTAGCTCAGTATATCTAGAGGGTAGCAAGTTGAGAAGGTTTGCTGAATATGGATAAAAAGACAAAATAATGAAAAGATGGAATTGAAGACAGTGGAAACTTATCAGAGAGAGGGAACTATATCTAACATTAATTGTGATTTTGCAGTATCCATTTTCTTTGACTGACCATGGAGGGAAGGGGAGAGGGAAGAAAGAAAGGAGAGAAAAGATGCATTAATTATGGATTGCCCAAGCATTTAAAGTTTAACAAATGCAGAGTGGCAGGATGGGGTTTTATGTCTCTGGCTATTAAAAGCAATCTTGGTAACTTCTAATATTGCTGCCCTCAATTGTGGATATTAATAGTATTACTAACTTTATGGAGACGTGCTTAATATTAATGCATGATCAATATTTAATGCAAGCACGTAAACATTCATGAAAGGTAATCAGCTGGTAGCAAGATAGCAAAGAAACTGAACATGAGAATTGGTGACAGGATTGTGTTGAACATGACTGTATGCATCTTCACCTAGTATTTGTTAGTAATTTGTCACAATTTCATTTGCATGGCTTTCAGGGGTTTTGTTTGTTTGTTTATTCACACTGTAAAAACTACAGATAGTGGAGATTAATTTTCTTTGGATAATATTGTTCTTAATTTAGATAAAATACATGATTTTTCAGTGTACGAACTTCCAGCCGTTGTGGAACAAATTTCTTTGTCTCCTTCTCATCCTACAGTAAGAAGAAATTGAGTGTTTGCAGCACTTGCCCACAAATATAGATATATAATTAAAAATGTATACTTGTGTGTATGCTTTCAGACTGCAATTTTTTAGATATCACATGTGTATTACCCAGACTGGATTCTTGACATCATGCTGCAAATTCTGAAGCACAGAGATACAAGATGTGACTTTTGTGGCACAAACAGATGATGGTGTAGCATCAAGTCAGTGTTCATTCTTTGTAATTACATTGATTTTCTCCAGGATGAACGGTTCTCAGCCTGGTTCTTCAGGACTTCCAATGGTGCTCCCATTGCTGCTGTGATTAATTCTGTCTACCTTGTTGCTGGTCATCCTCTTTTTCACTTTTCTTCTACTTTTCCCAGTGTTATAGATTTCTCAAGAGAGCTATGTCTTCTCGTAATATGTCCAAAATATGATAGTTTAAGCCTGATAATTTGTGTCTCAGATGAGAACTCTGGGTTAATTTGTTCTATAATCCATTTACCAATACCCTTTTTATCCAGCTTCTTCAAATTCCAACTTTTGCTTTTATAGAGTCAATTCCCAAAAGCAGAAGCTATATACCACTTCAATATTTTCATTGCCAATTCTAAGGCTGGTTGCTGCATCTGTTGTCATTAGTTTATTCTTCTTTATATTTAGTCCTTTTTTTTTTTTTCTTTTCAGTCTGCTCCTTGACTTTCACTACTAGAGCTTGCAGGACTTCCATTACTAGAGGTTGCAGATTTTTTTTGCATTTTTAGCATAGGTTATCAGAGTATGGGTCTTCAGCACAGCATAAATTATTGATGTTCTTCCTTTTATTTTAAGACCATCTTCTTCCAATCCAGCTTCTCTCAGTATATATTCAGCATATATTTTGAATAAATACAGGCAGAATATGCAGCCTTTTTTTCACTCCTTTACAACTTGGAGCCAGTCTGTTTCAACATATTCTATCCAGATTATGGGCTCCTGGTCTGTGTATAGCTTTTTCATGAGGACAATGAGATGTTCTGGGATTCCCATTTTCCTAAGCATATTCCACAACTTGGTTGGCACAATTTAATGCATTTCTATAATCAATGAAGCACATATTGACTTCTTTTTGATATTCTTTATCTTTGTATGCATCAGCAATAACATTTCTTGTCCTTCAGCCTTTTCTAAAGCCAGCATGAACATCTGGCATCTCCCTTTCCATATATGGTTCCAATCTGCATTGGATGACTGTAAGAAGTATGCTGCTAGAGTGTGAAATTAAGGATACTGTGTGATAGTTTGCACACTCTGTTAATTCTCCTTTCTTTGGTATGTAAACTGACCTTTTCCACAGTTCTTTTAGTTCTTTTCCACTGAGGTTCAGGACTTCAAAGCAATTCCTGATGTTGTCTTGGGTGAGTATATGCTCAAGATCATATTGTGGAAACTGGTTGGTTTCTTCTTCCACATTAGCTTGACTTAGAACTTGTACATGGACAGTTTGTGGTCTGTTCCACAGTTACTCCCTGGGTACGTTTTGTTCTGCTATAACTGAGCTCTTCCACGCCTTGTACCAATATTGTAGACAATTTGATTTCTCTGTGCTCCAGTGATGTCCACATATATAAGCATGGTTGTGGGAAGACTGTGTTAACAATGAAGAAATCTTTGGATTGGCAGAAACTGATAAGTCATTCTCCTGCTTCATTTTGGTTTCCTAAGCTATACAGTACATTCCATCTGTGTTTTCCTCTTTAATATTTCCAAACTTGACATTCTAATCTTCAAGCAACTCATCATGCTTGTATGTTCAGTTAATTTTATATTGGAATTCACCATAAAACTCATCAACCTCCTTTTCTTCTGCATCAGTGGTTGGAACATACACTTGGATAATCATCATATTAAAGAGTTGTCTACAAAGTTTATTTGATATTATTCAGTTATTGATTGTGATGGGATGTGAGGGCAACCTTGGGGAACCTGCCTAGGGAATGATCAGATAAAAGGAAAGGGAGTCTGAAAGAGGGTAACAGTCTAAGGAAGAAACTTAGGAAAGACCCTCCCTGAACACTCCAGCAATAAAGAGGGAGGGCAGGAGATCTGTACTTTTAGACTTGCAAGATTCTCTTAATGTAGCTTACATTAAAGTAGAATTAATTCATCTAGGTGTGTTTCCAGTCTGGTTTACCTGAAAGGGCTGATTGATTGACATTTGCTGTCCTTGCTATATCTGTGACTGTGAAAGAAATGCCATTTCTTCTTTGTTTTTCATGTCCTGAGTAATAAACAGTGTGATCTTCTGGCTGAAAGTATACAGTTTCAGTCTGTTTCAATTTGTTGTTGCCTAAAAGATCAATGCCTAGTCAATTCATTGAATCTTTCATTGTGTTGAGCTTTCCCATGTTCATGCTTCTTATGTTCCATGTTCTCTGTCTTTGCAGCTTCAGATTTTCTTTTCCTCATCATCAGCAACTAGATGTCTCAAAAGCTTTACTCTAGCCATTAGTACTCTGAAATATCCTCAGCTGTTCCTCAGTAACATGTTGAGTTTCATCTGACTTGAGGAGCCATCATCCAGCACAATATCGTGAATCACTTCATACTGTCTATCAGTGTGGTTTTATTGATAAAACACAGGAGCGGTTTATCATTGTCTTCTCCCACATAGTATGAAATAATGCATTTGCCATTGCCACCAAAGTGATCATGTACCTCCAGCATCTTCCTTTATCGCTGCTGCCCAATATAGGTACCTGCTTGCCAGTTTGGTGTAGTGGTCAAGGTACCAGGCTAGAAACCAGGAGACTGTGAGTTGTAGTCCCACCTTAGGCATGAAAGCCAGCTGGGTGACTTTGGGCCAGTCACACACTCTCAGCCCTAGGAAGGAGGCAATGGCAAGCCACTTCCAAAAACGTTGCCAAGAAAACTGCAGGGATTTGTCCAGACAGTCGCCAGGAGTCAACACTGACTCAAAGGCACAAAAATAAGTACATAAATTGCTGGGTAGCTGGGACATTGTAGAACAACAGGATTTGAGGAGGAGGAGGAGGAGGAGGAGGAGGAGGAGGAGGAGGAGGACACAAGCAGAATCAGTTTAATTTTGGAAAAGCTTATGCTGATTTTTCTAGAGTAAAGTCTAATACTCTAAACTTTTTCCTGCTCATATGTATATACATTCAGTTCAGTTCAGTACTCTTTATTTCAGTTCTCTGAATACTTTTGCTTAGAAAAAGAAAACCAGATTTCCCACACTCTTCAGTTTGCTCTATGTCATTGAACAGAACAGAGATGCCAGTGAAGTAAACAGGAAGGTTACTGTATGATTAGTTTGCTAGACGCTTCATCAATAGTCTTGCTTCTATTTGTTCTTATTTCCTCTAGAGTTTATACTTATCCCATGGATTTACGTTTGATGACTCCCTGTGATATTGTTATGGACACCTTCCATTTATGCAGACTGAAGAGAATACCCTTTCTGGAGCTGGATTTGATAATTAGAAACTTAAAACAGCCAGACGAGGGCTGGTCAAGCAGTAAAAGTAGGAAAAACTTGTGGCCCTCGACACCTTGGATATGGCTGCTGGATGCACTCTAAATAATGCCACTGAATTACAACTTTTAATATATGATAATGGAGGAATTAGCTAATAGGTAGGGCATAAATTAATTATTAATACTAATTAATTAATTAACTAAATCACAGTTAGCTTTTTTCTTGGTATGCACTTATTGTTGTATAGTTTTTGGTGAGGCATAACAGTGCTATCTTTTAAGAAGATGGCCCCTCTTAAATCAGTTTTTAATCTTGTGAAACTAATTTTTCTTCAAGAGGTATCAGACTTGCCAATTTGATGATGCTAGTGTTCCCTGGAGAAATGCTTTTGCATTTTTTTAAATGCCTTTTTAACTTTGTTTTCTGTGATTTTTCACTGTTATTATATATATATATAATTAGCTGCCTTGAGTATAGTTTACATTTAAAAGTTATATATTTTATATGAAAAGCAAGGCATTCAGGCTTTAAGAAATAAAAACACTGTCTTTTTGTTTAGAAGCAGAAACAATGGCAAACTGTACCACAGAGGTTTTAGTGATAAAGAAGACACTCCACTAACAGATTACCTTTCTTGAGGCATTGTGACAAACCTTACCTGAGGTTGCTGAAAGATTGAAAGACTAAATATTTGAGGTGGTATCATCTTGAATTATGATGAGCTTTGATCAAGGGAAAACAACCTGGCTTAGACTACAAAAATAACTTGTACTACAACTTGATTAACCTTATTCATAATGATTAGTGATAAGGAATTGTGGGTGTTGTAGTCCAAAACATGAGGAAGACACTAGGTTCTCTATCCCAATATAGAGGGGGGACAATGTCTTGTTGAACTGCAGCTCAAAAAGTTTTCCTCACTTTATATTGTTAAAGCTACAGATCAACTGCAAAAAGTTCTCTTGCTAGACAGTAAGAATTGTACTTGCATACTTTTTTTAAACAGTTTGCCAATTCAAATAGGTTGTCCAGGATTATAAAACGAGAACTTGGAAGTGATAAAGCATGATGCTGCTTCAGTAAAATGGAACAAGAAATCATTTTGATAGAGTCTAGATCTTGGTCTGGACTGCTGAGTGTATTCCCCCCTCCCCACACTTTCAAGGTCAATCTTTATTTTGTTCAGAGTACGTCTAGTTTGTCAGTGCAGGAAGAAAAGTGAGCAGGCTGGGTTAATGCATTTGGGGTCAAAATGGACTCACAGATTAAGAAAGTCTGCCCCTTTGAGAGATGGAACTGACACTCAGGCATTAAAACTGATTAGGGATTACACCCCAGCTGCCTAAAATGTATAAAATATTCATGATAATCGGAAAGGCTGTGCAAATTAAACTCTAAAACAAAACAAAACAAAACAAAAAAACCCAAATCAAAACTGCATTTGCTTTTTCCATATACACCGTATATATTTGTATCCATGTATAAATGTATACTTCTATCATCTCATTTGTCTTCCTAATTTCTCCAAGGATCTAAATATAGTTGTTGTCATTGTTACTATCAGCCTAAAACAATCCACTGCAGGATGAAGGCCTCTTCACTGAAGGTGAATAACCATCCATAATCTACCACAGTAGTCCAGATTGTAGATAAATGTTTTTTGACTTCCCAATATAGGACTGAGAGAGAGTGGCTGGCCCAAAGTTGCACAGCCAGCTTCCATGCCTAAGGGAGGCCTAGAACCTGGGTCTTCCACACAAATACAGCAGCTGAACTAGGTGCTATGCTACACTGATTTTCCAATATAGTTATATGATCCTGCTTTTATCCCCCTCAATAATCCTACAAAGCCATCTGCTCTATTTAAAACAACAAATAGGCATTTTTAATTTTAACTGTGCATGGTTTTGACTGGACATATCCAGTCTCTGGAAACACAAGACATTTCCACAGACACTGTCTTCATGCCCAAAACCATCAGGAACATTATTGTAGCCACTAAGCTGCTCACTCATCACCACTATTCACTCTAGCTGACCAGGGTGGAAGGACAGAAAACATCATCCAGTTGGCTTCCCACTCCCTGCCCTTTCCTTCTGACATTTGTTTCTGCTACAAAAAAAGCAAGCAAGCAAGAAAGCAAAAAAAAAAAAAAAAAACAGCTGCAAATCTGCCTCTCTGCTCTCTGCCTAGGGACATTGTGGTGATAATGCAGCATAGCAAGGAACTGAGAGTTGGGAATTAGTGTGAGTTTCCATCAAGGGGAAATGGCAGGCCCTCAAGTTCAGTGGAACTCCAACATCACAGCTTGCAAAAATGGAAGTTTTGCATTTTGTGTTGAGTCACAGGTGAACTGGAAGTAGGTTGGATAAGTTTCTCAAGATTGGTGATGGCAAAGGATCAGGGGATGAAGGGTTGATACAGGAAAGACATCAAATCACCAAAGAGAAGTGCCCTTTGAAGCCATGAAGAGTTTGGGAAAAAAATGATAGATACAGTATGTCCGACTTACTTCTCTATCAATTGTAGACTTATTTCACTATTACAAAATTGTAAAATGTTCCACACTCAACTCAGTGCACGTTACTTGCACAGATTGTATTGTAAAAAAACAACATAAATTGTACTTGAAATGTTTATTATGTTTTAAAATTATACAGAGGAGTTTTATTAAGATTGCAGGAGTAGGGAAACTTTGGCAAAATAATCATTATTTGGTAAGCCCTGTTGGAAGTTTAGAGTAGAGGGACAACTTCCTTCCTTCCTTCCTTCCATCCATCCATCCATCCATCTATCCATCCATCCCTTTGCTTTCCTTGATCTCCAACACAAGTAGGGTAGATTTTGTCCTACTCTACAGCTGTGACAAAAAAAAGAAAGAAAGAAAGAAAGAAAGAAAGAAAGAAAGAAAGGGCTTTCAAAGTAGTGGATCCAAAGCCTCCCTGTCCCACCCTAATACATTATATGATTCTTTTGCACAATTCTTTGTGTGTATTTCTTCAGAGTTCTTCATGCACTTTATCTCATGTTCAGTTTTAGCATTTTTTTTAATGGGAAAAAAACTTTGGTTGGAGAAACCTTTCTCTGATATGTGCATCTTTGTTAATAAGTTATTATAATATAACTCTTCTCCTATATAGTTGACATATCCTTTCCAGCAATGTAATACAGAGACATTTGTTTCTAATCACAATAAGGCCAAAATGATAAAACATGCATTGCGACATCCTGATGTAAAATCCACCATTGTACTCATTTCACAATGTCACATGGAAGTATGTTAGGGGTAGAGTTTGTATTTAAATGTACATTTCCTCATTTGCCTCCCCCCCCAACATTATGTTGTAATAGATTATTATTTGTTTAATCTATTCCTAAAGCTCTGATTGAAAGGTAACCACAGATATTTAGGTGATACAGGGATGGCACTAAATCTAATTGCTTCTAAGTGCAACAGGTATATAAGCAATTTGATATTTGTTGCTTAGAAGAGACAACAGCTTCTGGACTGGTGTAACCTGTAAACTTTCTGAAATACTATATTAGAAGTCAAGAAGTCAAGCCTTCTTGGTAGATTCCCAATAAACAAGTGTAATAGCAGTTTTTGTGTCCAAGGGCTCCAGTTTTAATAAACCTGCAGCATGATCTAAATGGAAATAAATATTTGTTTATTTTTACCTGACCAAAACATTCCCCAAAGGCTAAGGGATATTGCAAGGAAGTTCATACCATTATGATATGGGAAAAAGAAAAATCAACAGTATTTATAAATTCTTGACCTTTTCTGGAGAGGACCACAGTTACAACTATAATTTTATTGATGTCAGTTTTATTGAGAATAAGAATGTAGTTTATGAGAGGCCCTGCTTCTGTCAAACAGTTCACAGATCTTGGGTATGCAGTTGAATCTTTCATTACAGCTAACGTTTAAGATAAAGAAAGACAGACTGATGCTTAGAATATTAGACAAAGCTGTAGAGGTAATAAGGCAGAGTTTCTGGATGCACAGGTCAGGAAGCAAAGATAATTTAATGTTTTCTGATGGGAAGACTTAGCAGCTACGATTAAAAAGGTTGCATATACATTTTTATTATTCACATCTACCAAATTGGGATGCCTTTGTTTGTTGATTTTGATCCATGGTTATAATAATGGGATAGATTGGGATGATTGGAGGTATGTTCATCTGGAAATTTTATTATAAAACCAATTAAATATACAGGATTTGGGCCACACATCTTGACTTTATTCAGTTATTAACAGAACAGGTTTAAACATCTTTAATATTTAATTGTTCAGTTGTTTTTACTGAAACAAACAAACAAACAAAAAACAAACAGGGCTTCCTAGCATTTTTCTCTGTCAACCCAGTTCTACGATGGCTTCTGTGAAATTATTAACACTATCCAGAATGAGTTTTATGACAGTATATAGTGTCTTCATATGCTTGTATAGACTTATTTGCTCCAAACTGACAAAATAGAATTAGTTATGAATCACATCTTTATCGTATGTCACCTTGACCTTCTGCAGATTCTTTCAGTTTGTTTGTTTTTATTTAAAAAATTGGAAGATGACATGCTACAAATCAATCTTCCAGCCTCAGTAATCTGAGCTGCAATAATCTGGATAGTCACTAAGTGGCAGTAAAGCCTGTGGTATAGATATCTCTGGATTTTTGCAGCCCAGGTCTAGTAATCCTCCATAATCCTTATTTCTGAAAATGCTTCAACATCCTGCATATGTACTGGAGTCTGTCTTAGAAATTAAAAACTGGAAATTAAATGACTGGAAAGGGTCATCCATAAAGCCTGGTACTTTGTTTGGAAATGTGCCAACCTATACAGAAAAGAAGAGACCTAACTGAAGTAACAGTGATCATCCTGAGAAATTAATTTGTTTTGTGACTGGCCATGCCCACAACGGCAGTCATTTTGCAATTATGTGCCCTCAAAATCTCAAATATTCCCTGCTACCCTAAAAGGCTAGATAATTTTATTCTTCAGCATCCATACTAAATCTTTTTTTCATGAGAGTTGTTTCAAAAACCCTTCTGAGACAGAACTGGAAGAGGCTTTTGAGAAATAGCTTGAGGCCCTAACTACTGGAAAGTTGAGAAGGGATTGAAACCTGTACATCTTCTGGTATTCCATGATTGACAGGAAAAGTGGAACCTGAAGAAAACATCATGGAACCCAAGAAAGTAGGGAATGTTGTTGAGAAGCAGTCTGTCACGGAACAAAAACCACATTGGTCACTCTGGTAGATGAATCAAGTATGCCTTTCTTGGTCCTATTAGACTTCTCAACAAGCTTTGGATAATCAATCATAATATCCTTCTAGGCTGCTTGCAAGAGTTGGGAGTTCACGATGTCATTTTATGGTGGTTCCACTCCTATCTGAGTGAACTGTTGCTGTCATTGGTTGGTGGTCATTGGAATAAATGGTTGAGTCCATGGGATTCCATAGACTGGAAAGGGTCATGCATTATTTCAGGATGATGTCTCACCGATATGCTGATGACACTCAATTATATATCACCATCCTGTACAGAGCTGGAGATGCTATGGTATTCTTGCACCATATGTCTAGAGACTGTAGGGCAATGAAAGCTCAGATAAATCCTAACAAGATGGAGTTGCTTGTCATCAATATTCATCAAATAACATTTGTCCCAGTAGTTTCTCTGGAGTGGGTCACAGTGACTCCAAAGGAAGTGGTTTGTAATTGGGGGTTCTCCTGGAAGCTCAGGTTCTGCTCAAGCAGCAGGTGGAAGCTGTGGGATTCTTTATTCAGCTCTTGCTAGGAGATTCTACCTGGACCAGGATGCCAGGATAATCCATACCTGACCATCACTCAATGGGATTACTGCAATGTGCTCTACAAGAGTTGCCTTTGGAGAGGACCCGGAAGCTGGAACAAAATGTGGGAGCTAGATTGTTGGTGGGACCACCAGCAGTGTATAGTGAGTCATCATACTGGCTGATACTGTACCTGGTGAATGTTTGGTAAGCAAGTTAAGTCATTGGCCCTTAATTGAACTAAGTAAGAGCAACAATGTTGGGTGTTTAATTCATGGTTTTATTGTTAGGCTTTATTGTTTTGCTGGTTGGTTGGTTTCACCTTACCTTGCAGTTGTAGTCCACCCAGACTCTTTTGGGAGTAGGGTGGGTTATAAGCACTGTAAACAAGCAAATAAACCTGTACAGAAATGGAGATTGCAGAGTTTGTTATTGTTTAGGATACTTGTGTTTGTTTTACTTTCCTTTTTCATTCTAAATTAGTTCGTAATAGCTTTGTTTGTCCATCTGTAGGACATAAAAGTCTGTTCTCATGGATAAAGGCACATTTTTTACAACACTCAACTGTTTCAAGGATGATATAACTTTATAACTTTTTTGTAATTACTTTTTGGTACTCCGATAGTTTTCTAACCCTCTCAGTAAAACCAGTAAAAGTCAGTGTTTTATATGTAGATAATGAGCCAGGGTTTGGTATATAATTCAATTCTGAAATACAATTTTCAAGCTTCTTCCTATTGTGTCTCTGAGCAGATGGCATGTTGGAGTATCACCAGTGAGGTGTGTAGCTCTACACTTTTCACACATGTCTTGTAGGGAGTTGGGAGCTGCTGATTTACAGGCTGTGACTCTGTCACTACCTCAAGAGTCTATGTATTCACCTTAACAAAGAGAAGAATGCTGCTATATGTTCATGTACATAACAATTTAAATGTGATTTTTTATTTGGCAGAGCATCAACAAACAAAAACTGTACAAGCCATGTACACAACTCTATAGACATATATGTTTAATGTTTCCTCTTAAACAGGAGATTATATAAAAAAAAAAACCTTTATGAATTACATGAGATGAGTGTGGCACTGGAGTTTTTTGGATATACATTTTTTGAGAGCTGGATTGAGCTTTTCTAGGCACAATTTTAGTATGATACTTACTTTTTGTTGGAGGGAAGCAATATGTGTGTCCATGAGCATTCCTGAGAGTGGGAGTCTGGGGTTAATGAAGCAAGTTTATAGCTATAACAGAAATAAGATTTATTTAATGAAATATGATAGGGATAGGCAAAAGTAAGGACCTACCAGGAGGAGTCTTAAAAAGCAAGAACTCAGTGCATACATGTCTGGGAACAAAGATGGAAGGAATGACCCTGACATCAACAATCTCATAAACAAGGAGTAGGTAGAGTAATAGACAAAAAAGTGAACACACAGTATATAGTTAACTTTGTTTCATCTGTAGTCAGTAAACTGTGAAGTATGAAGAATTATTGCCACTGAAGTCACTCTTCCAACATCCTTCTGATGAATATGCTGATGTACAACTCTAATACCATTTTCTGAAAGATTCTGTGTTGATTTCTATAGAGTGCATCTGCCAGCATCCTTTTTTATAGGTAGCAACTCAGTTTAATAAATATGTCTTCCTGTGTGTTTCACAAATCTATTTGCTATGTCTTGGATGTAGTTTTCTAATCTGGGAGAGCTAAATAGATCCTATTTTTTCTTAAACATGATTATTAGCTTTGGCTTATCTACCTTCAAGTCCGGCTTATGTACCCATACAGTCTCTTGGCATGCTTTTGCTATAGATACATACTCTGCTTCAGTGGAGAATCTGACAACTATTAACTATTTTTCTTTATCTATGGATTGCTGCACCTCCATATCGGAACAGCTGTCCATTTATTGGCTTATAATATATGCCCTGTCTTCTGCCCAGTCTACCAGTTTGGGAGTGCTGAGAGCTGGCAGTGGAGTTCTAAGTTTACAGTGTCATTTAGGTATTTGCCTATTCACTTGACTCCAATTCAGTCCCCCTTGGTTGATGCATTCAGCTTCCTATATGGGATACTCCTGTTGCAGGAGTGACTTGCCTTGTCAATGTGACTATGTACAGAAGGTTTCCAACTGCAGACCTGTATTGGTCAGTCTCAAGTGAGGGATCTTCACTGCAGTTTGCTTTACCAAGTCAGTTTCCATTGGCATCATTGGCCTTAGTCAAAAAAGTTTGTTTTGTGTCTTTGGTTGAAAAACTAAATTCCATCCTTCTATCTGAATGCCTGATATTCTAGAGGTGACGGACCTGTCCCTGGGGGAGCTGGGGGTGTCGACGACCTACAGGAAGCTCTGGCGTGGGCTGGTCCATGAAGTCACGAAGAGTCGGAAGCGACTAAACGAATAAACAACAAAATCTGAATGCCAAGATAGTAGGAGATGCTTCCATCTCTTTTACCTCTATTGTTCTGTTGAACAACTTTACAATCCCTCAACTACCCTTCTTATCTTGATAGCAGATGACTAAATCATCCACATAGGTAAAGATGTATGTCCATCAGTTGTTTTGAATTTGGAATAAAGAGTGGGATTGGTTTTAACTTTGCTGAAGCTCCTTACATAAGCATGCTTGAAGTTCAAAACCCTAATTATTCTCACCATATTTCCAGGTGTATCTCTTAGTTACCAGCCTGGCTTTATATCCTCTTCTGCATCATATCCTCTTCTGCATCATGCTTGTTTCCCAAACTCATTTGTATCCCATTGTTTTCTTCCCTGTGCTAGCTTGACAAGCTTCCATATACCATTCTTGTGGAACGTTCAATTTCCTCTTCAAAGCCTTTCTAAATTTATCCACCGCAATGACTGACCTTTTGATGTCCTTCCATAGGGGGACTCTTCCATATCCTCCATCTTGATAATGTAGGATTACCTTCATTGTATTACCCCTTTTCTGGACCTCTCCATTTCCTTTTTCTGGCTCTTCCATGCAGTCTAATTCTGGGCATGTGATGAGAACCTCCTCAAAGGTTTGTGGTTTATACTTGCCACTAACATGGATATGGGGGCAAAATCTGCCACCACAAGTTTATTCTCTTGGCACATTTACATAAAATGTAGAACCACTTTTATGTGCCTTAGGCTGGGCTTCCTTCCATGCCATCACTCATATGGCACTGCACTTATGACTTCGGTTGGTCATACTTTCAACATTTTAAAAATCTGTATCTCTCTCTCTGCATCCCACCTCGCATCCTAGGCTATATTTATTTTTCTTTGCCAACAAGCTTTTGTTTTATGATTAGAAGTGTATTCTATGATTGCATTTTTCTGGAGGGTTTTGCTCAAATTTGGCAAAAGTTCCGGTAACTGAAAATCTACAGTATTTTGCTAATTTGAACAGTGTTGAAAAGTCTACCCTTATGAAAGGAAAGATGTGGGATTGTCAGATGAACATATATTGACATATTTGAATGTCAGGGGTGGGAAAGAACTAATGTAGCCAACCCATTGTGGCTACTCAGGGATAGCAAGACTTTGGACTTAATGTTAGATACAAATACAGACGCTTAAGCAATTTTCACCAGCAGAAAGAAAACATTAAAAAGAGAGGCAGAAAGTATGGAAGCATTCCATTCCAGTGAATGGAAATTGGAATATCAACACTGGCAAGAAAAAGGAGATGGAGAGAAATAGGGAGGCATAGGCCATTTGGGAAGATTAAGATGGTATTAAGTTCACAGGCTTAACAGTAGAACAGAGTAAAGACACTTAAAACAATATTCCTCTGCAGGAAAAGGACCATTAAAAGACAGGCACTGAAGCAGCAGAAGGATTATTATCTGAAGCATTTAAAAAAGTGAACAGAAATTTAAAATATAATGTATACTACTAGAGACAAAAATCAAAACAAGGGAAAAATATTTGAGGGATTAGAAGGAATAGAATAACTTCCCATTTAAAAAAACAACAACAACAACCCTGCTCCTATGCACATAAGATGGGGTGGCAAAATGAAAAGGGAAGTATAAAATATAGGGGAAAGAAATTTGTATAGAATCAAAGAAGATGGTTTGTGCTAATCTTATTTAAATACACAAGTTGATAGGATGGGGGGGTTGCTCTGTCTATTTTTATTACAACGTTCTGCATGCATGCTGAATGGCTCAGAACTCTCATCCTACAAATTCAAAGTCAGCAGCATTTCTTGAAATTATCAGTGATCACACACTTTCAAAAAGTACTACAAAGAAAAACAATTGTGTCAAGATGCAATATTTTAACGTAGGTATTTGTCATTATAACACTTATTTGTTAAGCTGGTGCCCTGGGCAAAATGCCCAGAAACCTTCTTTCATAGTGCCAGGCTTCCAGGAATTCTCTGGCGTTTTTGGATTTGGCTTGGTTTAGGATGCTCACAGTTTCCCAGTTGCTCACAGTTTCTGGCACTCAGACCAAACAGCCATCAACAGACACATAGGGGGAAACAACATTTACATACCATTCAAAAGAGACAATAGAAAAGCTAAAAGACCAGTATACTCCCTTGCCAGCAATCAACACCCAGATATGCAAAAATCAACACTAGGATTAACACCAGATGAACCATCAAACAGCACAATACACCCTAATCAAGGAACTATTAACTCAGGCAAGCAACCAAGCAGCAAACAACAGCCCAATCAAAGAACTCCCAAGGGGAGAACAACACCCCTACCAACACAA
This sequence comes from Candoia aspera, assembly GCF_035149785.1. Classification (NCBI taxonomy): domain Eukaryota; kingdom Metazoa; phylum Chordata; class Lepidosauria; order Squamata; family Candoiidae; genus Candoia; species Candoia aspera. Next base: position 127,735,913 of record NC_086155.1, on the reverse strand, counting down.
GCAGGGCAAGCCCCAGTATATAAACTGAGAGCAAGGCCCACTCCCTCTTTGCACTGAAGATGTTGCCTAGTCTGGCAATGAAACATCTGCAAGAAAACAACAAGGCTCAGAGAGCACCAAGGACTCCACAGTTCAACCCTGAGCTACAAATATTTGCTTCAAATAGTATCTTTCCCCCTCTTTTATTTTCTGTTTGTAACTATGGATGAGCTTTATGGAAGCTTGTGGAAGGTTGTAATTGTTAAAAATAATAATAATTGGCCTAAAAATGGTATTTCCTCTGTGGAATTTTTAGTTTTAGTTTATCCAAATCAGCAGAACTACTACAATTTTTAAAATGAATAAAAAGAGATGAGAGCAGAAAACAGTTTTTGTGACAGAATCCTATCCAAATTTAATACCCAATTTTGAAATCTTAAATTCAGAGTTTTTATATTTGAATTTCAAGTGATTAGATTTTGGTTGGGGTCACACATAATAGTAAGCCAGGATTTTGACAATAGTTTGTTGAATAAATCAGAGTTGTCCTATTCACACATTGTCCCAAGATGAAAACAGATCCCATTATAACATAGTGCGATGTTTGTAGATAGCCTCTGAATCAGATTTGAAAATTGTATTCATTTGCTTTGAATGCTAGCAAACTTTAAGTTTCACAGTTGGATGCTATGCATTGACTTTTAGCCAAAACTAAAAACAAAACAAAACAAAATGAAAGTGGAAGGGGACTTTGCATTTCCATTTTAAACATAGGAGATTCAAGTTTTATACATTTTCTTTTGTTTTATACTTTTTGTTCATTTTCTGGGCTTTTTCACATTGCCAGCTTTTTCTCCATTATTGTTCAAAATACTTCTTTCAAAAAAGGAAAAAAAAAAGTGTCCTAAGGCAGCCTTTTCCAGCCCAATACTTCTAGGTGTACTGGGACTAGTAGTCCCAATATATTCAGAGGACAGCAAATATGGAAGATTGTCCAAGAGCTGTATATTAGCATTATTGTCACTGAATGCTCTCTGATTTATCAGACTGCTGTAAACTTCACTCCTGTCCCATCAGGTGCCTTCAGAACTAATATGCAAAACATGAACATGGTGTAAATTTATTGGTACATAACAATGGTAATGTATCCCAAATGAACCTTGAACAACGCTATTGTGTCTGCAGCAGCTGATATACCAGTGTTAGTAGCTATCAGGGCAATGGTGAAAAATGTACAACTAGATACCCCTGTTGCAATGCTGGCAGCTACCAGAGCATTGCACAGCCCTGAGCTACAGGATGCCACCCAGAATTTTATAGCACCAAAGAACACAGTTAACTTTGCCATGTGAAACCTCTTAAATGGTACCCTCATGGGGAAACTGGAGTGAATCTGTACCAAATTACTGAAATATAACATTGAGCTGTCTACTTTAACTGAATTGCAACTGTCTAGATCTGGCAGGAAGGAGATCTACAACATAAATAGTTCCGAACTTGTACTATTCTGGTGGTGAACATCAGCTGCAGAAAATGGAATTCATAATGAACAATAGGTACAACAAATTGGTACTACATTAGACTGTATTGATATTTGGACTGTCAATGGAACTGTACTGGTTAGTATCATTGCAGCCCAAGGACCAACATTTTGACACTGAACTACACAGTATCATAAATGAAGCCCCCAAAAGAGTCTTCATGTTGGCAGATGATCTAAATGCAGAGATTCGTAAATTTTGGCTCAGATGAGAAGAAGTCATGGATAAGTTTGGGTCTGGTAGCATGAACCATAATGGGCTACAGCTGCTCAGTTTTGCCTCATTAAACTTGCTGGTCATTTGTAACAGCTTATTCAAATACAAGTTAATTCATTGGCTAACCTGGTATTCACAAGCACTAAATGCTGCTTTTGTGATTATTTCCTGATAGGCAAGAATTTTAAGTCTGCGATTAATGATGTCAGGTACGGAGAGGTATCGAAGTAGGGTCTGATCATCATCTGGTTTGGTGCAATATCAGGTTGAAATTGAAAGGTGTAACTCTCTGTCATCTACCATCTTGTCTCTGCAATGAGATGTTCAGCATAGAAAGGTGTGCCCTGGGGATAAGAGGCTATCTCTAGAAGCCAAAGCAGAATCTTCTGCCTCTCTACAAAGAGAATAATGGACTCGGAAAATGATGATGATGTGGGGTCAGCCATTTGAGGTAGACCAGACTAAGGAATCAAAGTTATGAATGCTAATATTATTCGGGATCCAACTCAAGACATTGGCCTCACACTGGACTTGGTTTTCTTGTCAGAGCAGTGGCAATGCAATCTGAGGGGAGAGTTACATCTGTCCCCACTATCACAGTCAGATCATGTCCTGGTGGCCTTGAGATTCTCCTATGCTGCGCCACTCCAAGGGGAGGCAGGACCCATTCAATTGGTCCATCCCCAGTGACTGATGGACCCAGCAGGGTTTCAGAAGGAGCTGGGAGTTATACCCGAGGATCTGCTGCACTGTCCAATGGAGGCCCTGGTTGCTGCCTGGAAGAGGGAGGCAGCCAGGACCTTGGACAGGTTCATGCCTGTGTGACCTCTCTTGTCTGATCGAACACGACACTCCCTTTGGTTTATGGAGGAGTTGAGGGTTCTGAAGAGGATTAAGAGATGCCTAGAGCGCTGCTGGAGGAAGACAAAGACTGAATTCGACCAAACACAAGCTAGAGACGCTATTAAGTCCTACCTTGTAGCAACAAGAGTGGTAAAATGTCAATATTTCTCCACTCTTATTCCATCCACAGAATGCTGCCTGATGACCCTGTTTAAGATCACCCAATCCCTTTTGGGGAAGTGGGGTTTAGAAACCCATCTACAGGGCTGGGCTGAGGAGTTTGCTGGGCATCTGGAGGAAAAAAAAATCACTCAGATTCATTCTAAGTTGGATGCCAAGCATGTAGCAGGGTCTGGGGAGATGCCTAGGGAGTAGACTTGCCTGGTTATCTGGGAATGGTTTGATTCTGTTGGGCCCGAGAAAGTGGACAGGGTTCTTGGGTCTGTAAATGCCACCACTTGCCAATTAGATCCTTGTCCCTCCTGGCTGGTAAAAGCAGCTTGGGAGGTGATGTCTGGGTGGGTCCAGGTGATGGCGAATTCATCCTTGGGGGAGGGAGTGTTTTCAGCAGCCTTTAAAGAGGTGCTGGTGTGCCCCCTCCTAAAGAAACCATCACTGGACCCTACTGTGTTGGACAATTTTCATCCAGTCTCCCACCTGCCCTTTCTAGGGAAGGTGGTTGAGAAAGTTCCAGAGGGTCCTGGATGAAATGGATTATCTGGACCCTTTTCAGTCAGGTTTCAGGCCTGGATATGGGATGGAAGTAGCCTTGGTCACACTTATGGATGACTGTCATGAGTGCCGTTGAGCTGAAGACATCAGCGCAATGGCACACATGACAATAACAAGGAAACAGGGGAAGGGGCTCAAGATAAGTAGCCATCAACTTACAAAGACTAAAGAACAAGATACAATGGCTAAGGCACACCCAAGCTGTTAGCGCTAGCGCAACGGAGATCGCCCAGCTGACAGCAATCACCGGAGGAATAGGGAAACCGATGATGGGCGATCCCGGAGCGCCAGCGGGGCCTCGCAACCCCTCACCTACCGGCAAGACAGCATGTTGGACAAAGGGGGGTGACGTAACCGCGAGTGAGGGGGCGCTGACCGGCGCGGGGTATTTAAACCCCGCACCGGCGCGCTCCTGTCACTCTCAGCTTTTTTCTACCACTGTATCTACACTACGAATAAACCAGAGCCTGCTTCAACGGAATCAGTGTCTGTGTGTTACTCGGAGGTAGGCAGCGCATGACAATGACCTCTGGTGGGAGTGGGATGGGGGCAGTGCATCCATCCTTGCTCTTCTTGACCGCTCAGTGACTTTCAATACCATTAACCATGGTATCCTTTTGGATTGGCTCAGGGAGTTGGGGGTAAGGTGGTATGGTTCTATGCTGGTTTACCTCCTTCCTTCAGGGCTGGTCCCAATTGGTGTTGATAGGGAGTGAGAGATCTGGCCCATGGCCCCTTCTTTGTGGGGTGCCACAGGGTTCAGTACTTTCCCGGCTCCTTTTTAACATCTACAGTACACGAAACCACTGGATGAGATCATCCATCGCCATGGGATGAGGTATCATCAGTACGCTAATGATACTCAACTATACGTCTTCATCCTGGGTGATGTAAGTGAGGCTGTGGCCACTGTCTCTCAGTGGCTGGAGGCTGTGGGGGTCTGGATGGGGAACAAGAAGCTTCAGCTGAACCCTGGCAAGAGTGAGCGGCTGTGGGTTCGGGGCTCCTGTGTATCTGGGAACTTACCATCTTTGGTTCTAGATGGGGTGGTGCTGCCTCATTCAGAACTGGTGCATAATTTGGGGGTCCTCCTGGACTCATGACTCCTACTCAGAGAGCAGGTGGCAGTTGTGGCCAGGGGAGCCTTTGCACAACTTCATGTTGTGCACCAGCTCCACCCCTTCCTGGATTGGGAGTCCTCCGAAAGGTCACTCATGCCCTGGTCACCTCCCCTATAGACTACTGTAATGTGCTCTACATGGGCTACCCTTGAAGAGTATCCAGAAGCTGCAGCTGGTCCAGAATGTGGCCACACAAGCAGTCTTGGAAGACCCAAGGAGGGCACATATAACACCCTTGCTGTGCGAGCTGCATTGGGTATCAGTTTGCTTCTGGGTCCAATTCAAAGTGTTGGTTATCACCATTAAAGCCCTACCTGACATGGGTCCAGGTTACCTAAGAAACTGCCTCATCCCTGCTACATCGACCCATCCTACCCAGACAGGCATAGAGGGCATGCTACAGACCCTATCTGTGAGGGATTGCCAATTGGCAGGGTCCAGGAGGAGGGTCGTCTCTGCCGTGGCACCCACCCTTTGGAACAGATTACCCTGGGAAGTAAGACAGGCCCCCACTCTCCCAGCCTTCCAGAAGGGGTTGAAGACATGGCTATGCCACCTCGCTTGGGATAGGAGGGGAGATAGCCTTTCATGGGGGTGGCTGGCACTGTGATAGTGCCAAGGATAAGATCCTATTGCCATCTTGAATTTTATACTCTATATTTTTGTATTTTTATATTTTATTGGTATTTATGTATATTTATATTTGTATTGATTTTATATTGAACTGTTTTTATTGATTGTCATCTTATCTGTAAGCAGCCTAGAGTCATTGTATACAAGATGGGTGGCAGAGAAATCTGACAAACAAACAAACAAACAAACAAAATCACTTTTGTTATAGGTTACAGTAACAGAATCTTGCAAGAATGAATATGCTTCTCCCCTCCCTCCCATTATCTTTGTGAGAGCTAGGGAAGGTCAAGTGTGAGATGCTTTCTCAAATTACATTTCTGCCTCGGAATCAAATTTCTTTTATCTGACCATTGTCTTGTCTGTGGCTATTTCTCCTGTTTGTCAAGATTATTCCTACTGCCTATTACATGTGGAGGTACAGTATTCTGAAATCAGAGTCACCATCAACATGGTTCTAGAAACTATCTGTCCTTGTGCAGAGAAAAAAACACTGCCAGAAATGGATAATGGATGACATTATTATCCTGACAAAAGAAATCAGTGTGGCTAAGTTTGCAAATCCAACAAAGGCAAAAAGTTGACAAAACAAATTCACAAAAAGTGAAAAGTGAAAAGGAGACCTTTTGTGATGACATAGCTTCAGAGGTGGAGGCAGCTGCTGGGCCTAATGATCAGTGGACATTCTTTTCAACCTGAAAGCATTGTCAGGCAAGCACAGCCAACTCAGCATAAGTATCTCTAATGCAACAAGATGAGTCGCTAAACAACAAGTGCTACAATGCAGCATTTTGATTTACTTTAAAATTATGTCCCATCAGGAGCATTAGATCAGGATCTAAAGATGATCCAGGCCCACCTTCTAACATTGTACGTAAGGCCTAGCAAAGCGAATCAGAGATTTTATTTTTTTTAAAACTTAAAAATGACAAAGCTGCAGGATCTTACCAAGTCACTGTGGCACGCCATTGAAGGCAGGGTTGGTGGTAGTGCTGTAGTAGTCAATTATATGCACAAGCTATTCCCAGCGGTATTGAAAGAAAAATAAGTCTCACTTGATGGAAACTTGCTGATATCTGGGGCATCTCCTTACATGATTAATGGTGGAATGAGGACATTTGACTGATGCCCGGTCAACAGCCCCCACTTGCATGTGAAATCTGGCAGTCACTCCTTCACTGGTATGGGCAAGTCTGTGGAATGGATGGAACATACCTGCCTAGGCAACTGCTGGAAAGGCAATGTCCACTTGGCTGGAAAAATGCCTCCCAAAAGTCCTGGGTCAACCAAATACAGTCTGAAACATGGCAGTTATGTTCTAATGTTATAAAATTTGCAGGATCTGCTCAGCACAGCGAACACTGAAGGAATATCTGCAGGGACTTATTAGCCATGGCTGCCTTTGCTCCAGCAACGATACTTTACAATTTGTAGTGCTAGAACACGTGAATTAATGAATGAAACCTGTATCACCTAGTGCAGAAATAATGAGTTATATGGTACAGTATAACTATTAGTGGGGAAATTAGGTTTTGAATAGTGAAATAAGAAATCAGTATTCCTCATGTTCTTAACCTCCTGCCTTATTTAATAACAATTATTTCACTTTAAAGCTATGCTTGCATTAAAAAGGGGAAGAACATAACTCTCTGTGATCCTGATAATGAAGTTTCATTTGGGTATTATTATAATGAAAGAAAGAAAAAACCTTGCTGTAGCTTCATTATTAAGCAGGCATGCATGTTTCACTCTTCCATTTCAGCATGTGCAGATAAACAGAAAGATGAAAGAAGCCCAAAATGAATAATTAAAAACAAAAAAAAAATTGTGCCGACAAATGTGAGACTGATCCTTTGGAAACTTTCTGCTTTGTATAGTTTATATATTTAATATATTTTGAAGGAAGCTTCATATTTTGAGGGACATTTTAATGCCTTTGATTTGTTCTGACTCTTACCCCATAACTATTGAATTAGTGTTGCTTAGGATAAAAAGTACTATATTTAAAGCTGTAGCAATATTGAACTTCCTATATTAAAAATTGCACATTTTTACTAATTATTCCTCTTGGAATATGAAGGATGATTTTTAATCTTCACTTGTTATCTCACTCAGCAGTTTAAAATTATACAGATAGAGATATTTATAAACTTTGTCAGAGCAATATCTCACCAAAAACCACAAGTACTACTGCATCTGTCTCTGTCAATATCATACAGTAAGAGAGAGAGAGGGGGAGAGAGAGAAAGAGAAAGAAAGAAAGAATTAGGACAGATTTAAACAATATATTTTCCCTGCATAGCGCAGATGAAGAAGCAAAAAGGCAGAAGTATTTATTCTGTCTCTGAATATCAATTGATCTATTATAAATGAAAATCACCTTTTAAAAAGTGCAAATGCACATATTTCACACTATTCAATACTATTTTTTTTGAGGGTGGGTGAAGCCTGATCAGTAACATATTGATGAGAAAGAGAATTGGCATCTAGCTTTTTTCTGTATTAATTTAACCTAATTGTTTAAAACAGAAGAATATTCAATCATGCATTCTTTAGATAGCCAGTTGCAGTCTAAGATGATATACTCAGGGAAAGGTCTACCAACTCACATGTTTTTAAGAACTAGGCACAATGGATTATTTCTAGTGCTGGTTTTACAATCATAGGAGGAATTAGACCCTTGCAAAGGCCATTTAGGGGAAATTTGTCTTCCTAGGATTGGAAATACTGATAAATTTTGTCTGTATTTACTTATCCACATATCTTAACAGGTCATACTAACCATTCCATCAACAATGTACAGTAATCTGGGTTTGCACTAGTCCTACATTTTGGCAGAGTGAGACAGTGTCCTCTGATAGCTGTTAGTGGCAGGTGGGAAACAGCAATAAGATGCTGGAGAACAAAACTGTGTATGCCATGTTGCATTTCCTGAATCACCCTAAGTCAGCTTGCTGCAATAGATAAAATGTGGACTGTTGTTCAGTTGCCAGTGTCAAGATGACATTCAGTTCCCTGTCTGGTTATGGGATTTTATGTGAAAGGTGAATGGCGAGACATGCTATCTTGTTTCTCACCTCCGGCATAAAATGTTATGGGCCAACCTTGCATAGTTTTCATGATCAGTATTCCCTTTTTTCTCTATTCAGCTATATTAATTAAAAGGCACAAGCACAGTCTTTACTACTTTGACTGAGGAATTTGGAAAAAAAAATGAAGGGAAGGGACATAGTATAACTGAATATTATCCAGAGGATTCCATGGTTATGTCTCTGGCAATCTCCAGGTAAAGGGATCAGATGAGGTTTCTACAAAAGACATCTGCTTGAGATATGATAAAGCAGATGCCAGTCAAAGGAAACTGAAATATCTAGCAGATTCATGCGCTCAAAGATTGAGCTTGGCAACTTATTCCAAACACCTTGATTCCTGTCCTAAATTTGCTACAGTTGGACAAGCTAATTAGCCTATCTTGGGTGAGGTTCCCCCCCCCACTATATTTCAGAGGAAGTTTTAACTTCACATTTCAGTGTTTAAATGAATCACAGAGACTGTTTAATGAGTGTATTTTTAATCTCCTTAGAGACCTCTTCTGCCAGGTTGTCACTGCTGAACTTTAGTTACAAGAATATATCTGACAGCTGTTTGAAAAGAGGGCAATTGCTGAAAAATCAAAGACTTATTAGTCTGTGAGGTGAACATGTGGGAGGTTTTCTTTTCTGATAAATATTGTACAAATAAAGGTCATACTCATTCTCTCCCTTTCCTTTTTTAAATACTGAGTCAGTAGTAGTCATGGAAAGCTGTAAGTTATTTAAAGGCTTTTCTTTGGTGGTAATATCAGGATACTTGTCCTGATTTGAAGGAACTATATCTATTCCCTAAAACCCAAAGGATTAGGTTTAAAGAGCAATTTAAGCTTCAGCAGTAAACGTATAGACTGGACATGATTTGACATATGTGCCATCTGTAACTCTTAATACTTTAATACTTTTTAAATATTTTTTTAGTGTATATTGTGTTTGTGTGTTTTTTCATTTGAGTTCAAAAGCACCATTTAAGCTTTGATTTTACAATTAAGACAGGGGCCTAACTCCACTGATTTCTGTATCCTGTTGACAAACACAGGAAGAAATGTGCTGAAGTGGAAATACATTATTTAACATAGCTGGAAAGACCATGTTGCCAATTTTCTAGTTTGAACATGGACATTTTGTTTCAGCTCTCAGGACCATCAGTCCTGATTTTCAGAAATGTCCTCCATAAAAGCAGAATCTGAGCCATTACAAATCTCTCTTACCTATTGCATGTTTCTTAATAGCCAGAGAGTAAAATCAGCCCAGCCTCTTTAATAGCATGATTCCTGTCATCATGCTGAAGAGTTTTACCTACCTTGATTTTTAGATTTCCCTGTTTGATTATCGCTAGAGATGAATGAATATTCCTCACTGTTTGTTTTGTTGCTGAGTGGGTATGATTGCTCTACAGCTCACTCCTCCTGAATTATTTTAAATCAACTTAGAATTAGAACATGGAAAGTTTGACAGATCTTTTTGAATTGTTCCATCTTTTCTTCGATTATTAATGTTTGTGTGATATATTAAAAAAATCCCACAGATATGGCTATTTATGTGTCTTATATTAAAAATAACAGTGAATGGGAATCTAGCATACTGCAAAACCAAATATGATGAAGGTATTGGGATTCAGTGCCAGATCAGAAGCAGAAAAGGAAAATGAATGAATGAATGAATGAATGAATGAATGAATGAATGAATGAATCCAGAAGATGTCTCTAGTGTGAAGAAAACATGGTTTCTTTGAGTCATAAAATCTTAGCTACTGGACTGACTGGTAACTGCTTATATGTTCCGAAGCCAAGTTTAATCATTCAGACTAAAAACAAGGATGTAAGTTCTGCTTCTGGATGGTTCATGAGAATCCAGATGAAATTTTAAATGGCTGGGAAAGTGTTCGTTTAGGAGCCTGATTAACTTTCTTGCTCTTGGCTTAAGACAGTTGATAAAATTAATCTGTTGAATCTGCCAGAGCTGGTGTTTAAAATGTAATTATAATTTCTAATATCTACGAAAGGGAAAAAGATCAAGATATAAAACCAGGAGAATAGGAGGCATACCTGGGTAAACCTGGGTCGCATACCCAATTTTGACTTGAGTGTCAGACTTGACTTCTAACATAACTTGTATCCTCCCATCTCTATGCTCACATGAATAGCTCCCTCTCATGATTATTAAAATAGTATTAGGCCTTTTACAGTTATTTCTTATTATTCTGTACCTCATTCTAAAAGTTTAGGAAAGAACCAATTTGTCATGAACTTAACTAGTCTAAAGTATCTGTGGAAAATCAAATGGAAACAGTAGATAAACTTGCTAATTTTCTATAAGGAAATTGTAATTAAATTAAGGTGTTCCACCAAAAAGTGGTAGTGAGGAAGTAAGAACAGAAGGACCTGTTTCCTTCTAATTCTTCCATACAGTTACATCTAGGGTTATATTAAAATTGACTCATATAATTTCATTGGAATTCTCAAAATTCAGGTATCCCCAAATTCACCTCAGGTTCATTGTGGAGGTAGTCCTCACTTAACAACCCTAATTGGGACCAGAATTTCCATTGCTGAGTGAAGCAGTTGTTAGGTGAAACATCATGTGACCGCACCATGTAGCGATGGCAGTTCCAGTAGTCCCAGTTGCAGGTGTGAGGCAAGTTGTTAGGCGAGGACATCATGTTTCTCCTGCCCTGTGCAAACTGCCAGCTGGAGGCATCACAAGGTGTCACAGAGGCATTGTGGAGGTATCATGGAGGCGTCATGAGGCATCATAAAGAGCCAGCAGCTGCCGTGGCTGGGTGTGCCTTGTCAGCAGCAGGAGGAAGAAGATGGTAAAGGTCTGCAGTGGGTGGCAGGGGTAGACAGCAGTGGAGTGCAGCTTGGCCAAAAGGGCAGAGATTGGGGAGATAGGCAAGTGGGGGGAGTTGAAATGGATGTTGTGGTCATAAATGCAGGTGGGCTGCCAAGCAACCAAATTTTGATAATTTGACCATGGGAGTTCTGCGACAGCTGTAACTCTGAGGACCACTCATAACGACCTTTTGTTCAGCACTGTCATAACTTTGGTTGCTGAAAGAATGGATGTTAAGTGACCTGTAGAGGCAATCTGGGTGGCAATGTTCAATACTATTCCTGTTTATGTTTTGCTAGCTTTATTGTGGGCTCTTTTGAAATGCATATGAAAACATTCAGTTTTGAATGAAAAGTAAAACCAAAGATAGTTTCTGAGTACACTTTCAAATTAAGGAGCAACATAAGTTTTATTTATTCTTGAACTGAGTTCCACCTCAGATCCAGCATAAAGAAATTCCAGCTTCCACCTATAGTGGAATTTGGAACAGCCAGAATATGCCCTATTGCAGCAAGTCATGTCCTGCTTCAAAAATGAGTCTCTTGCATCTAGGCCAGCAAGTAAGTTGTAAAAGTACCATATTCTGACCTTCCTGAAACCTTGAAGTTTGTAAAGTGAACTTCAGGGGCAAACAGGATATTCCGAGTTACTGCATATGCCACAGTGATAGGATAATCTACTAAGCCATTCTTCCTTGAAAAAAAAACAAACTGTTAAATCATTTAAGGGGTTAACAAATCTGACCAAGATGTTGGTTTTTCAATTTAAATTTCCAGAGTTCATGGTAACAAAGGAAGATGTAATTCTAGGTTCAGACCACACAGTTTTAGAGATATACTCTTAGATTAATAAGGAAGTTGAGTATTAAGAGAGTATTGAAGGAAAGTTCCAGTTTAATAGTTTGATAAGGACTTTTTTCAGGGAAAAAGAAATCTTGAAACCTAGAACTTTGTTTGGAAAGGCTGTCTAAAAAAAAATTGTGTATCTCTGGCATAGTAGGAGAACCTTGTTAGTCTATGGTAGTCAGAAATGAGAAGGATCTGGTAGCACCTATAAGATAGATAGATAGATAGATAGATAGATAGATAGATAGATAGATAGATAAAAGGCATAAACTTTCATGAGCTACAGTTATTGCTCACTTGCATCTGATGAAGTGAGCTACAGGTATTCCTTGATTTACGACAATACATTTAGCAACTGTTTGAAGTTATGATGGTGCTGAAAAAAGTGACTTACAAACTGTCCTCGCAATTATGACTGTTGCAGTGTCCCTGCGGTCACATGATCAAAATTCAGGTGTTTGGCAACCAGCTCACATTTAGGATGGTTGCAGCATTCTGGGGGCCACATGATTCCATTTGCAACCTTCCCAGCCAGCTTCCAATAAGCAAAGTCAATGAGGGAAGCTGAATTCACTTAATGACCATGGCAAAAGTCGTAAAATTGGGTGTGACTCACTTAACAATCGCCTCACTTAGCAACAGAAGTTTCAGTCTCAATTGTTTTAAGTTGAGGATTACCTGTATAGTTTATGAAAGTTTATGAAAGCTTATGATTTTAATAAAATTTGTTAGTCTAAAAAAATGTTACCAGACTCTTTTTGATTTTTTGTATCTGTGGCAGAGTGATATTTCCCTGGAGATTATTAGACAACTGAATACTAAAACAGCACTATTATGTAATATTTTTTTCTAACCTTTCCTCATCTAAAGGATTTGCAGAAATCCAGAGACATGGCTTTACTTCATATGAGTTAAAGTGGATGTTTTCATTTGTGACAAAGAGAAAATACAATGTAGAATATATTCTGAGTGTACATGTCTATGTTGTTTAAAACAGGTGTGAAACCTTGTCTGTGTTATGGCACACTGTGTAATCAGCTGAAGAAACAATGTCTGGTTATAATTTTGGAAAAGTTAGGTGGTGTGCCTATTTACACTGTTATCTAGCTGCTTTGCATCCAGGATTCTGAACTGTAAAATTGCATATTTTAAACCTATAATATTGAATATTGGGGACAACTTTTCTAGTGGAATACTACGATGTGTCTTTTTCAGAAAAGTGAGAACTTTTCATGATTGATTTTATATAATTTTATTCAGTTATTTTAGTTTGGGTTAAAATGGGAGGACCGAGAAGTCAGAGTTATTTAGAATTTTAATACAGTTATATAAATTGTGTAAGTTTTATTTATATGAGTTTGATATGGATACATGGTTCTTGCTTTGTTATTTTCTTGCTGAAGATCTGATGACTAGACTAATATACATATCTGAAATCTCAGTTAGTGTTCATCTTGGGTATGATTAAGACATACAAAACAGCACCCAGGATGGCATACTGTATATGCCCATCCCACCCTTCTTCTGATTCAGACTTGTGTACAAAGTCAATTTAGTTCATTCCAGGATCCATTTTGCTCTGGGCTAAAATTTTGCAGGCCATTTCTGTTGCACTTAGATATTAGCATGGTTTCTCTCCCCTCTAAGGCTTCACTAATTTGACTGTGGAAATTACAGGTTGTTGGTTGAAAAAGTGCTGAGTATAAGTATCCATTCAGGCCCTTGCATTGTCTTTTTAAACAACTTTATGAACTACACATTCATTGTCTCTGAGGTATCTCTTTGCTTTAACAGAGGATAGGTGGTAATGAGAGACAACATCCATTCTGAGTTATGTATGTAATGATAGTATTGAAGCTTGTTTTCTTTTTGTATTATAGTGTCAGATAAATTGAGTTTTCCTTAATCATTAAGGAAGTAGAAAAGGGGAACATTGAGGGGTAGGAAAAAAGGGGAACAGAAAACATACTACGAGTATTCCGAGGACTCAGACACTAATGGAGTGAGATTTCCTGGGGAAATATTGTATGTTTACATTGTCTCTCTGCCAAGTGATTGATCTTTCTTATAAAGAGGAAAGGCCCTGCGTAGCTGTTTGATTGTTTTTTCTATTCACAGATACTCTTTCCTTTATTCTTTTATTAACCTGGTGCTCCTAGCTCCCCTAGGAGGGTCAAGCATACTAGATCATCTAGGTTGTTTGACAAGATCAGTTTTACTTTAGTTTATTTTGAGTGAGTTTTACCACTGATCCCCTCTGGACCTTAACTTATTGTTTTACTCTAGTACATGTGTTTTATGTACACATCTAGTACATGTGTTTTATGTACTAGATGACATAAAACACATATACAAAGCAGCACCAGAATTCTCTGTTTCTCTTTTGTCAAAGACAGACTAGGACTCATATGAATCAGGCTTGGTTCCCTGTTCTAATCTGAATTCTGTGAGAGACTTGTATTCATGGGCAGTTATGAGAACTAATTATTTCAATTCTATTTCCAGTTCCAAGTTTCTGGAACAAAGTGTTAATGCCACAGTATAAAACAATCCTTCTTGAGGTTCATATTGTACTCATCTTAGATTTCTAAAATGGACCAATAAAGACCCAATTTGGTTCTCAAATGATGTTTGGAAACAATTCTATCTACCCACACTCTTACCTGAAAAAGACCCATTAGAGTTAGGGGGATTTTTTAAACATACTTGTATATCATTGTACTGTTAATAGAAGGTTCTTGTAAAGAATATTACTGTCTTGAGGACCATGAAACATTGCTTGTACATTTATTTTACAGAAATTATTTATAGGAAAATGTAAACTAAAAAAAAAATGGAAAAGTATTATGTATCTCTTTCTTCTATATACTGAATGCAAAATCTGCTGTATAGCATATGTATGGAAAGAGAATGGAAGTTGGTCCATTCTCTGTTTCATATCCTTGTAACAAAATGACACATTCATTTTATTTATTATTTAATAGGCATGTGCTGAATTTTGGTTCCAGAGCCAAAAGGGCAGGTTGGATAGGCATACTGAATCTGTTGGTAACTCCTTAAAGAAGCTCCATCTTTTCCTGGGCTTTCACAGTACTATTATGATCCCAGGAAAATAGAAGTTTGAGTTGAGGTTGCACCAACAATATACCTACTTCCACCCTGAACATCCTTGGGGACAACTGTGAAAATTCTTCAAAGGAGTCATGCTAAGCTCTCAGGAGGGTATGGTCGCTTTAACACTTGAGGATTTCTTTGCTGTGCCACTCTGCCATACCAAAGGAACTCAGACCACAGATAATACACAAAATTAGCCTTTTTTAACAAACACAAATCCTATTTTATGATAAACTACTAAAAACATTTCATTATACTGGAGAAAATCCCTTTAGTCATAATTTGATAGCAGCATATTGTTGGTTTAATACTTAAGCTTCTTGGTCACTAGATTTTTGCAAATAAAGAATTTGTTTCTGATACAAAGCAGTAGGTGGTATAGATGCATCTTTAAACCAAGTAAAACATATCCTGTACAGCAACTTCAGGAATATCTCATTTAATTCCTTCACAACTCATAGGAATTGTTTGCAATGTTAACAGTTTCATTGTTCGTTTATTTGCTTGTTTTTTAGTATAATCAGAGTACTAAAGCTGTTTGGCTTTCCACTCCACTTGTTTTCTTGTCTACACCCACTCTGCAATATATCCTGCAATACTGTTAAGCACACTAGCACAACTAAGTAGCTTAAAACAGCTTTCTTTATTACACTGCATCAGCTGCATTGTGAAACTCAGGACTGACTTTGCATAAAATATTCCCACATGAAGAAGTCAGAAACATACAGTAATACTATCGGTTTTGTTTTTGAAAATCATTCTTTAGAAACTGGAGAAGGATACTAAACAAATTGTTGCACTTCTCCATTTTCTTTCTTTTCTTCCCAACAGCTCTATTGGGAAAAAAAAAAGTTAAAAACTTTGTGAACCACACCTAAAGGCATACATAAGAAGTACAATTTCTGATGAAAGCCACATGATGAATTTAGATGTCTTCAGCCACCTGACCTTGCAGGTGCTCATAGATAGGTAACATTGCTTTGTTTTTAACATTCTTGACAAAACATGCTTTTAATGTATACTTCACTGTTGTGGCAGTTTAAAAGCATGCATAGATAAGAATATTCAAAAACCTGCATAGAAATAAAAATCCAAAACACTTGGCAAATGCAGATAGAGGAAATGATGCAATAAATAAACAATCATGCTGTTTACTTGTTTGTACTGTTCATGAGTAGTCCAAAGTCTATGAAGCATTGGAGAGTACAAACCAGGCAGAGGGTGATGAAAAGGAAGAAGATTGATATGGGACCTTATCTACTCATTGCAAATGAATCTTGGTAGGGTTGAGGATGACTGAAGACAGAAGATCAAAGTTTTCACATGCCAACAGATCACAGGATAAAGGCCAGCTCAACTGGCCAAGAGAGAAAAGAAATTTTCCCACTAATACTTGTAATCCCTTTCTTAATTCTAGGTTTAGGAGTTAGGGTTAGGAGGAGTAGGAAGGGATAAAACTAGAATAGGGTGAACACATGTTAAACTTGTATCATAACCTGTACACCTGTAGAACTGCCTAGAACCTAAAACTTTGATCTATTCTTCAGTCATTTTCAGCCCCACTGAAGGTCTTCTGCAATACGTTGATTAGTCTGATTCTAGTCCTCTTCAGCAATCTTCCCCTGGACTGTGCCCCTGAATGCTTCATGGGCTTCAGACCACTCAGGAACTAATGAGCCTTGTAGGATCAATAGATACCCTTTCTCTGGATTGAAACCAACAGTCCATTTTCGACATCTGTCTAACTCCATTTTAGCCATTGTAACTTCTAGCAATAACCATTTCCAAATGACTCCTTCTCAGAATTCTCTCTGTGGGTGTTTTTAAATTTCTTTCTCTAATGCCAGCATGGGTGCAGCCTGGAATAGGCAAGTGACCAAGGTCTTGGACCAGATTGCTCTTATTTGGCCATTCTATGTGCACTGATCTGGGGGTGGGGGGGAATTGGTTTTCTGAGGAGCTCTCTCAGAGATGATGCCTGGTTGGAGAAAGACAAAGAGTGAATTGGACCAAACACAACTAAGAGCCCATAGTCAAGCCTATATCATGGCAATAAGGTGCCAAAATGTTATTTCTCCACTTATTGCAACTACCAATAGGTGCCCTGTGGCCCTGTTTAGGGTGACCCTTCCCTTGTAGGAGCATCTGCAGGGCCACAATGAGAGGTATTCATGCTAACTGGTAGATAAAGCCATTTGGATTCACTTGAACTCCAAGTGAGTTGCCTGGGACACAGTCTTGTGATGTTATCTGGAATGAGTTCAAGTCTGTGACTCCTGATGAACTGGACAAGGTCTTTCAAACTAAGTTTGGCCTCCTGTTTCTTAGATCTAGGCCCCTCTTGGATTGTTAAAGTGGCTGAAAGGTGATCTGTGACTGGGTCCATGTAATGGTATAAGCCTCTCTGAAGGAGGGAATGGTCCCTCTGGCAGTGTTGCATCCCCTTCTCAGGAAGCCACCATGGGAATCTTCTGTTCTCTACAGTTATTCTCCAGTTTCCAATCTTACGGGGAAAGTTGTTGAGAAGGTGGTCAGAGAGCAATTGCAGAGAGTCTTGGAGGAAGTGGATCTGGACCCATTCAGTTGGGTTTCAGGCCAGGGTCACTGGTTGTGCTTGTGGATGACTTTCTGGAGCATTTGTGGAGGTTGCGAGCATGGGCACTGTGCTGCAGTGCTTTGCCTTCTTCCTCAGTGGTTGGCCCCAGTCAGTGTTGACAGGAGAGGAGAGATTGTGCCTGCAGCCCTTCATTTGTGCCATACCTTAG
Organism: Candoia aspera; assembly: GCF_035149785.1. Classification (NCBI taxonomy): domain Eukaryota; kingdom Metazoa; phylum Chordata; class Lepidosauria; order Squamata; family Candoiidae; genus Candoia; species Candoia aspera. The sequence goes on along the minus strand of NC_086155.1, from coordinate 127,718,203 downwards.
GGGTCGATGCTCTTGCTTTCCCATTTAACATCTACATGAAACCACTGGGTGAAGTCATCTATCAGTTCAGGGACTAGTATCATCAGTATGCTGATGATACTCAGTTGTATAAATCAAACCTGGGATGTACGGGTGAAGCTGTCAATGTTCTGACTCAGTGTCTGGAGATTGTTCCTCCCCATCCAGAGCTGAACATGACTCAGACTCAGTCCTGACTCAGTGGCTATGGCTATTTGAGTCCTCTAGGTCTTGTATGGTTGTATTTCCCCACTGCAGTTCCCCATTTGAGACTGGGGCACAATTTGGAGGTCCTCCTGGACTTGCATCTACTTCTCAAAGTAGTAGGCAACTGTGGCCAGGAGGGCCTTTGCAAAGGCCCACCTGGTGGATCAGTTGCACCCTTTTCTTGGCACTATATGGGGCTACCCTTGAAGATTATCCAAATACTACATCTGGATCAAAATAGCATGCAGCATTGCAGACAGTAATGAAAGCTTCTTTTTATTCCCATGTGTAATTGATGTTTCACATGGTTACCAGTGGGTTTCTGGGAACAATTCAAGGTACTGGTTGACACCTACACAGCTCTTCATGGCATAGGGCCTAATTATTTGAGGGACCAACTGTCTCTGATTGTTTCTGCCTGTCTGCTTTGGGCAGATGGGTGTGCTCCAGGTCCCTTCCGTTAAACGCTGACATCTTGTGGGACCAAGGATTCTTGGTCATGGCCCCTGCCCTCTGGCACAGCATCTTCCCACAAATAGGTATGCCTCTCACTGTTCAAGTGTTCTGAAAGTCTCTTAAGACCTGGCCTTGATCCCAGACCTGTATCTAAGGTGTCTGTGGAGTCCATGTTGAATTTTTTTGGATGATATTTATGTGGTTTGGTTCAGGCAGTCATGCTTCTTTAAATCAATACTATTTAAAAAGTATTGCAAGCCCAGAGTCTTTTTGGGGTCAAGAGGCTTCAAAATCCAGTAAGTAAGTAAGTAAGTAAGTAAGTAAGTAAGTAAGTAAGTAAGTGCTGTCTTTCCCATAATTAGCCTTCAGCAATTTAGTCTTTGAATTTATGTTCTGACTATATACTGAGACTATGGTCTCATCCCTTCATTGAAATATTGTTTTTTTTTAAAAAAAATCTGTTCTTGGTTTCATGCCTTCCTCAATTTCCTTTTTTTTTTTTTTGTCCTAGCAAGTTTTCAGAAGGGTATGGTGAGTACACATTGAGTTAAACAGCTCTGCACACAGGGAGGATTTTTCACAACGTACTGTAACTGTCAAGTATGGTCAGTAATAAATGTTGTCGTATGTTTGTGGCTAAAGTGTGACTTGGACTGGAAACATTGCTCATCTTCTTAATAATTTTGCAGACAGTTACTTTGCTTTGCATAGTTCTGTATCAGGCATCAGGACTATCATTAACATATCAAGGGACTTACTTCATCTACTTGGTTTATGTGCTTTGAAGTAAGGTAACAAATATGACTTGTCAACAGCTTTAAGGCTAACCTGAGTAATATACAAAACATTTACTGAGATGTAAAATAGGCTATAATTTTCCTGTTAAATGAAGTAGATTTGATGAGGTTGGGTCAAAAATAGTTTGTCTACTGTATTTAATACATTAAGTGACAGAACTATTAGAACTTGTGGCACCAATGAACCATAGCAGTAATATTCATGACTGTGGTGAAGCTTGTGAAAGGAGCCCAGAAACATAATGGTGTGATGAGTGATGTTAAGTCTGAGACGAATTATATCTTTATAACCCGCCCCCCCTTCACATTTGATTGACATATAGTTTGAGTACCTCATGTTAACATGCAGTGAGCTAATGCCAAGGGGAGTAGAGACCAGTGAACATGATTCAGACATTGCAAAAAGAAATATAAATGGCACAATCTCAGTTCATAATGGATGAAACTGTGTGTGTCTGAAGCCTATTCTTGTACTCCCCCATTAGGTATCCATCTCTTTGGTGCTATATATGAATCTGGATTCTGACAAAATATCAAAACAAAACAAAACAAAAACAAACAAACAAAAAACACACAAACACATACACAAAATAGTTGTTCATATAAAGTAGTTTTTTTCCATATATGATGTCTTTCAGAGATGTTAGACTATATTGGCAACATAGCCATTGGCTGGGGTCTTTAAGAATCAAACATATTTGGACAGCATGACCTGTGGGAAGTCTAATATAGGTAGATTCTATAACCTAAAAAGCAGCAGCTATCTTGAAAGAGTGAAGTGTGTCTTCAGAGGTGGTAACTTCTTTTTTATTGAACCTAGCCCTCCATATTTTCTTCCCATAATTATGAAGGATAATAGCAACCCAATATCACACAATAAACTTTGCATCTTGTGTGTTTATGGATTTAGATGCCCAATTTAGATGTTTAAACCAGAGCTGAGAAAATATTGAAGAAAAAAAATATATTTTGAGCACCCGGGAATGAGCTCACCAGTTTGATAGGCTTCCATTTTCCAAAGAAAGTTATTTACTGATCGCTGGTTGGTTCATATAACCAGAACTAATATTTTCAAAAATTACTTAAGGTGGCCATGTGAGACATTTCCTATTAGTTTCTTGAAACAGAAGTGTTCTGTGCATCTCATCCCATGGCCTAGCTTTCTCTTTGAGTATTTAACCTGATGGAACAAGGGTGCTTGCCTTTGCTAGTATATCAGACACTCTTTTCTTTGGGGATAATTTTTGATCACTTCTGGCTTTCCTGTGGGCTTCCTATAAGCCAATTTGTGCATAATTGCACTTAGTATATACTTTGGCTGTTTGGACTTTTGCAGCCAGCATTAGGTATAATTAAAAAGCAATCTGTGCAAGGCCTCAATTGCTCTTGGTTTGTAAAAAAAGGTGTTTTGGACCTTTCATTTTCAACACTGTGAGAAAGATTGGAATGATATAGGAAGCTGCTCAAGCTTGCATTGCAACTGAAATGGAGAGCTTCCTCTGTTCCTGTAAACACTACATGGTTTATGTGTTTGTTAGATTTATATCTGCTTTTCCTCCAGGAGTTCAAGGCAAGATATGTACTAATTCCTTCTCAAGTTTTTTTTCCTAACAATTTCACTGTGAAAAAGATTGGCTTGAGAGATAATGGCCTAGATTTTCACTGTCAGCTTCTGTGGTTGTTGAATCTTCACAGTCCTATTCCAGTAACTTAATATATTTCTGTCTACTATAATAAAAATCAAATTGAAAAGCACATAAATTGTCTGCCATTGTACTTAATAGTTAGCTTCAGTCAAACTCTTAAAGCAAACCAGATAAACTTTCTTCAACCCTTATCCCACTTCAAAATAAACCAGAGCATTTACATATCCCCACAATGGGCACAGAGCTTTTCACTTAGAAAAATCAAACAGCCCAACTGCCCCCCTCAAAAATTCCAGCTTCTCAAAAAAAAAAAACCCATACATAATGACCCCTTCTTTTTCATGGCATTCCACCAGAAAGTCAATTTCAATTATTGCGTGCAGATCTCTCTCTCCCTTAAATTTCTCCAACTCCACTATGCAATCTTCATCCAGAATCTCAATATAAATCCCAATCTCACTCTTAGAAGAAACATTTCTATCACTATTGAAATCCTCAATTTCATCCACCGCATCCCCAACCTGATTGCACATTTTAGATCTCATATTTTCCACAATGTCCTGAATATCTTGCAAAACTGACATACTTTGGCCACATAATGAGAAGACAGGACACCCTGGAGAAGATGCTGATGCTAGGGAGAGTGGAAGGCAAAAGGAAGAGGGGCCGACCAAGGGCAAGATGGATGGATGATATTCTAGAGGTGACGGACTTGTCCCTGGGGGAGCTGGGGGTGTTGACGACTGACAGGAAGCTCTGGCGTGGGCTGGTCCATGAAGTCACGAAGAGTCGGAAGCGACTAAACGAATAAACAACAAAACCTGAATATCTTGCATAAAAGCTTGGTAGAAGTCAGAAGAAATCTGTTTAAAATCTTGGTGGAAGTAAAAAAAAAAAAATCTGTTTAAAATCATCCATGTCTCATGCAGTAGATTGTGGTGCCCCTTAGGAGCTTTACCAGAGAATGTCAAAGATATGGAAAAGTCCTGAAATGTATTTACACAAGTGAAAGTGAGATAAACAGACAGTTCCCAAGGGAAAGTAGAAACAGAAAGCTGAAGGTTCAAATCAGCTAATTCAACATGTAGGAAAATGCTAATATCTTTGAATTTAATACAAAAATAATAACAGGAAGACAATTGTTACTCTCAATCCTCCTTTATATTTAAAACAAAAATGAAGTCCAAAACTTAAAAAAGAATTTTCAAAAAAGTAATCCCAAATATATCAATAAGCACCAAGAGAGCCAGCTTCTCCTCACTGTAGAAAGCCTCACTTAGGATACACGTGATAGATAGATAGATAGATAGATAGATAGATAGATAGATAGATAGATAGATAGATAGATAGATAAATAAATTGGTGATTTAGAAATGGGGTGGCCGGTCTTAGCGTCCCTTCCAGGCTACAGTGCAGCTTGGAAAACGATGACCCCGCCTCCCAGCTAAAAGCTCTTACCAGTCAAATGTGAAATGCTGTTTGCGATCTTCTGGCTACAAGCAGCTGTCCAGAGGACAACTGGGATGATTCCAGGTACTCTCCTTTATCTGGAGAATGTTCTGGGCTTCAGAAATACCTTCCTGAGCCAGAAAAAAAGTTGCTGCGTTGTCAGCTCCACCCGCTTAGCCTGCAGGCACAGCTGTTCAGTCTGCCATTCCCCACCGGAAGCCAGTATTGTATCATATTAACTGGTTTCTAGATTATTTCAAGATCTAATTCTAAATTCTCATTATATTCTATAACTTGAGGGATCTGAAAAATCACCTCTTACATAAGATCTGAGGTCACCCTCGGGGTCTTTAATTCAGTACTCTTGCCTGGTTGTGGTATGGTAGATGGCTGAAAGCGGGCTTCCCAAGGGTAGGTCCAAATCCCCAGAAACAGTGGCATATCATTATCTTTTCATTGCCAGATATAGTTTTGTACATAGTTTTTTTTTTTTTTTTTTTTCTTAAATTCCCAATAAGAAGAATAGGCTGTCCATAGCATGAAGCCTGTAGGAAGAAAAGGCTTCTCATGTCAAACAGGTGACATTCAACCTCTGCCACCTTTTTCATGACGTCTGGAACACCTCAAGATTGCACTGGTGATATTAGATAGCAGGCTGATAAGTAACAGTGCTATTCTTTCTAGCCTTCTTCTTTTATTTATTTATATAAATATAAATATATTCCATTCTCACCCCTATGGGTGGTATGTGTCTTCCTCAATGTCGCGTCCTCTACCAGAAGCCTGGTAGTTTGAGGGTTCTGTGCAATATCTTAGCTGTACCTAGCACTGCACTCTTCTAGACAGAGACCTCTGATCTTGTTCCTGGAATCTGTTGGAGCCACTCTCCCAGCTTGGGGGTCACAGCCCTGAGTACTCCTACCACCACTGGGACTACTTTGCCCCTCACTTTCCACATCCTTTCTCGTTCCTCCTTCAGGCCCTGGTACTTCTCCAGCTTCTCATACTCCTTCTTCCTGATGTTGCTGTCACTTGGCACCACTATATCTATCATCACCGCTGTCTTCTGGTCCTTCTCTATTACCACGATGTATGGTTGATTGGCCAGTACCTGCCTGTCTGTCTGGATCTAGAAGTCCCACAGGATCTTAGCCCTGCAATTCTCCACAACCTTCTGTGGCATCTCCCATCTGGACTTGGGAGGGTCTAGCCCATACACTGTGCAGATGTTCTTGTATACAATGCCAGCTACTTGGTTGTGTCATTCAGTGTATACTGTTCCTACCTGCATCTTACAGGCTGCCACTATGTGTCTGCATCATGGTTCCCATGTGTCTATGGGATACCAAGGTACTTGCAGCTTGTTGGTATGTCTGCTATGTGGCCTGCTGGTAGTTCCACCCATCAGTCTTAAATACCTTCTCTCTCTTTACTACCATCCGGCCACACTTCTCCAGTCTGAATGACATCCCGATGTCCTCACTGTAGATCTGTGTCAGGTGGATCAGTGTGTCGATGTCTCGTTCACTCTTAGCATACAGCTTGATGTCATCCATGTAGAGGAGGTGGCTGATGGTAGTTCCACTCTTGGACTTGTATCCGTATCCAGTTCTTGTGATAATCTGGCTGAGGGGGTTCAAGCCCATGCAGAACAGCTGTGGGGACAGTGCATCACCTTGGTATATGCCACACTCGAAGGCCATTTGTGCGTTGAGTTGACTTCCAGTGTTGTCTTCCACACTCCCATTGAGTTCTTGAGGAAGGCCCTGAGTGTCCTGTTGACTTTGTATAGCTCCAGGCATTCACAGATCCATGTGTGTGGCATTGAGTCATAGGCTTTCCTGTAGTCAATCCAGGCTGTGCTCAGATTGGTCTGTCTAGACCTTGAGTCTCAGGTGACTGCTCTATCTATGAGCAGCTGGTGTTTGGAGCCTCTGGTTTTGTTCCCAATGCCCTTCTGAGCTGTGCTTATATACTGGCCTATATGGTCCTGCAGCTTGGTGGCTGATGCCTGATAGGACTTTCCATGTTGTGGGGAGGCAGGTTATTGGCCAGTAGTTGGATGGTGTTGTTCCCTTGTTGGGGTCTTTCATGATCAGCACTGTCCTACCTTGTGTTAGCCAGTCTGGGTGGGAGCCTGCTGCTAGCAGCTGATTCATCTGTGCTGCTAGGAGTTCATGCACTGCTGTTAGTTTCTCTTTCTTTCTTTCTTTCTTTCTTTCTTTCTTTCTTTCTTTCTTTCTTTCTTTCTTTCTTTCCTTTCTTGCTTGCTTGCTTGCTTGCTTGCTTGCTTGCTTGCTTGCTTGCTTTCTATCTATCTATCTATCTATCTATCTATCTATCTATCTATCTATCTATCTATCCATCTATCACCTTCAGTATACTTAAGACTTCCATCTTGGTGAAGCCTCCAGGCCTCCATAACTAGATCAAAAAGGTCTAAAAATTGTACTCCCTCATCATCATGACCTCTGCAGGTGGGAGGGGGGGAGCGGGCAGGCGGGCAGGAGGCAGGCAGGCACAGGCTGTAGTGGCCGTCAGCTCTACATTGTATAATTTTACTGTTTGTATTGTACTTTTAAGTGGTGTGATCTATTTTAGTTCTCTGTAGGACTGGCACTTGCTTTGTTGTAGCCTTTCTGTTTTAACTGATAATTTCAGCACGTTTTTCTTTTATGTTTGAGTTGGTCCAGAATACAAGTAAGCAGTTACCTGTATAGGTCAGAACAACTGAGTGTATTTCTAAGTTAGTGTTATCCATTTAAGGGTAAAATATCACCATCTTTCATGACTACAGATTTCCAGATGAAAAGTAAAATAACACATGCATTTATTTACTTATACATAAATGTATGCACTGCCCACTCCAAATACTCTTTTAACCCTCCCATTTGATTTACCATAAATTAGTAGAATACAGATCAATGAACCCCATAGTTTCCACAAATTTGGGTCAAGCAATACCTGATCAAATTGAAATTGTGTTGCCATAAACTCAGCATAGGATGATGGTTCATGCTTAGATAACTCAAGAATATAATGCAACCCCAGATAGCAATTTTGTCTTAGAAATTAAATATAGCTAATGTTCTAGCTATATTTAATTGAGCAAAACACAGGAAGAAAAGCTATAGATTTTACAATTTTATTTTAATAAGATAGAATCAATGACCTAAAAATAATCAAACTGTTATGTGGAAGAATGTAAATTGATTTTTTTTTTTGGAAATTGTTCTTTAGCCTGCCTCCAAGAATGTGTGATGTTTCAGCGAAGAGAGAAATAGCTTATAAAGTGAACTGCTGGATCTTTGGGGATGATAAAGGCACAGTTGTTGTTCATTAATTGTGAGGGAACCAGATCTTTCCTCAGAGTGGTGCTTCTGTTGTGGAGCTACCACTTTCAGCCACCTTTTAGATCTCTGTAAGAATGCTATTTTTCCCCAAGTAGCTATCAGTTGTAATTGTGATATTTGGAACATGGTTGTGTACATTATATGGGATGATTCTTGTAACTGGAACTGCAAATGCAATAATGCAATAGATAGTACAACTCCTTCGTGGCACAATCACATTTGTGAACATTTTTTTATTTTTGTTTTTCAAACAATCTGTCTCCATCATATTTCTCAACATAGGTATATCCCTTTCCCACTGAGCAGCAGCCACTTATCTGCCTGTTGGCCTGGGACTTGCAACTTACTGCCGGCTTCCTCACTGACTTTTATTGTGGGAAGCCTGCAGGAAGTTGCCTCGCCTAATGACCATGGAGTTTAGTTAATGACAGCACCTGGGACTGCAAGAATTGCTATTGCTAATCGATGCAGTCATGCTTTATGACTGCATTGCTTCATGACAGAAATTGCCATCATAAGTCGAGGACTACCTATATTGATTGCTTCACAGATACCCGGATAGCACTTTTACTAACATAAAGTCTTAAGCCTACTCCTATAGCTAGCTTAACTATACTCAGTTTCCTACAAGCCTATATTATTTACAATAATTTTCATTCTTGTCTGTTAACTTCATTCTATGCCTTTATTTCTACCTCTGCTCTTTTAAGTGCTGCAGAGATTTTTTCCCTCTTCTCTCTAAACTGCTTTCATTTTCCCAGTTTCTTTACACAGTCTTTTTACACTTTTTTTTTAAGCCTTACAGATCACATTGTAGGAGTTTTGTTTCTCTTGGAAATTCCGCATGGGTGGATCACTGGGAAGTAAACTTCACCTTTTATTTCAGAATATAGACTGTTTCTCCTTTTACCTGCATGTAGCTCTCAGCTTTCAGCTGACTGCTTTTTCCTGTTAGTCCCACACCAATTCAGATCTCCTCCTGGCTGTTCCATGTCATTTGCTTTCTAGACTCATGTTTTTGTCTTCTTTGGATGAAACAATATGCTCTAGGCTTAAATATGCCAGCTCCTTTTCCAACATACTACAAACTCCAGCACCACCAGCCACTGAGCAATCCAGCCTTCAACCAGTCTTCCGACCTCTTACTTACCACTTAGCAGCTGACGAATAGGTGGTTGTTCTAGAACAGTTGTGGATCTTCTCTACAAGGAAGAATGGCTCATCTCCAAAACACCAGGCATGGGGAAAATGGCATTTTTCCAATCTATTGGAGCTGCCTCTGCTTCTCTCTATACATACATGAGAAAGAAAAGTTCACATTTCCCAGACTTGTCCATGTGAGTTTCACAATTATCTTCAATTTATGGAGGAAAGGCAGGCTAGAAATCTAACAAATTAAATTTTAAAAAATAAACATTTTGGTTAATATCTTCTTTCCATTCTGTTTAATCTGAACTTCTCATCTGGTAGGTAATGCTCTTAAAATCAATGCTCCTCATTTTATTAAAAGAAAGTAATTTAAAAACCACTTTTTGACACATAACATTTCATGGTATTTGAAGGGCAAAGGAGTTCTACAAGAACAGAACTCCTGGGACAGAATGAGGAACAGCTACATAAGCAGTAGAGCAACATGAAATGACCTATGTTCTCAGTGCTCTTGTCAGTTATTTGCTTCTTGGGGGTGGGGTGGGGGATGGGCTCTGTGAACAGGCAAATTAGAGGAACATAAGTGAAAAGCAGTGTTCTGGCAGAAAAGCAAAACAGACTTTGATATATCTTACCCATAGTATTTCCATGTAGTGGATTTATTTTTTGACTTGTTGAAATCTGCAAATTAACTGTTCTGGTTCACAAAGTCACATTTATCTGTAATGCTGCTCTGTGAGCATTTTTTTTTTTTTTTTTAACACAGTCACCCTCAACTTGGTCCCTGCCAGGGGAGCTGGAGCTAAAACTTTCAGGCTTCCCAACAGGAATCCCCAGGTTGACCTCGAAATCCTAGGAGCTAAAATCCTTGTAGGTGAACAGATTTGAGAAAGTTGCCTTATTTCCTCCTTTCTTTCCTTTGGTCCCTTATTTTTTCTTCCAATGCAGCTGCTGTTTTCATCATTATGCTGAAGAGGACTACATACATGAACAACAATCCTCATCTGTCCATTTCCCCAACACAACAGCATTCTCAATAGCCTACCAAACAACAGAAAGTGGGAAACTCAGTTTAAATTAGGAAGGTTGCATGATTCCCTGTCCTGCATGCAAAGTAAGATGGAAAAGAATATGTGTTCATGTGTTTTTGTTGTTGTTTGTTTGTTTGTTTGTTTGTTTTCTGGGCCCACACATGAATGTGTATATATGTCAAACACATCACTTGGTGGGTATGCATGAGTGCCTGCCTATGAGTGTGTATCTCCAAAAGAGTGGATATTCAAAAGTATAGCCTTGACATTTTCTAACATAAAGAGGAAAAAAGGCTGATCTGCTCTGAGTATGGAGCTATGACCTAGTTAATTTTCAATGGCTATTCAGTATATAGAATTGTGGAATTTCTAAAGAAAGGGCAAAGCTGAGATCATGCTTCATTTTTCATGCTTACGGTCTCATGTTCTTCCTGTCCTATTTCTGTATCTGATTGTAAATCTCCCATATGGAATTTCCCATATGATGTGTTTCCTTTCCAATGTTTACATTCTTATATATATATTTTATAACTGTTTTCATTAATGTTATTTTATATAATCTTCACTGTGTGAATTCCACACACACTTTTTCCTGACATATGTATTTTTGTATGATTTTTTTTTTCCACTTAGCCCATAGGTTTAGGAAGCATGAATTAGAGAATGTCATATTTAAATCCAAACAGATTGAATTCCTGGATGGGCCTCCATCCAAGAACTCTCAAGGGCTGATCCTCCTTAGCTTCTGATATCAATCTCTTACTGATATAGAGCTGGTGCATTGCTTGCTGATGGATTCCTCATCTTCTCTTTTCCAGTACGTTGGACCTACTACACAGATGGGTATTGCAAGTGGCATCCTTACTTCCAAGACTTATGACTTGCTGTATTCCTATTTTTCTTTATTTTTTGTCACTTTCTGTTTATTAGAACTTTATGGTTCCCCAAGTGCAGGGCCAGAAATATCCCTCATGCTATTTTTCAGTAGTGAAAACATGTGCCTGGGACAGAGTTGCATTAACTGCAGACAGTTTGACAAGATATAGACATCATAGATCATATATAAGACTTTATTGCAAATCTAGAGGAAATTAACTTTTGAATGACTTATGACACTCCCTCTGAAATCATAGTCCAGGAAGAATTTGTCTCTAACTTTCTACAAACAGTTGGGCATCTGATCTCCCAGGCAGTGTTATAGTCAAGCCATGTTTGACAGCTGTGTCCTGGCAAAATGCAAATTTTGAGCTCCATAGCTAATAGATTAAGAATACTTCCATATTTTTTCTTCAGTAATCATAGCTAATTCAACTTGTAATAGGGCTACAGTAAGATTTATTTCATAGTTACGTTGATTTAATTTAATGCCATTCAAAGGACATGGGGTCAGGAACATATAATTTCTCTACCAAGTCCTTATCTCTGGTTGTCCAATGCCAGTCTAAGAAAGACCTCTATAAAATGAGTAAATTGGTAGATTGGTGAAGTTTTTACATGAAAAATGTCATTAGAAATAACAGCTATAAACCAGATCATCCCACTCCTCTTTGCTGAATTCATTATGCAGCTTTAGACAAGATGTTATAACCTAACCTTCTATCTGAGCTGAAGATAATTTATACTTTTTGCCTAGGTTTGAAACATATGGTTGAAATATCACAAGATTGCAAGTCACTGCCATAGAGAAATGTGACTTACTATACATGTGTCTTCAAAGTGCATATACTCTTCATCAAGCTACCAAAGAAATTTGGCTTTTTTCTCTTCTCCTATTCTTTGCGTTAAATTCTAATGGTATGCTGGGTAGTTAATGGCACTGATTTATTTCTCTACTTGTTCATTCCTTCTCTGTCAAACAAGGATGGGCATGGGAGATTTGGAAGGTGATAGGTTGCCAAACCTTGCTCTAAAATATCTGGCTTATCTCTTGAATTATTTGGGCCTGGTTTTACACAGTGAATGTTATTTGCTGCTTCCAGACTGTGGCATAAAAGTCCTTTTTACACCCCTTCCCTTGTAGATAAAACATAAGGAGGGGATTTTGCTCATTAGTATTCATTTGAATACAGCAAAGTATTTCAAGTATTGACTATTGTGAGAAAGGTTCAAGATAAAAAAATATTATGGACTGAAATACTGACCTATAAAAGTGCTAAGTTTGGCTAAAACAAGATTACACTTTTTTTTATTAGATTGTATGTAAATAGCTCTGAGAGTTGTTTTGGGTGGTGTGGAACATTGATAAAATGCTTTAAATGTAAAACCAATATTAACATAACTCCCCCCTCCAATATTTTTAGTCTATATTTCAGCTTGACTGTGTATGTATATATATGCACATAAACATTTTTTAAAAAATCCATTCAATTGTGTCTGATTTTTGGAGACTGCCTGGACAAGTCCTTGCAGTTTTCTTGGTGGGTTTTTCAGAAGTGGTTTGCCATTGCCTGCTTCCTAGGGCCTAGAGAAAGTGACTGGCCCAAGGTTACCCAGCTGGCTTTGTGCCTAAGGTGTGACTCGAGCAGTTTCTAGGCTGGTGCCCTAACCACTACACCAAATGTGCACACACACACACACAAAGTAAATATACTGTGTATATACTCAAAAGAAAACCCATGTCCCTTTAATAGTACTTAGCTCTCATATTAATGTATATAGGATTACAAAGTGTTTAGCAATAGTTTTATTCAATTATTATTTTAACAAAGGCTAATGAACTATATACACACATATTACACATATACATATAGCCCAAATATCTGTGATATTTCAGTATTGTAAAAACTCACAAATTGTCTCATTACACAAACCTATTTGCAATGTTTGATCAGCATACAGAACAACCACTGATGGTGATAGTATTGCAACACAGTAACTTATTCCAGCTCACTCATCCTGAAATGATTAATACTCCTCTCCAAGCATAACTGTTCAAAGAGACAGAAAAGAATAATAGTCCCTTGGTTATAAAGGTTCTTTGAAACAAAAGCTAAGACACAGAGAGATTGCCCATTAGAGTTGAACTGATGATAGGCCATAGTCAATATTTTTTATAGCTCTGCTAAACCTTAATTGTTATATGCAGAAATATAACAAGTGCACACAGAGAAGGGTTCCTTACTGGTTTTTACAACAGTGTATTTTCCAAATGAATATATATGATTATATGCCTTAAATTATTATTATTACTGTATTATATTTCTTGAATATATAATGCATAAAAATCTATAAGGGCAGAAATCAACCCTACAATTTTAAGTGACATTATAGTGTAATCCTATGCTCAAAAGCAAACCCCAATAAATTCAGTAGATGTCAGGTAAGCAGTTTAATATGCCATGTGATTTGTAGAAGATCAACAAAGACAAAAGGAGGTCCTTCTAAACAAATAGTAAAGTTATCTCAACTTTCTTGTACGCTGTCTGAATTTCAGCTTCCAGAATTCTTGGCGTTGACTGTGCTGGCTAAGAATTCTGGGATATATTTGTGGTGGGCAGGAGACAGATTGAGGAAAACTGAAGTAATATGGTGTCACTAGTAGTTTATTAATGGCAGCCAAAAATAACTTCATCATAAAGTATGACTGTACAAGTGGCAAACAATGGATGAGAACAATTGTCATGAAGCCCTATTTTTGATTCCCAGGAAAATAACACTATATCTGATTTGGCAGGAGCTTCTGTGTGGTCCACAATATGGGATGCTGAGGCTCTTTTGTTGTTGATAAAGATGTCAAGAGAGTTGTGAGGGCAATCTGAGAGTGGCACTGCCTTTTGCCTAGGCAGTTCAATGTGATGATTCTCTGTGAAGTTCTTCGGTGCACATACGGATCTTGAACACTGTACCGATGTTCTAATTCAATTCATGATCTTCCTCCATTTACACTGAAGCTCATTGGAGCCCTACTCATTTTAACAGCAGTCAAACAGCCATTTCCAACAGGGTTGTTGGAGAAAAAAAAATACGGTTGTCTCCCTCCCAGCAACCATAGCTGTTATCTTCCCATAATTAATAGCAGTTGCACAAGAGCAATATTGATCTAGAGTGGAACTCTAATTTTATCCTCTATCAGTGATTCTGATGAAGGTCATAGTTTTCCTGCTACAGGTAAAATCAGTTTACCTCTTGGCAGTGGGTTGAGAAAGAAGAAATGTTTTTTTTTCTTCTTCAGGAACTATAAGAATGTGTGAGAGAGAGAAGGGGGGGAGACATACATTTCTGAATGAGTTTCTGTTCTATGCTTTGTGGAATGGGGCTGTATGAACCCCAAAGGGTTCTGAAGGTACATTAAAATATTTACCACTGATGTTCAGATGAATTTTAATGCCCCCAACATATAGAGTGTCTAACGTATATTGGACCAGTTCGAATGCCAAACTCCATCTGGCTACTCTTCTGTGAGTTTGGTTATTGGGTTGTCAGTACTGAGATATTCTGACAATAACTTCTGTAGACAGTATATTATGGAATGTTAGTGTTGACCATCATTTGACCATTTGTTATTTTGTTAGCAGATATTCAATTTTCCTGTGATTAATTTTAATGGATTTAATATCTAAGCAGTTTTGAATCTACATGACAATGTTGTAACTCTTGCCAAAGGAACTATCTTGGCTTTATCTTAGTACCCCCTGAGATCAGAAGAGATGTAGCTTTGCACAATTTTAGGCATGCTCATCATCCAAAACATGGCAGGTAAATTGCTTTAAGTTTGTAGAGACAAACCTGTCAAGTTTTTGACAGCCAATTTGCTATACCGCTAATTAATAATGAAGTGCCAAGTCTGTTACTATTTATGAAGCAATAGGAAGTGTCATACAGAAATGAGCATGCCCTTCATGAAGAAAGTGATTCATAGAAGCATTCAAAAAATGTTTCCCTGTGTATTAACATCCTGGAAAAAAACTATTTCTTTTATTCACTTAGATTTCTCTGTTGCTTAATGTAATTATATAATCTAAAGCACTCAAATATGCATTATCTAACATACTTGAGTTATTAATTTCACACTTTTGAATGAATGTATGAACCAAATCTTAGTTATCCTTTGAATTTCATATTCCTTTCAATAAAAATACACATAGAATGCATACTTTATGGGAAAGTGCATGCAAAAAAATCATGTAATTGTGAAAATAGCTACAGATACATTATTTTTAGCCAAATTGCTTGCTAAAATGTATACATTGAGTAAAATTCTGTATAAAAATGTGTCCATTAGGATAAAGTTACAGCAAATGCTTATGGTTTTTTGGTAAATGCAAACAAAAATATCACATAGGTATGGAAACTGTACAAGCCAAAATTAAACTAAAATGGGAAAAGATAAAAATAAGAGAATCTGAAATTGATGTATTCTTCCATGTCATCTTATTTCCCATCACACATTTCCCTTCTTCCCTCTCCTCTGTCAAATATTGATTATGGTTCTAATATATAAATCATACGGAAATTATTGGACAAGATGGGCTTTGAAATTTTGAGTTTAAACGCTTGAGTGGGGTTGTCCCTTTCAATAGTACATTCATTCCTATCTTTTATTTTAAAATGTTAATGGTGCTTTTTTAAATTATTATTTGTTTTTATTCATTTCATCTGAAATGGATCCATCACTAGTTTCTCTAAATGATTTACAAAGAAAATCCAGTGATAAATGAAACAGAAAGAAATAAAGTTTTGTGACAAACATTCACCCTGGTTTAGTGATATCTTGCTTGCATGTGAGGGTGTGTGGGATTTTGAAGCAGAAATGTAGTCAGGTCATGGTGAGGGCACCTGGTCTTGCTGGTCACAATTTCTTTTTCTTTTTTTAAAGCTCCAATTTGCACTCCTATCAATGCATAATCTCTCCTTCTTCCACCTTTATCTCTTTACAAAGATCATCTGATCATGTGACATTGTCATCTTGTGTTGCCGATTAATCACTGCAAGAAGGCAGAGGAAGAAGAAATCTTATGTATGGGAACTGAACTGGGAAAACCAAGTTCAAAATCTACTCTTAAATCTACTCTTAGTTATGGAAATTGATTGGGTGTTTTTGGCTCAGCCAATATACTCTACATGTTTTGTTATTATGGGTTTAAAATGAAGAAATATCCCATTTAAATCACCTTGATCTCCTGCAGGGAAAAGTCAAAGATATAAATATAAGTTAATAACAATTAAAGAAATCAAATAATTAAACACAATAAAAGCATACTGTATATAGGTAGTCCCCGTTTAGCAACCACAATTGGAACTGGCAACTCAGTTGTTAAGTGAAGCAATCACTAAGTGAAACCATGACTGTCCTTATGATCTTACTTCAGCTTTCCTTTGCTTTACAGACCTGTGAAGGTCATAAATGTGAGGATTGGTCACAAAGTTACTTTTTCATCACCATTGTAACTGTGAATGACTGCTAAATGAGGCAGTTGCTAAATGAGGACTACCTGTACGAAAAGCCTGGGCAAATATGTGCACTGTAGGGATTTCTAAGGGCCACCAGTGATGCAAATTCTATCACTTAGCTACCTTAGGAGATGATTTTGGTGATGATTTTTAATATTAGACCAATAGAGTTGGTTAACTTGCAAACCAAATTGTCTGCCATATTTTGAATAGAAGAAGTCTTCAAAGTATATCCAAAGGGAGCTATATATACAAAGTACTCAGTTTGAAAGGTTGCTAGCATGTTCACTGTTTAAGTTCATTTTAATCTTTGAACAAGCATTGCTGTGGTATCAGCAAAAACTGATTTAAAGTACGTCTGGCTGCTGAATCAATCCAGAATGTTAAAGAGACTACTAGATTAAGGAGGACTTTTAAACTATATACTTCTTTCTTCTGGAGGAATGGCATTTTTTAGATTACAAGAATGATGGTATTCCATGTGCAGCATTTTTGTCTTTGGTTTTAGTTTCACCTAGCCTACTGTTTTTGTAATTCTCTAATAACATTATTATTGTCCTTTTCCTAAATATATAATGTCCTTCTTAAAGTGAATTACTAGAATTCTGCACAATATTCCAAATAAACATACAATTTTATCAATTCCCAGCCTCCATGAGCTGCAACTTCATAATAGAAACCCCATGACTTGCATACTTGTCAGTAGACAATTTTAAAAGATTGAGGTTGAAAAAAATTCTGATCACAGCTTGTTTCATCCAGCGATGTGTCTCCCTTTGTTGGCTGCTTGATTAGGGCATCATCATTTATGGTATCTAAAATTTGTATCTCTTTCTCACATCTGGAACACCAATGTATATGAGGGTTATTGATATCACTAATTACTATTACAATTTCTTTTTTAGATCCTTTCTAATTTAATTTTCAATCTGTACGTCAGTTTTAGTTTCTTGGTCAAGGAGCAATAATACTAACTCGCATTCAGGGATTGATATGGACATTCATAGAGATTTGTAAGGCTTCCTTTAAATGCTTCATGGCCTGTTTGACATACAGGGTTATTCTTTCCCCAGTATGACCTTCCCCGTTGCTTCCAGAGCTTATATCAAAAGAATGATATATGTCTCCAAATGGTTTCATATAGATAGTAGGAAAAAAAAAAGGAGACAGTATGGAGCCCTGGGGAGTAACATACAAAAGCTGTCAAGAAGCAACTTTTTCCTAGAAACACCATCTGGTATGTCTGAGAGATAAGAACAGAATCTCTG
Source organism: Candoia aspera (assembly GCF_035149785.1). NCBI lineage: Eukaryota > Metazoa > Chordata > Lepidosauria > Squamata > Candoiidae > Candoia > Candoia aspera. Next base: position 127,700,439 of record NC_086155.1, on the reverse strand, counting down.
CAGAGCGCATCTTGTGTCCAGATTTCTCAGAGAACTAGGATGTTTACTTTAAAAGTGTCTGAGCCAGGGTTTCTCAACCAGGGTTCCATGGAACCCTAGGGTTTCACAAGTGGTCACTAGGGGTTCCCCAGGAGATCACAATTTATTTAAAAACATATTTCAAATTTGAATTCACAACTTCACATTAAAGAGGTAAGTTTCATTCTTTATTTTTAGTTTAAGATCACTGTCAATGCATATATTGTATACAGGTCTACACATGAAACAAATATAATAATTTTGTAACTTCTGGCCTATATTTGAGCCTGAATGTGCAGGGCTTCCCCAAGGCCTGAAAAATATTTCAAGGGTTCCTCCAGGGTCAAAAAGTTGAGAAAGGCTGTAAGAGAACAAATGAAGTTGCATTCCACTAATGATTGCCTCCTAAGTAGATGGCACAAAGGATATCAGAAAGAAATCAAATGATAGGCTAGTTCATTCCAAAATCCTGCACCAATTGCACAACCAGCTCATTGAGTGACCCAGTTAGCTTGTTTCTACATGGTAATATGATAGCTAATTATCCCTGCACCCCAGGCCTAAATACACATACAGTTGATATGAGCAATTCTCTTGCAGAGATTTTGGTAAAGGGGATGCTTTTCCTGTGATGCATCTTCTCATCATTTACCCTCATCTGTTCTGCCAGATATTATTTCTGCAAAGCCAAGCTGGGCCTAATAGGCAACTCTCCTCCCCTAGTATCAGCCTCTACACCAGGGCTTTATGGTAAATTAGTCTCCCCAAACTCTTTCCTCCTTATTCAGCACTTAATTTGACTTGGCAGAAGACTCTGAGACACACTAGAATAATCCCTACTGTAGACAAGATTAACATTCCATATAAAAGTTGATTGTCCACTGTACTGCAAAAAAGTCTCTGTCTTTCTCTGCCTCTCTCTCTGCCTCTCACTCTGTGTTTATATGTGTGTGTGTGTGTGTAATACACACATATTATATACACACACATACAGGCTCTAGAGTTTAAACTTCAGGGTTTTCTTCCTACTTTTTATTGTTAACAGCCACATAGCCAGTCTCTCAGTGGCCTTTGGAGGCAGCTGAAATATGTGTACATAATGGTTTTCTTGGCCCTTACATCTAAATTAATCTCTGCAGTCCTAGACAGGCATTAATTGTAGTAGTATTAGCATTATTTGTATTTATGCTCCACTAGAGTAACTTGTGGAAATTTGAAATGCAAAGCTACAATGAGGATGTGTTTCTGTTTCTCAGAAGGATTGCATTCCTCCACCAAGAAATATTGAAAGATGGAAGAGAAGCATTGAACTCCTGAGTGATTTCTTCTTGGTCAAACTAATTCCGTTATGTTAGTTGTGTTTACACCAGGCTAATAACTCATACATCACTCTGCAAGCATTTTAAATCCTGCTGTATGTCCAAGCTGATATCCAAGGAGGCTTGCTTATTAAGGATGATGTGCAAGTTTCCTGTCAGCCTTCGCTTCACAGAATCTGAATAAAGGACAAGGTCAGGCTTTCCAGGCTGGCTGGCTGGATTGACATATGATAATAACTCATTCCCAGCCTTTTCAGGAGGGCAAACAGATATGATTATCTAAGAAGCTAAAGCCCTCCAAATAGCCTTATTTCTTCTCTCATAACCCCACAAAAGGGTTGACTGATTGGCAGGGACAGAAAGGGTAGGTGGGGAAAATCTGATGAAAAGCTTCATGACAGTTTAGTATAAGGCTGTTTATAGCTGTGTGAAATGTTTCTCCAAGGGAAAACAAAAACAAAAACAATCAGATCTTACAAAAATGTTTTAGAATCCCAATAGGCACAGAAAACTAAAGGATGGATTTAAAATTGACATACTTGTGAAAAGTTTGCTACCATCTTCATGTACTGAACCACATCTATTTCAGTATTCAATTTAGAAAAAAAGAAAAAGAAAAGGAAAAAGAAAAAAGAAGAAAAACGGCACTTTCTGGTTGAAGAAATCTCAGAATCATGGCTGAAGTCAAGCTTGTAGTCCTGGTATCCATAGATAAGTTATGAGAAGGACTTCTGGCTTATAGGGGGGGAAGCCTTAGCACTCTTGATTTCCAGCCTCAGATTAAATGGAGAGAGATCCCTTTCAAGTATTTTTAACCCATGACAGCATAACTGTGTACAGTACTTTCTTCTGTTGGGTCTTCTTAGGGAACTGTGCTTGCATTTGCCTGAATACATGTATTGAATACATGTACATGCTTAAGAGGGAACTCTGTCCATGTGATATTTTAATTTAAAAAGAAGAAGAAGCTGGTACAGTGCAAAGCAAAACACCAAACTCTAGCACTGAGGTTTTTTTGCAGCAATGTTTCTGAGACCCACTGAGATGATTAGTAAACGCTGGGTAGAATTACGAGATTAGAGCAGCAGAAAGCAGGTGATCACTAGATAGTAGCAAATAATTATATTTTCTGTTATTTCTTTGCTGCCATCTAGTACTTGTTCAGATATTTGCACCCAAAATTTGGTAGACCTAATCCAAGTAGATTAGTTTACCTTCTACAGATAAGTCTTTTGTAACCTGTCATGCCCACCATGACAGCCATTTTGGGAATATGCAAATCTCTTGTGGTGGCCATTTTGTGAGGATGCCCACCTAAGCTGTCAAAATGCCAACAACAAAGCCTGTCTCATGCCATAGTAGATGGGACTGGTGTGTGCCATCTCATTCCCTAAACAATGCAGACATTATACAGTCCTTTAAAAAAAAAAACTAGCCAGGGAGATATACTGTATCTCAGAATCTTGTTCCCCCTGTATCAGGAATACCTTGTCCCTCTTTTGCTTTTATTAAAAAAGTATTATTTTTAACTGAAGATCACACACATACTGTCATGCTCGCCGTTTCAATGCCTTTGAGCCATCGTAACGTTTCTCATGTCATTAATGGGTTGCGTGTTTCATCTCTCATGGGAGGATGGTACTGCTTATCTTTTGGCTTTGCTTTGGAATGTTTTTCTATTATCTGTTATGTTCAAGGTTCCTTTCCCAGGCTAGCACGTCTGACGTTGGCTAGCACCTGGACCGGGCGGGGCTGATGTAACGGGGCGGGATACGTGTGCACTGGAGGAGTTTTAAGTTTGTATTTGGCGCGCTTTTGCTCATTCTCAGCTTTCTCTGTATTTGTCTTTAGTTCCCTAATAAATCAGATTTTCCACAGCAGCCTCTTGTGAGTCTGAGTATTTGGGCTAGGGCAATCATTACATAAAGCTGAGAATCAAAGATCCCAACTCCGCTAGCCCCTGTCCAGGAAAAGACAAGTTGTCTAGCCCTGTGAGGGAGAGTGCCAGCGATGACCGAACCAGACATCGTGATGAGGGAAGAAGGAGAGCCGGACTCGACCGTGAGGCGACCCGACCGGCCGTCCCAGGGGGGAGAGCTGTCAGCCATCCTAGAAGAGGCGAGCTCCGAGTCGGAGGGTGAAGCCGAGGGTCTGAAAACCGCCCCGGAGACGACCGTAAATTCTCCGGGCGAGATGGTCACCTGGGATGAGACCCAGGGGGATGTAACGGTGGCAGGGGGCCCATCCTGGAGGCAGAGATACCCATTATCACCCACCGTGGTGCAGGTGCAGCCAACGGAGGGCTCCCCCACCCCGGATCGGATCCGAGTACTGGAGTCAAAAATAGACTCGTTGGAAACTATACTGAAGCAGCTGAGCCTAGATGTGACCTCGTGGAGAGACAACCGGGAGGGATCGAGCCAGCGGCATTCAACCCCTTCGTCCCAAGGGCGGTCTCCGGAGCAACGGCGGCCGGCGCGGAGACGCGAGGGGGACCCGTCGGTCCCGATGGAAATCGCAGCATCGCCGGCGCGGCCGTCCCCGAGCCCCGCGCCGCCGCGAGCCCGGGAGGTGCCAACCTCCGCAGCCCCGGTGGCGGGGCGCAGCCCGGTGGCAGGCGGGATGAGAGACTTCCCTGTAAAGTTTGATGGGGATCCAACCAAACTCTCATTTTTCCTGACGAATGCTAAAGCCTACATGGTGGAATGGGGGGCGCTTTTTCAATCGGAAAAGGCAAAAATCCTCACCATTGCCACTAAGCTGAAGGGGAGGGCGGCAGACTGGTATGTCCAGATGTGCCAGTCGGAAGCGCCTGAATTAGAGAAATTCGATGAGTTCCTCTGGGCATTGAGACAACACTTTGAGGATCCCTTGGCGAAAGAGAGGGCAAAGAGAGCTCTGAAGGAACTTAAGCAGGGGTCAAGATCCGTGGCTGATTATGCACTGGAGTTTAAAGCGCTGGCTGGGAAGGTGGATGACTGGTCCCAAGCCACCATCATCGAGCTATTCAAGGATGGCCTGAATACCGAGGTGCTGCGCTGGTCCTTGGGGAGGGACGACCCATATACACTTTACGAATGGATCCAACTGGCAGGGAGGGCTGAGCATGCCCATGAGATCTTCGCCCATCGAAAGACCGCCAAATCGGGGCGGGAGGTGAAGCCCAGCCGCCCATCGAGCACCGGGGGGAGAACAGGACAACGACCCTGGGATGAGGAGCGAGAGAAGCGGTATGCGAAAGGCCTGTGTCTGAGATGTGGTAAGGAGGGGCATCGAGTGGCGGTGTGCCCGAAGGCAAAGGGAGAGGAACGGCCCGGCAAGCCGCCGACAAAGTCCCCTGCCCTGCCGAGGAAGCAAAAAGCCGCGGTGGCTGAAACCGTGGGAGACGATGCGATGTTCTACGAGGAGGAGGGTGAGCCCGAAATCCTGCAACCGGCGGGAAACGCCAGCCACCTGCTTTAAAGGGCGCCGCAGGGCAGGTGGTGGAAGAAGGGCGCGAGCCTCCATCGGTGAGTGGCAGTTACCGCATTCTCACGGTGAAGTTGCAGTTGGGCTCCCAGTCCAAGACTATAGAAGTATGGGCCATGATTGATTCGGGGTGTTCCCGGTGTCTAATGCACCCTGATGTGGTAGCGGCTCTAGAGCTACCCACTTTCCCTTTACAACGCCCCATCGCCTTTACACAGCTGGATGGGTCCATGGCAGGGGGCAAACCGGTCACCCATTTCACAGGGCGGGTGTCACTGCAGCTGGGCAGCCACCAGGAAGGCTTGTCTTTTGTCGTGGCTCCAGTAGGGGGTCCTTTGGTGGTGTTGGGGGTACCTTGGTTGGTTCAGCAAAATCCCCAAATAAACTGGGTTTACCGGACTATCACGTTTAGGGATGGGTTCTACCAAGCGACTGAGGGGAAGGGTGCCCCAGAGGAGATGGTGGGGATTGCGGCAGCTGCGACTCCGCATGTCCCGGCCCCTCCTCTGGAAGGCTTGCCGACGGAGTACAGGACTTTTGCGGATGTGTTTGGCGAAAAGGAAGCCGACCAGCTACCCCCCCATAGAAAGACGGACTGCGCCATTGAACTGGTGCCTAACACCCAATTGCCCAAGCCAAAGATTTATTCCATGACCCAAAAGGAACTGACTCTGTTACGGGACTTTGTGGACAAAAATTTGGCGCGCGGATTCATCGAGCCGGCGAATTCACCAGTGGGGGCGCCGGTCCTCTTTCGCCCAAAAAAGGATGGGACATTGAGACTTTGTACCGATTTCCGCGGATTAAATGCCGTCTCAATTTCCAATAAATATCCCTTGCCATTGATCAAGGACATGTTGTCACATCTGGCTAAGGGAAAGATCTTCTCCAAACTTGATTTAAGAGAAGCCTACTATCGTGTACGAATCAAGGAGGGCGATGAGTGGAAAACTGCTTTCAACTGCCCGTTGGGAGCGTTCCAGTATAAGGTGTTACCTTTTGGTTTGGCTGGGGCCCCTGGGGTATTTATGCAACTGATCAATGAAGTACTGCATGAGCATCTGTTTAAAGGGGTATTGGTGTATTTGGATGATGTATTGATTTATACTGAAACCATGGAAGAGCATGTGTCTCTGGTGAAAAAGGTGCTGAGTAAGCTCAGGTCAGCAGAACTGTATGCCAAACTGTCTAAATGTGCCTTTCACCAGAGACAAATTGACTATTTGGGGTATAGAATCTCAGATAAAGGCATAGAAATGGACCCTGCCAAGGTGCAGGCTATCAGGGATTGGGAAAGCCCCCGCACCCGCAGGCAACTTCAAAGTTTCCTGGGGTTCAGCAACTACTACAGATCATTCATAAGGGGGTTCGCTGAAATTGCCTTGCCACTGACGGAACTGCTCCGAACTAAAGGTGTGGGAGATACTCGGAGAGTAAAGAATCCAGGGGCGCTGCTGCGATGGACGCCTGCTTGTCAAACGGCGTTTGAGCGCCTGAAAGCAGCTTTCATCAAAGAGCCCATTTTGCAACATCCTGATCCCTCCAAACCTTTTGTGGTACAGGTGGATGCCTCCGATTATTCCATTGGGGCATTGTTGATGCAACAAGACGAGACAGGATGCCTCAAGCCATGTGCCTACTTGTCCCGCAAGTTCTCCGAGACTGAGCGACGGTGGCATGTATGGGAAAAGGAGGCATTCGCAGTAAAAGCCGCGTTGGAAGCGTGGCGGCATCTGTTAGAAGGGGCAAATCACCCCTTTGAGGTGTGGACTGACCATAAAAATTTGGAGGCTCTCAGCACCCCTCGAAAACTGAGCCCGAAACAAGTCCGTTGGGCTCAATTTTTTAATCGGTTCAATTTTCATTTGAAGTTTATTCCGGGGAAAAAGAATTTCCTAGCTGATGCATTGTCAAGGCAACCTCAGGATTCGGGGGCAGCGCCAGAAGTGGTTAGCACCCTATGGACAGCGCCTCAATTGGGTATGCAGGCTGTGACGCGTAGCCAAACGCGCGCGCAGCAGCCACCCGCGGCGGACGCCGCCCAGCCGAACGCTTTGTCAATTCCTTCCCAGTTGCAACAAAAGTTTCTAAAAGAACTGAAAACCGATGCTTGGTTGCTTGCAAATAAAGACAATGTTACTTTTGACCGAGGCTTCGCTTGGAAATCCGGCCGCCTCTACGTCCCTGAAACCCTCAGAAAAGAGGTGTTACTACGTTCACACGATGACAAACTGGCAGGGCACTTCGGTTTTGTAAAAACCTTGCACCTTGTTAGGAGGCAGTTCTGGTGGCCAACATTACGTAAGGATGTCAAAGACTATGTTGCTTCCTGCACTGTTTGTGCGATGTCTAAGCGCAAGGTGGGGAAGCCCCAAGGACTGCTGCAGCCGGTGGCTGCCCCTTCTTGCCCCTGGGATGAAATCTCCATGGACTTTATTGTCGAATTACCACCCAGTCAACGCAAAACGGTCATTTGGGTGGTCAAAGACTATTTCTCAAAACAAGCCCACTTCATCCCTTGTGTGTCCATTCCGTCGGCACGTCAATTGGCCCGCCTGTTTCTGGTACACGTGTACAGGCTACACGGATGCCCCTCCCACTTAATTTCGGATAGGGGCACACAATTTACCTCACAATTTTGGCGGGCGTTCCTCAAATTGTTGGGAACGAAGCAAGCTCTGTCCACGGCTTGGCACCCCCAGACAGATGGGGCCACGGAGATTTTGAATTCTACTCTGGAGCAATACCTTCGAGCTTTCGTGAATTATCAACAGGACAATTGGGTTGACCTTCTCCCCTTCGCTGAAGTTGCTTACAACAATGCGGTCCACCAAAGCACGGGCCAAACCCCATTTCGCGTGGCTCAAGGCAGAGACTTCGTACCCATCCCGGATTTGCCACAACCCCCTACCGGATCTACCTCATCCTCTACGACATCTACCTCACCGGGAGATTGGGCCACGCAACTGTCAGACTCATGGCCAATGATTCAGAAAGCTCTTGCTGATGCCCAACTGGATTACAAACAGTTTGCTGACAGAAAACGTGCCCCTCCGCCAGACTTTCAAGTTGGTGACTTGGTTTACCTATCCACTAAGTTTATCAAGTCATTACAGCCTTCCAAGAAATTGGCACCTAAGTTTGTGGGTCCCTTCCCTATTCTCGCTCAAATTAACCCTGTGACGTTTAAACTTGATTTGCCACATAACCTAAAACGCTTACACCCTGTTTTTCATTGCAGTTTGCTCAAACCGACTATTCGTTCTGACCGCTGGCATGACCAACCCCCACCTCCAACCCCCATCATGATTGATGGACAACAACACTTTGAAGTTAAAGAAATTTTAGATTCCAGACGCCTTCGCAATGCGTTGCAGTATTTGGTCCGTTGGAAGCATTTTCCCCATCCGGAATGGGTCGCAGCACCAGATGTGGCTTCTCCTATCCTCGTTGCCCGTTTTCACACTGCTTATCCCACAAAACCGGGGCCCTGAAATTTTTTTTTGAGGGGGCGGTATGTCATGCTTGCCGTTTCAATGCCTTTGAGCCATCGTAACGTTTCTCATGTCATTAATGGGTTGCGTGTTTCATCTCTCATGGGAGGATGGTACTGCTTATCTTTTGGCTTTGCTTTGGAATGTTTTTCTATTATCTGTTATGTTCAAGGTTCCTTTCCCAGGCTAGCACGTCTGACGTTGGCTAGCACCTGGACCGGGCGGGGCTGATGTAACGGGGCGGGATACGTGTGCACTGGAGGAGTTTTAAGTTTGTATTTGGCGCGCTTTTGCTCATTCTCAGCTTTCTCTGTATTTGTCTTTAGTTCCCTAATAAATCAGATTTTCCACAGCAGCCTCTTGTGAGTCTGAGTATTTGGGCTAGGGCAATCATTACACATACACATTCACACACAAGGCACACATATATACATACAAATATTAATAAGAAAGAAGAAACAGGAAAACATAAAAATAAAATAAGGTAAATAACAAGGAGTTTACAGTACAATTGTGCTGAATTTATGCTGTTTCCTTATTCCTAAGTGATTAAAGATACATGAATATCTTTGATCCCAAAAATCACTATTAAACTCTATACATGATACAAATATGAGGAATAAAAAGTAATGCACCTCTTTTGCTTTCTTGAATTTTGCATATAATTCTGGTGATTGGCTTTGTCAGGGACTTAGTTGCCACTATAAACTGTTCCCATAATGGATGTACCCATAGGCCAGTGTGGTTTATAGCTACTTACTTGGCCCAGAGAAAATTTAAGTTAAATAAAATGTATATCTAGATCAGCAATTCTTGGCACACTGTATATGCAATACAACAGATTAGGAAAGATAATAAGACTCATGGAGAGTAAAAAAAGGGAGAAATAAAAGAACTGCAGTGTTAAGAGATGCTGCCTAGCTAATTATATGTTCATGTGAACATTATCCTTATAACTTTAAGTACCAGTAAGTTTACTGAATCATATTGCCCCATTCCACAAAGTATAAAATGCTCAAGTGAGATGGTTGGACCAGGATCGACTACTTGGTAATTGTAGCAGAGTAATGTCAGGAATTTATAGGAATTTAGTCTCCAATTGCTTACCTAGATTAGGTGGCTACTTGGATGAAGCAAGTAAGAACTAGAGGAATCGTAAAACAGAAATAATTGTTTATAATTAGATGGCAAGCCTATGAATAAAACAGAATCCTTGTTAAATGCCACTATTGCATAAGATAGTCCAATGGCAACCTCTCCTTTCTCTTGTATTGACATGGGTTATTACATTTTTCCCTACTTAATTTTTTATGTGGCTTAGCTAGAAATGTTGGGATGGTTCTTTAATTCATGTAAATCGCGCGGCGGGGTGAGCTCCCGTTGCTCGTCCCAGCTTCTGCACACCAAGCAGTTCGAAAACATGCAAATGTGAGTAGATTAATTGGTACCGCTTCGGCGGGAAGGTAACGGCGTTCCGTGAGTCATACTGGCCACATGACCCGGAAGTGTCTATGACAACGCCGGCTCCAAGGCTTTGAAATGGAGATGAGCACCGCCCCCTAGAGTCGGACACGACTGGACTTTACGTCAAGGGAAACCTTTACCTTTACTAATTAAGCAAGCATATATGTAGTTGAATGGCATGAAAGGAGAATTGGAGATAAACTGCAAAAAAGGACAGTGACAATTACATAAATGCTAAAATAGTTGCAGGGAATGACTATGATAACAAACTGCCTGACATAAAATCCCATAATCTTAATACAAATGATGGGTAATAGAATTGAATTTCTCAAAAGGTTGTGATTCAGCCCTAAAGTTTTCCTGGTCTTTTGTCTGGCAATGACTATTTTAATGCCATCAGGAGAGTGTACTCTAAGGATGAAGTGATCTCTTACTTTTGAATACTTACTTTTTTGGTGTTTGATTTGTTTCCATTTATTCTGTTACATAGACTTCATCAATCAACCTTCAGTGGATCGTGCAAGGCCAGTTATTGTTAGAATTTGATTTCAGAAAAGCTAATCAGGATTGAATTTGTTTAATACTTGGAGGAGAGATCATCTGAAAACCCCAACTTTTTGAGGTAGTCTCGACAAGAAGCACAAACCATGATACTAATACTAGCTTTATTGTAAAGTTACAGTAACCTGATCTTGCAAGTTTGAAAGCACTTCTCCCCTCTTTTGCTTTTACTTTCCAGAAAACTAGGGAGGATCCCTTCTGAGATGCTTCCCACAGCCCTTTTTTCTTCTGTGGGCTGAGATACCTTTTGCATGACAGTTCTTTAGTCTCCAGCTCTTCCTCCTGTCTCCCAAGGTCATTCCCACACACCATTAAACAGGCCTGGACTACTGAAGGCAGAGAACCTCTCAGAAGTGGCAGTGACCAATTACTTCCATACTGTTCCCGCTCCACACAAGATGGGCTCGTGCAATCAAGAATGAAGCTTGATTTGAGGGACACTTTACCTTGCCTTCAGGCTCACTACAGTACTAAAGGACTATTTTATATTTCTATGGTCACACTTTTAACTCATTCTATTCTGAAAAGACGCTCTGGATTATTAATTGTATTTCTTCCTCTCCTCTTCCCACCACAACCCTCCCTTCCCCTGTCCTGTCCTATCCCTTAATTCCTCTATAATATCCCATATTTGATGTAAATCTATGAGGCTTTCACAATAAAGAAAATAGAATATACTCTTTTCAAAATAGAAATGGTAAAGCCTATTGACCGAACTGGTGAACCGGAACCCATCCTTGTCTGGTGGCCACATTGGCTGGAATATACTGTATGGAAATTGTGGCACAAAATACCTAAATAGAAGGAGCTGTTTGTTCGTTTGTTTATTTATGAAGTTTATATGGCCACCCATCTCACATGAAGTGACTCTGGGTATTGTACAAATAAAACCTTCTCTAATATAGCCTTCAGCTGAATGCTTTATATTTAATAGAGCAGTTTATGGACCTATGTGTTTTTATGAGTTGAACTGTAGGAATGATCTTGTCACTATGGCTTTTCCTCAAAGTGTGGCATTACAGTAATTGGATAAAGCTTTGCTTGCTAAGTATTTCCTTTCTCTGTTTATACTAAACATACAAGAATGCTCTTTGAATCCAGGTGCAGTAATCTAAAACAAGTGGAGACATAGGCTTGCCAGGAAATAAAGGGGAAAAAAGCAATTAAAAATGGGAGATTTTCAGAATTAGATTTTTTAAAAAATCCCATTCAGTAATATTGACACTTCAAGGTGATGGCATGTTAGACTCAATGCTGGAATTACAGAGTGAGAGTTTGACAACCTTCATATAATTGCAGGATATAAAGCAGGTTGATATACTCTATTTTTCAGATGTTACTGCTTCGTCTTACAGGTAGAGCAGTGAAGGAAATACAAGAATGCAGACTTGCTTGTTATGCTATCCTGCAAAAAGTGCAGAACTCTGAGAATTTGGGGGCAGAATCCCATGGGACATATTCTCATGCAAACTGTTTCAGCATGGATATGCCTTTATAAATTTCAGTACTTTGCGTCCATCAGTGACCCCCCTGGTAAATTGTGACCTCTAACAACCATGGATCTGTTTCCTCATTTGAATTTGTTTCATGCTATGTTATTAAATTGATGCTGCTTCAGTCAGTCATGGGGGATTCCATTTGCATTGGAAATAAAAGTTGTTCAGAGGTTCCTTACTTCTGGAAAAACAAACAAACACCAATTTAAAAAAAAAAATCAGCAAGCTTTGTTTTTCCTTCCTTCTAATAGCAAATACAAAGGGCAGTGAACCAGAATTACCAGAGAATAAGACAGAAAGAATTGACAAGTCGGAGCTCATTTCATTTTTATGTTTTTTGAACGTATGTTTTTCATTGTGTATTTTTCTCTCTCTCTCTACACACACACACACACACATGTGTACATACAAACATGTATGCAAATGAATAACACAAAGAAATATAAATATCATATCATATTGTATTGTATTGTATTATATATACTGTATTTCTGTATATATACTGTATATATGTACTGAAAATTTATATTTTTATATTGTCTTCCCCTGCTCCCAACTAAAATTTGTTTTCATAATATGTACACTGATTTATTTAGGTACAGATTTTATTGGGGAGGTAGAAGAAACTATTCTACAAAATTAAGAAAAGTATGAAGAATGGTATTGTAATTCATATAGAAGTTTGAGAGATGTAAGCATGCTAATTCACATTACAATGTGAGCCAAATAAAGGTAGAAGGCATAATACATAGTCATTGGCACATAGTCATTGGGGGAGGCAGCAGGGAAGAGTAGGCAAATAATGATATATGCGTGATGACATCATAAATGTGACAAATAGTTGCATCAGGTATCAGGACTCATTTAATTATTTATTTTCTAAATTTCTATCACTGCACACCTCTCGCAAAATAATGATTACATTATTTGTGTGCATTGTTACAGTTTGGTGCAGATGCTGCTAATGAGTCATTCATACCTAAGTACGTATTAGAAACTAGTGGACTAATTTATTTATTTATTTTCTATCCTGCCTTTGTTATTTTTATAAATAACTCAAGGCAGTGAACATACCTAATACTCCTTCCTCCTCCTAGTTTCCCCACAACAACCACCCTGTGAGGTGAGTTGGGCTGAGAGAGAGTGACTGGCCCAAGGTCACCCAGCCAGCTTTCATGCCTAAGGTGGGACTAGAACTCACAGTCTCCTGGTTTCTAGCCTGTTGGCTTAACCACTAGACCAAACTGGCTAAACTTAATGGTCACTTAATATTGTAAGTCCAGGCAATGTTAGTGATTCGTTACTGATTTCTTGCAGATAGCAGCAGGCCCACAACTAGGGTCTGTGTCACCTGGGACAAACATGGATTCCACATCCATTTTGGCACCCTCCCCAGCACTCATTCCCCCCCCCCAGTGCGGCACCCAGGGCACATGCCCCACTTGCCCCCCCCCCCCAGTTGCGGCCCTGGATAGCAGTTATCTGTCATGCCAAGCTAACATATCTGTTTTAGGCTTTATCAGCCTTTTGTGATAAGTTGTGAACTTTGATGATGGTGTTTGTTCAATGATGATGAAATGACTCATAAGTGTTTCCTCTTGGATGTCCTCCCATCACCTTAAAATGATTGTGGATAAGATGGAGATCATTGGTTTTGGCCTGATCACCTTTCCCATTATGTATTGTGTCTCCCCCATTTGTCTCGGGAGCTTCTAGGTTGCCCCAGTTTCCTTTCCTCACAGCCCTGGGATCTTGATTGATGATCACCTGATTTTCTGCTCATTTATTGATTTACTGTGAGTGTTGCTCATTTTCATTTGATTAATAATCATAGGATCTGTAGGATTCTGATTGCAAGAAGACTGCAGCTTTATTTGATGCCTTTGTTGTTTCCAACTTTGATTATTGCAGTAGTCTCCTAGCAGGTGTTCCTGATTCCTCTCTACATCCCCTGATCTTAGTATAGAACAGAACAGTATTTGGCAACCTCTATATCATACATAAACACACACACATACATACATACAAGTATTAAAAAAAAACATAAAAACTAACACAAACTAATACAGAAATAAAGAAAACGAAAGAAAAAGAAATGAAAAGTGCAGAAATAAAAGATAAAAAGAAATAGAGAGAAGCTTCAGATTTTCTTTGCAAAGTTATCACTTACTTTATGATTACAAAAAAAGCTCACTTTTTCTATTATCCATTTTTTTCTAATTATCAAAACCACAAATCATTTTTTTCTGTTTCATGTGAAAAGTCAACCATAAATGTAGCTATTCTTCTTTCTCTAGTTAAAGACGTCAATTTAGTCATCTCTGCAAGGTCCTTCATCTTCCCCAACCATTCTTCTATTGTGGGTAGTGTCAAACCTTTCCACTTTTGAGCATATAGTAATCTTGCTGCAGTTGTTGTATATAAGAAAAAAAGTGCCATCTTTTTTTTTTTCCCCTCAGCTGTCTATCCTTAAGTCCCAAAAGAAAAGTCTCTGGTTTCAATTGTACATAAGTTTTTAAAATCTTCTGAATCAGTGTATTTATTTGTATCCAAAATACACAGTGTTTGGCTTGTATACACATCCGCCATACATGAGGAAATGTCCATGTTGTTCATATTTCCAACAAAGATTCAAAGTACCTTTATACATTCTAGACAATTTCTCTGGTGACAATTATCAACAATACATCATTTTATTAAAAAATTCTTTAAAGCTAGAACATAATGTTAATTTTAATCCTTTCAACCACATATTTTCCCATTGATCCATTTGTATATTGTAATCATTTTTTTTAGCTCATTTTATCATACATTCTTTCATTTGTTCTTCTTCAGTCTCTTATTTCAACAAAAGTTTATACATTTTAGCAATAACATATTTATCATTTGTATATAGTGCTATTTCAAACTCAGTCTTACTTTGTCCAAAACCATAAAACCTTTTATTCACTTTAAACCTTTCTGATAATTGTACATAAGAAAACCATTGACAAGTATCCTACTGTTATCAAATCTTCTCTTGATTTTATTTTATAATCCTCTTGACAGAATTCTAGTACATCATGGTAAGTTAACCATTTACATTTACTTATCATTTCTGTCTGAAAAATGCTTCTTGCATTGAAAGCCACAAAGGTGTTTTATATTTATATGCATATTTATTATATAATCTAAGCATGGCTGGCATGATATAATGATTTTTGGAATCTACTGTATGTTAACCTTAGCTTTTTCATACCATAGATATCCATGCCACCCAAATCTCATATCATGTCTTTCTAATTCCAATAACCTTCTCTTTCTTAACAACACCCACTCTTTCATCCAAGCTAAACGACAGGCAGCAAAATATATTTTCAAATCTGATAGACCCATTCCTCATCTTTCCTTTGCATCTTGTAATATCTTACTGGGGTATTATATAACTTGGGTTTTTTGTCCCCACCATACAAATTTAGATATATCTTTCTGCCATTGTTTAAATGGTACATCAGTTGTCAAAACAGATATTGTCTGAAACAAAAATAACATTTTGGATAAAACATTCATTCAACAATGACAATTGTACTTTGCCCCATCTTGACATATATATTTTTAACTTCATTCCATGTCTTAGCATAATTATTTTGAAATAACATACAATTCATATCTGTAATAGTAATACCCAGGCTTTTTGGCAACCTTTATGCTACTCTCATGTGTCTTAATACAGTACTGCAGGAATCCAGAGGCTTTTTATTCAAACCAGGGCCCAGTTTAAACTACTGTTGCTTAATTTTTTTTATCACAAAACACCTCTGTATCTTTCTGCTGTTCTTTCTCCTTACAATCATGCTTGATCTTTACATTTATCTGAGCAGGGCCTTCTTTCTGGTTCTTGCTCCAGTGTCCAGGTTCCAGGCTAGCCTCTATAATCATTTCCCTGTTTCTGATCATCTCGGAAATATTTCCTACACTTGATCAAAAGGCCAAGAAGTATTTGATGTCCTTTAAAATGAATTGTAATTGCTGTGTCTTTTGATTTGTACTGTACCTTAGGAAATACATGTCATAAATATTGTCATTATCATTGTTCAATGAATAATAACAAGATAAAGAAGTCAAGGCTTAAGAAGCCAAGCACAAGCTATTTACCTGACACAGAAATAGCATCATACCCATGTAAAAGATTGTTCATATTTTGATAAAAAAGGAGCAGAATGTCAGTCTTTTGAGGTAGTCCAGACAAGAAACACACCCAGGAGTACTAGTTCTAACTTTATTGTAAGGTTACATTAATTGCATTGCATGTCTGAAATTACATCTCTCCCCCCTTGCCTTTGCAGCCCAAGAAACTAGGGAGGGTCCCTTCTGAGATGTTTACCATTCCCCCATTCCTTCTGTGGGCTCAGCTGCCTCATATCTGATTTTTGCATAGTTTGCAGCTCTTCCTCCTGTCTCCGAAGGTCATTCCTATATGCCATTACACAGCAAAGCTATTGGATTCAGGACCTTGGAGTAGGAAATCTTTGTTTTTGGAAGAGGGTTTTGCTTTAATGCTAGTTCCATCTATTTCCATTTCAGAAATTAAAAAAAAAAATCTAATTGAGAGTAAGCAGATAATTTCCAGTCAAAAATATTTCTCAGGCTCTCATCCAAGATGAGTTATTAATCTCATCAAAATACAAATGCCATTAGTTTCTGGACTGTAACTATTAACTCTGTGGCTCCTTGAAAACATGATTGCACTCAGGCTCATGCATCACTTTATATTCTCTGAAATTTCAAATAAAGAACTTCAGGTCATAATATTTTCATGATAAGCCTGAGTTAGAACATCATATTCCATGCCCTGATCCTTTTAATCTATGGAATAGTTTGTTCAGTGTTATTACAGAAGTTGTTTGTAGACTAAATGTTTCATGTGATTACCTATTTATTTATTTTTATTTAAATGATTTATAGGGACACCATCACATAAGAATGACTCTGAGCAGCATACAAGGATTAAAACAACAAATAACCCATGATGTCCAAAGTTAAAACAATCAACCCACAAATTGCAAAAAAAAAAAACCACACACACACACAAAACACCACATATCATGAGCGAACCTCGCTTTACCTCACCTAATGGCTTCATGTAGTTGTTAAATAGGACCAGGAAGACAATAGACCCCAGTGACACCCCACAAAGCAGGGGTCTGGAGCTCAACCTCACCCAACACTGACTGGAACTGGCTTCAGAGAAAGGAGGAAAGGCACTGCAAAACAGTGCCTCCCACTCCCAATCCCCTAAGTTGGCCCCAGAAGGATACCATGATTGATGGTATCAAAGGCCACTGAGAGATCAAGGAGGCCTGGAATGGAGGGACTTACCCCCATTCTGAGCCCACCAGAGATCAGCAACAAGAGTGATCAATGCTGCCTCAACCAGGCCTAAATCCTGACTGGAAGGGATCCAGATAATCTGTTTCTTCCAGGTCCCTCTGGAGCTGTAAACCAACCACCTTCTCTAAAAAGGGAAGGGTAAAGGCTGAATGAAAATTACCTAGGTCTGTTGGGTCCAGCAATGGTCTTTTAAGATGGGGCAGACAACCACCTCTTTCAAGGGGGATAGAACCACCCTCTCACACAGAGAAACATTTATCACCTGTTACTTCCTGGAAGACCTTAATCAGCCAGGAGGGAAAGGAATCTAAAATTCAGGTGGCTGAACTCACAGCTCCAAGGACCCTGTCCACTTTATCAGTGCCAACAGGTCTGTACTTGTCTCAGATAATCACACATGGCTGTGCTTCAGGTAACTTCACCGGAGGTTTTCAAACAGAGCTTGATAGTCATCTTTTGAGGCTGGTGTAGTGAATCCTGCAGTGTACAAAGGGTTGAATGTAATGACCTCTTAGGTCTTTTCCAACTCTATGCTTCTATGAACTCCACAGGACCTGTATAGCCAGATTCTAACTCAGAGCAAATACAAGCTACTTTATCTGACAGTTGCCTGGAACAGTCCTCGTAGCAGGCCTATCGATACTCCCAAGGCCCCTCCCTACCCAGGAGGGAAACGTTAACCTGAACAGGGCAACTGGTTGGCTCTCTGCAATAATGCAATAATGGTGTAGAAATAGTTAAATTTAGCTTATCACCATGAGATAGTCTGTCAGGCCTAGCCCAAGAATAACAAAGAATCAATCCAGCCAAGTTCAGTTCTTTAATTGCTCATACCATATAGACAAATCTACTCTATTCTAACCAAAAGGGAAATAACATGGGAGGCTCTAGGGCAGGGCTACTCTGAATTTCTTTGTCTTCCCATGTTCCAGCTCCAGGCTGTGCTGTCTCTTGTCCTGCCCCGTCCTTGGAATGCGCTCCCTCCTTCCTGAGAACCAGCTGCATCACATAATCCATCACATAATCCTTAAGAAAGGCTCTTATCCAACTTCCATTGTTTTCCAGTGGTGTTCTAGGCATCTCTTATTTCATCACTTGCAGCTCCTCTGAAAACCAGGTGAAACCTACAGGATCCATGTGCATAGAGAGTCTGCACAGGCATGTTCTGATCCAAAGCTGAAGTTTTCCTCTCATTCCAAGCAGTAATTAAGGCCTCAAGCAAACCATGTATCAGAGCTTCTGGGATTACCCCAAGCTCCCTCTGAAACCCAGTGGGATCTATCAAGTGTCTGGGGCAGACTGTTTGAATAGATCCTGTTTCCCTGAAGTGGGGTGCAGCACCAGAGAACTCCAGAACCATCAGGGAGTCCATTAATAGCATCCATCCATCCATCAATAGCAAGGGAACATCTCCCAACTCCAGATCATGTTACCACTGCCCCAAGATAAAAACCAGGTCTAGGGTCCACTGTGAGTCAGTGCAGAGATAACTTGGGTCAGGTCCATGGTGGCCATGAATTCCTGAGTTACCTCCAAGTCCACACCAAAAGATGGCAGATTAAAATTCCTCAGAACCATAAGTCTGGGGAACTCCATTGCCAACTTGGCCATAGACTAGCTGCTCTGGCAGGGAGGTTTCTATGCATAGGACACTGGTACAGAAGCAACAGTCCATTATGAATCTTATAGCTCAGCTTTACAAACAAGGCCTCATACCTGGCAATCTGCAGAACGGTGCCCCTGAAAGCCCCCTGGGTTTCTCAGATGACAATTGCCCCACTTCCAACCTGTCCCTGGGTTCACGACTAATGTAACATATGAAATCTGCCCAGCCAATATGGGCAGGAAGGGGAACCTGGGGTGGAGGGGAACCTCTCCTGTCTGCTCTTCAAAGTAGGCCAGATCAGAAAACACTCCAAAGGAAAACCAGACTTTGTTGTACTTCATTGAATTAGGGTATAATAACAGAATCTTGCAAGTCTGATTGTGCTTCTCCTCCCCTCCTTTTTATACTTCAGTGAGTCAGGAAGGAGTTATCCTGATTCTCTTCTTAATCTGATTCCCCTTCCTAGGACTTAAGGAATGCTTCTATCCTCTGTTTATATAACAGTTTCTGAAAATTTGCTTCAAGATTGTCTCTGGCTCACTACACCCTGCCTTCAGGCCCAGTCAGGTTTCAGTAATGTAAAGAAGGTCAGCCCTGCCATCCACAATTCAGCTGAGGATGAAACAAGCTTTGCTACAGGTTGACTATGCATTAAGCAGCAGCAGGATCTCCAGTGCCCTGGTTATCAGGCCTTGAGGCAAAGCACAGGGGACTGGAAGTAGGCTGACAATACATCCCATTTTGAACAGGACAGTCCCGTTTTTTTAACATTTCCAGAACGTCTCATTGTTTAAATATAAATGTCCATTTTGTCCTGTTTTCTTAAAAACCTTACTTAAAAATTTGAAAGTTCCTGCGAACCTGTCAGAATGCAGTCTGACTTTGAGTGGAAGGAGGGGGAGCTCAGCAGAAATGGTGGGAAAAAAGCCACAGAGCTCAACCCAGTAGGAAACATACAAAGAGAAAAAAAAACAGGATCAGCTGATAGGTGGTGATCAAAGGACGATCCAATTGGCTCCTGCCTTGAAATGGCAGGAAGAAAAGAATGTAAATGCACAGCCAGAAGAGGAATGGCTTGTTGGGGACAACTGTTCACTAGATTCTCCAGCCCAGCCTTGCCTCTCACAAACAAAGGAATCCAAAGATTCCCAGCCTGAGAAAACCAGAGAAGTTCCTGCCTGCCAATCCAGCCCGTCGCCCAGCCCTGCCCTGTTTTGCCATTCCAATGTCCCATTTTTGTCTCAAGGAAATATGGTCAGCCTAACTGGAAGACAATATTGATACTAAACTTTGAGGCTGTCTTCCCCAAGGTGGGCCCACTCCTCCATCTCCTGCCGTATCTTCCTCTTTCTTACCTGCTCCTTCCTCTCCAGCCACCTGAAATTTCCTCCACCCAGGCTGCTTCATCCCCAGGTCAAAGGGCCCCAGTACACCATCCAATCTACCAATCATATCAACAGAAGGCTGGCAGCAGTCGGGGATGCTTCTGCCTCACTCAGCATCCCTTAGCTTAGACACCACCTGCCCCAGCTATTTCTTCCTCCATGCTATGCTATGCTATGCTATGCTATGCTATGCTATGCTATGCTATGCTATGCTATGCTATGCCATGCCATGCCATGCCATGCTATGCTATGCTATGCTATGCTAGCAAACCAAGAAAATGATTTTGGTTTAAACCTAACTTTATTAGCATATTTGGTGATCTGAGAGAAGATTGCTCAGAATTAAAAGAGTAATATGAACTTGATGAAGTTACATGATGAATGCAATTCAGTAGGACAGGGAGAAGAATCAATTCCCCATGAGATTTTTCCCTATTAGTATATCTTTTTCTTCTCAATTAACAATGTAATTAAGCAAAAGTGATGCCCTAGTCAATAATCACAATAATGTACCTTATGTAACTGTTTATTTTTGTTTTAAAGAGAATGCAGTGTTTAGCAGGAAAACAACTTACTCCAGTGTGAAACGTTAAAACATCGAGAGGGACTCATTTGAATTACATTCTAGAGTAATATACAACTCTATCCTCTCTTTGTCTCCTATAATTCCATTCACTGAGACAATCAATACCTTCACTGCCTTCCTAACTGCTCATCTAAAAGCCATACAGCCTCAGGTGGCAGCATACCCATAATCAAATGTTATACAAGTATATGTTTATATACTAATAAATAAATAATGATTATATACCATTAAGTCAATGCCAATCTTTAGTGACCACAGGTAGATAGGTAAATTTAGTGCAGGCTTTGACCAGCGTGTGTGTGTGTGTGTGTGTGTGTGTGTAATTAATTCCCTTCTCACCCCCATGGATGGTATGTGTCTTCCTCAATCTTGGGTCCTCTACCACAGGCCTGAGAGTTTGAGGGTTCTGCGTATTATCTTAGCTGTTCCTAGCACTGTACTCTTCTGGACAGACAGCTCTGATGTTGTTCCTGGGATCTGTTGGAGCCACTCTCCCAGCTTGGGGGTCACAGCCCCAAGTGCCCCTACCACCAGTGGGACCACTTTGGCCTTCACTTTCCACATCCTCTCTAGTTCCTCCTTCAAGCCCTGGTACGTCTCCAGCTTTACATACTCCCTCTTTCTGAAGTTGCTGTCCCTTGGCACCTCTACAGCTATCACCTCTGCTGTCTTCTGGTCCTTGTCTACTACCACAATGTCTGGTTGATTGGCCAGTACCTGCTTGTCTGTCTGGATCTGAAACTCCCACAGGATCTTAACCCTGTCATTCTCCATGACCTTCTGTGGAATCTCCTATCTGGACTTGGGAGGGTCTAGCCCATACACTGTGCAGGTGTATGCCAGCTGCTTGGTTGTGTTGTTCAGGTAATGCCGTTCTTGCCTGCACCTTACACCCTGCCACTATGTGTTGAACTGTCTCTGAGGCCTCTTTGCCCAGTCTGCACCTTGGGCCCTGTCTAGTGTGGTAGAACCCTGCTTTTATGGATCTGGTGCTTAGTGCTTGTTCTTGTGCTGCTATGATCAGTGCCTCAGTGCTGTCTTTTCAGCCACTGGTAGGATTTCCCAATGTCAGCCACCTCAGCTATTTGTCGATGGTACATCCCATGCATGGTCTTGTCTTGCCCTGGCACTTCCTCTGCTTGATCTGCCTTCCATGTCTCCTGATGCCTCAGGCATTCTCTCAACTGCTCATCTTTAGGGACCATCCTACCGATATACTCCTGGATGCCCTGGGTCTCATCCAGGATAGTGGCTTTAACACACACCAGACCCGCCCGCCCTCTCTCCACCTGGTGTACAGTTTCTGGTTGTTGCACTTAGGTTGGAAGCCTCCATACAATGTGAGGAGCTTCTGGGTCTTCACATCGGCAGCCTTCATGTCCTCCTTTGCCAGGTCACTATACCGGCAGGGTATCCGATGACTGGCAGGACATACATGTTGATGGCATAGATCTTGTTCTTCCCATTGAGCTGGCTCTTCAGGCCTGTCTTATCCTTTGGTGGTACTTGGTTGTTGCTGTCTTCCTTGCCTCCTCATCGTGGTTCCCATGTGACTGTGGGATACCAAGGTACTTGTAGCTGGTCTGTATGTCTGCTAGTAGGCCTGCTGGTTGTTCCACCCCATAAGTCTTAACTACCTTCCCTCAGTTTACTACCATCTGGCTACACTTCTCCAGTCCAAATGACAGCCCAATGCCCTCACTGTAGATCTGTGTCAGGTGGATCAGTGTGTTGATGTCTTGTTTACTCTTAGCATACAGCTTGATGTCATCCATGTAGAGGAGGTGGCTGATGGTAGTTCCACTCTTGGACTTGTATCCATATCCACTTCTTGTGATAATCTGGCTGAGGGGGTTCAAGCCCATGTAGAACAGTAGTGGGGACAGTGCATCATCATGGTATATGCCGCACTTGATGGCCACTTGTGTGAGCTGCCTTGAGTTGACTTCCAGTGTTCTCTTCCACAGTCCCATTGAGTAATTGAGGAAGGTCCTGAGTGTCCTGTTGACTTTCTATAGTGCCAGGCATTCACAGATCCATGTATGTGGCATTGAGTCATAGGCTTTCCTGTAGTCAACCCAGGCTGTGCTCAGATTGGTCTGTCTAGACCTTGAGTCTCGGGCGACTGCTCTATCTATGAGCAACTGGTGTTTGGAGCTGCTGGTGTTGTTCCCAATGCCCTTCTGAGCTGTGCTCAGGTACTGGCCCATATGATCCTGCAGCTTGGTGGCTATGATTCCTGATAGGACTTTCCATGTTGGGGGGGGGGCAGGTTATTGGCCGGTAGTTGGACGGTGTTGTTACCTTGTTGGAGTCTTTCATGATCATCACTGTCCTACCTTGTGTTAGCCAGTCTGGGTGGGAGCTTCCTGCTAACAGCTGGTTCATCTATGCTGCTAGGTGTTCATGCCCTGCTGTTAGTTTCTTTAGCTAGTAGGTGTGGATCATGTCTGGGCCAGGTGCTGTCCAGCTCTTCATGTTCTTGACCCACTGTCGGATGTCTGCTACTGTGGTGGTGACTGATTCCTGCTCTGGGAGATTTCTGTGGTCTGCTCTTAGGTCCTGCAACCACTTTGAACTGATGTTATATGTCTTCTCTTTCTCCCATATGTTCTTCCAGTACCCTTCACATTCTGCTGTTGGTGGCTATGCTTTTACTGTGTTGTTGCACTGCAGCTGGGAGTATACCTTGGATGGTTCTTTGGTGAAGAGGGCATTTATCTTCTTGGCCTCTCCTTTTCTAGTGTATCTCCTTAGCCTGGTAGCCAGTGCTGTGAGCCTTTGTTTGGGAGTCTCTAGGGCTTCAGGTGGAGTCAGGCCCTTGTATTTTTTCAGTAGCTGAGTCTTATCCTTAATCACTACACCCTTCTGTTGTTCTACCAGCTGACTAACATCTCTCTGAGTTGCCTTGATCTTAGCCTCCAACCTCATTTTCCAGGGGGGGTATGTACTGCTGTTCTTCTTGATATTGTAGCCAAGCATCTCCAGGATTACAGCAGCTATAGCGTATACTAGTTCATTGGTTTGAGTTATACTGGTAGTAGGGATTGTCACGAGGGCTCTTTTGGCATCTTCTAGCATACTGTCTGATGGTACTTCTCCACTGAGCCTTGGTAATCAGTCTCGAGAGTTGACTGTAGCTAGTTTATCCATGACCTTTTGCCTCATATCAGCTGCTGTGCTCTGTAATGGAGGGGGTGGCAGTGATGTTCCAGCTTGTGAGGTTCCAGCTTGAAGTGTTGGCTGCACCTCCAGTTGTTCTTCCAGGTCTTCTTGTTGTGAGAGCAGTTTCCTCTTCACTATGTTCAGTTCAATTTTATTACTGTCACTGACCAGTACAAGATACAATTCTGTAAAGATATGGATAATGGAAAAAGCCAGGGAGTTTCAGAAAAACATCTATTTCTGTTTTATTGACTATTCTAAAGCCTTTGACTGTGTGGACCATAACAAATTGTGGCAAGTTCTTAGTGGTATGTGGATACCAAGTCATCTTGTCTGCCTCCTGAAGAATCTGTATAACGACCAAGTAGGAACAGTAAGAACAGACCATGGAACAACGGACTGGTTTAAGGTTGGGAAAGGAGTACGGCAGGGCTGTATCCTCTCACCCTACCTATTCAACTTGTATGCAGAACACATCATGCAACATGCTGGGATTGAGGAATCCAAGGCTGGACTTAAAATCGCTGGAAGAAATGTTAACAATCTCAGATATGCAGATAATACCACTTTGATGGCTGAAAGCGAAGAGGAACTGAGGAGCCTTATGATGAAGGTGAAAGAAGAAAGTGCAAAAGCTGGCTTGCAGCTAAACCTCAAAAAAACCAAGATTATGGCAACCAGCTTGATTGATAACTGGCAAATAGAGGGAGAAAATGTAGAAGCAGTGAAAGACTTCGTATTCCTAGGTGCAAAGATTACTGCAGATGCTGACTGCAGTCAGGAAATCAGAAGATGCTTAATCCTTGGGAGAAGAGCAATGACAAATCTCGATAAAATAGTTAAAAGCAGAGACTTCACACTGACAATAAAGGTCTGCATAGTTAAAGCAATGGTGTTCCCCGTAGTAACATATGGCTGCGAGAGCTGGACCGTAAGGAAGGCTGAGCGAAGGAAGATAGATGCTTTGGAACTGTGGTGTTGGAGGAAAATTCTGAGAGTGCCTTGGACTGCAAGAAGATCAAACCAGTCCATCCTCCAGGAAATCAAGCCAGACTGCTCACTTGAGGGAATGATATTAAAGGCAAAACTGAAATACTTTGGCCACATAGTGAGAAGACAGGACAGCCTGGAGAAGATGTTGATGCTAGGGAGAGTGGAAGGCAAAAGGAAGAGGGGCCGACCAAGGGCAAGGTGGATGGATGGTATTCTACAGGTGATGGACTCATCCCTGGGGGAGCTGGGGGTGTTGATGACCAACAGGAAGCTCTGGCGTGGGTTGGTCCATGAAGTCACGAAGAGTCGGAAGCGACTGAATGAATAAACAACAACAACAAAAGATATGTATTCAACTATGTTGAAGCATTGGGTAACTAGCTGTTTCTCAGTTAGTGTGGATGCAGGTCTTCTGTCCATCCATAGTTCCCTTATACATTTCATATATCCCCTCTCATTAGGTCTGCTGTTGTAGTAGCTTTCCATCAGTTCCAGGTTCTCTTGTCTCGTCGATGTATGGTTTGTTCCAGTAGCCCACTTATCATCAGATTGTCCTGGTTCCCCAACATCTGGCGTGGACTTTGTTAATCTGGGTGATGTCCAAGCCAGCAAGACTCTCTTAGTTTGCGTCACTCTCATATTTGAGGTAGGCAGGTGAAGTGTTAGGGGGTCTTTGCCCAAGGAACCCTACCGGTAAGTTCTATATACCTAATAAAAATAACAAAATAACTTAAAAGAGTTTAAAAAGAAGAAAGGAAAGGAAAGGGGAGGATGAAATTTTAAAGATATCAAAGAAATGCAATTATTTGCTGCCTTAATCTCATAGCAGTGAGGCAAAATTTGCTAAATTATCAGTAGTAGTGATCTTATGACCTGCTAGAAGATAGGATAGTAACAGTGGTCATGTCTCCCATGGAATTCCTTTATGAGGGGTTGAATGAGTACATCACATAGGTTCAAGCAGAAATTACAATGCAAGAAGACATGCTGTATATCCCCTATGGCATGGGAGTCACAGGGTCAAAGTCAGGGGAAGGAGGTTTTTTGATATTTACCATCAATGAGTGCTGAAGGGAGTATGTTGAAGGTCCTTCATTTCTTTCAAAGTGCATCCATCTCTGCCATAACTGACCTTGCTGCTGATCATCCTCTTTTTTTCTTTTTTTCCCCACTATTTGGACTGATCATAGCATTATAATAAGCATTACAGACTTCTCCAGAGAGCTAGGTGTTTGCATAATGTGTCCAAAGTATGATAATTTGAACCTGGCTATTTGTGCCTTGCCTGAGAACCCTTGATTGATTTGTTTGATGATCTATTTGTTTGCTTTCTTGGCTCAATGAAATTCTTGCAGAGAGGGGTAACTTAAGGAATGTACTGTTTGTAAATTCTTTATGTAATTACATACATGTAGTCCTCATTTGCCAACCACAATTGGGACTGGTAACTTCCTTGCTAAGCACCATGGTTGTAAATTGAAACATCATGTGACCACACCTGACAAACAATGTCGGTTGTGGCTACCTGTCATTAGGCATATCACCCACGGTTGTTAAGCATGATGTCATGTGACCACAACTTATGACTTTCTGCCAACGTCCCCAATGTTTGTTGGAAGCCAGCTGTGAAGGTCGCAAATGGGGATCACATGACTGCATGATGCTGTGACCTTGTAAATGCATGCCAGTTGCCAAGCAGCTAAGTCGTAATCATGTGACTATGGGGAAGCTGTGATGGCTGTAACTTCAAGGGCTGATCATAAATCCTTTTTCAGCACTGTTGTAACTTCAAATGGTTGCTGAATGAGCAGTTGGTAAGTGAGGACTATCTGTACTGTAATGTGCATATTACATATTTTTGCTGTATACATGTATAAAAGATATATTAAATGCAAGTCTAAATATGTACTTACAGAGAATGGCAAGAGATCAAAATTGAGTCATGGGTCAAACACAGACAAAATTAATATCGAATAGAAACAATTTATCAACTCTTGTAGTTGGTTGCACACCTTTAAGCATCTTGAGATTAAAAAAAATAGAGTTGCAAAATACTCTGTTTTCTTTTCTTTGCTTAGCCAGCTACTATATTAAGAATGAAAGTTGAAGAATATATCTGCCTCCTTTTTGATAAAATCTTCCATATGGGATATATAAAGACCAGGCGGTACATAGAAAAGCTTAGCTTGAGTTGTTAGAAAACATTGTGAGAAGATGAAGGATGTGAGGAAGCATATGATTCTGAAAGATAAACTGATGTAAGTGATTCAATTCTCAACTAAGTTGCAGCTTTTTCTCCTTGATTTTCTAAAAGCACAAGAATAATCAATACAAGAAAGGAAGGAGAATTTGTAATACTTAGCCTTGGCTTTGCTTGCAGAAAAGTCAACATTTATTTTTGCATAATGGAATGGCTCTGCCTTGACAATAACCTCAGTCCTTGGTGATACAATCTGCCATTTCTCATATATTAAGAAGCATTTGAAAGGCATGATATAAATATTTGCTTCTTTTAGCAGAGTTGCTAATAACATCATCTGCTGTTCTTTAAACATAGTCTTTACCTTTTCCAGATATTATATTTTAAATAAAATCCTTGGCATACCTGATTTTAAATAGGGTAGGCCTTCTGTTTTTTTACCAGACACAGTGCAACAATATTGCTAAGTGAAAGCATAACCAGCCACACAAATATCAGTTATACTTATTTCACCTACCCCTTCTAACTTCTCCTGAGTTGGGTGGGTGGGGGGTTACAAAAAAATGAACATCAATACAAATAAAAATTATACAAACAGCCCAAGTCCATTACTCATACCAAAACCCTATTGGAAAAGGATGGTTTCCAAACTTTGCTTAAGGGTTTATGAAACCTTTCATTTACTTTTGAATGGTAATTGAACAACAAAATGAGAAACGTGAATCCAAATATCCAGTGTGAAATGTATTTGCATTATAGTAGGTGGGTGGATGGGTGCCTTCAAGTCAGTTTTTGACTCCTGGCAATTGCCTGGATAAATTATTTGCATCATTACTCACAGCTTTATTTAATTGAATACTTTGTCCAGCTAATCAGTTACTTTGGCATAGTCAAACTGGTGTCTTATAGATGTGTTGGGACTACAGTTTCCAGAATTTGCACCCTACATAGCGAGCATGCAAATTGTAGTCCCAACAATGGCAGACTGGGGGAGAGCCAGGTTGGGAAAAGCTGACATAGGTATAGCTATATATAGCTATATATAGCTATATATAGCTATATATATATATATATATATATATATATATAGAGAGAGAGAGAGAGAGAGAGAGAGAGAGAGAGAGAGAGAGAGAGAGAGAGCGCTATATATAGCTATATAGAGAGCTAGAGCTAGAGCTATAGATATACAAACACACAAAACAATTTTGATGCATTCAGTATCTGCAGTTGGCTTAACTGTGCATTGATTGTGCATTCACTTGCAGAGCTAGCCTCCACCTGATTTGGTGATGATATTCGTCAATTGCTTGTCTGTACACTGGGATTTTTATCTATAAAACTTTGAACTCAAAGCCAAACTAGATGTGGCAAAACATTTCTTTATTCATTGGCTGTCTTGCTCACTTATAAATGGTCTTCCATTAGTTTTTGAATCTATTAAATTGCTTGAATGGTGAACAAAAGACCTGGGTTGAAACTTAGCCATTTGTGAGCAAAGGAAAAATTAGGTTGCTATTGAAGAGGAAAGTTCAATTTACAACAGGGATGAGCAACAGTTTCCTTCTAGTGGTTTTCATTCTATTTCTCTATTTCTCTATCTGTCTGTCTGTCTGTCTGTCTATCTGTCTATCTATCTAGGTAATGTGGATGATACTGTAAAATAAGAACTCTAATTAATTTCTGAAGCAGGAGCCTACCAGTGAAGAAGGTATGTAGAGAGAGTCCTAAAGTGAATGAAACCAGTACATTCAAACAAGAGAGAGAAAGCAAGCCGGCAACTAACTGATTTAAGCTAAAATAAGTCAATTTACTCTCTGAATATTAGTATGCTGTCTAAAACCAACCAAATTGTCCCATTTTGCAATTGATAAACAAACTTGTAAAAGAATAGAATGAATTCTAGATCATGCATTTAAGAATAGAAGACTACACAGCTTATTCTAACATTAAATATTTCTTTCTTATCACCCCCTATCACAAATACAGATAATTTTCTCTTTCTGTGTCCCAGTCTTCTGTTAATAATAGACTAGCTTAATCAACTAAACATTGGCAACACTAATAAATACTGATGCAAAGTGCAAATAATAAAATTAGTTAGTCAGAAAAGGTGCTACCAGAGTCCTCCTGATTTTTTGCTACCATAAACAGCTCTGTGTTAACAGCTCTCCTCCAGTGCCTGAATAATGTATAATTTATTATTTTCTTTACATAATCATTATTTAGAAAACAAATAAATTGGAGTGATCCACAATACTGGAGCACAGTGAAGTATCTTGTGTACAAATCAGAATAATTATCCATAATATATTGATTGAGTGTGATGCTGGAAACCATGTAAGAATAGTTACATGCACTCTTTCCCCAAGAAGTATTGCTAGTCACTGAACTCATAATTTCTGGCTAATTTGTCTAGAATTCCAAGTTCATCTTGAATTTTGTTTTCATCAGAGTCTGACTGCAAAATAGATATATGAGGGCTGTTTAGTGAAATTTGGCTATGCATGCTGAAACTTACTTTCAGATGTTGAGATATGGCCTGACCAGGAACCTTAACACTGGCTTTGAATTTTGCTTTAGCTGAATATTTGTGCCTGCTGTAATTCAGAGAAATCATTTTAAGACTTCCATCACAAATCTAGGGACACCATCAACCAATAATTCAAGAAGGATCCTTGTGAATTACAGTCAGCATGTAGTCTTTTGAGGAAAAATCAAAGTTTCAAATTGTCTTTGAATTGTCTTAAAAGGCTCTTAAGGAAGTAAAAGCATAATGGAAATAATTGATTAGCGACTGACAATTAGAAAGCACAGGATATCTGTAAATGCTTTCTTTTGAAAACCAAGAGAATATACAAGCAGCATGACCCTCAAAGATTTTTGAGGGAAATTATGCTAGAAGATATATTCATTGTTTGCTGAGGAAGGAACAAAAACAGATCTGACACAAGATTTGGACAACAAAACTGTATAAAACTAAAATAAATGAATAATAATAAACCACATGCTTTCTCTGCAACATGGGGAAAATAGATAAGTAAAAATAAAGACAATGTTAGTCAAAAAGGAGCATCTCTTATTCTGAAAAATAGGATGATAGTGGAAAATTCCTCAGAAATATCCATTCAGTACTGTGAAGAATAGATTGTCCCAGGATATAATTATAGGAAATACTTTTTCATGAAAGAAAGCAGAGTCGAATGAGTTCTGAGTATTAGGTCAGTGATAGTGATGTAAATAATATTTCCTGAAACCAATAATATTTAAGATATAAGGGGTTGCATTATCTGAGGACAGAGCATTGGTTCTTGCAATTGTTTATCATATACATTCCTCTTGCTCTGATAAGTGAGCTAACCATCCTAAAACTGTTTACAAGGCCATTGATGGTTATCACATAGACTTGTCAATCATTTTT
This sequence comes from Candoia aspera, assembly GCF_035149785.1. Lineage (NCBI taxonomy): Eukaryota > Metazoa > Chordata > Lepidosauria > Squamata > Candoiidae > Candoia > Candoia aspera. Next base: position 127,669,896 of record NC_086155.1, on the reverse strand, counting down.
AAAAGGCAATATGGAATGTTTTTGATCCTTGATAAAGTTATATTATTATTATTATTATTATTATTCAGATAGATGATAGATAGATAGATAGATAGATAGATAGATAGATAGATAGATAGATAGATCAACTCAAGATGGCAAACATACCTAATGCTCCTTCCTCCTCCTATTTTCCACACAACAACAACCCTATGAGGTGAGTTGGGCTGAGAGAGAGTGACTGGCCCAAGACCACCCAGCCGGCTTTCATGCTTAAGGGAGGTCTAGAACTCACAGAAGGGAAAGTATGAATCTAATGAAGAAGTACACAAATAAATAAATTAGTGATTTATTAAGAAAGCTGTCCTTCCATACTAGAATATCCCAACACTGTTTTGACCTCATGCAAAGTATTCTGAGCTCAAACTGGGTACTCCCTTAATTCTTGTACTTTGAACACCTATCTCAACCTTGAGGCCCATTGATTTCAAGGTTTTCTGGAATGGTCAGGACAACATTTTATATTTATTTTATTTTTTATAGTTATTTATATTGTAATTTATGTGTTTTAATTCTGACTATAAACCACCCAGCATCCCCTTTTCAGGAGAGATGGGCGGTGATAGAAGTTTGAAAAATAAATAAATGAGATATAGCCATCTGGACTTTATTTTTATCTATATTATTAATAATATGTAATTTTATAATGTATTTTATATATTTATTGTTTTATTGAGTATTTTGTTGTAAACCGCCCAGAGTCCCTCCGGTGGGAGGAGATGGGAGGTGACAAATTTGACAAATAAATAAGCAAACAAACAAACATACATTGACGCCCTTCCAGTAAAGCTTAGTCCCAGAGTTTTGAGCTCAAAATAAGGTGTTTGTGGCTTGAAACATTTTCAAGTTGAAAAGCTTTCCTACCTGTAGAAAGGGATAATATAAAGTGATAAAGAACATGACTGTGCAGTAGATCACAAGTTATTTTCTAAGCATCTGCAGTTAAAAGTTAGGCAGTTATCTTAATCTGGGGAGGTTGGGTAAGGGGGAGAGGCTGACTAACAGAAAGGAAAGAACAAATCTGTGGCAAATAATATACCAATACATCTAACAAATTCTCATTCAGAGCACACATATAATGGCTATCGGAATTTATTGAATAGCCAATGGTATAGTAAAATCATACAGATGTAATCTCAAAACTTTACTCATTTTTCTGACTGTTGGGGTTAGATACTCTTGGAGGTATCAAGCTGTACATACTGTGTGTGTGCACAGGAAAATGGAGTTTAAAACAAAGACTTATTTAATCCCTTTGAAAGGCTCCTGTGAGGCAGAAAGCCCCTTGTGAATATCAAAAGGTACTACATCAGAGTAATCTTTTGTTAAAGCCTGGTAATGTTACAAAAGCCATTTGAATCTGAGATGAACTATTTTTAGAGGCAAGCTTTCATTATCTTTCATACTCTTGAGTGTCTTTTAAACCTCTCTGACAACCTTAGAAAAGCAAATTCTTGGAAAATGGTAGAATAAGCTCTTTACCTAGCGGTATGTTGAATAAGCAATCACAAGGTTTCTTTTTTGGGGAAAAAAAAAAGACCTTGCCATCAGTAAGAGGATAACTCTGGCCTGTATCTACTTATACCTCCTGCTATCTTTTTAAAAGAATATTTTTTCAAGATATTATGTACCTCCTGCTGCCTTGAACAGCATCAGTTACATTTTGCTTCATATGTGTGGCCACAAGTGTCAAAGATGTTAATGTCTGAAAACACCCTAAACAGGTCTTACTAAATCGGCTCTCTAGCCCAATATCATATTGTAAACAGTAGTAAACTATCCTCAGCAGTATTTTTGACTGAAGTATAGATTTTGGCCTTTCTCTAGCCAACTATGGCTGATCTAAAAAAAAAAAAAAAATCTAAAGTCATATCTGCCAAATGAATGAATGAGAGGCTAGCAGGAAATCCAGAGCTGTAGACCTGGTGGGGAGTTTGGAAAAGCATCTCAGAAGAAAGCTCTATGGAATTACCTAAGTACTGTTCTATGAGAATCATGTGCTATTGCTCTGTATTCATTGTGCATCTGGCTTGACTCAAGGGAGACTTTATCTTTCAGCAAACCATTCAAAGAATTTTAAGGGAAGCAATTATTTACACAAGAAATAATAAAAATTCACAGGCTATCAAATTTTGCAGATTTTTTAAAAACAAAATTGCTTTACTGTTTATCTTTAAACTATATATTCCTAACTGTTGCCTAAGATTGAGATAGGGAAAGGATGAAAGAGAGAGACTTACTGTGCTCCCTACAACTATCTTTATCTGTCACTGTTTTATTGGTATTATTGAAGCAGCCACCAAAGTGCTAGGTAAGATTTAAGGGCAGATGATTCTGACTATTTTATTTTTGCCAACGTTCTCATCTTACTAACTGCAAGTTCTACAATTCAACTGTTTACAAATCTGGTGTAAATCTTTGCATAAATATACATTTTAAAGTTTTTTTCATGTGAGGATTTCCAAATAAATATAATTTGTAAGCATTTTTGGAGAAAACTATATTTTTGTGATTATTTTTATAGAATATATTTATTTCCATTAATGAATATTTTTGGTGTGTGAAGAAGTAGTCTGGAAACCATATCATACAACTGTGAAAATATAGATGTTGATGTGCATATGTATTCTGTATTCTCCAGTAAATTCAGCACATCTCAAATAAATATATTACTCTATTTTTTTTCACAGAGTAAATTTGTCATTATCTTCATTGAGAAGGAGGGGGATGCTTTTATTTGGCTTGGACTAAATTCTATGAATGTGGTGTTGTCTAAATATTTAATACTAGAATTAGGAGATGCTAGTGCTCATTCTGCAAGCCAAGGAATTATAAAAAACAACAACAGTGCTTTCTCTGTCCCCAAGTATATGATATTAACATCTGTTGTTGGACAAGTGATCATCATATAACTAGCTTTTAAATAAGGATAGAGTTGAAATTATCCAGCTTCTGTAAGTTTGAGATGAAATATTTTGATTTTGTAGTACTTATTGTAGATGACACAATGTTCCTCCCCTTTTCAGGGGAGAGGCAGATCCTATGAACATGTACAACATTTATCTTTTTGGAAAGTGAGAGAACAAATACAGGAACACTTAATCTTTTGGGCAATGGCTACAGGACATGAAGATAGCTTGACAATTGAGTAATACACTTTTTCTTCTCATGCTGTGGTAGGATCTGAGTAGAAAATAGGGTAGTGGCAGCTTACTTCATCTGCAACTGTGAATATTTACAGAATATAAGAATGGAAACTAGATTTGTAAAAAGCTTTCAGGGGGCTCAGAGAATGGACATGTGCTATCCTCCAGTCAAGATCTATAGAGACTCCTTAATGAGGCCAGTAAGTTTAATTGTTCCCCTTAATGTAGGCTGGAATGGGAATGTATGGGTGTGGACCTTAGAACAGCATGCTTGGCCACCTGACATGTTGCCCAACCAACAGGTCACAGATGCAGAAATGCACCATGCCTGTCACCTATCAGTTGGGTTATTTCCAAATATGTTTAACAATCTTCTGAAAGGATAATAAGCCTGAGGACTGATCTCTCTCAAGAATATGTTAATCCTGTGCTTCCAGAAGTAAAATCAAACAAAACAGTCTAACATTAGTTGAAAAATAGGTCTAGCGCTCTTTCAAAAGAGCACTACTTCTGTGTACATAAGGAACAAAACTAAGACCTGATAAGCATTCTGGAAACTCATGTCATATATATTTGGTGTGATGATTGTGGCCCTTTAGCTATTAATTCAGAGACTCTTACTACAAGCCGCCGAAGGATATAAAAGAGTTCTTTATTAATACAAATGATCATTTCCAATGAAAAGACTACACTAAGAAACGCCCATGCAAACTGGCAGTTACATCATCCACTTTCACACCAGCACCTCCCAATGGAGAAGCCACTCTGTGACAGCCCCTCCCTACATTCTCACAGCTTCTATACCTTCTAGTAACAAATCGTCAGTAACAACCTGATAGTCCCATTCAAGCTGACCTTGGTGTCAGGCTGTTTGAATAAACAATTCTAATCAACATTCCTAACTGCCCTGCAGGCATGCCAAACTACTACATCAAAGCATTCCTAACAACCCTGCAGGTATACTAAACTAATTACTACACTCATAAACCAGCTGGCAGGATATTCCATCCTGACATTGGGCAGATGCCACTCTGAAAGAAAGATGCCTGGTCTCTCCTACAGCCCAAGCCAAAATAGTTATAGATTACACTGCCCAGAGATCAAGGGGGTGGAGAGTATGTCCCAGCAGCTGAAGGCAATCAATGGGAACTGATCAGATCTGACCAGATCATCAACCATATCATCTGTAAAGCATGTTAGATCATGACCATGACAAAAATTGTACTGGGAGAAGAAGGAAAGTATCACTTAAACTGAAACAGTTAAAGACAACTTTTACCTGTGGGCAGGGGACTGGACAACATAATGAGGACATTACAAAAGGAGTTAATAGTCTGTGTTCATGCCACAGTTAGGAGAAGATGAGGATTAGCCCAGGTTTAGTATTTTTCTCTGAGATCCTTGGCTTAGTTTTAGCTTCTGGGTCATTTTTTAATTCTTTTTTTATTGAAATGTTCTCTCTCCCTCTATTTCTCTCTCTTCCTGTTGTATTTCTATAACATTCATTGCATCATTTGTTACACTGGCTGATGATCCTTCCTCCTCTTTTTGCCTTTCCTATTCAAGTGTGTTTGGGCCTCATTGCTGTTCATGTGTTAGTGGAATTATGTGATGTTGTCAGGGCAATGTTGCCATATATATAAACAAAATTATACAAATATTAGATATGAAGAACAGGAAAAAATGGCATTCCAGAAGCAGCAAAGGAAACAACAGGGGATTGAACAATATTAAAACCATGTTCAGTGTTAATATTCTTCTCTACTTTTCTCTTTCTCTCTCTCCCTCTCTCTCTCTCTCTGTTTATATATGTGCATGTGTACACGCATATTTGAATAGTCTGTTTTCAAATGAAACTAAAAAATATTTAATGAAGCACACATTCAAGTGAGAGCTGTACATTCTTTTCTAATACCACCTATGTAATATATAAATCAAATAGAAACATATACAGTATGGTTTCTCCTAAACAACTTAATATGTAACCCCCACAGCACCGACATTAATGTCTGATACAATTACAGAATATATGAGCTGTATGGGAGAGATCATCTAGTCCAATGTACTGTAAATTAGGTGTGTCATTTGAGATAAGTATCATTTATTATGAGCAAAAAGCAACAGCTTAAATCAGAAAGAAAAAAAAAAAGTCAAAATGTTGAACTACCTAAAATGCAAAGTATAGGTAAACCAACCAGATTTAAGAGCTGCACAAACTAGAGATAACACTGAAATGAAGAATAAAGAAGCAAGTGATCTTGTTTCCCATGCTCAGGAGAGATCCAGTAAAGTATCTGAGAAAGAGGGAGGGAGGGAGGGAGAAAAGAAGAAGGAGGAGGGGGGAGGGCGAGGGCGAGGAGGGGGGAGGGGGAGGAGGTAGCAGCAGCAGCAGCAGGAGCTGCCACTTTGTACTGAGCTGAGCTATTGTTCTGTCCAGACCAATATTGCCTATATTATAAATGGTAGTGACTCTCTGAAGTTTGAAGCAGATGCTTTATTACCTACTATCCAATCTTTCATCATATATCCAGATACCAGGTATTGAACCTGGCACTATCTGTATGCAGGACATATGTTCTTCCACTGAATTGTGATATTTCTCAAACTGGAACAATGAGAAAAAGAGCTAGCATGAACCTCAATGTATTTTTAGCAAGTACACAATCAAGCACAATACAATTTTAGATCCAGTTAAGATATCATATATGATTTGCTTTGCTTTGCTTTTATTTCCAGATGATGATGATGATGATGATGATGATGATGATGATGATGATGATATTGTACTTTTCATTGGTAGAAATAATGTCAACAGCAAGAGTGATTGTAGCAGCAAATAAAAGAAACAACAGCACCAATGCAACAAAAAAGTCTTGATGGATAAATAAGCTTTCAACTGGTCCTGGAAGCCTGCAAGATGCAGGTCCAACTTCAATAAAACAGGAACATAATTTCTTAATAGGAGTCCCTGTACTGAGAATACCTCTTTTGAATTGCCACAGAGAGAATTATCTGGGCAGTGTAGCCCAAGTAAGACAGAATCTCCTAATTCTTAATTGATGGGCCAATACATAAAAGAGAGGATGATTCATCATGCATCCAGGTACTAAGACATATTGGTAATTAGATTGTCCACAAAAGTACCTTGAACTTGTATCTTAAACTTGGCTCAGGATCATATTGACAACACTGAACAAGTGTAACATGATCATGGTCAGCTCTCATTTTTTACTAAAGTGGCTGTGACTTTGCATCTTAGCTGTAGCTTCTGGTACAACCTCAGAAGTAAAAAGTTAGAGCAGCCCAACATTGAGGTTATCTACCTACCTACCTACCTAGTTCAGAAACTAGCTGACTCCAAAAAGATTCTGGGCAGTTTGCATTAAAAAAAAATGAGAACACTAAAAGATAAATAATAAAAAGAACATCTATGCATCCAAACTCACTTCCTCTAACAAAAAACATCACCAACAGAACTCCACAAACACCCTGGAAAAACAGCCATTTTTTAAAAGATTTCGGGGACATCATCAAAGTGGGAGAAGCATGAATCTAGGGAATGTTACCAATTGATGAATCATGGTGTTCAGGCTATGCCTGTCACCCAGACTTGCCATTTGTTGATATAAAAATAGAAAACATAAAATCAGGATCACCAGGAGATGTAGTTTGCTATAAATTGCAGGCAGGAGGCATTAGTGGACAACAGAGCTGGAATTCCTTTGTAGGAATGGATAATGTTCCCAGTGTGCCACTCTATGTGTATGTGTGCATATGTGTGTATAGTATTCAATGAAATTTAGAAAGGAATATCATAAGCACTTCACTCCAATACCTTGCCCCTCAAAGAAAGTGTAAGGGTTGAATCTGACTCTGATTCTGAGCAAGGGGAAATTGAAACTTATGTTAAACAGGTGAAAGGAATCAAAACCTATAGAGAGAAAAAAGAGGAAACTGAAACTGGGGATGATTCAGCAGAGTGGGAGAATCCTGAGCAGCTGATTGGTCCAAAACTGGGAGCGGGTATGAATCCGCCAATCAGTGCAAAGGAGAGGCGAGCTGAGAAGCGCGCCAAGCAGAAAGAAGCCCGATTGGTCCCTGAGGAGAAAAGGTGCAAAGGGAACAGGATAAAAAGGTGCCAGCGCAAGGAAACAGCCGCCGGAGACAACCGTTCCACTGAGCTAACAGCTTCTTCAGCAGAAGTTGAGCCGGAACTGTCTTCAGAAGCCTGCCCTGTAGCTGCCACAGAATCAGATCTAGTGCCTTTCACCAATTTGGAATTGCCTTCATTGCATTCTTCTCAAACTGAGCCTCGTCCTGTCCCTTCACCTCGAGATTCAGTCAAGTTTTGTCTTGCTGCCTTGCCACGCCTTGCCATGCCTTGAAGCCGAGCCCTACCTCACTATTTCTGACAAGCCTTGCCTTGCCATTCCAGCCAAGTCCAGTTGTGTCATTTAAACCAAGCCTTGTCCTGTTGCTTCAACTCAGTCTTGCCTTGCCATTTCAGCTGAGTCTAATCTTGTCACTCCAGCCAAGCCTCATCTTGCCATTCCAGTTGAGTCTTGCCTTGTCTCCATATCCAAGTCTTGCCTTGCCTCCCTGCTGCGCCTTTCAGTCGAGCCTTGTCCTGTCACCTTGCACTGCACTTCAGCCAAGTCCTGCCCTGTCACCTCATCTCCGGCTTTTGCTGAGTCTCATTCTCCCTTCTTGCTGCATGCTCTAGCTACACCTTGCCTTGCTGCTTTGTTGCAAGAATTAGCCGAGTTCTGCCTTGCCGTATTGCCACAAACTCCCTCCATACATTGCCTTGTGGCTTCAACACAATATTTAGCCAAGCCTAGTCTTTCAGCAATGCCTTGTTCTTCTATCAGCCCAGGTGGGTTGGTAGAACTGCATTTGTCTAATTGACAGACTTTTATTCAATGTAAATAGTTTTAATTGTAAATAAAGGATTGCCTCAAAAAACCTTCCTGGCTGTCTTCTAGTCCAAACAGGACATAAAGTTATCTCAGTAAGTGAGTACAAAAATGGCATAACCTATTGTCTCCAGAAACAAATATATTCAGGGGAATCAACAGGATACAGTCAATTTTCTTGAATGACTGGGATAAATCATCTATTGGCTTGATGGGGTAACAGAATTAAAAGATATTTTTCAAAATCCATATTGTATCATATATCAAAGTGACTCTGTTCCAGCTGTTATGTTATAACTTTATTCTCTTTTCTCTACAAGCACTTTATATTTTGTCCAGAGCTCTTCTTCCAGCCAGAAATTTATACTATTTACAGAGTAGTCTCACTCATTCTCTTCAGCAGCCTTTGGGGAATCTTTCCAAATTTCAGTGTCAGAATTATGCCTTGTATCTTAAAAAAATATTTGAAAGAAAGGAGAAGAACAATCAAAGTGGGTGGAACAGGGAAAGGCTTGAAGTTTAATGAAGAGTTTCAATTACCTTCTGTTTCTTTTGCTGGAGTGACTTCTGTGCTCATTGCTGTCATTTGACTGAAATTCTGGAATAGCTGATCATCATCACCATCATCATCATCTTCATCATCACCATCATCATCCTTTTCCTTAAAAATAATCACATGTTGGCAGTTTTAGTGAAACCATAAATGTCAAAAGCTAACCCAAAGTTCTTAAATATCTGATTTCCTCCCCCACATTAATCTGAAATAGTGCAGATACTGACCATAGAAAATAAATGCTTAATAGAACTCCAGTGAAAGATATTGGATAAATATTACATATTGGTAGGACTGTGATAGGAAGTTTTTATTATGTATAACCAAACTGAGTAAAAGAGAGGGAGTGGAACATGATAGAAAAACACAAGGCCTGAAATAATTGATTGATTAATTATATGCCATCAGATTGGGGTCAACTCTTAGAGTTTCTTCATGACAATCTGTCCCCAACCTGGTCCTTCAGGTCTTCCAATGATGTACTCACCACCACTGTTAAGTCCATCTACCATGCTCTGGTCATCCTCTTATCTCTTCCTTTCCATCTTTCCCAGCATTATAGATTTCTCCAAGAAGATAGCTCTCTAGAGACCTAGAATTATGTCTGTCTGTGTATGTATGTATGTATGTATGTATGTATGTATGTATGTATGTTCAAGCCTGCTTCTGACTCCAAAAATGAAACTTATCCAGAGTCAGAAGGGGAAAATGAAACTGTACAGGAAGGACTTGAAGAATCAAAACTAAGAAGTGACTCAGTAGAGTGGGAGATATCACAGATGCTGATTAGACAAACTCCAGAGGGAGATTTGAAGCCTCCAATCAGTGCTCAAGGGAGGAGAGGAGAGAAGCACATAAAAGAGAAAGAAGTCTGATTGGCTGCTAAAGGAAAATGGCATGAAAAGGAGCAAATAAAAAAGGCAGGCGTGACAAGGGCAAGCTGCCAGAGACAACCAATCCTTTGAGTTCACAGTACCTGCAGAAGAATCCTTACCAGCATCAGAAGCCTTGCCTGTAGCCAGCGTGGAACCAGTGCCAGAGCCTTCTACCTTTGCGGAACCTCCGTCTGCATGGGTTGCTCCAGCAGAGCCTCTTTCTGCTGTCCCTGCTTCGCTCCAGCACAATCTGGGTGTGCCTCCAGATCTCAGCTGTGCCAGAACATTCCAGTCCAGTCCAGCCTTGTCTCCAGAGCTGAGCCTTGCCAGAACATTCCAGCCCAGTCAAGTCTTGTCTCCAGAACCAAGCCTTGCCTAGATACTTCAGCCCAGCCTTGTCTAGCCTCCATGTTCCAGCCTGATCCAGCTGCGTGCCAGGGTGCAAATCTGAGTGTTCAGACTCTCCTTTGCACACACTCTAGCTCCTTCCAGTCTTGCTGCTTCAGTTGGAGGATTGGCTGAGTTCTGCCTCACTGTCTTGCCACGGTCTGACCCTGCAGTGCTGCCTGAATGTCCCTTGCCACCTGGGTGGACTCGATTGATTTATAAAGTCTAATCTGTTGCAAGAACTTTTGCTATTGTAAATAGTTAATTCAATAAAGAAAAATATTAGTAAATCTGCCTGGTCACCTCATAGTCTGAACAGGATACATACATATATACATATATATATATACATATATAAATTTGTTCCATCGTGTCCGGTTCTTGGAGACTGGAGACTGCCTCGACAAGACCCTGTAGTTTTCTTGGCAAGGTTTTTTGGAAGTGGTTTTCCATTGCCTTTTTTCTGAGATAAAGTGACTGGCCCAAGACCACCCAGCTGGCTTCGTGCCAAAGGTGGCACTACAGTTTCCTGGTTTCTAGCCCAGTGCCTTAACCACTATAACAAACTGGCTTTTATCTGTATAATAATTGAATGTTAAAGTTCTAGGTCCAATTTCTGAAGAAGAATCAATATAGCAAGAATGTTCTGTTGCTTTTTTTTTTTTAACAGAACTATACAAGGGTTATATGCATCTGCATATATGCAATGGTATAAAAATGACATCAAACAACAGGTTTACCATCACTCAAAGTTGCTTTTTCTGTCTGTGCTTTTTTTAGTCTATAAGCTCATATAAGTAACATGAGACAAGCACTCAACTGATTTAATGAATGTTTCCATTTCAAAAAGCAAATTTACAATTCCATGTTTTTAAACTTGAAATGGGGAGTAATAGAATACAATACAAAGTAATCTTCAAGGTCAATAATGGAACATGATAGGAGAAATCTATTCATGCCTAAGAGCAAATGGGCAGTTACACAGAATCAGTCAAGAAAGAAACAGATTTCCAGACCATGTTCAGAATATTACTTTGATAACAAATTCATGATTTTTGTTATTCCAACAATCCATTCCCTGCATGCTAACTTCTCACATTCTAACATAATCAACATTCACAATCTTTGAATTTGTCAAAATATTCCTGCTCCCTAAAAAATGATCACTTAGACTAGAATCACATCACACACTAAGCCATGTTAGTTTAGCCATAGTTTGTTGTATAAAAGACAGTTTGATAGGCTTGCACAATATGCTAATCCATAAACCATAGCTTGCAAAACACCATGAGAGAGTTGTACAACATCCTGAGCCAAAACCAAATAAATTGTGTTATAGATTAGTATGAAGATTTCCTTCATCATTTGCCTTGCATATACTTTTTCAAAACAGGATTTCCCCATCACACCATTAATTTTATCCCATCCATTAAAATCACTCTCTGTTTTCCATTAATCCATCACATAATTACAGACATCCTGAATAGTGCATCTGAGGGCACACAGAATGGGGACACTTGGAAGAAAAGGAAAGCATGATATAAGAACAAACAAAAGAGGAGGGTAAAAAGGCACCAGCAAGCAAATTTGGGTGACTTCATGGGGAAAAGGAGGACTAATGTGGTAGGGGAAAATGAGAACAAGCTGCAGTGGGTACAAGGCACATGAATTGCTTCAGTTGGAAGAACAGGACTTGGGCTGTAGAGACATAGGAAATTGGCAGAAAGGAGAAGCGGGGAGTTCCTTGGCAATAGAATCATGAGAGATTGGGGTGGGGTCATACTTGACCTTCTTGGAGGTTGTTCTTGATCCTGGGGTTGGGGACTGTGTGTGACCTGCAGGTTGAGCTTAATTAATTAATTAATTTTATTTTATTTATTAATCAAATTTATCGCTGCCCATCTCCCAAAAGGGACTCTTTAATTTAATTGAGCTTCTAATCCAACCTCCTCTTTTGCATATTATTTTTTTGGGGGGGTACATACAGCATTTTGATTTTTTTTTAATCCAGTGACATTGACATACTTTACTCTGTAATTACCCAGAATTCTGAGGGACAAACCAATGATATGTAAAAATTGTACTGTACATTTATCACATATAAACAAGTCCTGTAATTTAAAAAAAATGGTAGACTATTAAAAAAAAAGACTGGTTTCAATTGGTTTGTTGCTTGTTTTTTTCTTCTAATAAAAGAGATATGGAGTGATTTTTTTAAAAAAAATACAAACGGAGAAAGATTTGACTTCTGATACACAGAGGAATATAGTATACATAGATGTTTCATCTGTATCAGGCTAAAATTCATAATTAATTGGGGGAACAGAAACAGAAACATAGCAGAATAATATAAATGCTATATACAGTGTATTTTAATTGAAGTCTGATGCAGTACCATTTCAAAAGCTCTGTTCCATTTGATTTCTCTATATGTCTTGTTCAGCTGCAAAATATGGTTCTTGGTGCATCCATCATGTTACTTTTTATACATTTAACCTACGTACCTTGGTGGAGATTTCTTTTGTCCACTCCTTTTATGTTTCAATTTATGTATTTCTGAGAATAGAATCTGTGTAGTGCATTTACTGGTCACGGCCTGTCTAGGCAATGTGCTGTTCATAGTGGTATAATCTCTCAGTATGGTGCCATTCATTGTTGGTGAATTTTGCAGAGATACTATTTCATCAAGGACCATGTCAATGCATAGCTTCAGGGAAGCTTAACTTTACAAATGTATCATTGATTTTGTTTCTAAACCACATGCTGTCAAGCTTCAATGAGTAGACAAATTTATGCTTATTGTCAAAGGCTGGGCAATAAGCATTGTATTAAACCTATTGATTTCAGCTGCATTTATTGAGTTTCAGACAACATTATAGTAAAATAAATAACTGTATTTTATCTGTAACCAGTGCTACGCCAAATATTATTTAATTTCATTTTTCAAACTAGACTAAAATAAAATAGCCTATTTGAGTTGAGTAAAAATTCCTTCTGTAAAATACTATGTATACATGTAATGTATTTCACTTACATTTTTCCCCTTGTAGTTGCTTGCCTCCATTCCTGAATTGATCATACATGATTATTAAATTAAATTAAATAGGAATATTTAATCCGACATATTTTTTTAAAAATCAAATGACATGTGAATCAGGATTTTGGTCCATGGGGGAAGGTAGGTGTCAGAATCTGCAAGGTGGCAGGCCTGACATTGAGTGAGTATCCACTCTTTTTCTTTACATACAACACAAATACAAAACAGGGAGGGGCTTTTATCACCATGCTGCACCAGCCATCTTGCTGTTTTCATGCTAGGTATTTCTCCTGATAATATGCACCTCTTCGTCCTTGATCACGGAACTACTCTTAGTAGGAGAGAATTTCATCCATACAGAGGAACTGACAGGAATAAAACCTTCTACTTGTATGGAGCCCTTTATACTCAGAGTCCTGCTGCATCAGCTATTCTTTTACAATGACCAATAACAAGAGCTCTTTGAGCAGTGCAGATTCAATTAACCTATGCTGTAAAAAAGGTAAATACAGAGGACAATATAAAAACAGTGTAAGGCTAGAGTTACCAGATGTCTGGCAAAAGGAGGACATGCCCTCCTTTTTGTCTTCATGTCCTCCATCTGGCAGGCATAGCCTTAAAATCAAATATTGTCCAGCTTTTTGAGCATCTCAAGCTGTCTCTTCCAGGGCAGCTTTTTCTTCATGGCACAGAGCTTCCGTAATACAGGAAGTTCTCAGTTAACAATGACAATTGAGACCGGAGTTGCCATCACTAAGTGACATGGTCATAAAGTGTGTGTCATGTGACCATGCCACTTAGCAACAGCAGTTCCAGCAGTCCCAGTTGCCATTGTTAAGCAAGGACTGTGTGGGTCATTAAGCAAGGATCTCACATGACCGTGATTTCCAAATTCCTGCCCACTTCCCGATTGACTTTGCTTTTGGGAAGCTGGCAGGGAACATCAGAAATTTCAATCATGTGAGTGTGGCTGAGCACTCGGATGATGATCATGTGACCATGGGGACACTGAAAGCTTCGAGAAAGAAATGGAATTCCTGTAGCCAGGATGGGCTGCTCATGGCTTCCATACACTCCTAAGCACCCTATATGTTACTATCTCAGCATCCCAAGATGGCATCTCTGAAATTCAGTGTTAAAATGTTTTCAAAAGTGTAATTCTGGGCTGATAGTGGGGTCGAGAAATTAAGAATGGGAATAGTAGTCATTACGGTGTCACCTGCTCTACAATTAAATAATAAATGAAAGAGGTTGAATTCTGGACCTGACACTCAACATCAGAAGGCCCAAAACCAGCCAGAAAAGAGAATAGTTGCCTGATAATTCCCCCCCCCCAATCTTCCTGTTAATTTCATAACACAATACCTCTCTATATCTAAAACCATACTAATAAGAGCATCCTCACTCTCCCCAAGGCACATAACAATTCCTTAGGGTCAATTATTATTTCTATTACTGTTGCTGTGGTTTGCTTGTGGCTGAAGAAATTAGGCCATCCAGCCCCTGCTTGATTCAAAGATGTGAAGTTGCCAGTAACTTGGGGAAGGGGAGAGCACTCCTCACCCAAATAATTCCTTCAACCAGTTGTACCTCTCCTTGCAGTGGCAGAGCTGGAACAACTAAGCCAGATAGAACAACAGTCTTAATCAAGGTTTCTTCCATACATGGCCAAATCCAATTTGGCCTATTGCTGAAACCGCTAAGCAATTGTTGTTATTGATGCTGCTGTGTGCTACAGCCTTGCTTCCTCTATCTAGTCCCTGTCTTTACTATACCCTTCTTTCCCCCCCTCCCTTGAACAATATATGTTTCCCTCATTCACTCAGCAGCCGAGATAGAATGCTACCAAGTATAGGAGTAGAAAGGCTGCCTAGCATGGCTTTTGGAATGGCAGTTTTTATTGCTGGAAATAAATGTTTCTCCTCTAAGCTGACAGGGCCTCACTTCTCTGTTGATAAGGTGGCAAAAATATAGCCAACCTCACTTATTCCAGCACTAGTCATCTTGTAGGAACTGAGTGAATAGCCAGTGAAAATAATGTTGAGTATGCAAAAGCACTTTCTTCAATTAACAATGTCCAGGTCCCATATGTCATTTTGTTCACACTCTATCTTGGGTTCTGGCAGAAGGCTCAAGCTGATTTTTTTTTTTTTTTCCTGTCAGAAATCACAGGGCTAGACTTAGAAAATCCTTCTGTGGAAGTGCCATCTTCATGTAACAACATTTACTTCAGAAATGAAATATATTGCATTAATCTTTCTGTGATGTAGCACCCAAATTTGTTGCTGAGTGTCAAAAGCCAGCTCAGCATCTGTTGTAAAACTGCTCAACTCATTAGTCATGAACCTGGGAAATATGCAGAGTACACAATAGGGACGTCTGAGAATTCATAATCATGTAGGTCAAACAGAATTCTTGCCTTGTCTTACCAAGGGAGTTAGTGTAACTTTTTTTTCTTAAAAAAAAAAGCATGCTGACATTTCATGGCTAAATCTGATTTATAAGCATTGGAAAAATCCCCTAGGAACATTCTGAAAGAATAACTGATTTGCTGTAAAACTATTCTAATATCTTTCAAAACACAGATGTTTGTTTCTTCTTGGATAATGATACACAATAGTAGACAGAAAGTGCAATGAAAAATATGTGGCAATAGTATAATATTGGTGTGGATTCAACAATCCAATTTTTTTCCTGAGTTGTTGAAAGGTGGGGCATTATAGAAAAGTATAAAAACTTTGAAAAGGAGATAGAGCAGGAATCATCAACATAGAGCCTGCAAGCAATCAAATCAAGTGTGTTTGTGTGTGTTATTTGTATGCATGTTTGTGTCCAAAATGCTATGAAATTTCAGTGTCCCCAAAATCTTGTCCTAACTCCTGGAATAGTAGCAATATGGGTCTTGAAATAAATGTAATTAACTCTAGCTCCTGGGTAGTACTTTTGGACACAGTCAATTGCTACACTTCAAAGAAAACTGTGAAGTGAAAAACAATTTTACATCCATTCACAGTCACAGTGAGAGGAAAGATTGTCTAAGTGTGCAAAGCACCTTTGCATACAGAATTCATAAAAAAGAATTGCAGCCATCCTGGGACCTTCTAGCAACCAGGCACTGTCTCTATCCTTTCATGAATGATAATTGCCATTTTGTTAGTTGAAAAACTTTTAAGTAAAGTTATTTTATCCAAATATGTGGCAGCCTGATAAACATTTAATGAGTCATTGAATATAGTTCAAATTAGAAAGATGGACAGCAGCTTAAAACAGATACTTTCATTTCAGAGTCTTGTACATTTATCTATTGGAAGGCATGGTTCAATGACAATTGGAAATGTTCTAATTCTATGGCAGGTTAATAGGCTCTTTAGAACACTAGACCAGTTTTCATTCTGGCTTATATCTTTCCCTCTCTTGTATCTAGTTAGGCTGAATGAAAAATGGCTTCAAGGACAACCATTCTTAGCTTCTGACACTGATAAGTCCCATCCACCCAACTGTATGCTTGCAGTTTATTACAGAAGAAAAAGAACTCTAGAACATTGGCAACATGATACAGATTTCCTTCAAAGCTGTACTTTTGAAAGGACATGGGCATCCTGTTAAAGAAAACTCTGTCCTCAAGTTACTTCCAGGACTTCCACAAACAATCATTTTGACCACAAAGTGACATCAACAAGCTTAAGAACATTTGATAAAGAATGCTAAAGTGAGTTGCCATATTCTAAGGCTATGCAGTAGGTTTGTATTTTAACACAGCCTGGAAGACATGTGGCACATCACTTCATTAAAAAAATCATTATTTACAGGATTTTTTGTTGTTTATTTTAAAACAAACAGTGGCTTAACACCACATTAGGAAAAATATAATAAGAAACCAAAATCAAACAAAATAACAATAAGCATGTATGAGCAATTGTTTGTTTTTATTTTTTAACAAAACAGCTTGGGAGTATATATAAATACATTTATAACTGTAGATTACTGTAGATTCAAAGTTTTAAACATTCATATTCAATCTTTTGGTACAAGTATCTGTGTAAGGTATTAATATAGACAGAAATAATCTGTTAGGAAATTTTTGAGACTCCTTGTTCTTTGTGTATTTCAGCCAGTGCTATTTCCTACATATTTAACTGCAACTGACCCAAATAAAAATGTACTTTAATTTTCCAGCATTTTGTTATGGTAACTAAATCACAGTTCTTACCTCCTTAGAAACTACATTTGCTGGATCAGAGATCTAATAAATTGCTTTTCTGTAAGTGGCAGCTTAAATATGTAACTGCTGTTCTCTGCTGTAGAAGATTCACTAATTTTATCAGAGTTCTTTCATTTCCTTTTCAGTTCCTAAAGATTTGAAGCAGGAAATTTGCTTTATATTTATTTTGAGCAACACTGTAGGACCTTTTTGTCTCCCAGATCAAGCCACCCAAACAACTTCAGCCTCTAATTTGCTTCTGAAAAGCCTTGCAAAAATATTGTTTCCATGCAACTCCCATTAATTTAGTAGGGCTTAATTTGACGATGTGATAGGATTTTCCAGAATCTATGGTGAAAATACAGTGAATACTTGCATGCCATGTTTGTTAGACTTATCACAAAAGATTAGTATATTGTATGATGCTTCTGACTCGCATCAGAAGTTATGTGTTTACCTCAGCAAACTGTTCAGGTTTCCACAGCTGCAGGATGTTGCTTATACATTTTGCTTTGCCAGGATAATATTTCATCGTAGCTATTCTAGTCATGATCTGTTTTGCTTCACAGTTTTCTTAAAGAAAGGCTGTTCAGCTTTGAAATTCTCTCTCACAAAATAGATCCACCAGGAATATCTCATTAGAGGCTAGTATGGCCCTGGCAGTCATTATGTACAGATACAGCAGTTTCACTGTAGAGTAATTCATTCCCATGTTGGTAACATTTGAAGTATAAGTTCATGTAGAAGGACCTTAAACTGCAGCTCCCATCCATGTAAACCAAATTCCTTCAACTGCAGGCGCACACATACTTGTTGGAGTTTCTAGTACCCAAGGAAGATTATAATAATAATAATAACAACAACAACAACCCTTTTTCTAGGGCTACTATAGACAACATCTGGTAAGATGGCAGAGAGAGTGGGGACCATGAACAGGCTGTCCTTGTGATTATATGCTGTAGCATCTTGTGGGATGTTTTGGGGTGGCACTTACCTGGGTGGAAGCTGGACATTTTTGGACATGCTCGGGCTATTTTTGGACTTGTTTGGGCTGGAGGAATGGGCCAGATGATGGGCCACACTGGAGGAGAGGGCCATGCTTGCTGTTTTGCTGTGCTGGCTGTGCCTGCCACACTGATCACGCTTGCCATGCCTGTGGACCTGGCAGCGTTTTTTTGGATTTGGTGGCAGTTGTTTGGAGTGGTTCGGGCTGCTCCTGGAGGACTGGTTTGGGATGTCCCCTGGAGAAGCTGGCTGAGAGCAGGCCAGAGGATAAGCCACACCAGAGGATTGGCTGCATTTGTTCTCCTGCCGCACCAGCTATGCCTGCCATATTGGCTGTGCTTGCTGTGCTTGCTACACTGCTGCACTTATGGACCTCGCAACAGCTGTGGAGATGGCCCCTTCATGCAGCATTTGTCTTTTTCTGCTGGCACCTCTCCCTTTGTGGATTTTCTCCCTGGGGAGGATTTTGTCAGCGGCTGCCTTGGAGTGATGGTTAGGCCGATGTTTTCTGGCCAGCGACTGGTGGAGTACTGGACATTGCCTGCAGCTGGTTGGCACCACTGGGGGACTCTGTGTGTCTCTGATGATTGTTGCTGGATCCCTGGAGGTACTGGCAGTGGCCAGGTGGGTTTGGGATTACAATAGAGTGGCAGGCTACTGTGACCTCCCTCCATGACAGAGGCCATTTTGCCTTCTCTCCTTGTAGCCCTGGGGAGGAAGAAAACAATACAGTAAATGTTGATTTTGTTGTTGTGACTTCCATCTGATGGTTAAGTGATTGTTGGACTGTGGGTTTCCCACTGGGAATGAGGACTGATTCCCCCCCGCTGGGTGAGAGCCAGAGGAGGAACTGATGGGGGTGAATGGAAGGGAGCCCTCTACCAGCTGGTGGGAGCAGCAGGGGAGGGGTGCCTGTGAATGGTAGTGTTTAAGTGTGTTGTGGTAGAATGAGGAGGTAGTTGCTAGCTACCTCAGTGGTGCTGAGAGCTAATTAAGGTAAAGTGCCTCAGGGTGCCTGACCTCCCCTCCTGGGGATGCTTGGAGAGGACAGGGGGAGGTGCTTGGCCCTGGGAATTGGGGGACCTGGATTTGCCTGTATCTAGTGAGGGGCTGCCATTGGGGGGATGGGTGCAGGCCAAAGTATTATGGTGGTGATGGGCATGGGGAGATATGGTAGGAGACAGGGAGTAGGCTGCTCCCGGGAAAACAGAGCTATTGTCTTATACTGGTTTCACATTCCAGCTCCTTGGTCTTAGTCCCAGTACCCTGTCAACAGACCTTCAGAGGCCCTGGGTTTTGGCTGCTGCTTCTAAATGCCAGGTCGGTCTGTAAAAAGGCCTCCCTGATTAGTGATTTAATCATTGATGAGAAAGCTGACCTGGCATGTGTTACCGAGACCTAGTTGGGTCTGGAAGTGGGGCGTAGTCCTTTCAGAGATATGTCATCTTTGGCGCTAGATGGGGTTGCACTGCTGCAGACAGACCCAGTGAGCAATCTGAGGGTCCTCTTGGACACACAACGCCTGCTGAAAGAGCAGGTGGCAGTCATGGCTAGGATAGGGATAGCTTTGTGTTGTGTGCCAGCTGTGCCTGTTCCTAGTTCAGGGGGCTCTGCTCACAGTCACTCATGCCCTAGTCACCTCCCATTTGGATTACTGTAATGCTCTCTACATGGGGATGCTCTTGAAGAGTATCCAGAAGCTTCAGCTGGTGCAGAATGCAGTGGCATGGGCAGTTAGAGTATGTGTGCCTCTAGCACATGTTATACCTCTGCTCAATGAGCTACATTGATTGCCAGTTTGCTTCCAGGTCCAGTTCAAGGCATGGGGCCGGGTTGTCTGAACGACCACCTCTCCCTGAGGTGGCATGCTCCGGGTCCTGTCTGTTAGGGAACTACACTTGGTGGGTCCCAGGAGGCAGGCCTTCTCTGCTATGCACCTGCCTTATTGAACATTCTCCCCCCACCCTAAAGCGAGGTTCGCTCCATCCCTGTTAATGTTCTGGAAGTCCCTCAAGACCTGACTTATGTCATCAGACCTGGGGGTCCCAGAGGACCAGTGAGATCTTGAAGTGGCTCCATTACTGTGGTTAACATCTATGCTCTCTTGTGCCTTAAATATTTTTTTAATATATTTTTAATAATGACTGTTTTTATATGTTTATTGTTTTATTAATTGTTGTACACCACCCAGAATCACTTTTTGTGAGATGGGCACCATATAAATTTTATAAATAGATAAATAAATAATACCATTAAAAACAAACCTCTACTTAAAGAAAAGCCCTTAAAACACAGTTAACACGTAAGTAAAAAACACGCTAACAAAAGAACAAAAAGCACCCAACCATTTCAAAACCCAGTTAGGAGACAAAACATTAAACATGTTTTGTGTCTAACTGTTTGCATGCTGCTTGTAGGACAACAGAGAAAGAAGCCTTAATTCCCTGGGCAGAGTTCCGAAGCAGGCACTAAGAATGCATTCTCTCACATTCTCAGCAAACTTCACTTTTCTAATGATGGGACCAGTGAGGACCATCTCCTGAAGATCTTAATGTCCAAGCAGGCTCATGGAGAATAGGATCCTTTACATAGGCTTTTGGTGTGTCATCAAAGCCAACTTTTTACCAGGCCAAAACTATGATGAATTCCTTTGCTTTCATGGCTGCCATTACTGAAGATACCAATAAGAAGAGAAATAAGTGTGTATGTATTGATCATGTTTTGGCCCAGCATGACTCAAAAAAGAGGACAAAAGATTTTGTAAAAATGTTGAGAGACGTCTTTCTCCATAATCTAGATGTTACAGATAGAATGCCTTTATTCTCTTCTGTGTAGATCTTTCTTTAATCCTTTTTGAATACATAGATCATCCAGTCATTTTAACTACATACAGGTTAACCACCCTTTAATTTATCAATTTTTATTAATTGTCACTTTCTCTTTTGCATGTGCTTCTGTTTGTTCTTTGGATCTTAAAATGATCTTGTTTTAGAAAAGGAAAAGACATAGAAATCAACAATAGTTCCTTTTTTCCCCCTTCTCTTTTCAAATTAAAACTTCTCTTTTCAGGATGAAAGTAAATGGCATAATATATTATGTCCCTCCACCTCCTCCTCCCTGAGAACTAAGATTTCCCATTATGTGTTTAACTGTTACCAGTAAGATCAGTATAATTAGGAAGGGAAAATGATGAACTATTAAAAGTTGTTGTTGTTTATTCGTTTAGTCGCTTCCAAATCTTCGTGACTTCATGGACCAGCCCACGCCAGAGCTTCCTGTCGGTTGTCAACACCCCCAGCTCCCCCAGGGACGAGTCTGTCACCTCTAGAATATCATCCATCCACCTTGCCCTTGGTCGGCCCCTCTTCCTTTTGCCCTCCACGCTCCCTAGCATCAGCATCTTCTCCAGGGTGTCCTGTCTTCTCATTACGTGGCCAAAGTATTTCAGTTTTTCCTTTAATATCATTCCCTCAAGTGAGCAGTCTGGCTTTATTTCCTGGAGTGTGGACTGGTTTGATCTTCTTGCAGGCCAAGGCACTCTCAGAATTTTCCTCCAACACCACAGTTCAAAAGCATCTATCTTCCTTCGCTCAGCCTTCCTTATGGTCCAGCTCTCGCAGTCATAAGTTACTACGAGGAACATCATTGCCTTAAATATGCGGACCTTTGTTGTCAGTGTGATGTCTCTGCTCTTAACTATTTTATCGAGATTTGTCATTGCTCTTCTCCCAAGGATTAAGCGTCTTCTGATTTCCTGACTGCAGTCAGCATCTGCAGTAATCTTCGCACCTAGAAATACAAAGTCTTTCACTGCTTCTACGTTTTCTCTTTCTATTTGCGAGTTATCAATCAAGCTGGTTGCCATAATCTTGGTTTTTTTGAGGTTTAGCTGCAAGCCAGCTTTTGCACTTTCTTCTTTCACCTTCATAAGGCTCCTCAGTTCCTCTTCGCTTTCAGCCATCAAAGCGGTATCATCTGTATATCTGAGATTGTTAATGTTTCTTCCAGCAATTTTAACTCCAGTCTTGGATTCCTCAAGCCCAGCATGTCGCATGATGTGTTCTGCGTACAAGTTGAATAGGTAGGGTGAGAGTATACAGCCCTGCCGTACTCCTTTCCCAATCTTAAACCAGTCCGTTGTTCCATGGTCTGTTCTTACTGTTGCTACTTGGTCGTTATACAGATTCTTCAGGAGGCATACAAGATGACTTGGTATCCCCGTACCACTAAGAACTTGCCACAATTTGTTATGGTCCACATAGTCAAAGGCTTTAGAATAGTCAATAAAACAGAAATAGATGTTTTTTTCTGAAACTCCCTAGCTTTTTCCATTATCCAGCGGATATTGGCAATTTGGTCCCTAGTTCCTCTGCCTTTTCTAAACCCAGCTTGTACATCTGGCAGTTCTCGCTCCATGAATTGCTGAAGTCTACCTTGCAGGATCTTGAGCATTACCTTACTGGCATGTGAAATGAGTGCCACTGTTCGATAGTTTGAACATTCTTTAGTGTTTCCCTTTTTTGTTATGGGGATATAAGTTGATTTTTTCCAGTCTGATGGCCATTCTTGTGTTTTCCAAATTTGCTGGCATATAGCATGCATTACCTTGACAGCATCATCTTGAAAGATTTTGAACAGTTCACCTGGGATGCTGTTGTCTCCTGCTGCCTTGTTATTAGCAATGCTTCTTAAGGCCCATTCAACCTCACTCTTCAGGATGTCTGGCTCTAGCTCACTGACCACACCGTCAAAGCTATCCCCGATATTGTTATCCTTCCTATACAGGTCTTCTGTATATTCTTGCAATCTTTTCTTGATCTCTTCTTCTTCTGTTAGGTCCTTGCCATCTTTGTTTTTGACCATACCCATTTTTGCCTGGAATTTACCTCCGATGTTTCTAATTTTCTGGAAGAGGTCTCTTGTCCTTCCTATTCTATCATGTTCTTCCACTTCCACACATTGTTTTTTTAAAAATAATTCCTTATTTCTTCTGGCTAACCTCTGGAATTTTGCATTTAATTGGGCATGTCTCCCCCTATCACTGTTGCCTTTTGCTTTCATTCTTTCTTGGGCTACTTCTCGTGTCTCAGCAGACAGCTATTTTGCCTTCTTGATTTTCTCTTTCATTGGGATGTATTTTGTTGCCGCCTCCTGAACAATGTTGCAAACTTCTGTCCATAGTTCTTCCAGGACCCTATCTACTAAGTCCAGTCCCATAAATCGATTCTTCACCTCCACTGCATATTCCTTAGGAATATTAGTGAGCTCATATCTAGCTGATCTGTGGGTCTTCCCTAATCTCTTTCGTCTGATCCTAAATTGTGCAAGAAGAAGTTCGTGATCTGAACTACAGTCAACTCCAGGTCTTGTTTTTACTGACTGTATAGATGTCCGACACCTTTGACTGCAAAGGATGTAGTCAATCTGATTTCGGTGTTGTCCATCTGGGGAAGTCCATGTATAAAGCCGTCTCTTAGGTTGTTGGAAGAGAGTGTTTGTTATGCAGAGTGAGTTGTCTTGGCAAAATCTATCAGCCTATGTCCTGCTTCATTTGTGTACTCCCAGGCCATGCTTACCTGTAATTCCAGGTGTCAGTTGACTGCCCACCTTAGCATTCCAGTCTCCTGTGATGAAAATAACATCTCTTTTAGGCGTGTTGTCCAGTAGGTGCTGCAGATCCTCATAGAACTGCTCTACTTCAGCTTCTTCAGCATCTGTGGTTGGGGCGTATATTTGGATCACTGTGATGTTAGATGGCTTGCCCGGAATTCGAATTGAAATCATTCTGTTGTTTTTTGGATTGTATCGAAGCACTGCTTTAGCCACTTTACTATTAATTATGAAGGCTACTCCATTTCTTCTGTGGTCCTCTTGTCCACAGTAGTAGATCTGGTGGTCATTTGATGTGAAGTGGCCCATTCCAGTCCATTTCAGTTCACTGATGCCCAAAATGTCTACCTTTAATCTTGACATCTCACCAATAATCACATCCAATTTGCCCTGGCTCATAGATCTTACATTCCAGGTTCCAATGGTGCGTTGATCCTTAGAACATCGGATTCGCCGTTCACCACCAGCACTGTCGGCCGCTAGCCGTCCTTTCGGCTTTGAGCTAGCTGCGTCATCATGTCTGGGGCTAGTTGAACTCATCCTGTTCCTCCCCAGTAGCATTTTGACCATCTTCCAACCTGGGGGTCTCATCTTCCGATGGTATACCGACATATCTCTGGTTGTACTGATCCATTTAGTTTTCACGGCAAGAACACTGGGGTGGGTTGCCATTACCTTCCCCAGTGATCGCATTTAGTCTGACCTCTCTGTCATGACCTTCCCATCTTGGGTGGCCCTTCACGTTTTAGCTCATGGCATCATTGAGGTGCTCAAGTTCCAGCACCATGCCAAGGTAACTGTCATGAGTGAGGATGGCAGGACAGTAACGATCCTTTGCTGAAGTCTTAAAAGTAGCCACCAATATTTTAATTCCAAGATATTTACTGTATCAACTGCAAGATACTGACATCTGTGTAGAAGTCATTTTGAACATTTGAGGTTGTTAGTGGAGAAATGTATGAAATAGCTGTTCTAAACTGAATGGTGAGACTTTATGGGAAGTTCTCCCAAATGGCACATTACATCCATTGAAACAGATGTATTTTGGACCGGAAAATTGTTTAATTAACAGCAGTATACATAAACTTTAAGCTCATATTTTCTGTATCTGTTCTAGGTGCTGGCTATAGCAGGCCATGTATATTTTGCTGCCAGGACCTGTAATGGATGCAATATTTTGTTGGAGACAAGGCAGGCTCTGGAAGTTGGTCTAAACAGATTCTGAAATGACAGTTACATCTGCTTCTGTGTAAGTGTTGAGGCACCAAGTCAAATGATTTTTTCACGATTTGTCAGAACCATTAGGAGAGACATTTGGTTCCCAGAACAAACGATCATTAGTTTTATCATGTTTTGTGAATGCTCTAATCTCAGAACAGTTTGAGCAGGGTATTCTTACCTTTCCATTTTCTCTCCAACAGTAAAGTTCATCTAGACCCATTCAGCTTTGTGGTGAAGATTTCCTTGATCATGGGAAAACGGTATAGTCTGCCCTTGAGCATGATGCCCTTTTACAGGCATGTTTGAATGGCTGGAATATTTTAGCAAACTTTTGCAGCCCCATTAAGTTCCTGCACCAATGTCAGTTTAGAGCTTCTTTTCTTTTTGCATAGAATCTGACTGCATAGAATCTGAATTATTCTATTTTTTTAGTATTAATTTTTATTGAAGATATTTTTACAGAGTGAAAACAATACAAATTTAAAGAAGAAAAAGAGAAGTAAAGAAAAATGATAAGTAAATAAGAAATAAGAAATAAAAGACAAAAGAAAGAAAAAGAAAAGATATAAAGAAGCGGCTTCCAATCTTCTTTACAGCAGTTATAAATGCATTTATATCTTATCCTCTCTTTCTATAGTTATATCATGGCCTCCTTCTTTCCATATTCTACCCTTTCTAATCATCAAACCCATAAATCACAAGTCCATTTTTTTCCATTTTCAGCAAAAATATCCTTAAAATCCATTCCAGTCATTGACAAATGTAATTATTGTCTTTTCCTTAATCAAACAAGTCAATTTTGCCATCTCTGCAAATTCTGTCCTCTTTACCAACTGTTCATGCATTGCGGGTATTTCAGAGTTTTTCCATCTTTGTGCATATAATAATCTTGCTGCAGTTACCACATACAAAAACAGGTCTTTTCTAGTTATCTGTCCATTAGTCCCAGCAAAAAAAGGTTCTGGTTTCAGTTATATGCCAGTATTTAAAATTCTTTGTATTACTTTGTGTATTTGAACCCAAAACTTTCTAGCATTTTTACAAGTCCGCCAATCATGATCACATAGCCCTTCATGTTTTCTACATTTCCAACATAAATTCGAAGTATCTTTATACATTCTAGAAAGTTTTTCTGGTGTCATAAGAATCTGAATTATTTTAGCTGTGTTAGAATTCAGGGATACTTGAACACAAGACACAATTAAAACAGGAATTAATAGTGAAATATGAGCCTGCCTTAAAAGAGTCCAGAAATTAGAGGTATCATTACTTTACTTCTTGTAAGAAGAACTCAGTAGGGAAAGCTTGGAGAAAAGCCATATTTTTATTCACCTTTCATTTTCTACTGTTTATGTTGTCTTTCTCTTTTTTTCTCCTCTGCATATTTTTTTTTTCTTCTCTTTCCCCACACCACTTTTCCTCTCTTTCTTTTGGCCCCTTCTAGGAACAAAACGAGATCTGTTTAACCTACAGTATAAGTATCCAATATCAAACTGTGTAAATTAGGTGATAAAGACCGGTTAAATTGAGCATATTACATTGATATAAGTATACATATAATATACATACACATATAGTATACATGTAATCTAATTATGTCCTGGCATTATTAACACAGGAAATTATACTGGTGTAATTAAAGTTCCTATTCATGGGGGTGGGGGGGTAAATCAAGGTGCTGGTTGTTACACATGAGGTTCTGAATGTATATTTCCTTTCCAAATGCACAATTCAACGTATGAGTTCTAGTGTGCTACCAAATCCATAAACCACTTGTGAGGCTTCATTTTTTTTCAATGGTTTGAAAGCTGTGGCTTTTGCTTTTTATTGTTCTGTAGTTTTTTTAATGGATCTCAGTCAATGCTTTTGGAGATCTTCCAGAAAGAAAATGTATTCTTACTTTTAAAAAGAGAATAAATGAAAGAAAATAAATAGATCAGGAAAATTATCTCTATGCAAAAGCCATTTATCTTAAACCTTTTATTATAATTTGTGATTTATTTATTTTTTGTCTTTCCAGGGATGCTAAAGCATATTTTTCAATACTCTTATTACTGCTTCTAAATTAGCCCACTAAATAGTTACCTTCATTTTCAAACTAACCAGCCAAGAAGCTAATAATCTCTATTTCTATGCTAACTATAAAAGAGGGGAAGCTCTGTGTTCAACATTGAAAAAATGCTTCTGGTGAATAAACTGAAGGAAGAAATAAAGTGACTTATCCTACCTCCAGCAGCACATTGTACATCCTTCTACTGAGGCCAGCAGAGAAGTGTAGGCTGGTTGAAAAAGATGGAGTAATAAATTCACTTCCATTTACCTGCATAGAATGATTTTATTTTGCCTGCACTGATTTTTATAAATTACATAGCATTTATTAAAAGATTAGTGCTTCTTTTTAAAAAAAAATTCCCAGAGCAATTTATAGTAACAATACAATATATACTAAAAACAAGATTAAAACAGATTAAAAGCCAGGTAAAAAGAATACAAACAAAACAAACACAAACACAAGAAGCAAATGTGGGGGATAGATTAATGGCTGGAGAATGCAAACATAGACCTTATTAACACTGGGGCCTCTGATACCACAGAAGAGAAAAAAATCCATAGGACAGGCATCACCATAATAAAGTATCCACAGCAAACTACAATAACACAAAAATGATTGCATTTTACACAATAAATTAATCCCACAAATGAGTACTTGCATCAGGATGTCTGACACAAGTACATAAGTTGTAGAACTGGATGATTATACCATCATCCATACATATCATTTATCCCCCTTGCAGGTGCCCATGACTCCATCTCAGCTGGATTATATCTGGGCTTCAAAGACGACCACTAGATAGCAGCAAAGCCATCAGATTTTTGGAACCTAAATTGGGTAACCCTGATTTTAGCATCACTGCCAATTAGCATTCTGCAAACCATGGTGTGCAGATCAGGATCTTTCCCAGATGCTTATGGTTCCTGAGATATTAATCCAGTGGCCTGTTCCCACTTTTGTCTCTGGATGTCATCTTCACTGTCAAATTCAAGGTCATTTTTCTCTCAACTCAATTCTTACAGCTCACTGCATTCTGGCCAATTCTTTCAAGCCCCCTCTTGTGTTTTGAATTCTTCTGCAGGATGATAGCATTATTATGTTTATAGCTTTTTAACTTTTAACTTTTATAAGTCATATATCTACTGTTCTTTTTGTATATCATGCTATGTGGCTTTGATTGAATTTTGGATTTTTACTCCACCCTCCTTTTTCTTACATTTCTCTCTGCCTGCATTCTCTCAGTTCTGGTAGCACAAGTTATTCTATCCCAAATTTGCAAACTTTGGTCTCTACTTCAGGCAGCAATTATTTAGAGACTTCATCACACGTGACTTTCTTTGCTAAGAGAATTTTTATCTATCTTTTTTGTACCAGGCAAAACAAGTCAAACACTGCATGAGAGCTTGGCTAATAAGTAATGCTTGGGAGCCATGACCTGCTTTGTTTGGTTGCCTAGGAAACACAATAGTGGAAAACCTGGTCTCTCTTTTGATCTCTGTTTGCCCAGATGAGTTAGCAGCTTCAGTTATGGTTCTTTTGAAAGCGGAAAGCATCTTGATGCACCTTAAAGAACATGAAATTTATTATGACATAAGCTTTTATGGACCCCAGGCTACTTCTCTGGATGCATATGCAATCAGATATTCCATAATCAATAGAGTAACAAAGTACTTTCCATGACAGACACCACAAAATTCTTCATGGTGTATTCTACAACAGATAACATCATTGTGTCCTTCTCAAAAATACCGTTGGGATGTTCACTAATATAAACTTGCATGCACTGAAGTGCTGACTCGATTGTCATTCTGTTTACAATTCATTGCCATCTAACCTAAAGCTTTGAAAGATTTCCCTCCTCTAAGAACTGAGGGATATATTCTGTTATCTGAGGAGTATGCAGTGTGCATTCAGTGAAGTGATACAAGTCCACAAAATGCTACACTCAAAATAGATGTTTCCTAATATTAGAGAGGCCACCAGAGTCAATGGTTTCTAAATAAATTGTTTCTGATCTGTAACAAATTGAAGAAGAAAGATCTTCAAGCTGAGGTAAGAATCTGTGGCCTCAGGGTTGTATATGAGATGTATTCCCTTCTCCCAAGCCCTGTAAATATTTAGAGACAGAAGGGGAAGATTATATACACAATAAGGGGAATTATAATGTGAGAAGGTGGAATATTCCACCATTATAATTTCCCCAATTTCTTGGGCAGCAATAATGAAATGGTTTGCCATTGCCTTCTCCTAGTTTTAGCTTACAGCCCTGGTATTCCCTGGTGGTAGCCAGGATTGATTCTGCTCAACTTCTGAATCCAAGCATGGTTGGCCAAATGCTGCTTCTGCTCCAGTCTAAAATTACCTAGCTACACCAGTGAATCTTTATAAACTAGGATGACTAACACACTTATATTTCATATCAAAGTTGTATTTGACTTCTACAGTCAAAGATACTTCTTTATCCTCTTGCTGAACTCAGCTTCTCTCCTTTTTGTAGTTTTGTCTTGTATGAGTTCCTGCACCTGTCTGCGTATTTTTAATAATATGCTGCACTTATCTTTGTGTGTTCTGCTGTACTACTAGTTTTTGTAACAAAAACAATAAAAACTTTATGCCACTCTGAAAGAACTAAAACTTTCTTGGGCTACCACAATCATTAATTAAAGTTCCAAATAAGTGAAATTCATTCTACAGTATTTGTCCTTAGTAATAGAAATATTTAATTATACTCTTAATGTTATCAGTGTACTAAGTAGCTACAATTATTTAGAAAAAAAAATCATACATGTGAAAAAGAAATACTCAAAATACCTGATTACGAACTCTAGAAAGTGCCCATTTTCCTGCCAATTAGCATGATGTGTTTTACTCATCATGTACTTAATGAACTGTAAAGGTACACTGCATCAAGATGTTTTCCTATGAGAACTCTGCAACAGAACAGTTGTACCTTTTGCAACTCCCAATCAGTGCAATTTATCTTATGTGTGAGAAATTGCCAATGGGTTGCTGTCTAACATTAAAATATATGATCCCACATATATGACGGGGCACAAAAAAGCAGAGGGTAAATGCTTCCTACTTCCCTCACTCTTCACATCTATATAACCCACTAAATTTCAGAAAGTAAAGAAATCATAACATTCTTTCTGATTTCTTGATGGCTATGTTTTATTTACAGAGGGATCTCTAACAATTTTTTTCTACAAGGTTACTGGCCTGTATTCCATTGTATAGTTCTTTCAAATCATTATGATTTTTCCATGAACATTCCAGGATATAATTTGGTCAAGCTGGAATATGCACTTTAAATGCTTTATTGTTTCAATTGCACTGAATTCCTGGGTCTGGGTTTCTTCCAAACCTAGTTGTTACCTTTAAAATCCTAAATGATTATGATGTAGTGGGGAGCAAAGTTTGGAACTACCTCCTCCCAGGATGGGCCAGATGATATCATAGGAAACAAAGAAATCATCTCTACCCTTGCTTCAAAGTACCAAGCTATCCTAGAAGCAGCATTTAGCATCTACTTAAAATTTAATTTTGCTTGCCTTGTGCTTTTCTCAAAAGGGAACACCACAAACCCATTGTTGTGCCAGGCAGCCAATGTGTGAATTACGTTTTTTGGAGAACTCACTTTGCCTCTTCTGAGCTTTTGGGAGTTTAGTAAGATGTAAAGTAAGAAAAAAATTGGGAGGCTTACTTGCTCAAACATATACATGGATGTTTCCCTTCTATAATAATATATACTTAGGGGATTGTTTGATTGATTGATAAGTTTTATTGACCATCCAATACCAAGGGAATCTGGGCATGGTAAAAAAAAATATAAAATGTAAAAGCAAAGTAGTTCCATAATATATAATAACAATAACAACAAAAATACAACGTAAAGACAGTAAATTCAACAATTCTCTTGCTGATGGCTATATACAATCGACCTCACTATTTATCAGACGGCTATGACATTAGGGGCTACCCTTGCCTCATAGCAAAGGTTCCAAAGCCCCCAGAGAGAATGCCCACCATTGAGTCACTGCATGTGAGAATAGGAGAGACCTTGAGCAGGTACTCTCTGATCGTTTGGGTTGGGTGGCGTTAGCTACCTGGGAAAGGCAGTCTTAGATATCCAGGCCTCAAGATGCATAGGGGTTTATTAGTAGTGATCCACCTCTTGAATTGTACTTAGAAACGCACCAACAGCCAATGGAGCTCCTGCAGCACTGATATGACATGACTGTTCTGGGACTGCCGAGTAAGTAGGCTGAAATTTCCAGGTAGTCCTCAAGGGCAGGCCTATGTAATGTGAATTACAATAATTAGTTGTGAGATGAGCATGAGTAACCATACTTAGTAATTATTTTTTCAGTTATGGGCACACCAGCTGGAGTTGTGCAAATCCCTCATGGCTATAGCTTCTACTTGCTGTTCTAGAGGAATTATGATTCCAGGAGGACCTTTCTGGACCTCCTCTGTTTGTGGGGGTACAGCCGAGTTAAGAGTCAAACATAATGCAATCCTGGAACCAATAGATTTCTTAATTGACAACCACTCCATCTTGTTATAGTTGAATCTGAGCCTGTTTTTCCCCATCTAGGCCTTGACAGCTTCCAGGCACCAGGTCAGGACTTTTATTGTGCTTCTAATAACATTGGCATAAATTTGATGACACAACTACAGAGTCATTTACTGAATGAGCTGCACAAATATAACTTTCACTTTGATATGAACCATTAAAAAAACAACAACAACATTGGAATCAACTCAATTTAGTTGTCAGTCATCTGACTGGCCCCCAACCTTCATGATGCTGCAAACATTCTGAGGTGAATTCTTCATACCTGAAGTTGTATACCCAGATTAGTTTGGGTCAGCTATAGAACCAAAAGCAGATTTTCCTGTTTTTTGTTCTTCCAGAATAACATTTTCATGGAGTAAGGGGTGAGTTTAGTATAGTTCTGTACCAGTACACTGCAGCATGCAATAAAAATAGCTGATCAGACTCCTTTGAATACCAAATTATTTGGAATTGAAGGTGGATGTGCTTCCCCCTTTTTCACATGAAAGTTAGTATAAACTATTCAGAGACCTCAGCACATAAACTTTTATAATATCATGATAGATAGATAGATAGATAGATAGATAGATAGATAGATAGATAGATAGATAAATAAATAGTTATGAGAAAATGTTGTGCTGCAGCAGGCTTCTATGTTAAAGCATGGGTCGTACCTCAACTTCCAGAGTATTCAGACTGTGCTGACTGGAAATTCTAGAAGTTGAAACAGATAGAGAGATAGATAGATAGATAGATAGATAGATAGATAGATAGATAGATAGATAGATAGATAGATAGATAGATAGATAGATAGAATACAGGGTTGTATTTTAGAAAATACAGGCCTGTATTACAGAAAACCACAATCGGGACCAGCAACTCAGTCATTAAGCGAAGTGGTCGCTCAGTGAAAAATCACATCACCACAACTCTGTTATGATTTTACTTCAGCTTTCCTTTGTTTTACAGCATCAGAAGGATACAATCCCAAACAGTGGGTGAGCCCATACAATAGGGAAGATTTCCAGAACTTGCGTCATGAAGAAGCTGGGTAAAAGGGCAAAACTTATAGCCATTTTCCCTCACTCCCCTGTCCTTTAGGATAATTAGCAAGAAGAGGATTAATGTTTGTATTTACATTCATTGAAGAGGAAGGGATACAAGAGAGTAAGCAGGCACACAATGGGGCATACACATTGAAAGGAATGCGCTAGCACCAGCTGTTTGCATAGCAGGTTTGCTGCTGCAAGCTGTGACCAATTAGGAGGCAAACACAAGCCTTTACTGTGAAACTGATTAGGGTATAGTCAATTTCAGGCAGCAGCTGCCAAAGGCAGGATGGTTCTAATCAACTAATTACAGTCACAAGGCTGAGCTTGTTCACTTGCAGTTAGCACTTTTTAGGGATGTGCTGTATTGCGGAGAAAACCAGCTATGGAAGAAATAGATTGTTTAGGCAATCTCTCCACTCTGCGAGAGGGAGAAAAAAAAAGGGGGGGGTCAGGCACAGGACAACAGGTACTGACTGACTGTAATGGTGAACACATGACAGAGACAGATGCTGCAAAGGTTTTAAATGCAGGCATTGGTCGCAAAGTTACCACTTCATCACCATCATAACTGCGAATGGTTGTTGCTCGAGGCAGACTACCTGTAGTGTGTTTTCTGCTCTGCATTACTGGTAGTTTCTGGCTAGATGGAGGGGCAAGAGTGAGATCCTAAGTCACGTTTCTTTTATTACAAATTTTGAGGAAAGAGAACTTCAACAGAATTGGCACTTTTGTAGTTTGTGCATTGTCTCATCCAGTTCCAAAGTTCTACTCTATGAAACTCACATGTGTGAAAATAATGGCAGTGGTCAAAGTCATCCCAGCACATCTTCTCTTTTAAAAAGACTGGTAGAGACACATTCATTACAAAATGCAGGTAACTGGAAAAATAGAGATATTTGTGTTTGCTTAGAGTTAAGCCCCATTATGGGCAGAGCAGAGCAGCACGTAGTACAGCTAGGCACATTGTACAATAGAGATAAGAAATTGCTTAGTGCACATTGTTATAAAATGTAATACCCATGCTTATCTTACCATGATTTCATCTGTATCTGTATAAGGAGTTGCTTGATATCTGTCTTGTACCCAATAATCTGTTTGTAATTTGAGCCTCTTTGTTTCTATAAAGTAGATAGTACTTGTATTTGGCAATGGGAGCAGGTCTTTCACCTTGGGAATGTTATAAATGTTTCCTCTGAACACAGACCCTTACAAATAAACTATTTGGAGACTGAGTATTGGTTTTGTAGTCTTGAATGAGTAGACAGTGAACGGAGTTCAACCTTGTTGTAATATAGTTGGAGAAGGAGGTTGCAAGTTTTACCTGCAACATAACATAACCATGCCAATGAGATAGGTCTAGCCTTACTCTTAATTTTTATTTTGTTTTTCTTCTTTTTCCCTTGTGAATCCTGAGTATATAATAACTACATTCACTGGTGTGTAACAGCTTTATTTTATAACTGGGCCATAAAGGGCAGACAGCATTCTCTTCTTCAGGCAGACACTAAAATAATACAAAGCAGAAGCAGAATGAGGTATTGCTAGTTATTAGTTTACTATATTTGGTTGTGAATCAGTGCTGCAGCATAAAATACCAATAATATTTTGAGTTCTCGTTTTTTGTTTCTATCTTATTCATTGTCTACAGAAGCTAAGTAGGTGTTAAAGAGTTTGGATGAATACTTCAGTGTAATTTTATATAATTTCATGTTGCCATATAAATCTCTTTCATAGGTTCCTTTAGATGGAATTTTATGCAGCAGAAACCTTGTCACCAGAAGAGTTAATGTCTGCGTTAGCGTTTCTGCAATAGAAAAAAAAATCCCAAAGCTAAGTGGTGAAGGCCCACAGACAGCCTCAAACCTGGATTCTTCAACTCAGCATTCAACATTGGAGTTTTTAAATACTTGCGGTAGAGAAACCATTGCCAATGCTTACAAGGAACTGCTTATCCCTGCTTCTCTGGGTCCTGTTCAGTGGAGGTGTCTTAATGTCACTTCATTCACAACCACAACAGATTTTAAAAGCTGAGTCAAGGGGAAATGTTGTCACCAACCCTGAAAGGAGGATACCCACCATACGGGTCAAGAGAGGCTGGGTCTGGAATCAGTTCTTTGTGCTTGAAGAATATATGGGCTCCGAACCCCAGTACGTGGGAAAGGTAAATGCTTAATCTTCTAAAATTCTTTGCTGACTGACAGTGAAAACCTTTACCTGTCTATTCATAAGAAAGCCCTATTGCTTTCAGTGGGAGTTACTTCCAAGAAAACATTAAAAGATAGCCCTACAACAAGACAATGCTATACAAATTTACTCAAACTTGTTTCTGTGTTCAGCAATATTTATTCACAGGTATGAATGTGTAGGATTTCAACTAAAATGAACTAGGTCGTTGTTGACAGTTGTGTGCAGAAAGGAAAGGAAAGGAAAGGAAAGGAAAGGAAAGGAAAGGGCATTATATGCATCAATGAATCCCTGTGTGAACAGTACATTTAGGGATTCGTTGAAATATATAATTTGGCCAGGGATGCCTAAATTTTTGTATGTATCTATATTCCCACTGTGTCCAACTAGATTGCAGCACCTAACTGATCCTGGCTGATTTCAAAAAGCTAAGACAGATCTGGTCAGGACTTGGTTGGAAAATCATCAGGAAATCTCCAACCTATAGATTTGACTGGGAAGGTGAAATGTACAGTATATCGTCAAAAAATATAAAGTATAATCGTCAAATCATTTCCATACTGTTGTGAAGAAAAGTCCCTGGTCATGTCCTCAAGGTTGCCAGAAATCAAAGTTGACTCAAAGGAGATTTTACTTAAACATTTAATCACAAATTTGCCTGTTATTAAAAACAAAACAACTCTTCTTCACTCTTATCACTTTGTCGTTATACTTTGTTGTGATTGTTACATAATTTTATGAAATCATACTTTTGAAAGTCATATCCATAATATGTAATCATTACTTTAGTTTTCAGTAGCCCAAAGGAGAATTCACCTACAATTATATGCAATATAACAATATTTGAAGGAAGTTTTTCCACGATGGGCAATCTTGAATGCTCAGCATGGAGAAACAAACTCTAATAATTCAGTCTTATATGATTTGATACACCACTTGTGTTCTCATTTATCTTGGAGTAGACCCCAGTTAAGTCAATAGAGCTTTCTTTGGAGTAGACATGTATAAGATTGTGTTTTATTTAATTGAAAGTAATTAAATAGGCTTCAAATGTTTGGTACCTCATAGATCAATGTTGTTAACAAAATGTTTAATGCTCAGAGTTGTTCCTGGAGCATGTCTCTGTATGAAAATCAAGTTTATCTTCTTCACAATTTATATTTCTATCTTATAAAGAACAAGTCTATTATATTTTGATATTGATTTGACTTCAGATGACTATTTTTCTTACTATTAATGACCTGAGATGGTTTACTCAGCACATAGCTTAGTTTTTGGATAAATATTATATCTTGTGCATTTTTGATGTGATATAGCAATTAATGGAGTGGACAAGGACATATTTTAGAAAGCATTTTGTGAAAAGAGTATTGTTCATAAAGTGCACTCATCCCTCTATCACCTCTATTAAAGTACCACTGCTAGGATTCATATTATTCAAATAAACCTGCAAATCCTGTTTGACAAAAAGAAACAATAGATGAAAATGGATGTCTGTGTATGTGACCTTGCCTTGAGGACAATAATTTTTCTATCATAGCCACTGCAGTTCTCTTTAAAAAATTAGCTTGTCTTCAGGATGTTGGTTTTGTGCAGATATCCCAAATTATTTGTTCAAAAAGAATATACATTTGTTTCTGTAGCACTAAAAGGTATATAATAGACAGAACACTTTGCCTTTTTATCCCTTGTCATTTGTGATTGGTGTTGTTGTGCTAAATTACCTTGAATATTTGACATGAGAGTATCAGTTCTTATGTGCATGTTGATTCATTTAACATGAGTGGGGGGGGACATTGGTTATAGCTGCTTTCTTAGCATATGAATCATTTCATTGAATTTTGAGAAGTAGCAAGCATATCTGTGTATACCCGTGTTACAGTAAGGCTATCAGCTGTGTAATATGACAACTCAATATAGTACATTAAGCATTTGCATACCTGAATAATAATAATTTGTTGAAATTGAAAGACCCTTCCCAGTTTCTCATTCCAGCTATGTGTGTATGTGCACACGTGCACAAATATCATAACCTTTTGGGACATTTTAGATGTATTTAATCTCTCCAAGAAAGAAATGAAAAAATGGATGAATACTTTACCTTAATCAGTTTGCATCATTGTTTGCACATGCAAAGAGTTAATGTAGTTACGCTCTATTGTACAGAAAACATGGAGATGTCTTGCCTCCTCCCCATATAGACTCTATACCCACAAGGAAGAATGTTACACACATACTAGGAATTGGATTCTAGTGAGAGAGGAAGGTGATGTTGGTCACACTGTTCCATATTGCTACGAGTCATTGCCTTCTTTGCGGTCTGAGAGTTCACTTTAGTTCATTTCATTGTATTCGTACACCTAGTAGATCTGTCACAGGGAAACTGCACATTCTGATAAGATTTTGAGAGATACTTGATTTCAATAAAATCTAACTGTACATTGGACATCTTAAAGTATACATGGAAAACATGACATTGTTATTTTCCCAAGAGGACAATAAAGTCCCCTCCAAACAAGAATGAGGATCCATAATTTCCAAATGTTATATGATTCTGTCTGCCCACATTTGAATACCAATGGTCTGGGATGATGGGAGTTGCAGTCCAGTTATCTAACAATAACTAAAGCAGAAGCAGGCCATCTTTTTATGGCCTGAGTTTTTATGGCCTGGGACTATTCGTTTCTTTTTTAACCAGTAACCAAGTGCAGTAGCCAAGTAACATAATTGAAGGGCTGGAATTTTCAGCTGTTTTTAAACCTTGGGGGGGTAGAAGTCTTTAAAAGAATAATAATAAAAATAAAGGGATTAAACTATCAGAGACTTAAGTCATATCTAGTCACTATCACTAGTGATAGTACAAGAGAAAAAGCCGAACTAGATAGCCTTGGATCTGCCATTCAAAATGGCAGATTTTTGTTGCCCCTCTCTATTTTTTTGTTTGTTTCTTTGTTGACATGCAGTTTTATTTTCAAAGGATAATATTTCATTTATACATTTTATTGACCCTTTTCTCCATTATTGACTCCCACTGTGATTTGCCTGTTTTAAACATAAGCATATTAGAATGTTGCATCAAAGGGCAAATGAAAAGACATGTTGAAAGAAAAGAAAGGAAAATATGAATGGATTGTCTCTTTGATTCTGTGGTAGCTCTATATTTGCCATCATAGTTTGATCATAAGAAGCATTTCAGGCTGGGTTTGTGATGATAAGAATTCATAGAATCCATAAATGTATAAACAATTTAATGTCAGCATGAATTTGGGAAGAATTACCTCTTCCTTAAAGTTATTGATTATCACAGATTTAAGTTCTTGGCTGTGTGCTGCTTTAAATGAATTTGAGGCTGAGAGAGTATTTTTCTATTTCTGAGATAATTCATTCAGATACATTGCTCATTATAATGTAACATCTTAAAATACATTTGTTCCTGTTTCTATCTTCTGATCGAGATGTATTATAGCTTCTAACTAACTAAAATAAACAGGAGCAAAATGATGAGGATCGGCTATATTTGACCTCAGATTAGCATGATCTAATTGTTACGCAGACATTTTATTGCAGGGAGGAAAAGCCATAATGATGAATAAAGGTTTGGTGTTTTTGTTTTGCTAGGCATGCATCCTGGGTGTAATTTCAGTTTAAGATGAGTAAATTGATGCATCCTTGAGTACTCAGTGTAGACTTTTAAGCAAATAAGTCCCTAGTGTGCCACTTCTATTTCGATGATAAAAATAAAATATGGATGGGTCTGGATGAAAGAATACAAACTAATGAATGCATAACAAATACCTCATTAACAAGAAAGCAAGAAGCACAACTCTGAGCACGAAAACAGTGTTTGCTGAAGAGTTACTGAACTGATGCTTATGTCAGACTTTATGAAGGCAGTATTTATACCAGCCAAAATACTTCACTCTATCCAGTATCAAATATCTAATGCAACTTTCCCTATTTTGTTAATTACTTATCTTCTTGGTTATTTATTCCCAGCTTTGGCAATATGTACACAAATATATGGCTTGATATTATAGGCTATTTTTGTCATTATGTTGGCACCAAGGCTGCTGATATATGCCAGTATATTTTGCACACTAGTTATAAAGAGATGGTGTCCAATATTATATGACAGAAGGTGACTAGCAACAGAATTAAACAAGTTTTTAAATGGCTGGTTGTTGAATAAGGAAGACTTGCAGAGACGGACCTGGGAAGCTAGACAGAGATTTCTCTCCTGTGTGCTATCAGAGAGAGAGATTTATAGCATTGGAAGGAAGTGCTTAATTCTTCATTCACTGGTTGTTTACCTTGCTTGACTTGTCAGGCTATCTTGGAAGCTATGCTGGAAGAAAAGTGGAAAAGTTGTAACTAGACTGGCCCTAAAATGCTGCAGCTCTGCCTATTGCTTCTCCATTGCAAATGGCTTTCACCCAGATTTCCTTTGGGAAGTGGCAGATGGTGTTCTCAGAATAATGCTGGCCAATAAGTGAAGCTCTGCCATAAGATATAAACTGAATAGGGTCCAGGGCTGCAGTTGGAAAGAAGACTGACCTTTTATCTGATTTTTAATCCTTATACATACCAGAAGCATTGGTTCAACTAATCAGCGGCTTCGACATGCTGACTTGTGAAAAGCTGTCACATTTTCTTAACTTCAAGATATTTTTGCCAACCCAGTATGTTGGCAAAATTAGTATTAGACCATTTATAGTTTGGATTTCCCCCCCTCCTTATTTAATTCCCCATTATCAATTTGTCAGTTCAAGCCCTCTATAATTTTTTTGTTTAATAAAAACTGAGATTATTTTTTTTCCTTTTAGCCTCTCTCTTAAGACAGCCAAATGTCTTGTATATGTGTAAGGAGATCTAAATGCTGTATGCTGCAAGGATATTAAGGCGAAATTAAAAGACTTCGCTGTTTTACCACTGACTTCTGTGAATAGATGATTTCGTATTCACTGCCTGATGTCTGTGCTGTATTCATTGCCTTGTCCGGAATGTATACATTTCAATCCTCCAATTCATCCCACCCCACCCCACCCCAAAACAGGCTTTCATGTCATGTTAATCTGAAAAGTGATCATTCTATTTCTTATTATAGGTCTAGAGCACTAATGGGATTAGTGTAATTTATAAATAGAGCCTTAGTGGGTCTATAAAATTAGCTGTCAGTTTTGTTAAACATTTTGGATAACTAGTTAATTTTTGGAAGCCACCTGGAAGAGCTCTGAAGAGATTTATAGCAGCCATGTCAGATGCTATCAGCCCAGATTCTCAAACCAATTTATGCTGCCTTTTACCACCACCATCCAGCCCTTCCAGGACATTATCTGAAAAAATGTCATGTTGGAGAAAATGATGGGGATTAGCCAAATTCATGGATAGGGAGCCTGAAATAGTGCTTGAGGTTGACCCTTTCAAATCCAATAAAAAATCCTCATGACAGTGTGCTTCTGCCCTCATATCATAATATGGGATTATGAATTAAATCGCTCAGCTTTACTGGCTAGAGACCTACACTGTTTTAGCCAGCTTGGGCAAAAACAGATCTAGGGGATTTTTCCCCACACTGAAAAAAATAGCAAGCATTGTTCTGTTCGATTTTTTTTTTTCCTTGTCATGGTTCAGAGAGCATAGAATGTAAGTGCTGTAACAGATGTCACTAAACTGCAGTCTCTGAATCATGGTAGGATAGCATAGCACACCTCACAATCTGGAACACATCCACTAGACTAGCATTAGAAAAATTGGGAGGTCATCAACATTTTAACATAGACCATCAATCTTTTAACGAAAGCAGTATTTTGAAGTAAATTTGGGAAGGGATTTTCTTACTATATTAGTACACTGCGTGTACATTCCAACTGAGGGGATATGGCTTGCAAAGTGGTCTTTAGATTTGAGATCCTAACTTGCATAGAATAGCTTGGACATGCTTTGGCTAAAACTAAGTTTTGGTTGAGCTTATAGCATAATAGACAATTATCCCACCGCCCTCCCCCTGCAAAAAAAAAAACATTATGCCCTTAGCTAGTGGGAAATACTGCAAGTCATGGGTGTAACTAAGACTGGTAACCTAGCTTAAACTTTGGTTATCTTACTATAAAGCATGATTGGTGGTGAAAGTCAATATGGGCACATCTGGTGACAACCATGTCATATGGAAGATTGTACTTTGGAATATAAGAGAAGTCAATGATTAAAAAATATATATTAATGAACAAAATGAAAGAAAGGTATAAATGTATGTTTGTGGAAGTAAGATGTAATAGATAAGAATAAGGAAGATCTATCCTTATGGAGTGGTTATAAGAAATATGTGCATGAAAATCAAGGTGCACATTTAATTACGCATTGAAGGGCCAAAAGCATTGCCATTTGCAGCAGAATTGTCATAAAAATGAAATGATTTCATAAAAATGAAGATGATGCAAGCTCCACCTGTTATGTATTCAGCATGTGACATTCCCCACTCCCCAGCTCTGCAGATGTTCATGACTAAAACATATGCCCCTCTCAGCCCAGCCCACCTCACAGGGTTGTTGTTGTGGGGAAAATAGGAGGAGGAAGGAGTATTAAGTACTGTATGTTCACTGCCTTGAGTTATTTATAAAAATAAGAAAGGCGGGATAGAAAATAAACAAATAAATAAAATGTCAGAAAGCAGGGATTAATGTAAGTGTTAAAGCTGAGACGAGACAGCAATGAGTGGTTCCCAGGCCAGGAAGAGCTGTTCTGTAAATATTTGACAGCTGCCTCCCACAGCCAACAAGAGCATTTACGTTGTGGAGCTCCCAACTCCAGGAATTCTGTCCAGGCTGCATGATTCATGCATCTCACTTATACCGTTGCTGCTGTTTTTCCTTAGGTCCCTATTAGTTGGTTTATTTGTTAGATTTCTATCGTGCCTTTCTTCCAGGAGCTCGAGGTGGCTTATGTGAAGAATCCCCTTTCGTTTTTCCCTACAACAACTTTATAAGGTAAATTGGGCTGGCAGTGGCTGACTAGCCCAAGAATGGGCCGAGTTTCCAAGGTTGAGCCTGGGTTTTCCCAGTTTGAATCTGACACCGTAACTACATAGTTATTTATTTGTAGTTGTTCGTTTCGATTCAGTTCAGGAATATTCAATGGGTCTTATCTGAGCTAGCTTGAGGACAGTATAGCAGAAAGGAAGGATTTTATATGTATAAAAATCCTTCATGTACAGACTGAATACCCCAGGGTATTCTGAAAGGTATTCTTGCTCACCTTTCTATCCTTGTGGATCCTGTCAGTGCAGCACATGGAGGCCATGGCTAGAAGGGCTCTTGCCCAGCTTCAGCTGGTATACTGGCTGGGTGCTACCTGGTATAAGAGGACTACCAGCCAGTTAGACTACTGCAATGCAGATATATTGGGGAGTCAGCCTGCAGAATGCCAAAGCTGCATGACTATATTAAACAGTGGCAGAGCTGATATAAACTAATGATGGGTAAAGAAATTTCTAAATTTCCAGATTCCACCTTGATAACAGATCTTCGTTTTAATACTCTAAAATGTTATTTCTTTTCATTTCTTG
The DNA here is from genome assembly GCF_035149785.1 of Candoia aspera. Classification (NCBI taxonomy): domain Eukaryota; kingdom Metazoa; phylum Chordata; class Lepidosauria; order Squamata; family Candoiidae; genus Candoia; species Candoia aspera. The sequence continues at coordinate 127,627,498 of NC_086155.1, read as the reverse complement.
ACATGAGTAATGGCTCAGGCCATCATCCATTTAAATCAGAAGTAGGCTAGATGAATACATTATGGCAAGTCACCATATACTTGTTTGTTTGGGGGTTTCTGTGCTTTATAAACCCATTCTTTGTGATTTACCATTATATGTGAAGCAGAGTAGTATGATTTGTTCAACTTACTCAACTTGTTCAACATGGGTAAACACAATCCTTTTGTGTTTGTTTCTCACACTGATTTAGGCTTTGTGAATGCAATCTGAGTGTTTTTAAATAGGTTTATGCTGTAACACTATGCATATTTGCCTGGATATCCTCCACTGAAAAAGAACAGGTTACTTCTAAGTAAGCAAGCAGAAGACTGTGCTGTTAACCCTGTTGGCATTAACAAAATTGCAGTTAGCATCAGAACCCAACAGGTTTGAACTTGTTTTGATCTTGAACACTTGGTTGTTTGGGGGACTTTAAAGACAGCTACCCAGTGCTCTTTACTGTTTTACAGCACTATAGCTTTTTGCACACAGATATTAAACTTTATTCTATCTTATCTAACTTATTGTAACTGTTATTTTATCTTAGGTCTTCCTTCTTTTACTTCATATTATCCATTTCACAAATATGTATTTTCTTATAATTTGGTCTTTGACCATAAATACATATTTACAAATTGCATCTGTTGAAAGAGATCATCTATTGTTTCTTAGCTGGGTTTTGGATTTGGCCTTATACTTCTAAAAACAAAGTCACTGCATCACTGTGCCTTGCCTCTGAGGCCTCTTCCACCAGCTGCAGTAGGTGGAAGTCAAACAGCATTGCATCCCTGCCTCAGTGTGGTGTACTGTGGTACCTCTTTGGTGCAAATGTGACTCATTGAGACAAATTGTAGTCATCTCACACACTTCTAACTCCTTCCATGTGGGATCTCTGCATTTCCTCTCCTGTGTTGTTCAGCTATAATGGAAGTGTTGACTTTAAGGGTGAAACTTGGGAAAGGAGGAGATACCTTTGTCAGGAAGAAAGATAGAAACTTGCAGAGCCCTCAGCTCAGGATAATGAAGTACACACAAATATTGTTCATTTGTTTGTTTTTAAGAGTAAGTGCCGCAATTGTAGTTTTTTTTCCCCCCCAAAGCAAAACAAAATATAGAGATGAAAGAGAAGCTAATTCACCAGTGCATCAATAGCTAGGTCTTATGGTTATATCACTTATGAAGGACACTTTGAAAGAACGGGAAATGTAAAAAAAGAAAAGAAAATGATGACACATATTACGCTGCTCATGTTTTTCCCTTTCCTAATAATTTTTAACATCTGATTTGCCTTTCTAATGCTCCTACACACTGAATTAATATTTCCATTGACCATAGCTTCCATTATACTTTCTCAAACAATCCTTGCCACTTCAGTGCATATGCAAGATTGGGAAGTTTTCCAATAAAACTCTAACTCCAGACATGTCAAGTTCTGTTTTGGCACTGTGAATTTGTGGGAGAAAATGGGACAGCACACAAAGTTCCATGCCAATCTCTCTGACCTCCACACATTCAGGCGAGAGGTCAGAAGAGAATTTGTGCCTTTATTCAAGAGAATGCATTACTGAACAAGCTTCACTGAAAGGCTTTTTGCCTTTAGCGTAGATCATGAGGTTCCTGAAGGTTCTTTTCTTTAAAAAGTTTGCTCTGTCTAAATGAGCAAAGGCGGCATTCCATGTAACCTAGATGATCAAGAGTGGTAAATTTCTTCCTCCCTTTTCCAGCAAAGAGACCTACAGTTCTTTAAAGCAATAGTTTTGACCGCCAAGAGCAATTGCCATCACCAGTTTGGGCTCTGAAATTTTCATCCTATTTGTTATTGTTATGTGTTGTGTTTGGCATTAACAGAAAACAGATGTGTTCAACCTAGCAGAATCTTAACATGACTATTTCCACTCTTATTTCAATTAAAAAAAAATGTAACATTGCTACACAGTTGAATAGGTTTTCACTACTGAATTTCAGCTACCTGATCTTACGGCATTCCAGGGTCCACAAAAATGAAATTATAGTTTGGTTATCCTTGATTTGAAGGACAAATTTAAGAAATGCAACAGTGCTAACTGAAAAGACATGATGACAGAGGCAGGAATTGTTTTTTGAGGGAAGTAACTGGTAAATAAATACAGAGCAAGCTTTTTTTCAATGACTTTTAAGAATCCAGAATATGTTCAGTTCCCAAAGAGTGGTCAGCTATAATAAAAATGTAAAGGTTATCATATTTACTGCAACACGAAGTTGAAATAGTGTAAATCTATGTCAGTTGCATGAAGCTAACAGTGAAATTGTTAAATACTAAGTGGAAGTATGGATTCTTTTAAAATTCTTCAGGCAAAGAAATCATACATTGTCCTTCCCCAGTCTGGTTCCCTTCAGATATATTGGAATTAAAACTCTAATTATTGTCAACCAGCCTGGCTAAGAGCTGGCCTAATGTAATAGTGAACCCAAATTCTTTAGAACTGTATTTTTATTAACTTTTCTCTAGAAAATAATGCATACTGTCCTCACAGTTGATTTCAGGCTCATTAAAGAAAAATTAGACAAGTTAACCAGCCAGAGTTTATTTTTTATTGGGTAGCAATTCATGCAATAAACTCTTAAGCTGCTTCTGATGCCATATTAGCTCTATGAATGTAGGTGTACATACAAGTTGGGCTGGGCATAATTTCTGAATATTCCTTGCATCCTTGAAGCTGCTCCTGGGTAGGTGTTTTATGAGCCATCCAGATGGAAGTGTCTTTGATCCATGAACACATGTGCACAGAAGATTTTAGGACGTCCTCGGAAGAGTCATGCTGAGTTTTAAATAGTTGTAGCTGCTTCATCATTTTGGGGTGTGGAACCAAAATAAAGTTTGAGTGTTTTAGGCTGTGGTCCTATTCTTGCTTGACTAGGAGTGGATTCCCAGTGAATTCTGTTCTATTGTACTTCTCTTATATTGTACTTCTATTTACAGTTAAATGTTTGTTATCCTTTACTGTCATTATATTGCTGCACTTAAGAAGATGCAAAACTTATAACTTTATAATTGAGTCTTCCATTAAGTTTAAATAATGGTGAGAATAATTTCTCACATTGATAAGTCGAGCTGCAGTTACCAAAACAATGAATATTAGATTGTCCCAGTTTCACAACACAGACAAACCTCCTTTCCTGTGCATCCAAAAACGTACAAGAAAATGAACCAGAGATTTGCCTTCTTAGATTGCCTGTAAAGAATTAAAATAGAATGTTCACTGGAATTCTTATGTTTTAATCTTAAGCTTCCTTCTAATTGTTATAGAACTTGAAAATGGTGTTGGTTAGGCAAACTGTGAATAGGAGAATATTAAGTAAGTTCTGGAAGATATAAATGTAAGTTCATAATAGTTAAGGGGAGCCTTGAGCTTTAAATGTCAGTAGTAAAAACTTACTTTTGGTGATAGCCTGATTTCACTACGGAAACCATGATGGAATTGTATTTGTATGTTCTTTGGCATAAGAGTTTAGGTTACTTTGTATTGGGTTCCTTCAGTCAGCCTGTTTGCTGATGAGGCACCACATTTGATCAAATGTTTGTGATTTGGAATTGTAAAGTAAATATTGATTGTTTTCTTACTGTTGTCTGGTTAATTGGGACAGCCGCTAGGCAATGAACAAATATTTGGAAATTAATATTTCCATATTACAAACTTGAAGAGACTTGTTCTTTGAATTAGCTATTTCCAGTCCAAATTGGTAGGAGTGAAATCCAACAATAATTTCTTATGCATTTGTAAGCATTCTTACTCTGTTTGATAAAAAAAGAAATACCTTTTGGATTTGTTTTTAAAGGAGAAGAATTTTTGATAGAAATTCTCATGGGCCTGTTGAAGAATTTTAATTACCATAATTACGAGTTGAGGCATGAGTGTCTTTCATTGCAGGATCATTACTCCAGAAATTTACAGCCTCCTGGGCTTCTGAGATTTCTATGAGAACCACCCAAAAGACTTCAAGAACTTTTTTTTTTCCCCTTCATTTTATGAATCATGGACAGCCAGGGAGGGTGCAAAATGATGGAGGGGGAATTGCACATCCCATTCCCTATTTAATGAGGGAAAGAGCTTCATTGAGCTGGATTTGCAAGTAGCTTGATTTTTTTTTTTTTAGTTTTATCTTTAATTGCATATCTTCATGCATTCAATCTATATATTATATGTTAATTGTTATTATTAACCTAAATATGAAATTATTTTATTTAATTATTTAATTTTCTATCCCACCTTTATTATTTTTATAAATAACTCAAGGTGGTGAACATACCTAATACTCCTTCCTCCTCCTGAAATCCCCCCTCCCTTCCTTTCTGGGCTCAATAATGACGGGACAAACATGAAAATGGATTACAAGACTGGGGAGACTAAAATTCTTGTAAGGCCCTGTTGGAAGGACACCACTGGATTTTATATTAAACAGCAATTTGTTTTAGCTCACAAGTTCATCAAATAAGTTATTTTTAAATAGCAAAGTTATATGAGGGAGAGAATAAAGTACCTGGCAGGTTTTGTGCTGATTACTACCAAAATTTAGAAGTAAAGCATTCGTTCAGTAGCACATGATTTGCTGCAAGGGAAATAGCCTACTTGCAAAGCTGGAGTCTTGCAGTTTATTCTGTTTTAATCTTAGGTGCTTAATTATCTTAACACCTTATTTATGGTTCTTTTCTATTGTATGAGAACTTCTATTAACTTGGGTTTCTGATTAATATTCTTGCTCTGCTTCCATATTCCATTGGTAAAGGTATATTGGCCAGCACAATAAATGTGAAAACTATCATGTTAGTTCTACATATATATACATACATATACATATACATATACATATACATATACATATACATATACATATACATATACATATACATATACATATACATATACATATACATATACATAAAGTGCAATCCAGTAATAGAGTGGAATCATGAATTAGTGGCAAGTTAAAATACTAAAGCTTAGTGGTAGAAAATTGGCTTTTCATGCAGAATGTTCCAGGTCCAAAACCTGGAAGCTCTATTTAAAAATATCTGAAGTATCCTGGATGAGAAAGACACCTTAACTTGAAACTTTTGTATGGAGTAGTCCATAGCAGACTAGATAAACCTATCATCTGACTCAGCCTGTTAAAGTCAGGATGAATCCAGTTCACATTAATATGGGATGTATTCAAACAAATATGAGAGGAAAAATCAGCATCTTTGTATTTATGGTTCATTAAAACAAGGATTTTGTATGCACACATTTATATGCAAATTTCCCTAATGTACACATTGTTTTATGCAACTGTCCCAAATATGCACATTTCTGTACACAATTGCTGAGGAAAACCACAATTTTTAATGGACAGTAGCAGACATTAAGTACGTATTTATTCATGCCACAGTTGATTCATGGCATTTTGCTTGAAAAGAAATCAGACTAATATCTGTTGTATTCATAGGTCTGGCACAGTATAAGTTAGTGTTAATGTGTCAGTAGAGCTTTACTATTTTTTGTCGCCTACTCCTCCTTGGGCTGCCTTCAGATATTCCAAGCCCATTCTTTGTAGGTTGTGATATACACTGTGCTTGTATAACAGAAATAGACTTTGGGAAAAGAGATTCACAAATTCCATGCTGAACATTCCAAAAACATTCCCATGATAAATGAGAAAGTCATTGGGACTTACCTGATGGAATTTCTTCAATAACATTAGAAACCATTATTAATTAACTCAAGCTTTATGTTGGGAAACATTCCACCTCAAACATACACATCACCTAAATCTGCATTATTGTGATTAGAATAACACTTGGAGAGTTACCTGCAGAAGTCTGAAGTTTCTTCCCCCTTATAAATCAATCAATCAATCAATCAATCAATCTCCTCTTGTCTGCACCGCCTGTTTCAGTCCAGCAGCAGGTAAGTGCTTCTATTCTAAGCTTAATTAATGCTAAATTAATGAATAATTAATGAATCAATTTAGCATCAAAGTAAAATTAATAAATGTAAGCATCTGTAGATTTGGAACAAAATTCACACTAAACCCTTTTGAAAATTGGCAGCCAAGATTTATATGGCTTAACAGCCATTGTAAAACAAGGGGACCAAATTCCTTCAAGAAATTGCTATTGCTGTCCTATTTCTCCAAGACCTCTGGGCACAAAACACTACTTTCCTAGGTCAACAAATAACAAATGTTATTGAATTAAATGGCAGATCAGAGTGATTGCTGATGTTAGTACTTTGCTTTCAAGAGCACAGAATTCAGAGCAGTGTCAGCCTCATGCCATCCCATGAGAACAAGGCTATCTTTTACAATTTATTTCACAGCTTAAACTTACAAATGAACTTGAAATCTTCTTGACACCTGGATCTTGGATATAATGATCCATGGTAGACTCTCTTTAGATAGCCTTGAATATTGCTGCTCATTTTCTCCATACTTCCATGCTTTGCAATTTGCTACTGCCAATGTAGATGAACAAATAAATAGTTTGCTAGCTGGATAAAAAGAGAAATACCTTAAATATGTGCAGTTTCACATTTCATTGTAACTACAAGAATATCATGGAATTTGCTTCTGCTGGACTAATATTTAATTACTGGATCTGAATGTTTATTTTTCAACTTACAATAATGAAATGTGCATCTAAATTCAGGGTACATCTTGCAATCTGGAGATTCTGTGTTCAGTAGTGTTGGTCCTGCTAGGCTGCAGCATTTCTGTAACTGCACAGGTGAAAGCCTGTTTGCCACTTCAGCAGTTTTCCTCTGTGGTTCCTTAGGTTTCCACTCCACCCTCAGGGAAACAATCCAACTCAAAAGTCCAACTCTTATCTGCACCACTTATTTCAAGGCAAAACACAGAGAGCTAGTCGCTTAGGTGAGCATCCTCTGAATTTGTAATAACGCAGAAAGAAATTTAATAAGATTAGGAACATTTCTCTGGAGAAGGGCATCTAAGCAGGAATAGGAGGAAGGAGTAAAAATATCCCTGTGTTCAGACAAGCAAATAAAAAGGAAGGAAAACATTTACAAAAACAGGTATGCTTGTGAGAGATTTTAAGTAGAGATTGTTTTTCGCAAAAGGCGTATCAAGTTGGTTGATCTCATGCAAGAATATCCCAGAATTTTTGACTGGGAGAAAATTGTAAGAGAAATGAGGGCTCTTCTTCTTTACTTGGCGAGAGTTGGTAGAATTACTACAGAATCTGTGCAACCAGTTCATCTGTACTTTAATCTTTAGTAGTTCATAATTAGGACTGTTCCATATTTAGAATTAAAATGTAAGTGTTCTTTTTTGAGTTAATAAGGAACCTTCCTTCCTTCCTTCCTTCCTTCCTTCCTTCCTTCCTTCCTTCCTTCCTTCCTTCCTTCCTTCCTTCCTTCCTTCCTTCCTTCTTCCATATAAGTAAGAAATTTTTAACCTGCCGTTTTGTTTCATTTTTTAACTGTAGTCCATCTCCACTGTTTCCTTGTAATGGTATATTTCAAAATAGTTAATGTTGCTTATTATGGAAGACTATTCTAAGCATATTCATGAGAAGTACCATTATATTTAGTGGAACAATAAATTATAACAACTGTTTTAAACCCCATTATTTTCACTGTGATTTAATCTGAGTGTTATTTCTGAATGCTAGAAACAATTTGCAAAAAAAGGCAGTATATAAAATAAATATGGGTAATACATTCATGAGAACCAGTTTGGTGTAGTGGTTAAGGCATCAGGTTAGAAACCAGGAGACTGAGAGTTCTAGTCCCTCCTTAGTCACAAAGCCATCTGGGTAACCTTGGGCCAGTTACTCTCTCTCCATCCTAGAAAGAAGGCAACAGCAAACCACTTCTGAAAATCTTGCCAGAGAAACTACAAGGACCAGTCCAGGTAGTCACCCAGAGTCAAAACTGATCAACACTAAAATTACAGTTTAGTCTAATAAAGTACCACAGTATGCTATTTGACAAGCTCTTATTATTTCCTTATTTTGGAGCTCTTCAAGGGAATTCTATTCATATCATATATGGGTAGTCCTCTGTTAACGATCATAATTGGGACTGGGAACTCTGTCACTAAGTGATGCAGTCATAAAGCAAAAATTCACTTGACTGTGCCAACTTATGACAGCAGTTCTGGCAGTTGTGGTTGTGGTCATTAAGTGAATCACATAAGGTCATTAAGCACAATGTCACCTGACTGACTTGTGACTTCCTGCTGGCTTCCCCATTGACTTTGCTTGTCAGAAGCTAGCAGTAAAAGTTGCAAATGGCAATCACATGACCGTGGGATGCTGTGACTGTTGTAATTGCATGTCAGTTGCCAAGTGCCCAAATCACAATGACATGACCACCGGGATGCTGCGATGGCTGCAACACTGAGGACTGAGGCAACTGTGAGGAAAAACAATCCTCATTCATCACCATCATAACTTTGAATGGTAGCTGAATGAGTGGTCACTAAGCGAAGACTACCTGTATCATGAATGAAATATTTTTTTTCTTTTACTAATTTGTTCTCATACACATAATCTTGCTTGTTATACCTAGAATTGTTCATATCAACATAATTTACAAAATTATAATACATGCACTGATATGATAAGAGATAATTAAATGAAAGGGAAAGGTCATGATGGAGGCATATGAAATTTAGAGCCATTTGGGAAAAACTATAAAAGAACATAATAAATAGGATACTTCATTAACATACTTAAAACCAAAAATATTTAGGAACCACTCATTCATAGAATCCATGCCTCACCAGGATTTAATCCCATACAATCCAACATTGCATCCAGGCACCAGTTCAGAACATATAAAGCTAGAAGGAGATCCACGCAACATGAATGAAAATATTTCATTATACTGTATTCCCAGACAACATTTCTTTCTGACAGCCTCTTGGAAGAGAGTAAAGTCTCATAATGTGGTAGTCCCAGTTTAAAGAAGGATCCAAATATATCATGTTTCTCTTCCAGCTAAGTTGTGGTAGAGAGTTCCTTTAATGGGTTTATCTGACTTGCTGTGTACTTTATTTTTGTCCCTGGATAACCATTCAATTTTACCCCAGAGCTTTTGCTTTTCTATTGCTACCTTCTTTTATAAGCTTTCATTTATATAGTCTATCTCCCATATTCCCATTGGTGCTTTTACTTAAATAGTGCATAACGGGGAACCCTAAATTTCTTCACTTGCACGTATTTCCTCTTCCTCATCTATAAATTGCCTATGAAGCATAATGGGCAAAGTTTAGTGAACCCATGGGAGGCAACTATGGATCCAAAAACTCGAAATAATTATAGGATGGTCTTCAATAATCCCTTCCTGATTAGGGTGGTCAAGTATGTATTGGCTAATCAGATCCAGAACTCTTAGATGAAACAGATGTTCTAGATCCATTTTAATTGGGGTATAGGTCTGGCCTGGACATGGAAAACTTTCAGTAGTAGCCCTGTCCAACTATCTAACTGTTGGATACTGCTAACCAGGAATATCTAACAGTTGGATACTGCTAGCACTGTCTTTGCTATATTTTTACCATCAAAGACGTATTTATTCTCCTAGGCCTTTTAATGGTGTGTTACTGCTGTTTTTTATTCTTTATTCTATTGTTTTATTCTTTATTTAAAGTTTTAATATACTTTATAAAAAATGTTTTAACTACTGTTTTAATTGTCTGAATTTTATTGTAAACTGTTTCATTTCTATTTATTTATTTATTTGGTAAGGAAGGTGGTACAAATGTTTTAAATAAATAAAGATTTGTGCCACATCTTATGTGCCAGGACTCTGGACAGTTCACAACAATAATAAAAACCAAAACAACAACAACAAAAACAACAACAACCCAGTAAGACCAGAATCTGGCACTCCAACCAACACGCTCTAGCACATCACCAAATACAATCCCCGGGCTCCAACCTCACCCTATCCCAACATTTAGGGAATTTATTTATGCCCTTCCGGAAAGCTAAAAGGATGGGAGCCTTCCAGATCCCAGGGGGAAAGATGGTTCCCAGGACAGGACTTACTACAGAAAAGGCATGCTTCCTACATCTCACTAGATGGCAACATTTGCAAGAGGGAACCTAGAGTGCATCCACCCTATCTGACCTGGTGGAAGGGGTAGATACCACCAGGGTATTGACCATCAAGGAGCATAGGCCTCCTCATAATAAACAAGATGAGAAGTTTCCAGCTGGGTAAGGCCATACAGTTAGAGATAAGGCCAATACATTGGGCTTCTGGTTATTAAAAATATCCTTCCTTCTCCTTTTTCACTTTTTTAAACAAAATACGTTTTCTACATTATGCATGTACTGTATGCTATAAGTCCATGCATGTTCTCTTCATTAGAACCTTTTCATGTATAGCACTGTTCTCCCCACTATGCAGATATGAAACCTTGGCAGCTTTCTGCTGAGTTTTTAAAATCGAAATGTGTGAGAAAAGTGGGGAGAATCAAAGCCCTCATTGATAAGATTTTGTTTCACCTAGTAATTGCCACTCTCATTAGACAATGTGTTCTTCTTTTAAGCCAGGTCAATTGACATTAACAGTTTGAAATTTATTGCTGCAAGGTGAACAAAGTTCTAGGGGATGCAAAGAAGGGAGAGAGAAGCATAAGGGAAAGTTGTCATCTCTTACAAGTTTACAGGCCTGGGCCATCCTGAGCCACTCTCTTTAAGCCACAAGGGACAAACAAGCAGCAGAAGAAAGCATTGCATGCTATTAAAATTCATAAGGCCCATTGCTCCTTCCCTGCAATTTAATGCTGGCATTTTGTAGATCATCTTGCTGCTTTTTCCATGGAAAGTAACCTTTTACTTACCTGTATCACAAAGATTGCTGACCCTAAGCAAATGATACTGTGACATTTCAGAGCAAGTGCTCTGTCTCCCTGAAGTATGTGAAATAATTCTAGTAACAATGTGCTTTTTTAAAGAAAGAAAGAAGAAAAGTAGCTACAGATAACAAAAAAGGGCAAACACTGTAAAGACTGCAAACTCATTATTTGCCACACAGACATGCTTTCCTGCTGCCTTTTCTTGATAAGTCACAGTAGATGGTATAAGTTACTTGACCTTGGCTGATCTCAAAAATGCTTAGCAAGCTAGGACCTGGCTACTACTTGGATTGAGGCCACCAGGAAATCTCAGGGCTGTAGACTAATTTAGGAAGTTGAAAAAACACTCCTGAAGAAGCCAGCAGCAAACTGCTTTCATATCACTGCCATGAAGACAACATGGAGTTGAGCTGTACTTGAGAAAATTGCTATTGACCAGAGAAACCTGGGCCACTGGAGAGTCCCAGGACAACAGCTCCTAAGCAAATGCTGCTTTGAGAGGGAACTGCTTTGGCACGAGACAGTAATGCATGCTTGTGCCTGCTTGCTTCACCCTTTCCTCACTCCTACCGCTATTTTTATCTATCAAAAATAGTTAATTGCCTTTGCCAGCATTGACCCTCCAGGTACCATACAGCCCAATTAAATCATACAATAACATTTCAAAACAATATTTAAAGCCACACAGTATACATATTAAAATAGCTAAATCTTAGATAGATAGATAGATAGATAGATAGATAGATAGATAGATAGATAGATAGATAGATGTAGCCAGCACCCCAAACCCATTTTTCTTATTTCCTATTTCCAATTGTGTTTCTCCCAAGAGGACTCCAGCCCTTCTTCTTCCCTCTTTACCACTGTGTAAATTTACATTTTTGGACCCATCAGATGGAAGTGGCTGGAAATAAGTAAAATGCAGGAAAAGGGTTACTCCATTTACTCCCCATTGCTTCTCTAATACAAATTACTGCCTCCTGAAGCTATGTTTTTGTAAATGGTGCTAGTGGGAAGCCATTGGGAACTTAATACACATGCCTTCCTCTAAGCTATTTGTCAGTTAGTTTTTAAATGACTTTCTTTTTTCCCTATATTAACACAACAATAGATGTATACTAAATAGAAAGCAGTGGAAATCTGATGGATTGGTTCTTAGTTTATATGGGAAAGGAAATGATGACAAATAAGCAGCACATAATCTCCGTGCAGGTAGATTGCTTTCACTTCATCACATCAGTTTTCATTTTTCATCAATTACAAACTAGGTTAGGATGATGCCAGATGAATATGTACAAATTATTTGCTTCTGTAGTCCCTCTCCAGGGTACACATCTGGAAATAGAACTGAAGAAGCAGGAGTACATTGAAGACGAAGGGAAAGAAAGCATTTTGAAGTGTCCTGATTATGTGTCAGTACACTATGTATGCTTCCTAGTTAGTGGGATCAAGCAAGAGTATATTGGATTGGAAGGTAATTTCTAGCTTACAGATCCTAGTTTACCTAAAGTAGCATGAGTCTCTTCAGGGTAAAACTGGGTGTTGGCTGCACATCTGCCATACTGGCCAAAATGTACCCAAACTGATTGATACTGTCTTTACTGTTAGGAGGGAATGCTGCATGTGGCTTGGACATCCTAATACACATGTTCTCTAGCTTTAAAATAAGTATTATGAAAAGCCTCAAATGACCAAAGCCATGTTGGCCAGCAGAGGCCACTGAGCCCATCTGTTGGCAACCATTGCATATGGAAAATTGTGATTTGGAAAAAAAGAGGAGTAAATGAATGAATAAAAGGAAGGAAAATATGTGTTGTGTGTTGGTGAAAGTAAGAGACAGTGAAAAGATATACAACTGAATAAAGATGATCTGATCTCATAGAGTTGATCAATACATGCATGGAATTGAACTTGTAGGTTTGACTGTGAATAAAAAGGTTAAAGTGGATGTCAGAAAGTATGAACCAGTATCATCTAGATTGTGGTGGGTGAATATTCCTAGGCTACAGAGAGCTGTTATATAATTATTTATTTAGCTGCCTTCCAAGGCCAGCAAAAAATCTACTTTGTATTGTTAATTTGGAAAGCAGGAAGAAAACTATGGAGCATATACATATGTAAAGAGTTTGACTTCCTTTCACTGCAAAGATCAAATGTTTTTGTTTTTAAGGCTTCATTCTAGTCCATAATAAAGCTTTTAACATAGTCCGATCTAAGAGTCTTCTGTCAAGTTAAGCCTATTATTGAATAAGGGATAAAATGACTAACATTGATAACTAACATGACTAACATGGATAGCTAACATTTCCTGCCAAACACTGGTGTGAAGTTTGTCAGTGTGAAAGAAGGAATTCATAGGTTGGTGATAGTTGCATGTTACACTCTAATGAATAGTGAGAACAAAAGAACAAAGGATGCATTTTGGGAAATATTGAGCAACATCCTAAATTATTGTGATCCAGAGGAAAAAGACAATTCGTTTTAGTGGGAACAAGACAAGAGAAGAGAGTACACAAAAAATAATTAATCAGTTTGGAAAACCAAGAATGAATGAGAATGGTGATTGGTATTGGTTTAGAACAAGGTCTGCTTTGAATATGTGACTTACGCATGTCTATTGATGAATATACATTACAAAGGAAGGAATCTGCATTTGAAAACATTATTATTTTGATTATTATAACAATTGTAAAAATTAGTAAAGCGCACAAAGGTGCTTGAGGTTCTGAACATGAGATGGACTTTTTTTTTTTTTGATAGTGTGAACAGAAGGTCTTGGTGAAAAATGGACAAAGAAGAAAAGGAGGAGAAAAGTGAATAAAGCTAGAATGAAAGTTGAGCAGTTGCAGAAAGAAAGGTGGAAGTCTTGTATTTTTTTTTTTTTAATCTGTTCAATCATGTCCAATTCTTGGAGACTGCCTGGACGAGTCCCTGCAGTTTTCTTGGCAAGATTTTCAGAAGTGGTTGTCATTGCCTTCTTCCTAGAGTTGAGAGAGAGTGACTGGCCCAACGTCACCCAGCTGGCTTTGTGCGTAAGATGGGACTAGAACTCATGGTCTCCTGGTTTCTAGCCCAGTGCCTTAACCACTACACCAAACTGGCTCTCAAGTATGAAAAGTAGCAAAAAATAGATTTGTCTCCCAACAGAATGAATGGAATGTGGATAAAGTTTTCTAGAATAGAATGAAAAAGAATTACATTATGGGGTACCAGAAACATGTCTGAAGATAAGTTAATGGGAAGTATGAAGAAGGATGCTTGGTGAAATAAAATAGACTCTGGATGAGGAAAAAAAAACGTAAGAATATGTTTGCTTCAAAAAATAAGGATGAAAGGTTGTTTTTTAAAAATATATATAATGGGTACAGATAAAAAAAAATAGTTACAAAGAAAATAGTCAAAGTAAACAAGGAATAATTAAAATTAAAAGTGAAAGAGATTATGTGGGGCAATTTGGTCGGAATAAAAATATTATTTTGATGGAAATAATAAATAATAATTTAGAAGTAAGCAAGGGGCCTCCAGCACAGTGAATGGATATAATAATAAAAGTGATGAAATGAGTTTGGATGAAACTGAAGTGACAACATGCTGGAAGGAGAATTTGGATATTTTTATGGGAATGATAGTGAAACATTGAAGAGTGGAATTGGAATAAATGCTATGAATGTTAGCATTCAAGGGAAAGAAAGGATGAAAATAAAATTAAAAATGCTTGAGAATGCTGAAAAATGGTAAATCAGCAGGTGCAGAAGATATAACTAGAAAATATGGATAATATTTGCTTATTGAATGGGTATGCCTAGCATACTTCAATATGGATATGAAAACGGCATCTGTGTCTGGCAATTAGATGAATGCTGGTATTGGTCCCCTTTTCAAAGAGAAAGATAGCAAAAATGAATGCAAAAACTACAGGAGGAATAATTTATTTTGTACACTTGGGGGGTATTTGGCAGAATTCTGACTGAAAGAGTACAAGAAGTGACAGTAAGCAAAATCTGGGCGTGCAGTTTGGCTTTATCCCAGGCATGTCATGAGTAAGGATGGCGAGCAGGGGGCTCTCACCCAGACTGTCAAGCGCATGCGTAGCACTGAGGAACTGTTCAGCCATTCAAAGAGACACAGATCGGGACCGCCTTGACCGTTGGGGTTTATGTGGCTGGGTTTTCCCACGCTTTCTCAGTTTGTTAGGATTCTTGTTAAGTACTACTAATAAATATTAGAGACCAAGTCCTCGTCTCAGTGTGTTTCCTGGTAATCAGGACATCAATCCTAACAAACTCCTACTCCCATCGAAAGAGGGAGGAACAAGCAATTAAACAGATACGTTTAGAAATGTCTTCAGAAAACCAAGAAATGCGGCTCGCCATCCAGCAATTGGCAGCAGCCCTACAGCAACACCAGCAACAAGTAGATCTCCAGATCAACACATTACAAGCTGCCATGCTACAACAGTTGCAACAACCAGCTCCGATTAACCCACAACCGGCACCAGCAGCAGCAGCAGCAGCAGCCCCACCGGTAATGTTAAGATCACAGGGCAGTCTACCAGAGAAATTTGGAGGAGAAGCAGGACAGCTGAGAATCTTTCTCACACAGTGTACTATGTTCTTCGACAGCAGACCCGCAGAGTTTCCCACAGACAGAACCAGAGTCACCTTCATCCTAGGCCTGCTGAAGGGACCAGCGGCCAAATGGGCTATTCCCATGGTGGAGAACAACGATCCGATTCTCAACGACTACCAGAACTTTTTGGCAGGCTTCCGAGCACACTTTGACGACCCCATCAGAGAGGCCACGGCCAGCCGGGAGATTCGGAGGCTCAAGCAAGGTAACAAGAGGGTGGGACTCTACATTGCTGATTTCAAGTTGTTAGCAGGAGATCTGGACTGGAATGAGAGTGCATTAAAAGACCAATTCAAACAGGGGCTGGATGAGGAGATTAAGAATGAATTGGTGCACCAGGGAACACCAGCCACGTTAGAAGCCCTATATCAGTTATCGGTGGTCATAGATGCCAGGCTAGAGGAGCTTAGGCAGATGCAGCCGGGGAGAAGCAAGACCCTCCGAGCGTTTTCAGGATTCCCAACTACCCTTGTAGCAGCCTCTCACTCAGCACGAGAGGAGCCAATGCAGATTGGGGCAAGCAGGAGACTGATTTCCGAGACTGAGAGGCAGAGAAGGAGAGAGAGAGCCCTGTGTTTCTACTGCGGAGCCCAGGGGCACATGGTGAGAACTTGCCCAGCGAGAGGCCAAACAGCTCCAGTAAGACCCCCAGGGCAAGCAGCTGAAACAGGACCCATCCCCGCCTCTGTTTCCAATCAGGGAAACTCTGTTGGTCTCCCTCCCAAGAGCTCAGCAGGAAGACCGTAAATCAATTAAGGAGAGCTCATTCCGAAGATTCCAGGCAAGACTTTTACTACTTACCCGTAAAAGTTCAAGTCAACCCAGAGCACCAGGTCAAGCTAGAGGCCCTCGTGGATTCTGGAGCTTCAACTAATTTTATTGATGCACAGACCGTACAAGACTGCAACATACCGACCAGGGAATTGCCATGCCCCATAGAAGTAGAGACCATTGACGGCCAGCCCCTCAAGGCAGGGCCGATTAGAAGGCTCACAGAACCGGTGCAGCTCACAGTGGGAGACCACACTGAATGGATCCAGCTTTATGTTACTGCAGCGCTAAATGTGCCGGTAATCCTAGGCACGCCTTGGCTGAGGATCCACAACCCGTTGATGAACTGGACTACAGGAGCAATCTCCTTCCCAGCTAAGGAATGCCAGCACCACAAGAGTCAAGCCGCTCCACACTCTCCAGCAACCAACGCAGTCACAGTAGCAGGGGGGGTCCACTTGCCAGCCAAGTATGCAGATTTTGCAGACGTTTTCAGCGAGCAAGAGGCCACAGCACTACCCCCCCATAGGGACTGTGACTGCACCATTGAGTTGTTACCAGGAGCCAAGATCCCAGCAAGGAAACAATATCCCATGTCCCCCAAGGAGTTAGCCACCTTAAAGGATTACTTGGACTCCAATCTCCAGAAGGGCTTCATCCGACCATCTACGTCCCCAGCGTCTGCTCCTACCTTCTTCGTACCAAAGAAGCCCGACCCGTTGGCACCTGCAACCCAGGAGACACCCTTGAGAGTGGTCCACGACTTCAGTTTCTTAAATAAACAAACAAAGAGAGAATCCTATCCTCTGCCCTTAATCTCGGAGCTGCTAGATCGCTTGCAGAAGGCACGCATGTTTACCAGGTTGGATCTCAGGAGTGCGTACAATCTGATCCGGGTGAAAGAGGGGCACGAATACCTGACTGCCTTCGACACCAGGTTTGGCAAATTTGAGTACCTTGTTATGCCCTTTGGCTTGTCTAATGCAGGAGCCATATTTTCCAGATTTATGAATCACGTTTTTGCTGATTTACTAGACAAGTACATGGTCGTTTATCTAGATGACATATTAATTTTCTCTGAGGATGCCACAACTCACGTAACCCATGTACGTAATGTTTTGCAAAGACTGAGAGAGAACAGGCTGTTCGCCAAGCTAGAGAAGTGTGCCTTTGATTTAACTGAAGTACATTTCCTGGGCTATATAGTATCCACAGAAGGCATATCCATGGATCCTGCTAAGGTCCAGGCAATTCTCTCTTGGCCACCCCCCCGAAATGTTAAAGATATACAAAAATGGTTAGGATTTTCCAATTTTTATCGGCGTTTTGTCCCAGCCTATAGTCATCGGACCAGACCATTCACACAGCTCTTGAAGAAAGGCTCAAAATTCGTATGGGGGGAGAGGGAGCAAGCAGCGTTCCAGGAGTTGAAGCAACTTTTTGCTTCCCAACCGCTCTTAAGGCACCCTGACCCCACGAAGCCATTCATAATGTATTCAGATGCTTCAGATGTTGCCATTGGGGCAGTGTTATTGCAATATACAAACAGGGCAGAGAATACATTGCTTCCTTGTGCCTTTTTCTCACGCCTACTCTCACCAGCAGAGAGAAACTATGATGTGTTTAACAGAGAGTTGCTGGCAATTAAGGCAGCATTCCAAGAGTGGAGGCACTGGCTAGAAGGGGCAACCTTTCCGGTGAAAGTTTGCACCGATCACAAGAATTTACAACTTCTACAGAACACCAGATCCCTCACCCCACGCCAGATCAGATGGAGCCAGTTTTTCTCCCGTTTCAATTTTGTCATTTCTTATGTGCCCGGGGTGCAAAACTGCTTGGCAGACGCCCTGTCTCGATCCTTTCAGGCAGACCCCCCCACTCACCAGGAAGTACAGGCTGCTATATTACAACCTCACAACTTTGATCAGCCGATGAGGGGGAGCCAAACGGAGAGTTTAGCAGCAGGCAGCCAAGCAGAGGACCTATTTGCAAGAGCCAGAGCTCAGCAGCAACAGGACCCGTATGCCAGGGCCAGGATGGATGACCTCCAGAGGGCCCCGCAAGACACTGCCTCCCCATTCAATGTGGAGGCAGGAATCCTCTGGCATAGTGGGCGATTGTACATTCCCCCTTCATTGAGGGAAGAAGTACTGAGACTGTGTCATGACCACCAAACAGCAGGCCACGGAGGCGTTTTCAAAACTCTCCATAGAGCTCTGAGAGACTACTGGTGGCCTAAGATGGTTGCAGACATTAAGGGCTACGTTGCTTCTTGTCACACCTGCAGACGAGCCAAGCCTCTCCCAGGGAAGCCCACAGGACTCTTGCAGCCCCTACCCACCCCCAGTAGGCCTTGGGATACGATCTCCATGGATTTCATCACTGATTTACCCCCGGTCCAGGGCCTGACTTCCATACTGGTGGTGGTGGACCTTTTCACAAAGATGGCACATTTTATTCCTTGCAAGGGCCTCCCATCTGCACCAGCCACCGCGCAGTTGTTCATAGACCACGTTTTTAGGTATAGAGGCATGGTGAATCACTTGGTGAGTGACAGAGGCCCACAGTTCACTTCCAGGTTCTGGAGGGCCCTTTTCCAGTCATTAGGGGTCCAGATCCACCTGTCATCAGCGCATCACCCTGCCAGTAATGGGCAGGCCGAAAAAATTAACCAGTGGTTACAGCAGTATCTCAGGTGTTACACCACGTATCGGCAAGACAATTGGCCAGCCCTGTTGCCCATGGCAGAATTCACTTATAACAACTCTGTGCAGTCATCTACCCAGATGTCTCCGTTCCAAGCACTCTACGGGGTTAACCCTCGGGTGTTGCCCACCTCCTCCCAGCAGGGAACTGTCCCAGCCGCGGCTGATTTTCTTAAAGAGCAACAGGCTGCACAGGAGTTGTTAAAGGAGCAGCTGAACAGGGCAAAGAGTGCTTACAAAAGGGCGGCAGACGCTCACAGGCAGGAGGGGCCAGCGATTGCAGTAGGAGACAAAGTGTGGCTCTCTACAAAGTTGTTGATCTCTACCAGACCCTCCAAGAAATTGGACTCTAAGTTCGTCGGCCCTTTCACTGTGGTGCAGCAGATAAATCCAGTAGCTTATCGTTTACAGCTCCCACCATCCATGAAGATCCATCCAGTGTTTCACAGAGCCTTGCTAGCTAAAGATCCTCCCCCAAGTAACTTGCGATCGCAACTACCCCCACCACCTCCAGTAATTGTGGAGGGAGAGGAGGAGTACGAAGTGGAAGAGATTCTGGACTCTAGGAGGAGGGGAAGGGGCATCCAATATTTCATACACTGGAAGGGGTACCCTGAGGAGGAGCGCACGTGGGAGAATGCCAGAGATGTACATGCTCCAGCACTGGTTCATCGATTCCATCAGCTTTTCCCTCACAAACCCAAGCCTCGCATTTTACCCGAGATTCCTCCTTCGCCTGAGCGGGCCGAAGAAGGCCAAGCTGAGGAGTTTGTGAGTGTGTATTTCCCCCCGCCCCTGCCTGAAGCCTCGACTCCAGTTACAGAGGAGGTGGGGGAACCACAGCCCTCAACCTCGGGCTTGCATTTCCCAGGGGGGAGGGGGGCTGACCCTGCTAACTCTCTAGATGTTTTTCAGCAGCAGCCATCTGGCTCGGAGGCGTTATCGGATTGGGAGGGCAGCACCGCTTCGTCCGTGGAGGAGTTGTCCTTTGAAGAATTACCTTCTTTGCCAAGTTCTCATGGGACTTTACAAGCAGACAACATATCTTATCAAGACTCTGGAGGGGAGGGGGCTGAAATGGAATATCAATCTGGAGGGGAGGGTGATGTCATGAGTAAGGATGGCGAGCAGGGGGCTCTCACCCAGACTGTCAAGCGCATGCGTAGCACTGAGGAACTGTTCAGCCATTCAAAGAGACACAGATCGGGACCGCCTTGACCGTTGGGGTTTATATGGCTGGGTTTTCCCACGCTTTCTCAGTTTGTTAGGATTCTTGTTAAGTACTACTAATAAATATTAGAGACCAAGTCCTCGTCTCAGTGTGTTTCCTGGTAATCAGGACAAGGCAGGAGGTATGTAGGCAAGATTTTTGCTCTTCAGTGTATCACTAATAAATGTATAAATACAGGTAATCCTCATTTAGCTACCCCAATTGGGACTGGCAACTTGGTCATTAAGTAAAGTGGCTGCTAAGTGAACCACAACTGTGCTTATAATCTTGTTTCTGCTTTCCCTTGCTTTACAGACCTGGTTGTGAAGTTACTTTTTCATCATTGTAACTTTGCATGGTCACTAAACAAGGACTACCTGTATGAGGAAAAAAGTTTATTGCACATTTGTTGATTTAGAATGAATAGGCTTGCTGTGAGATGCTTCGCACAGATATGAAAGCGGATTACTGAATGGAAAAAAAATGGTATATTTTGGAGGTAAAGCATGCCTGAGAATGGTTCAACACTGAACAGGAAATTAAACAAGGATGTATGATTTCCACTGGTTATTTAAGGTATTTATGGATACATGTATAAGAAATGATTATAGTGTTTATAATAAATTATAAATTATAAAGCTTATAATGCTTATAGTGACATGAGAGCCAGTTTGGTCTAGTGGTTAAGGCAATGGGCTAGAAACCAGGAGTCTGTGAGTTCTAGTCCTGCCTTAGGCATGAAAGCCAGCTGGGTGACCTTGGGCCAGTCACTCCCTCTAAGCCCAACCCCACCTCACAGGGTTGTTGTTGTGGGGAAAATAGGAGGAGGAAGGAATATTAGGTATGTTCTCTGCCTTGAATTATTTATAAAAATAATAAAGGCGGGATAGTAAATAAATAAATGTACATGTATTTTTGCATGCCGATGACCGTGTTGTTGAACCTAAATGATTTGTAGTGAATTTGGTATAGATTGAATAAGCAGCAGCAAGGATAATGGTTCTGTACTTATGTTTGATAGGAGAATGAAGTGAATGGTTGCAAGCTATACATAAATGGTAAAAAACTGGAGCAGGAAGATAGATTTGTGTACCCGTGGAATGTTTACTAAATATGGAAAAATGGATGGGAAAATTGTAGGATTGACAGATGCTGGCCTAGTGGCATAACATGTGGCCTGTTGTGAGGAACAGTTGTTTACAGAAATAATAGTATTTTTTAGAAATGGCTGTGTACAAGAACATATTTTGCTCACTTTGTTATGTGGAAAGCTGAGCATAAATATAACAGAATAAATATAACAGTAAATAGAATGCAGTGGGAATTTGGGTACCTAAGAAATGTGTGTGTGGTAATACGAGAAAAGGTAATGTTGAGAATCAATGGGTACTGAATTAATGTGGATTGAATGCAAATGTGAGTGCCCATTATGTAAGAAGTACATTGAGGTGATTCACTCAAGTAGAAGGAATGAATGAGGTTCATTAGATTCACTTGACTGAAGCCACATAAAAGCACTTATAATAAATAAATAAATAACATATATGAAGGAAGAGTAAATGGGTTGAAAGGAAGGAGGAAATAAAGAATGTCATGGCTGGATGGAACTGATAGATACTCAGAAAGAAAGAGGTGAGGATTGTAAATAACAGAAGGCCATGTATGAAGCAGGGTATGGATGTGGTGAAAACAACAATGGTTTGTAGGGACAGAAAAGTAGGGAGTGGCATAGTGAATGCAATTGATTTAAACTGTTTTTAGCTATGGAAGCTTTTCTTTTTTATCTCATGTCTTTAATTTCTTTGACTTACAATTTCTTATTGCTTTTCTGATCTCTGCATAACTCTGCTTACTCCATAGTGTGATATGTAGTGCACACAAAAGGTTAGACTGCCTTAGTCAAATTGCATGTTTCAATGATTTCTAAGTGAACTAAAGCTGATGTAATCTCTACATGTGCATGCTCTAAATAGAGCATCTTACCAAAAATTTGAACGCATACTTAAATATTTACAGTATGTTGTTTATATATTCAAATAAGGTATTACTTACCCATACCTTACATCTTTAACTAGATGAAAGCCAGTTATATTCTCAATATTGATCAGCCTTCCCCAGCTTCCAGATTTTATGCAAATCCAGAATTACCTTCCTGTATCACCAAAGATATTAAAAAGAGTGCCAAATTTGGAAAAGCAGAATAAACTATAAAATAGGATAAACTAAAAGTTGAAAGTGTTTATATTATAAACACTTTAGATTAGATTAGATTAGATTAGATTAGATTAGATTATGATAGTACTTATCTAAATGCTACCAACATTGTACCCTTTTGATAGTGTTATTTTGCAAACACATTTTGCAAAATCAGAATTCAGTTAGATAAATGCCTGTTTCTCCATCAGCTTCCTATTGTTCTCTCTACTCCATTCCATTCCATTCCATTCCATTCCATTCCTGTTTTCCTCTTTCATTCAATCATAGCCTAGCAATTATTTCATTAACCAGTAGTATTGCACATATTTCCCTTTGCTTAACAAAAAGGAAGAGTTTTAGTTACACTGATTAATATCTCTACATTGTGGAATAACAATTGCTGAACTACTTTTTAAATATATATTTGTTGAAACCCCATATTCTTTTTCTAAGCTTACAAGTAGAAAGAGATTTAGAGCAAGAAATAGAACTATCTCAGACAAGTTCATTGTGCTACACTCAGAAGTCACATATTTAACTTGTCAGTTAAATAAAATCAACAAGGAAAGAATTAAACTAATTGACTCCAGTGCTAGTCAAACACTGAGATGTGTAGATTTTGCTGCTTTCAGCCTAAATCTTCATTGAATCTCTTGGCCTCTTTTCTTTTGTTAAACTGTCACCTCTGTCACTGAATATTGGAATTCTAGAGACTCATGAGTTACCCAGGTGTCACCTGCTTAAGAAACAGAAATGAGGAGGATGAGCTCCAAAGCAATGCCAAGACCACACAAAGTTTTCTGAAACATTTGGTTCATGTGGCAAGTAAATTTTCATGTACAGGCACAGAAAAGGTCATCAAGAAATAGGATCACTAGAATTACTAACACTATAGCAAGTAACTAGGTGCTGTTCATTTATTTTAACTAGTAGGACACCCAATGCCAAGCAACTCTCGGTGGTTTCACAAAGTTAAAACAACAACCAGCATTAAATAAATAAATAACTGCCTGAAGGAACAAAATCATCCTTTCATATTCCCCTCTAGCGTAAAGAGGTCTGCCTGTCATGAGTACTGATGGTGAGCAGGAGGGGGCCCCTATCCAGGGGGGAAAATGCATGCGTAGTACTGAGGAGTTAAGCAGCCATTCAAGGAGACACAGATCAGACCCGCCTTAACCTTTGGGGTTTATCTGTCTGGGTTTTTCCCATGCTTCTTCAGTTTTGTTAGGATTTTCTGTCTATGTAGCAGTAATAAAACACTAGAGACCTATTCCTTGTCTCAGCATGGTTCCTGACTGTTAGGACATCAATCCTAACAAACTCTTACTCCCATCGAAAGAGGGAGGAACAAGAAATTAAAGGAGAGACATTTGAGAAATGTCTTCGGAAAACCAAGAAATTCGGCTCGCCATCCAACAATTGGCAGCAGCCCTGCAACAACACCAACAACAGGTAGATCTCCAGATCAACACATTACAAGCAGCCATGCTACAGCAGTTACAACAACCAGCTCCGATTAACCCACAACCGGTGTCAGCAGCAGCAGCAGCAGCTCCGCCAGTAGTCTTGAGATCCCAGGACAGTCTACCAGAGAAATTTGGAGGAGAAGCAGGACAGTTGAGAACCTTTCTCACACAGTGCACAATGTTTTTCGACAGCAGACCGGCAGAGTTTCCCACAGACAGAACTAGAGTCACCTTCATTTTAAGTCTACTAAATGGCCCGGCAGCCAAATGGGCTATTCCCATGGTGGAGAACAACGACCCAATTCTCAACGACTACCAGAATTTTCTGGCAGGGTTCCAAGCACACTTTGACAACCCGATCAGAGAGGTCACTGCCAGCCAGGAAATTCGGAAGCTCGAGTAAGGCAACAAGAGGGTGGGAATTTACATTGCTGATTTCAAGCTGTTAGCAGGAGATCTGGAATGAGAGTGCTTTGAAAGACCAATTCAAACAGGGGCTGGATGAAGAAATTAAAAATGAATTAGTGCGCCAGGGAACACCAGCTACCCTAGAAGGTTTATATCAGTTCTCTGTGATCATAGATGCCAGGCTAGAAGAGCTCAGACAGATGCAGCCAGGGAGAGGCAGGGGCCTCAGAGCACTGCCAGGATTTCCAGCTCTCTCCGCAGCAGCTCTTTACTTAGGACCAGAGGAGCCGATGCAGATCGGGGCAAGCAGGAGGCTTATTTCTGAGGCCGAGAGACAGAGAAGGAGAGAGAGAGCCCTCTGTTTCTACTGCGGAGTCCAGGGGCACATGGCGAGAGCTTGCCCAGCGAGAAGCCAAGCAAATTCCATAAGAGCCCCAGGGCAAGCAGCAGAACCAAGAGCCACCTCCGCCTCGACTTCAAACCAGGGAAACTCCGTCGGTCTCCCTCCACAGAGCTCAGCAGGGAGACCATCAATCAATTAAGAAGGGCTCATTCCAAGGATTCCAGGCAATCCTTTTACTACTTACCAGTCATAATGCATATAAACCCAGAGCACCAGGTCAAGCTAGAGGCCCTCGTGGATTCCGGAGCTTCCACCAATTTTTTTGATGTACAGACTGTACAAGACCTCAACATCCCAACCATAGAATTGCCACATCCCATAGAAGTTGAGACCATTGACGGCCAGCCCCTCAAGGCAGGGCGGATTAGAAGTTTCACAGAACCTTTGGAACTAACAACGGGAGACCACACTGAGTGGATCCAACTTTATGTTACTGCATCACTTAATGTGCCTATAGCCCTGGGCACACCTTGGCTGAAGATCCACAACCCATTGTTGAACTGGACTACAGGAGCAATCTTCTTCCCAGCTAAGGAATTCCAGCACCACAAGATTCAAGCCGCTCTGCTCTCTCCAGCAACCAACACAGTCACGGAAGCAGGGTGTGTGTGTCCAGTTGCCAGCCAAGTATGCAGATTTTGCAGACGCTTTCAGAGAACAAGAGGCCACAGCACTACCCCCCCCCCCCATAGGGACTGTGATTGCACCATTGAATTGATACCAGGAGCCAAGATTCCAGCAAGGAAACAATATCCCATGTCCCCCAAGGAACTAGCCACTTTAAAGGATTACTTGGATGCTAATCTCCAAAAGGGTTTCATCTGACCATCTCCTTCCTCAGCGTCTGCTCCTACCTTCTTCCTACCAAAGAAGCCTGACCCGTTGGCACCAGGATACCAGGAGGCACCCATGAGAGTGGTGCAAGATTTCAGTTCCCTCAATAAAGTCATGGTCAAGGAAAATTACCCACTCCCCCTAATATCTGATCTGCTGGATCGCTTACAGAAAGCATGCATTTTTACTAGGTTGGACCTCAGGAATGCGTTCAATCTGATCTGGATGAGAGAGGGGCATGAATATCTGACTGTCTTCGATACCAGGTTTGGTAAATTTGAGTACCTTGTTTTGCCCTTTGGCTTGTCTAATGCAGGAGCCATATTTTCCCGATTTATGAATCAAATTTTCTCTGATTTACTAGATAAGTATCTGGTCATTTATCTAGATGACATATTAATATTCTCTGAGGATGCTACAACTCATGTAACCCATGTATGTAATGTCTTACAAAGACTGAGAGAGAACAAGCTGTTCGCCAAGCTAGAGAAGCGTGCCTTCGATTTAACTGAATTACATTTCCTGGGCTATAAAATATCAACAGAAGGCATATCCATGGATCCTTCTAAGGTCCAGGCAATTCTCTCTTGGCAACCCCCCCGAAATGTGAAAGAGGTACAAAAATTCCTAGGATTCTGCAATTTTTACAGGAGATTCATAAATAAATTTAGTGACAGGGCCAAACCCCTCACACAGCTTTTGAAAAAAGGATCAAAATTCATTTGGGGGGAGTGGGAGCAAGCAGCCTTCCAAGAATTTAAGCAGCTCTTTGCATCCCAGCTGCTTTTAAAGCACCCTGATCCCACAAAGCAATTCATAATGCATTCAGATGCTTCCGATATTGCCATTGGGGCGGTGTTATTGCAATATACAAACAACACCGAGAATACATTGCTTCCTTGTACCTTTTTTTCACGCATGCTCTCACCAGCAGAGAGAAACTATGATGTTTTTAACAAGGAGTTGCTGGCAATTAAAGCAGCATTTCAAGAGTGGAGGCACTGGCTAGAAGGTGCAACCTTTCCTGTGAAAGCTTGCACCGATCACAGGAATTTACAGCTTCTACAAAACACCAGATCCCTCACCCCATGCCAAATCAGATGGAGCCAGTTTTTCTATTGTTTCAATTTTGTTATTTCTTATGTTCCCGGGCGCAGAACTGTTTGGCAGATGCCCTGTCTTGATCCATTCAGGCAACCCCCGCTACTCTCCAGGAGGTACAGGCTACAATATTAAAACCGCACAACTTTCAGCAATCTATGAGGGGGAACCAGACAGAGATTTTAGCAGCAGGCAGACAAGCAGAGGACCTATTTACAAGAGTCACAGCTCAACAGCAACAGGACCCATATGCCAGGGACAGGATGGATGACCTCCAGACAGTCCCGCAAGATACTGCCTCCCCCTTTTATGTGGAGGCAGGAATCCTCTGGCATAGCGGGCGATTATACATTGCCCCCTCATTGAGGGAAGAAGTACTGAGACTTTGCCATGACCATCAAACGGCAGGCCACAGAGGTGTTTTCAAAACTCTCCATAGAGCTCTGAGAGACTACTGGTGGCCTAAGATGACTGCAGACATAAAGGGTTACGTTGCTTCTTGTCATACCTGTAGACGAGCCAATCCTCTCCCAGGGAAGCCCACAGGACTCTTGCAACCCCTACCCACCCCCAGTAGGCCTTGGGATACAATCTCCATGGATTTCATCACTGATTTACCCCCGGTCCAGGGGCTGATTTCCATACTAGTGGTGGTGGACCCTTTCACTAAAATGGCACATTTTATTCCTTGCAAGGGCCTCCCATCTGCGCAAGCCACAGCACAGTTGTGTATGGACCATGTTTTTAGGTATAGAGGCATGATAAATCACTTGGTGAGTGACGGAGGCCCTCAGTTCACTTCCAGGTTCTGGAGGGCCCTTTTCCAGTCATTAGGGGTCCAGATCCACCTATCATCATTGCATCATCTGGCTAGTAACGGGCAAGCTGAGAAAAGTAACCAATGGTTACAGCAGTATCTCGGGTGTTACAGCACTTATCAGCAAGACAATTGGCCAGCCCTGCTCCCCATGGCAGAATTTATTTATAACAACTCTGTGCAATCCTCTACCAAGATGTCTCCTTTCCAAGCACTCTACGGGGTTAACCCTCAGGTGTTGCCCACCTCCTCCCAGCAGGGAACTGTCCCAGCCGCGGCTGATTTTCTTAAAGAGCAACAAGCCGCACAGGAGTTGTTAAAGGAGCAGCTGAACAGGGCAAAGAGTGCTTACAAGAGAGCTGCAGATGCTCACAGACAAGAGGGGCCAGCGATTGCAGTAGGAGACAAAGTATGGCTCTCTACCAAGTTTTTGACCTCTACCAGGCCCTCCAAGAAGTTGGACTCTAAGTTTGTGGGCTCTTTCACTGTGGCGCAGCAGATAAATCCAGTGGCTTATCACTTAAAGCTGCCAGCATCCATGAAAATCCATCCTGTCTTTCACAGAGCCTTGCTAGCCAAAGACCCTCCCCCAAGTACCTTAAGATTGCAAATGCCCCCCCACCTCCAGTAATTGTGGAGGGGGAGGAGGGATATGAAGTCGAGGAAATTCTGGACTCTAGGAGGAGGGGAAGGGGCATTCAATATTTAATATACTGGAATGGGTACCCTGAGGAAGAGTGCACGTGGGAAAATGCCAGAGATGTGCATGCACCAGCGCTGGTTCAACGATTTCATCAGCTTTTCCCTCACAAACCCAAGCCTCACACTCTACCAGAGATTCCTCACTTGACTGAGCAAGCAGAGGAATCCCAAGCAGAGGAGTTCGTAAGTTGACAACCTCCACCCCTGCCAGAGGCTCTGAGGCCAGAGAGAGAGGAGAAGGGGGAGCCGCAGCCCTCCACCTCCGGCTTGCATTTCCCAAGGGGGAGGGGGGAAGAATCTTCTAATTATCTAGCTGGGCCAGAAGCGTTATCAGACCTGGAGAGCAGCACTGATTCATCCTTGGAGGAGTTTTCCTTTGAATAATTTCCATCATTGCCCAGTTCCCATGGGAGCTTCGAGGGGGAGATGGACTCTCATGAGACCCTGGAGGGAGAGATGGACTCTCATGAGACCCTGGAGGGAGGAAGGAACTCTGGAAGGGAGGGGGCTGAAATGGAATGTGAATCTGGAGGGGAGGGTGATGTTGTGAGTACTGATGGTGAGCAGGAGGGGGCCCCTATCCAGGGGGGGGAAACGCATGCGTAGTACTGAGGAGTTAAGCAGCCATTCAAAGAGACACAGATCAGACCCGCCTTGACTTTTGGGGTTTATCTGTCTGGGTTTTTCCCACACTTCTTCAGTTTGTTAGGATTTTCTGTCTAATGTAGTAATAAAACACTAGAGACCTATTCCTTGTCTCAGCGTGGTTCCTGACTGTTAGGACACTGCCAACTGTCTTAACTCAAAGCCTGTGGGAAGGCCAAGTTTTTAAAGATTGCTTGAAAGCAGGCAAAGTGACAGCCATACAAATATCTTGGGGATGTTATTCCAAAGGGCTGGTGCAGTGTCTGAGAAGGCCCACTTCCTGGGTCCCACCACATAAGATTGTTTAATTGAAGGGACCTGAAGCAAGCTGACTTTGTCAGAGCACACAGGATGAACAGACATTAAGGGGAACATGTGATCCTTCAAATAGATAGGACTTATGCCATTTATGACTTTAGGTGATAACCAGCACTTTGAATTGCACCCAGAAGCCAACTGGTAATGAGTGCAGCTCATGTAGCAGGGTGTTATATAGGAATAGCAAGGCTTGCCCATCATTGCTCATGTAGCCACATTCTGGGCTAGCTGTAGCTTCTGAATGATCTTCAAGGCACCCCCTTGTAGAGTGTGTTACAATAGTCTACCTACAAGCTGATCAAGGTGTGAGTGACCATGAGGAGGACCTTGCAATCCAGGAACAGGTGTAACTGCTGCACATGTAATTAGAAAGAAGATGCATCAGTCTTCTTTTATTTACTTATTTCTGAGTGGGGGAGATGGGCAGTAATAAAAATCTGACAAATAAATAAAATAAATTTGCAGCCAGCCAGATTTGGTGGATTGGGAATTGATGTCTGGAGGACAGCAGATTAGAAAGACTGTGATGCTTAGTCCTGATCTTACAATTAGGTGACCAAACTAGACAAAAAGCAAAAACAGAACTGCCACTCTGATATAGGAAACAAAATGAACAGTTTGTCATAACTGTGAGTCATCCAACATATTTGGTGGATACCAGATGGAAAAAAACTGCCTTCCTGTTCCTGCCCCAACTTATCATCCAGTCAAGACCATTGGGTAATTAGTATATATCAGTGAAACCACAACGTTGCTATATACAGTAGATAAAATTGAGAGTGGGGAAGAAAACAATATATAGTATCTTGAGTTTCTTAAATTAGAGGAATGGTAGGTTAGTAATATAATACATGTCATTTCTAATAGTACTTCAGCAACAAACATGCTTGGTAGATAAGCTACAGGTAATACTGTTTCACTGTGAAAACAGATCTCATTCCTTCATTCTGGAATTGGGCTCTACTACTGATGGCCCACACTGCTGCACTGCCAACCTAGAAATGTATGGAAGAGGTTGGGTGAGAGAAAGTTGTTCAAGAATGCCAATCTAAAGATAGAAGGAATAGTTATGATACATGGAAATTCAACCCGTGTATGTGTGTGTGTGTGTGTGTGAGAGAGAGAGAGAGAGAGAGAGAGAGAGAGAATGAGATTCCCAATTTGAACTAAGCCCTCAAACTGTTCTGCCTAGATCAGGGCTAGATGGTTAGAACTTTGTTTCTCTACCTCCCACAGCCCTTATAAAGCTTCTCTTTCAAAGGAAATCCTTGAA
Organism: Candoia aspera; assembly: GCF_035149785.1. Lineage (NCBI taxonomy): Eukaryota > Metazoa > Chordata > Lepidosauria > Squamata > Candoiidae > Candoia > Candoia aspera. The sequence continues at coordinate 127,597,148 of NC_086155.1, read as the reverse complement.
TATTAGTACATTCATAGAAAGTACAGCTAGCCCTTGGATCTTCAAGTGCTATTAATTGCTTTTTTTATACAAACAGAGGCTAATTAATCCCTGTAGCATTAAAACTTTTTGATGCCAAATCATTGGCCCAAATTCTTTATGGTGTACAAGTGGGAATTTATGCAAAGAGGGATGCTCTGGAATCAGTGCAAACGAAATTCCTGAGATTAATCATCACTGTACCCTATGGACCAGCAAATGCCCAGTTGAGACAGGAATGCCCCCAATCCAGATTAAGTGGCTGAAGGATGATGATAAATTACTGGTTGAAAATCCTGTTACGGGTTAAACTGCTGAGCTGCTGAGCTTGCTGATCGGAAGGTCGGCGGTTCGACTCCGTGTGACGGGGTGAGCTCCCGTTGCTAGTCCCAGCTTCTGCCAACCTAGCAGTTTGAAAACATGCAAATGTGAGTAGATTAATAGGTACCACTTCGGCGGGCAGGTAACGATGTTCTGTGTAGTCATGCTGGCCACATGACCATGGAAGTGTCTACGGACAAATGCTGGCTCTTCGGCTTTGAAACGGAGATGAGCACCGCCCCCTAGAGTCGGACACGACTGGACTTCATGTCAAGGGAAACCTTTACCTTTACCTACAGCTAGCCCTTGGATCTTCAAGTGCTATTAATTGCTTTTTTTATACAAACAGAGGCTAATTAATTCCTGTAGCATTAAAACTTTTTGATGCCAAATCATTGGCCCAAATCCTTTATGGTGTACAAGTGGGAATTTATGAAAAGAGGGATGCTCTGGAATCAGTGCAAACAAAATTCCTGAGATTAATCATCACTGTACCCTATGGACCAGCAAATGCCCAGTTGAGACAGGAATGCCCACAATCCAGATTAAGTGGCTGAAGGATGATGATAAGTTACTGGTGGAAAATCCTGTTCTTTCCAGCTACCCTGAGCCCTCTAGTTTTAATGGATAACTTGCTTTTTTTCCCCTGGAAGCAGACCATAGAGCAAAAGTTGGCATTAAATGGCCTTTCTGCAACATTCATAATTCCTCTAGGGTATGACCAAGCCAAACAACTGCTCATCCAAAGAATAAGGGACATGGAGTTGCAAGCCAAAGTTAATAGGTTGCCCCAATATGGCAGAAATTGAATAAACAAGGACACTGGGAACCAGCAAAATACTTAGAGAACCTAACTTTCCTCAGGCTGAGGATAGCATTTTTCAAAGCTAAACATATCTTACCATCTGCATTGCTGCAAGGCAGATACTCCAAAACACCA